>NC_143400.1:72750677-73430677 GCF_052110815.1 Crocodylus siamensis | reverse complement strand
TCACCCAGCAGAACCTCTTTAACAATCCTTCTTCCTAGTCAGTTTGACCCAAGCAACTTCTGTTTTATTTGTTCTATCACTTGTTACTTCTTTGCAGGTTCATTAATATAAAAGACTAGCTCAACACCTTTCAAAATCTTTTCCTGAGCAGTGCCTATTCTTGAATACTCATATTCCAGTTATGCTTGAAGCACTTTTCAAGACTGATGCTCTAATGTAATTGGCCTTGTTTTAGATACTCGGACTAAGGAAACTGAAAAGCCCTGTTTGTGTTTGGTTTTCTTATCAAGAGGACCACAAGTGATTACCTGAGTTGCATTTTGCCTAAGCAAGTTCTGCATATAACTGGTGGTTTCCATTAGTCCCAAAGGATGCTAAATTCTCCAAAGACCCATCTATTATTTATGAAGACTTAATTAGTTTCTTTTCTTATTAAGATTCAAATGTGTTGAGAAATGGGGCATGCTAATGTGCATATACGTCACAGTGCGAGAAGTGCAAAATTAGCAGCTGTCCATTTCTCTTGATGGTGACCACATTCTTATGCCTCTTGTCACCTAATTAAAAGGAAGCAAGTCATTATTAATTCTAGCCAGAAGACTTTAACAACCAAATTGGTAATCTTTGAAAAGAGAGAAATTCTCACATTAGTAGCTATTTCTGTTGAATAATGTGGATTGTAAACTTGGTGCTTTCAAATGCTAGCAATTTATTCAGTCATTTCTGAACAACAATACCCCAAACCTTTAAAGAATGGAATTTTTTCAAGCACTTCAAGTTATTCATGAAATGCTATTACTAGGTTGTAAATTTCTAATTGCAAGTAGTACTAGTGCAACATTAAAAAAAAACAACTATATATGCTCTATTTGCTGCACTATATCATATTAATAACTATAATAGTATTACAACAGAACCTGGATTGAAATGTTGGGATTATGAGAAAGTAACAACATGGAATTGCTTCTAATAAATGGTATAAATTGGCTTTTATGGGTTTTCCTTTCTCCACAGAGCCATCTGTGTAATCAAGGCTGCAGATGGACAGTCAGTAGTTTAGCTATTGAGGCTGATGTAGGACTAGTGAACCCTGTATTTCTGCAGAGGGTTGGACTAGATACCCTTGAAATCCTGTCCAGCTGTACAATATTATTATTCTATGGCTTCATGTAAATAATAAGTACAAAATATTAGGCCTGTGTGAAGCAGCTAGTATTTTCTTCAGATTTGGATTTGGCCAATTCGGGGGACAGTGATTCAATTCAGTGATTTGAACTACTGTCTGGAACTGATTTGGCTGAATCTGATTCAGAGATTCAGCTGCTGCCAAAGCACACAGGCCCCATCCCCTGCACACTCTCCCAGCCCCGCGTAGCCCCAGCTGCCAGCTCTTTGGGGGGGGAAAAAAAGCCTCAACTCACCGGCTCCTGCCAGGTGCGGGGGGCATTCCCTGCTGTCCCCACTGCCCCAAGCTATGTAGGGCACTCTTCCACAAGCCCCCAGAAGCCCCAAGGCTGCTGCAGCAGCCAGTGAGTTCGGGTTTTGTTTTTTTTTTTAAAGGACTGGGAGTTGGGGTGGGTGGGGCTCCCAAGGGAGGGCTGGGACAGGAGGTGGGAGTTAAGGGGCTCATGGCAGAGCCCCTCACACAGCAGGATCATGCCCCCACTTGGCAGCAGCCAGTGAGTGGGGGCTTTTTTAAACAACCGGGAGCTGGGGCTGGGCAGGGCAGGCATGGAGGGGCAGCTGGGAGAGTGGGCGGGAGTGGGGGGGCACTCAAGAGGGCTGGGAGAACAGGCAGGGGATGGGACCTGGCAGGGGTCCCCCCCATGTTCTCCTCCCCACTCCTACTTACCAGCATGGAGTCCAGGTCCAGCTCCCTGCTGTAGCCAGCGGGGACTGCCTGAATCATCAAACTCTCTGAATCTTTTCCAAATTGATTCAGAGAGCTTTGAATCTATTTGGATCTTTTAATTGGTCCCCTGATTCAGTTCAGATTTGGAGATTCAGCCACTGAATTGGGCCAAATCTCCTCTGAGTTGAATCAGCACCCAAAGCTTCGCACAGCCCTACTAAATATAGAATTTCTCATTGAAAAAATGTCTTTTCCTTCGAGGAATGTTGTCTTTCTCTTTTCCCCTCTCCTTCTTTGTTACTGAGTCATGTTTGATGTGGCTTATTTATATTATTCTAAGAACAACTGGGTGAATTTACTAACTGACAGATTTTAAATTACATGATATCACAGTCCCCAGTTGGCTGTCTGAGTAGCTCTGTGGTTGTTTGGGCTAAAGTACTTGTCAAAATGTCCCTAGAATACCATGCTTTCTACCTTATTCATATTGCCAATGAGCCCTTTGCTTGAGCCCAGAACCTGCACTCATGACGGGGATGAGTCAGTGGTAGTTCTGGTTGGGAAAATGTTGATGAATTTTCATTTAAATATGCTGTTGTGTTGAAATCTAAATATTTCACAGCACTGTGCTGATCTTTATAAAAATGCACCATAAACCAGGTGGGCTTCCAATGTAACCCAGCCTGGCAGACAGTTCTGTTGGAGACCTGCTTGATTTCCTGCTAATTCTCTTACCTGGCTCTTCAGCAGTCTGCCCATCTATCTGTTGTCAGCTTCCATGGTAAGCCAGACTTTTAGGCTTTCGGGCTTCTAGAGAGTATGGTGAATGACAATAATTCTATTTTGTGGGAAAATTATGGAAGGTTTGTTTGTGAATTGGACTCATCCACATGTCAAAATCCTCCATGAAATGGGTACACTATTCTCTGCCCTACATTAATCAGAAGACTTATATCAGTTTGGAATTTCCAAAATATTTTTTTTTTCCCACTGAGGAAATGATGCGACAGAGCTCATGTACACGCCATGATTTTTGCCCTTTCATGCGCTGCAACTGCATGTCTGTTTGCATGAGTGAGATTTCCTGATGCTTTAAAAGTCTTTGTTGCGCATTCAACTAAAACTTCCTGGACATAGTATAGTTTGGCTCACTGAGAATTGAAGTTCCACATCCATGGATTCACTGCATGCAAACACAAAGGCACTCAAAGAATTGTAATGTACCATTTTGCCCACTAGATGGTGTTGCAACTTTTTTGTAGTTCACCTCTTTGAACTGCTTTCACTTTTGCATTGCTTCCACTGTGTGTGGTTTTTTGTTTTGTTTTGTTTTTTTGTTTTTCTTTTTTTTTTCTTGTTTGCCAGCTCCCTGCTTCTACAGCTGCGTGGCAGAGCATGAGCATGGAGTAGGTGGGGGCCATGAGCAGCAGGGGGAAGTGCTGGACCATCCCGCTGTCCTGTAACACCCAAGCAGAGACCTGGCTCAATTCACTTGAAAGCCTAGTGCGTGTAAACACAGATGCGACACTCCAAAATAAACAAGTTTAAATTTTATATACCTATTTAATTTAATCAGTATTAAAACCCATGGTGTGTACCCATAGACCTTAGCCATTAGCTGAACCAAGTTCCATGACTAAATAATCCACAGGTTTGGACAGGAATATCTTTCATCTTTGTTTAGATAAAAATAATTTAAATAGATGTAATTGTGGTGAAAGTGGATATGACTATTGAAGTCACACTTGTATCAGGGATGAATTTGTTACATCCAGTGCAACAGAACTTTTGTCCTAGTAAAGACTGAAGAATTTAGTATGGAGTTAAAGGTTAATGCAAGAGGACTTGGTAATGGTATTTAAAGTAATAAAATAATTGGTTGATGCTACTATTTTATTCTTTACCATAATATAGGAACAAAGAAATATTTGGAATACTTTTAAGATTTTTAATCTGTATTGCATTTTACAAATACCAGTTAAATGTTCTGAAGACAGCACTGGCCATGAATAACACGTGCCCCCGGAAGCTGGGGGGCATGGCAACTGCCCACAGGTGCAATGTCAGTGACGGGGGCATGGCGGTAGTGAGCAGGAACTACCCGCAGGCGGCCATGATGATATTGGCGGCAGGGCAGGACTGAGCTGGGACCACCCGCAGGCAGCTGCAGTAGTTTTAGGGTTGGGGCAGTGGGGACCACCTGCAGCTGCCCTCTGCGCAGTGTGTGGTGGCAAGCAGGGATCATGTCAGCAGCAAGGGGCAGGGGACACAACCACCCGGAAAAGCTGGCGGCAGCTTCAGCGGTGGCCAGTCTCAGGTGGCTTCCCCCCCCCCCACATCCCATGTTCCCCTTGCACGTCACCTATGGCAGTGACAGTTCAATGCAAAGAATTTTATATGTGGAAATTTTGAGAGTGAGATAAAGACAGAAAAGGTAAACAACTTGCTATTTAGTTTTGTAGTTTTAATGTGAAACTTTGTATTTCTGTTCTGATGATATTATGCAAGGCTGATTTCCCAGTGTGATTGGCATAGCAAGTGCCTCTTGGACCACTTGATAGCTATTGTTCTATTCTAGATTTCCATTGGTTTGATAACTGTCATTAATTACAATTAACAACACCATATGGTTTTGCTTTTCTTTAGCCATCTTTGTTTTCTTTCAGCTCTCTGCACAGTATCTCTGTAAATTTCAGATTGTCTCACCCCACCTCACCTTTTTTGAATTGTATACCACAGCCAGATGCTGATTTCCATTAGAATATTTAATTGGCTAGAAGTCACACTCAAATCATCCTTTTTCCTATGGAAAATATGTGGATAAGAACTTTTTATTCCAGAATATCTTCTAGATCATTCTATCCCTAATCTGCTCATAACTTTCTGCATGTCCATAAATCTGTAGACTCTGATGAATCCATTATCACACTTAAAAACTAGCAAATGCTTAGATGCTTTGCTAGTTTGTAATCTATGTTTATAATTCCCCCTACTCCCAATAATAGTGGATTCACCAACCCTTGGACAGCCTGGAGGTCAGTGTCGGGCACATGTAGAGCCTGGATTTTTAGGCTCTTCCTAAGGCCATTCACTTCTCTTTTTCCATTGTTTTGCTATAAGGACTAAGTGTGCTATAATATTTTTTCCAAAATTCTAGACTTTTCATTAACAGTGGTGGACAAAGATGTTCTCTTCCTCCTGCCTGTGATTGGCAGGCTAAATGCTTTTTAGACAAAGTGATAGCTATTGTTCAACTTCAGATTCATCTACATTTCTGCATGTTGCTTGTCAGATGCCATGTAAAATGGGGGTCCAGTCCTGGAGTGACTGCCAGTTTCAACAAGATGAACATATACCAGTGTTCAGGATTGTGCCTCACTGCTGCTTAGGGTTCTGTACTAGTAACAATCATAAGTAATACACTAAGTTTCTGAACTTTTTTTTAACAGAAAATTGCTCTCATTGAAAGCATATGATTTCCCCAGGCAACTTCCATTTTCTAAATAAAAAAATCAAATGCAGCAGTCACTGGCCAAGAAGTTTTATTTGGAAATGGCTTCTCATGGGAATTGTAGGGGGGCTTTGTCCTTATTTTCTTCTATTTCTTATTTCTTCTGAACTGCTTGGTACAAGCTAATATCATTCACAAACATAGTGTTGATCTCATGCTCTGACTTTCAGTTTGCTATTATAAGCTGTAATGCTTCAGTGAAAAGGGAAGATCATCGTTCACCTGTTTCAACACAGGAGATGAAGTCTGTCCAAGAACCTTAACCAAGAAAAGAGAATGGTGGCACCTGACCTGCAACTCCCCTGAATCACAATAGCTGGTATTCAGTTTCTAGCAAAAATGTATAGATCTCTGGGTGGTGGTTAGTGAGAAGAGGGAAAAGACCATTATTTGAGCAACTCTAATGAAATATGTACTTTTCATGATAATTTGGTCATGTCAAAGGAATTGCATTCAATTTCTATATGAGTGACTTAACTAAGTTTTTGGCCAACTGTGGTAAATGTTTGAAATGTCCTCACCAGTGACCTTTTTGTCACTCAGATTTAGAGATGGGCCCAAATTTTGACATGCCCAAATTTTGAGGTATTTGCGTTGAACACACAATTCAGAGGTATGTTGAAATATTCAACCTCAAATTAATGGAGTTTAATTAATTAAAAATTAATTTAAATAAATAGTGAAATGGAGGTTCTAAGCTAACTGCTCAGACTGGTATTACCCAGGAAGTCTTATTTATATTCTTGTACAGACACAGTGAGACTGGCTATGTTCCATATTCTATATTTTTAATTCATGTAGTTTTTGTCCATAACCAACTATGCCTCAAAAATTACCTCCCTTGCCTGATGGTATAGGTGTATTAATCTACTCTTAATCCTTTCATTAGCTCACTGTAAGCTCCTGCATCAACTCCAAACTCGTTGTTCAAAGCTTCTGTGGTTCCCACAGCATGCTTTCCTTTAGTCTCATTTACCTTCTTCCTCCTTTGCTCTGTTTGACCCAAGCCATTCTTCTGACTAATATGGTACTTTTGGTTCCTCCTACAGCTGCTACCAGATGTTCTTTCTCTTGGATTCTGCTTCCTGCCCTGTCTCCTACACTTTCTTCACCCCCTTCCTGCTTATTGCTACTTAAAATGTACTTCCTTAGAGGGTTCTATGTAACCTGGTTAGAAAACAACGGTGTAATTGCCAGAATACATATAGGTTTCCCTCACTTTATGCGGGTTCTGTATATGCAAATTTGCTCTTTTGCAATGACCCTTTTTACACTCAAAATTCACTACATGCAAGTGTCGCAGTGCACTCGGGTGCCCTGCGCCTGAGAGCGGAGACTGCTCTGGGGAGACCCCTAGTGGCAGAAAGGGGGAGGCTCAGCTGCCAGTCACCAGCTGCACAGGTGCTGGTTGCCGGGGCAACTGGTAAAACCAGCTGACCAGGAAGGGGCAGGGCTTATCCCTTCTTAAGCCCAGGTAGGAGGCCAGGAGGGCAGTCCCTCCCCAGCAGCTGTGGGAGCAAGGACTCAGCTTGGACAGACAGAGGGGAGGACTCTGGCCATGAGAGCATCCCCTGGTCACTGCTGAGGTTGGTGGAGCCCTTCTTCCCCCGCTCCCTTGCTGTCTAGTAGGGAGTAGATTTTTGTTTGACTGGCCGGTCTAGTTTTTATGTTGTAGCCCAGAGGCTTTATGTTTTATGTTTACTGTTTTACTAGAGGATCGGGTGAGGCTATGAGGAGTGGAGGAGGCCTCATAGGGATGCCACAGTAGCGTGGGGTTTCCTGGCGCCAGAGAGGGTGCAGCATTGTTAGGGGGTGCATTGGCCCCAGCCCGGGAGCCCCGGAGTGAGAGGGGGCGGTAGGGAGCCCTGGGAGTAAAGAGGAGGGCCAGAAAACAACAAGACCCAGGTCAAACCACGTCAACTCCATCTGCGAGGCTTGGGCTGTGGTGTAGGGGAGGAAAAGGAGCTGCAGGTAGCGCCCCCTGTCACTGGGGTGAGGAAAAATGGGCAGCCTCCTGCTGATTACAACCGTCTTCTAATCAAATAAGATCAAGGCATGGCAGACGAGTAAGCAGGCGGTTGGCCCATTACAGGAGGGCGGAGCCACTCCTAGAAAGGCTCCAATATTGATACTCCTGTTACAGCAAGGTAAATTTGTTATATGCAAGGTAAGTCTGTAGGGGAAGGGGCGGGGGGAGACGCATGGCACAGCCCAGTGGCTGCAGGCAGATGGCATTGGTTGCTCCAGGGGCTGCGGCAGGGAGCAAAGTGAAGGGAACTGTCAGTGGGTGTGGGCTGGGCAGGAGGCGAGGCATAGCTCTTGCTGCTACATACACCCCAGGAAGGCTGTGGGCTCGGGGGCTTCACAAGGCACTTCCCAGGGGGTATGTGCCTCTGGATCAAGAGCAGGCTGCTGCTGTGGGCTAGGACCAGTGGCAGCACCAGGTTCTTCCAAGCCTTGGGGCAGGTGGTAGCAGTGCTGGGAGGGGGAGGCTATGGTGAATGTTGGGGTGGCTGCAGCCCCACTCTCAGTGCTGCTGATACCCATTCCGAGCACTGGGAAAAGCAGCCTGCTCTCATCCCGCATGCAGATCCAGGGATACGTGCCCCCCAGGAAGAGCCCAGTGTAGCCCCTCAGCCTTCCCGGGGTGTGCGTAGCAGCAATTGCCCCGCACCCACTGACAGTTCCCTCCACTTTGCTCCCTGCGGCAGCCCCAGGAGCAGTCCATGCCACCTGCCTGCAACTGCTGGGCTGTGCCACCCCACACCTTCTGCCCTTGCCTAGCCCCAGCCCCACTTGCTCCCTCCCTCACTGCCATGGGAATGTATCCCTATTTGTGACTTTATAAACATTTCCCTTTATGTAAATTCAAATTATGCACAGTTTTTCCGGGAACGCATGTACCTCATAAAGCGAGGGAACCTGTATTATTTACCAGGTGACCATGTCAGCCTGATGGTCTTCACCTTTGTCTTCTAACTCTTTATCACTCTGTCCTTAATGCTTCCCATGTCTTATGTCTTTTTCATTCCTGACTTAATCTTGGATCCATCCTCCAACCCCTTCCTTACATGGTTATGACAAATATGTCTGTTAATATCCCTTTGAAAAATCCTTATTTTTCAGAGTGGGGCTAGGGACAGACGTTAAACACAAACCAGTTTAAATGATCAGAAACCTGTTTTGACCTGTAACAAAACAGAAGTTAAGTGCACATAAACTGCTTTCAAAATGACCAAAATTGGTTTAAGATCTAGTTGGACATAGTATCAGACTTAACTGATTTAGGTCTAACTGGTTTATGAAACTTCTGCCCTACATCCAATCCTGATTCAGGTTAATTCAGAGTCCCCCAGCATCCCTGTTGTGGCGGCTTTTCACATTCTGGCAGTCCCCTCTCCTCCCACCCCACCCCCAGCCCCTTCCCAGCTGTTGATTGCTTTAGTGGGTGCCACAAAAGGGAGAGAGAAGGAGTCCTCTGGGCCAGGTGCCTCCCCCTGAAGCTCAGCATGGGGGCACCAGGGAGCTCCTGCCTTGGGGGGGCCTCCCCCCCAGGTCCCACAGACCTGGGCAGCCCCAGAGAGCTGAGGGGATTCTTCTTCCCCTCCTGAACCCTGCCTAAAACCTTGCTATAGCCCCTGAAGCTGCCAGAGAGTCCTAAGGAGTGAAGAGAAGTTCTCCTGCTCCTCTGCAGCTGGTTCTGCCTTGGCTTGTATGGGCTTGAGGCAAAACTAATGCAGGGGAGCAGAGGAATTTCCCTCCACTCTTTGAGCTATCCCTGAGACTGCAGCAGCTAAGGCAAGGGTTGAGGTTGGGAAGAATTCCCCTAAGTGCCCTGGGGCTGCCCCAGGCTGGGAGACCCTGGGGTGGATTGGGGGTGTCTCCATGCTGGGCTGCAAGGGCAGGCACCCAGCCAGGAGGACTTCTCCTCCCTCCCTCCTGTGGCAGCAGCTGAAGTAATCAGTGGCTGGGAAGTGGAAGGAGAGGAGCTCCCCAGGGCTGACTGGGCTGCAGAAACCAGGCTGGGGAAAACCCCTGATGGGAAGGCTCCCCCAAGGTGGGTCAGTACCCAGACAGGGGGTTCCTCAACGTCCTGTGGGGAGATGTCCCCAAGCCCCCGATACTTGGCTGGGCTGGCAATGGCCAGCAGGCTAGGAGATGTGCTCTAGCACCCCCCCGCCCACTTACTGGCTTGGGTCAGTGCAGGTCCCCCTGGCTTTCCCAATTAAAAGCTGAATGTCAGTTCAGTTGGTTATCAGTTCAACCTATGCAACTTAGAGGAAGCTGCCTATTTTGAATCAATTCAGCCTCATGCTTTTTGACTGTCTGTACTAAACCTAGGAAACAAAAACTTGCAACATTGTGCTCTGGGTGAAAAGACCCCCAAAGAGGTGTATCACTGCTATTAAGAAGCTATTAATCCCTTTGAAACATCTGGGGCTATGGATGTCTGTTTTGAATGTGGCCTTCAACTTTAATGCATTATATACATAGTAAGTCTTCTACTTAAAATACTGTAGCTGTTGCTGCAAAACTTTACTATTGCTGCAAAACTAATCTGGAAGTGCCTACACTTGAGGTGAAAAGTTTTATTGAACAAAAGCAGGCTTTTAAATATATCGGTTTCCATTTTTGAACAATGGTTTTCCTGCTGATGTTTCTCCAATCATCTTTCAGGCAGTTCTTGCTTGCATTGTGGCTAAACTATAGCATTTAGAACTGAAAATGTCAGGCTGGTGTTATTTATTTAAATTGGTCATATCAATACTAACTAATCATGATGGTGCAGAAACTTGGGATGACTTCAAAAGTAAATTGGTCATTTCTATCCCCTTTTCATCTCCCCGTTAGCCTGTTAACTAATGCCCGCACACATAGGTTTTTCTGTTGAAGATTGAGTACCTAGTTCTAAGCTAATGAGATTTCACAGTATAAATCACCTGAAGTCAAAAGAAGTGCTTTTGATTTACAGGTTTGTAAGTGACATCAGCATCAGGCTCTATTTTGCCACTAAAGGCTTTTATCATAGTGGTGTTTTAGCTCATAGCACTTCCTTCTCACTAGTGTAAATTTAAACCTGCACAGAAATCAACGGAGCAAAACTAGAAAAGGAGAGGACCCAGTGTATACGACAAATGAAAGCCCATGATAGTTTGCTCATGCTCTAAAGGCTTGATTCATTGCTGTCCTGTCCATTTTATTGTCTATGTAACATGAATGCAAAATGCTTCCACTTGAGTAGATTAATGTTCACTTACATTTAGTTGATGCTAATACAAAGTGAAAGGCAGCAGTGAAGCAAGCATTGTGTGTTTATGCTTACAAAGATTTGTGGACTTTACTTGGATATTTTTTGAGTTAGGGATGAAATGGACCAGTTGACTAATACCTTTGATACCTAGGGTATAAAAATAAATATCTGGAGTTGGGGTTGGGCAGGGAGAAGTACCAAGACTGGGAGCCTGAGGGTCACAATTTAACCCATGGGTTGCCAGTTCAGCAGCCCTGTATTGGACCAGCCCTCCAGCATGGGACCAGCCCCAGTGAACTCCTACTGCTCATGTCAGGTAGGGAAATGTTGATGGATCAGGCTCTAAAGTGAAGCACAAATCAGCAAACCAAAGATAACAAAGATCTGCAAAATCGTCATTGAACGTAGGTGAGTAATAAAAAATGCTGGTATCAATCTACCCTGGCATGCTCTTTTTCCAAAAGTATATATGTAAAGCCAGGCTAAACACTGGATTTACAGGGTGTTTGCTTCAACAATATATTTGGATGGCACTGAATTCCCACAGGAAATTTTTAAACCCCTGTAGAAGGACTGTCATTTTCATAGCCTCATTTACTGGTGAAACTCACATGTAATAAGTTTAAAAGCAGAGGCTAATAGAGAAATATTGATCTAGAAAAGAAGATAAAACATATCAATCACTTCTAAGTAGCAGCTAACCTTTAATATTTAAAAAAAATAAAATAGACTGAACTATTTTAACCATCATGTCATATTAGTACACCTTGTACACTACTGTTACTGACATATAATATAGTAATATGCCCATGAAAAAAATTCAAAATCCTTGCATCAGCTTTTAGAATTCCAAAAGGAAGATTTTCCTAAACTAATTTTTGTAGAATATCTGTTTCACAGGATTTGTCAACATTTATTGTCCTGCCTTTTTTTGTTCTGAACAGCAGGAATTAAAATATATATTGTAACCCCAGTTTCCTTTCTTTTTTTCATGTAGATGTAGATGTAGATGTAGATTGTGCATTCCCTTTCCTTCTCCAGCTATTTCTGACTTTTCCTCTCCTTCTCTGTTCCCTATAGATAATTGTAAGTAAGCTAAGATGTAGGATAAGCTTTAACATTTTTATTTTAGGTAGTAAGTTTTATTTTTCTCTCCCCTCTTTGCAAATAAGTGCCCTACTATTTTGATACCGATATCCACTGTTTTATAAGTGATAATAATTATGTTTGTATTTTTTTTTTTACTGCTTTTATAATGTGTGATTTACTGTTTTATGATACCTTACATATATAGGCCGAAGTCATGTCAAGCCTCCATCTTGTGTCCCATGATGCTGTAACCTATGACTTGTACCTACCCCTCCTATATAGGTTCTTGGATGAATGGGGATGAATGTGGGTGCTTGAGAGACAACGGCAGTAGGTCTAAAAATAGCTCCTTCTGAATGACTGAACTATCAACACCAATACCTGGACCAAGGACCCAGCCATTGGAACCACCCTCAGTATTCAAGAAACAAAAGATGAGGCAATCCACCATTGTGCCAAGGCTTCACATGCTCAATATGAACATCTGGAACCCTCTGGAACAGGACTGACCTTGCCTGGACTTGCCCTCCCATAGGTGATCATAGATAGTCTACACCATAAAAAGGGATAGTGAAGACTGACTCCTTGGGAACGCCATTTCCGTCTGGACCAGACCAGCTCCACATCACACCACCTATCTACCCCAGAGGCCCTGTCAGTTTCCCCCTCTGGAAAACATCAAGCTGAAGGAGACCCCAACTGGCCATTGAGGACCCACTGTCAGCCTGGGATAGGTAGATATCACCTGCATATTTCCTCCTCCAATTTGGACTCTATCTTTCTTCTCCCAGACTTCAGCCCCTGCACCAAGCCTCTTTAACCCCTGCTCTGTGTGTGTGTGTGTGTGTGTGTGCAAACGAACCAATAAGATATCATGTCACCATCTCCCCTGTTCAATAAAATTGTTATTATTTGTAACCCTGCGTTGGGTTGTTTTTTACTGAGAACAGTCTTCCCTATCTTAAATTCTTCTCTGTCCCTTCTCTGTTACCCTTCTGCAGCCTCTTGGCCCAATTGCTTCTGCAGGCTCTCAGCCCTGCTTCCACTGCTTTCTGCCTCCTGCCACTTCTCCCCATTTCTCTCTGCCTTCTCTTTCACTCTCTCTCTTTGTGTTCTGCAAGCCCTCAACCCCCAATGGAGCTGTCTTGCAGGACTCAGTTCAGTGGGGCTGGGTTTCTCCAGTCCCCAAATCAGTCATACACACAAACACACACAGATTAACGTGACACGCCTGACCTGGCTGGTTGATCAGCATGGACAGGCTGACACCCTCGTATGCCGAGAATCAGTTCATCAGAGCAACAGTAAGCTACAGTCAGACATAAGCACACAATTAAACAGAATACCTCTGAATCTGGCTGGGTGTCCAAATGACACCCTCATGGGCCATCATTCAGTTCATTAGGACACGTCTGAGCCAAACTGGGTCAATCAGCCTGTACAAGCTGATCCCCTTATGTGTTTCGTCAGCACGTCCCAATCTTTTAGTTTCTTGATGAGCAGACCCCACAGTATTTCTGGGCTTCTCAGGGATCTTTAGCTTGGGTAAAAGGGGTGTTGCTACAGAGCAAGTGGGGAAAGAGAAGTGAAGAAGGCAAAATATACCCACTTACCACCAGTTTGACTATAAAAGTTATTTATTGCTAAGTAGATGAAATATATATATTGACACTAGTAGTGATATACATGCAAAGGAAAAACAAACACAAACAGTCACAGTATACCCTGGTTTCATTAAGTATTTGGGGAAACTTAGCTCAAGCTTAACTAATACAGTTCAAGTTTAGAAATCTATGCTTAGAGGGAGAGAAGAGAAAAGAGAGAGAGAGCTGGGATCTCACCAGTTCAAGGCATTCGGGTTGCAGAGCTGACAGGTTTAAAGTTTTCAGCACGATCCTTGAAGGGAGATGATCTTCCTCCTGCAGCCTCTCCAGAAGAAAGTGAGTGGTGTCAGCACCCCACACTGCTGCTGCTTTTTACAGATTTTTATACCCTCAGTTTAGTTTCTTTCAAGCATTGTCAATATTGTAAATCAAATTGTTTTGACATTTTTATGGATAGCAGATATCTCTCTTTGGTGTTTTCAGAAACAACCTCTCCATTGACCAGGGGTTATCTGAGTGGAACATCCCAGGAACTTGATTGATACTCAGGAAACACCTGCTTGGAGCCAGCTTGACATTTTTATGGATAGCAGATATCTCTCTTGGCGTTTTTAGAAACACCCTTTTTATTGACAAGGGGATTTTTGGATTTTTGCTTGCTGTGAACAAGCCTCAGCTTAGCATGACTTTTTAGATCTTACTATAGTCTTTTAACAGACTTAAGGCACTTATTGGAGTGTTCATAACCTGTTGTGGAGAGGACTTCTACCAGTCGTCTTGGGAAAAGTATGACAACACTTGTGGTCAGGGCTCCAACGGGCTGGACGCTGTGATGAACCCTGTACGACTGTTCAAATGTTGCCCGTACCCCCTCTGACTCGATCTATTGCCTCAGCATTCCCTAACCTGGCAACCGAGTTTTAGCCAATTAAGTTTACATAGGCCTCCCATAGTGGGACCGGGGAATGTACGGCCTGAGATGCCTATTAAACTTACTTTTGCTTAGAGGTGTGTGGGGGTGGGGAAGTCCTTTGTAAATCCAGATTAGAACTGGTCTGATAAATGCTGAGCTGGGTGTGAGGGTCAATGAGCATTTGGAGCACAGCTTCCTTATCATGCAGTACTCCCCTGCTTCGTTGATCCCAGAATTTACTGCAGTCTCTGCTTCAGGCTTTCTGTTTAGGTTGGCGGGGGTGGGGGGCGAGTCTTTGTGAGTCAGACAGACAGTCTGTGTCCTGTGTCAGGGTTCCCCAAGAACATGGAGCTGACAGGTAACATGTGCTACTGTGTCTTCCGAGTCCAGAATCTGCGCATTCTGCCAGAGGGTAACTGACTGTAATAGGCGCCTCTGAAGACGGAGGATTCTGGCTCTGTGCCTTTGTTCATCCTGAGTGACTTTGTGCTTTTCCTCAGAACATTCTCCACGTGCACCCTGATGCTGTTTGAGTGAGTGCCTCTTGTTCTGTAAAGACCACAAGTGTGGGTGGGGTCTCCTGTGGGTCTGAAGTGCAAAGATGTCCTGTCTGCCAGTAGCCAATTGGCTGAACAGTATCTTGGGGCTGCAAATTTCTCTTTGGCAGTGTACTAGCTGTGCCCATTGTGTGGTGCTTGGCATATAAATGTGAATAGCCAATAGGTAGACATATAAGTGTCCTCATTCACTAAGGATTCTAGTTGCCTAACAGGATGAGGGTAAATCGGGCCCCATACCTAGGTAATTCCTGGTTACTGAGGCCACTACCTAAGTTAGGGCTTATATTGAGACCATTTTAATCTGGTCCTAGGGTTTTACCAGATGACCTCTTCAAATTTCCAAAGCTCATAAGCTGAATAGAATCAAACATTATAGAAATAAAATGCTTTAACTGAAACACGCATCTCATTTTTATCATAGAACTAAAAAAATTGCAATTGTTGCTACCTGAAATATTTCTTTTTGGTTTTTTGTTTTGTTTTTTTTAATTATTATTATTGAAGTAGACTTAGGATATTGAATAAAATCAGGTCATGGACATCAGTGACTTTCTGATTCAATACAGAGGTATAAATTATCCAAGAGACCACTAAGTGTTCTTTTAGCCTTGCATAGTGTAAGTGTGGAAACAAGTATAATGGATATAGTTCTAACATTTAACTGTATTTAATATATTCCTATTACAAAGGCTGAAGGATTTTTTTTCTTTAGCCTTTTTTAATAACCTTTTAAACTCCTTTCTGTAGAAAAACAGACCTCTCTTTCTATGTAAACATATAGCATTTCTTAAAAGAATAAAAGCTGGCTGGGTGGTAATGCAATTTACCCAACTTTCATAATTACCAGCTATCTTTTATACTTCATTAAGGCATGCAGAAATGGTGAAATTCTCATGATGGGCTCTGACTACAAAGCACAATCAAGCCCTCATTTCATAAGGCAACATGTCAAGCTTCTCTTTTCTTTTACATACCATAATTTTCAGTTTTGAATAGATTAGCATAAGTAATTCTTCAATCTGGTACAGTTCCTTAATAGTAACTGATGAGATACTGAATATATTGCATTTTGTCCCCATCTCAAAAGTAATTTGAAGAGTTCTTGGGCCAAGGACCTATTAGTCTCCCTATTCAGCATCATAACATGATCATGGTGCACCACTAGAAAAAGAATAGAGGATGAAGAAGTCTGTTGTTTCCCATCTCCAAATAGTGCAGTTTAGCAATGGTAAATTTGGGCCAAGGAAAAGTAATGAATATAGGCCTAGTTGATGAAAAGTACTCCATGCAAAAGCTCCCCTTCATGCTCAATACACTTGGGTGAACAAACTAAACGTGACCTAAAGTTCATGAAATTATTTAACCCTAACTTGGGGTCAATTTGAGTTTTCTCATATAATATATTATGTAGGGTTTTTTGTTTTTTTGTTTTTCATATAATATATTATGTAGTTTTACTATAAGTAGCACAGTTTGCTGCAGGGCTTGTTTGTTTGCTTAGGTCACACTGATTTGTAAATCTGTTACCTGTGAATAGAAATTTTCAGAGAGTATAAGGGAGTATTTTGTTTGATTACTGCCATGCACTTGAAATGCACTCAGCTGAAGGCCAAATGTTACCTGAATGGTTTGCTAAGAGCAAGGCCAATATCACTGTCTTCTATTCAGACACTTCATGACTTTCAAGTGTGGAGCATCTAGTAGTTTGTTTCAGTATTCTGAATGCAAATTAAATACAAGCAATCAATATAGAGAAAAGTAGATGCAGTTTCCACAAGGTTACAATTATAAAGTTAACTCTCAGACAACAAGTTTTCTGAGTATAAATTATTTTAAGGCCCTGGACATGCAACACTTCCGTATCACTGTATATAAGATTGAACTGATAAACAAGTGAACAGACATTCACTTTTGATTCTGGAAATGCAGCCTTATGCCTGAAGTAGACCAGGCCAGAAACCAGGGGTACTGGAGCCTTTCCTGCCCTGCTGGATCAGACAGCTTGGGCCAAGGCTAGCCAACCCACCTTATGAGGTGGGGGAGGGCAGTTGCAGGGGAGGTGTAAAGCATCCTGGTATTCTGGGGACTGTGAGTTAACTTGAATGTGGAGGGGATCTGGGACAGAAGTTCAATAAACTGATTTAACTTAAGTCAGTTAAGTTTGATACTACATCCACCTAGGTTTATATTAAACCAGTATCTTTTGAAAGCAGTTTATGTGGACTGAACTTCTGTTGTGTTACAGATTTGAACCAGTTTCCAAACACTTATAATGGTTTATGTGTTGTTTCTGTTCCTAGCCACAATGCAAGACCCTATATTAGTGTAAAATCTGGTATAGACTTACTGTGGGAAAAGTGGGCTAGGTTTCATGTGTTTGCATTTATCCTGGGATAGCTATTTGCTCAGTACCAGAAAGCTATTGCATTCTCTCTTACCATCCAGTAGTAAGGCACTGCAATAGTACCTATTGTATCTGCTTGCCCTTGGATAACTGATTTTATGCCCACTATGAAGCCCTGGGTAGAATTCTGCTTTGTTGTGTAAAGCTAAATAGCAGTTTAAATAATGCATAGATGATTAGTTTGGCACATACCTAGTGGTAATAATTCTATTTTCTCTTCAAAATGGACTCGTAAAGATATGTGCATATACTGGGCACATACAGTTGGCTACACACTGGCCAGGCAGGTAGATAGCTACATACATTCTGGATGCATACCTTTGTCTAAGTCAGAGCTGTCCAACTGATGGCCCTTGGGTTACATGCAGCTCACAAGGGAATAAACTGTGGTGTCTAAATGTGCAAACAGAAATTAAACATCATGCAATCGGCCCTTTGAAAGCACCCTGCAGCTGTGTGGAAACAGAAATGCATAGCTGCAGAGTGATCTAATTATGTGACAAATTAACCCTCACTATATGACGGTTTAAATGAAGGCTCTCCAAAGTGGAGCACCTTCAGTAACTTCTGTCTGCTTTGGTGGTTGGGCTGAAGCAGCCCATCCCCATCCCCAGTGCTGTCTCAGGATGGGAAGGGGAGAAGGCAGGAAGGGAAGTCTGTTCTGGGGTTTGCCCAGCTGTGCTGGAGGAGGAGGGATGGGGGGCACAGAGGTGAGGGGCTCCCAAGTGGTGCCTCTCAAGGAGGAGAGGCACCTCCTAGGGTGAGGGGCTCCAATCTACCTGCCACCTCACTCCAGCATGATTGGGTAAACCCCAGAACAGACCTTCCCCCCCAACCCCCATCCTGAGACAGCACTGCTGGGAGGGTAGATCTAGAGGAAAAAGCTGCAGACCTGAAGCCTCACTTGCCAGATTGGTTCCAAGTTGGAGCTTGATTTCCCCCACCATCCTGATCCAACAGCTAACCCCTGTTGTGTGGTGAGGGTCAGTCATGACATTTCTGTGAAGTGCCATGAGTTAGACTGGGGCGCTACACTTCTGTCTGAACCTTGAACTCCTACCTGGCTGCCGCTCCCTCCATTGCTCTGGCTGCTTGTGGTGCAGTGGCAGGGGCATGTGGTGTACAGGTCCAGGATGATTCCAGTGATAGATGCTGTTCTAGAAGAGGAAGGAGCTCAGGTTCCAGCCTAGGTCCTTGCTTTTACTGAGGAAGATATTTCCCCACTGCACTATTCTCTTTTTTTTTTTTATTCCACAGGGCAGTGGCCAAGTTTCAAAATGAGCACAGAAAAGAAGTCTGGATTGTGTCTATCCTGTGATGCAGTGGTGGTTAGAGCTATGCTGTGTTAAGAAGTTAAAGGAATGCAGGTTCATCCATTTTGGATGAGGGATCCTAGAATGTGGGACTCTGACTTCCTGGGTGAGTGTCCTAAACCCTCTGTTGTTGAGAATAGAACATGGGAATCTGGACCACCTCTCCCTAGTATCATAGGAAGGAAGCTTCATGCTCGGGACAAGCCCGCAGCAGCAGCCCGCCCTCACCCTGTGCACAGATCCACGGGCACACCCCCCCACTGCCATGCTTGCCTGGGAATGTACACAGCAGAGGGACCCGCACTCCCCACACCCCCGCAAACAAGCTATTTACAGCTCTGTCCTGTGTCCTGCCCCAGCTGGACAGTGTCTGTTGGTGTCCCTTCACTTCAGCACCTGGGGCGGTCGCCCCATTCATCCCCCCTTGCTGTAGTACTGCCTACCCCACATTATTTTTCCAAGACTTATGCCTGAGTACATGCTCAGCAAGTAATCATATACATGCCCAGTTGGTACACAGCTCTGCTGTGTATATTCAGCTAATGCACACATTTATGCACGCACAGCATAGATGTAGGGCCAAAAATGCCCAAGTACACAGATAGAAAACTGCCATTCATCCCCACAAAGGGATTTAGAATTCTGTCCCTGGTGAACAAAACTGATTTTAAGTTACACCAGAGCTAACATATTATGTGCCCAGGTCATGTTTAGGAATTAAATATATGCAAGCAATGTTGATATTCAAGAGTGAGGCAGTATGGAAATAACTAGGTGATCCCTTACCAAGTCATAATAGAAAACTCAATTTCAGTCTTCCATCTTTTTCTTGATGGAAATGTCAGTACGAAAGTTATGACAGGAAAACACTGGTGTTGTCTGGACTCCTCTAATTTCTTTAATCCTATTCTTTCTTTTTTTCTGGCCTGAAATGGTGCACATGAGGGAGGGGTGGTCTGGGTGGTCCACTCTGCTAGATCTAATACTGGACAATATTCAAGTGTTGCTGATCATTTTAACTTTGTACATTTCTTCAGGGAGTTCTGTCAAGGATTAGGTAGTGGCACTATTAGGTAGTGAGTCATTCCTATAGGATCCCTCAGGCTGGGGTATACTTTGTTTCCTCTCTTGTTTGGTATGAACATAAGGAAGAATTCCAGAAGGCCTTGGGCTAGGAAACCATGAGTAAGAAGATGACTTTCTTGTCCAAATAATTCAACACTCTCAAAATTCAGAGTCAACAAGTGATGCTAATAAGTTTGTAAAAGGATCTTGAATTTCTTTTAATGATTTGAGAAGGTTTTGATTAATTGTACTTCTTACCTCTTTCTTAAAGAAATCTTTCTTGAGGTTCAGGCTTCTTGCCATTACCTTTCTTAGGGTTCCTCTCCCTTGAGAGCAGAGCTTAGATTGCTGACTCCGGCAATTTCCTGCAATATCTTATCAAATTTGACCTGAGTTCAACTTGCTGACTTATCCAAGGTTAGGGCATGGTTTTATAATTCCAGATTATGCCTTTAGGATATGTTGGCTGCTGCACTCCTTCACAGGCAGCTTAGGAAGACTTTGTCTGACATAACATTCAACCTTTCTGCTCTTCCCTGCTCACTACCCATGCACCCGGCACATTCTAAACCAGTTCTGAATCACTTAAATTAGAGCCTTTCCTATACATTTTATAAATATTTGATCTGTGTTGGCTGGTCTGAGGGGCAATGGGGGCTATGACTTTCCAGTTTCCTCATCCTTCCCTGCTCCCTTGAGGGAGAAGAGCCAGGTGCTGGTTTTGCATTTATGCTCAGACTTCAGACTGTCTCCTGTTCTCTCCTTGAGAGCCCTCAATCAGATTATGTAAAGTAAATCTTGAAAGGGGGGAAAATCTGTCCCTCAGCACATTCTGAAAAGCAAAGACACTTAAAGCTCCATGTGCAAGTGCTGTCCTTGTTGCTCTTCCCAGCTTCCCACCTTCATTCTCTGGGAGCCTTTCTGTAGACAAAAATGCTCTTAGACAAGGAGTTTTCACACTTCCCCTGTCTCATCTCTTCATTGGTGTCTAGTTTGCTTTGTGAAAGAGAAAACATCAAGATATTACTTGGTAGCTTCATACATGATCTTTATTTCCCCCCCTTCTCTCTCTCCCTCTCTCTCATCTTTATTTGGCTGAAAAAAGACTCTAAACTGCTGTGTTCTGTTTCACCACTTAATTCAACAAGCTTATTAGTTCTTGTCTCTTGATATGTCCCTGCCTAATGCTGAAAGAATATTCAGGAAGCACTATTTTGTCAAGCTATATGTAACTAGGGGTTAGGTGCTATATTTATATTCTCTCCTCAAAAAGGGACCATATTCATTATTTCAAAAAGGACACACAAAATATGTTTCCTCCTACTTGATCCAAAAAGAAGATGATCTTGTACTGGGGTTAATCCAATGTTATAAATCTACATCAGTGGCATCTTACTTCCTTCTCAGCACTGGCAAGAGCTGGTGCCTTGAACATCTCCATTCTCAGGCCCTGCTAGCCTGCTCCCTATCCAACTATATCAGATGAGCAATAACAGCCATGGGCCATTGCTCTTTCACCTGCACATGAAAAAATAAGGCTCTGTGCACCCCTAACTCTCTTGTGCTGCCACTAGCCCACACCCCAGGGAGGGCTGTGGGATCTGTGCCTTGTGGAGGTGCGGACCCCCAAAATGCGGGCCAGATGACAGAAGGCTGGTGCTGCCAGCTGGGGCCAGCAGCAGCACTGCTCTTCCCAGCATGGGCTGCGCCCAGTGCCAATCCCAGCTGGTAGCACCAGCCTCCTGTCATTCAGCAGGCAGACTGGGGACTCACCCACACCTCTTGTGGGGCTGTGCCAGACTCCTCCTGGGGGTGCAGGCCTCCGATCTGCGTGCTGGATGACAAGAGGCTGGTGCTGCCAGCAGGGGCCAATGGCAACACTGATCTCCCTGGTGCTGGATGTGGATAGTCTATGGGCAAAACGTTGAAACAGCAGCGAAAGAGCAAAACAGTTTCGATAAAACAAAACAGTGCTTTAGAAATGACACTTGAAACAAAACACTGTTCCATCAAAACATTGAAGCAGAACAGTGCTGTTTAGAGACCCTAGTATTTACTCAGCTCTTGGTGAAATGTATGTGTACTTATTTTATTAGCAAAATCATTTATTAGTTGCAATTAATATTCACTATCTTCCAGCATAAATTAGTATTTTCACTCCTAATTTTAATTCCACCACATGTCTGGGACAAAACCCAAGTTTTCTTCACAAACGGGTATTCCCCATACCTAATGTTCAATGTAGAGATGAGAGTCCTGTGCCTATAGCAACAGCTGAAGATAACTAGACAGAAAACTCATTATATTTCTAACCTCTGAGGCTAGGGACAGACATTAAAAAAGCCTGAGCCTGAATTGATTCAATCTTTACAGGTTAGTCTAACCTGGCTAGGCTAAATCCATTTGTAACTGCAAAGGCATCCCAAACATGCAGGCACGTGCCTGCAGTGGCTCAGACTAGAAGCCGGGGTGGGGCGCTAGAGCAGCCCTTCCTTCCCTTCCATAGTGCTAAGCTGAGGGGGCATAGCCAGTCCCTGGCAGGATGCTTTGATTAAGGAGGGGTTTCCCCCCTGCCTTCTGACCACCCCAGCAGGGAACTGATAATACAGTGTTTATCACACCATTAAGTAAACAACAGAGGGATGTTACCAGCTACCTGTTGATTCTGCCTTTGTCGATCAGCCACAGCAGGGACTGTAGCCAGCATGTGGTTTGCTAGGTAATGCTGAGAGAGGTCTGTGTACCGCAGAGGGGAAGGGGAAGAGCAGGGGGGAGCCAGGCAGATGCCTGTAGTCTCTGCTGGAGCTGCAGCCAGGAAGCAGAGGGGAGGGGCCAGCTCTGTTGTAGCAGAGAGCACGTTGGGGGAGTCTGGTTTAACTTAAAGCCAGCAAGGGGTCTCGGACAGACCTTGTATAAACTGGTTTGAGCCAAATCAGTTAAGTCTGATACTATATTCAACCATGTTTAACTCAAACTGGTTTCAGCCATTTTCAAACTGGTTTATGTGCATTGCCCATCTGTTCTATTACAGATTTAATGAGTTTCTGATCACTTAAACCGGCTTATGCATTATGCCTTTCCCTAACCTGAGTTATTTCCACATTATGTTCAGATTGAAGGTTTCTCCCTTCTGCTTTGTCCCTATTCACTGTTTTAGGAAGGTCTAACTCCTTATCTGTTAAGATTTTTGGTTGACAAACTAACTTACTGCATTATATTTATAAAATGAATGGTTCACACTTGATGCTTCTTAATATATTCAGGAACCAGCTCCTTTCCCTCTTGTTTTTATGAATGTCCAAACTTCTGTTTTAGCACTAGCTTATATGGACTGAGAGGGCCTATGGACCAAAGCTCAACAGTGTAGTTGAACAACGTACAGTCTACTTTCAGAAAAAAATGAAAATTTGGGAAAAGCAAAAGTGATTCAAACTGTTCACTGATGCAGACAGCATATGGTCAGTTCTTATTTTGCAGCTGGTCGAACAGCACAGCTGCTGCTGAAATTAAATTTTTCAGATGGACTTCTACTTGAGTTTGCCACCTGACGGTACTAAAAATGTTTCAAATCTCCTGGAGGAGTGCCTCAAGATATATTCAACATAGTTATGATTTCTATTGCCAGCTGAATCGGTTTATTTTTTCCAGTGCTGATTATTTCTAGCAAAAATGAGGCAGTCAGTGCTGGCTGGAAAATTGCCAAGTAAATTATTTGTTGTTTTTACAGTTCATTGGACAGGAGTAAAAATAAAAGTAAAGCAAACCTTACATTAAAACAGCATATTATGGGATATAAGTACAGGGTACTTTGTTGCGATTCTTTCTCCCCTTTGATCAGTGGAAAATTTTAATTCTAATAGTTCCTTTGAAGTTGCTCTGAGAACTTTTTACTTTTTCCTAGTCAGGATTCTGAAATGTCACAGGGATGAGTAAATGTGCAAAGGGATTGTTTACCAGCTGCTTGCTAAAGCTACGTGTATTTATTAGTTGTGCTAGATAGCCTTGTTTTTCAGTGAGGAGGTCACAGCTGTGTACCAACAAGTGCTGAAGCACAGGTATAACAGCCTCAAAGGCCCATCTGGCTAATCTGAATATGGCTGTAGACAAATGGCGTAAGCAGATATACGCTAAAATATTTCCATTAGGTGAAGGCAAATCTTAGGTTTCATGAAAGGATTCAACTCCATTAACATCTATGGAGTTATGTCTGCATTGTCCAAGTCTAAATTTAACCTTGGAAATAAATTACTATCTTTTTCCAGCAGTCACCCTTTGTAGAATCAGTCTGGTTTATTTTTCTACAAGCTACTTAATAGCCATTCTCTGTCTTAGGAATGGGTTTCCACTGGGCACAGAGGGACGTTCTGGAACTTCACAGCCCTGTGATCTTGGTTCCTGACAACAGTGTTTCAAGGCTTGAGACATCTGAGAGCACCTGTCTATTTGTATCTTCCAGATTAGCTGGGTGGGCCTTAAGGCCCATGTTAACTTATATTCCCTTGGTGGGGCCAAAGGGTGAAAGATGCAACTAATTTCTTGGGACAACAAAAGCAAAAACAGGGTCGGAGTGATGTCCTGACAGTACCTAAATGGCCTGTAGGCCAAGTTCTCTTCCAAGCTTGTGGTTACTCTGGATGAAAAGGGTTGGTTGTTTTTTTTTTTTTTTTTTTTCCCAACATCACAAATTGCCTTTATCCCATTCTCTAGGTAATTTGCCTGGCTACAAAATGTTATGAGCTTTGAATTCTCAGGTAATGAGTTGATATAGTTCTTACCACAACCTCTTTACAACTCTGTAGCACATACCAGCAGTTTGAGATAAATTATCATAGAGCATGGAAACAATGCATGAAGGGATGTATTAGTTCTGGTTCTTTCCACAAACCAAGTTCTGCCCCACAACCATGAATGCTGGCACATCACACACAACATACAGCATAATGTGGTTGTCCTCTTCTATCTTAGGCTTTCATTAATTGCAAAAGAGTTAATTTACAGTCATTGTTCCCCTTCACTCTTAGCATCTTGCTAAAACATGCCTTTTGGGCGCATTCTCAAGTGAAATCAAGGGAATTAAGCTGATTGAGGGTAGCTGACCCATTCCTTCATGCTTTTTGTTGATTTGGGCTGACCTGGCTGCATTTGGCTCATATTTCAAATATATGTTGTTTTCTTGCATCTGTAAATGAGAGAAATAGTTTTTCTAATAAAATATTAATATTGGCTCACAAAGTGACAGCCATCATGGAAATGCTCCAGGTCACTTAGCTGTTGCTTCCAACTTCTGCTGAAGCAACATGCTCCCGACGGTGGCCTCTCAAAGACCATATGCATCTGTTCATAAGCCAAGAGATTAACTGGCTTGCCAGGGTGGGTGCAGAGGGAGGACATGATTCAACATAATCAGCAAGACTTTTCACAGCATGAGCATGCAAAGGGAACTCTGAAATGTTTCCCACTTCCCACCCCAGGGAGTTAAAACCAATCTGCTAGCTGCCAGGGTGGAGGGGTTTGAGCTATATATGTTTAATCCTTAACTAAGCTATGGAGGAGCTCACCTGCCATTTCAGGCACTTATGGAAATATGCTAGAAGTGCTGACAAAAGATGAATATCAAGACGCCTTGAGAGCCACAAATAGGGAAGATCTGATAGGACATATATTTTTATAGGGCCCTAAAATCAGTTTTCATCCTGAAACCAAGGGTGAGTGCATAAGTTCTCTTTTCATGCTGACGGAATATATTATAATTAAGATAGAAGCTACATCTTCCACCTTCATATTTCAAACTTTCTATACCTTTTTATTCAGGAAACGCATAATATGAAAAAAATAATCAAATGCTCAAGAAATATGAGTAGACAAGAAATACAGAATAAATGCATCTGCTGCTGGCAGAAATTGTGGACAGTATAATGGTTGATCAAGGGAAATCAGAAAAGCTATCATCATCCATTATCTTGTTGTGCTTGAAGCCAGATTTCTAAGTACTTTTTCCAGCATGAATGCTTGCACCTATGGCATATAGATGTATGCAGGATCCTTTTCCAGTGCTTGCACTGTCTTACCTCATGTTCTTAAATATAAGATAGGACACTAATATCTCCTGGGTATTAACTTTCATCATAGATACTAACTTCAAGATGAAAGGATATTAAGAGTAAGCAGAGAGCTTAGAAGAAATAAAAAAAATAGATAAAATACTGATCAGCAAAGAAAGCCTGTGATCTTGATTACTGGAAGTGTAGAATATGTGAATTATCAAAAGCCAATCTGTATTTTACATTACAAAGGATATTAAAGCAAATAATAATGACTTATTAGCCTTTCATATAAAAAGAGAACAAGAGAAGAAATATGTACGCTCTGTAGTATGATAGGTAAAGATTAATCTGGATATAGCCCAGAAGCTAAATGAAGACTTTGCCTCAGTTTTCAGTTATATTGAACATGGAGGCTAAGACTAAATGACTAATGGGCACAAGGGTATGGAAATGGAATTGCTACATCCTGGGTGGAAGCTAAACTCAAAGGGCACGTCCGCACATGCAGGCACATGAGCTTGCAGCAGCTTAGATAAGAGTGGCACAAATTTGAGCCTGGGATTTTGCCTCAGCACATGTGCCAGGAAAAGCACTTTGGTGTGGGGCAAACTGTGCCACTTGGGGCAAAATAACCCTGCCCAGATCCTCCCAGATCTGTAGCCGGGGGGGAGCTAGAGCCTGGACTGTGCCCTGCCCCACCTTTTTTCTTGGAGGTTTTTTTTTTTTTTTATACCTGGATATCCAGGTATCAAATTTTGAGCCTATGCTACAAATACCCAGCATGGGGAACATTTTTTTGTTTTGTTCCCAGCATGCCTTTTGCTGTGTCTCAAACTGCTTTGAATGTGGCAAGAGGCACATGTGGGCTCATCTGGATGCACCCAAAGTAATTAATATACATAAATCAGGAGGGCCAGATAATGTCCATACTAAATTCTGAAAGAATTCACATCTGAATTTGTTAGGTCCAGTATCAAATACTTTTCTTTAAAAAGTGGTATGACATGAGCGGAAAATAGCAAAATATGCTATCTCTGTATAAGAAAGGTAAAAAAGGTAACTTCAACAGTATGCAGAACTGTACAATGTATTTAGAAAGAAGGAATTTGTAAGATGGCCATGGAGATTAAAGGAAAATGGGATAAACTGCAGTACAAATTTACCAAAGGTACAATGTACCAAATTAACTTGCTACCCTTCTTTGAAAAGGTAAGTGATTTTATACACAAAGGAAATGTAGTACATTTCATAATCTGCCTGCATTTCATGAGCCAATTTCAGTTACAAATTTTATTCTGTGCTATATAGAAAATTATTGGCTAAATTGGAGAAGATGAGGATTAGTAGAGGAATTATTAAGAAGGAAATTAAATGGCTCAAATTAAAACAGCAATAATTAGTGATGAAGGGGAAGTATCAGGATGCTCTGCCCTTTGGCTGTGGGGCCCCTCTTTATTGCTCTCTACAAAGTTTGCTACTGACTAAATCCTGCTTCAGTGCTGTGCTCTTTGCATGTGCTTTGCATTCTTTGGCAGAATATTTCTGTTTTGCAATGCATTCAACTTCTCTAGATGATCTTAAACATACTTGCTTTATCACCAGTTCTGCTGCCCTACTGAGGAAGAGAGGGAAGCCATTTTGGAAGGAGCCTTTTTAAAGCATTTCTGCCTCTTCCCTTTAATGGTTGGACAAAAAACTGGACCTGCTTTCCCACTCTTGGAACAACAGACTCACGAGATTGAGGGGCTGATAAGAATAGCAGCTTTCTTCTTGGCAGACTTGTCTAACTCATAAAGAAAAAACTAGATTGATAAGCACTGACAGCAGACAAGGCATGCATTAAACCCCTAGATTGAAAGCAGCCTCCATGTAGGACAACTAGAAACCTTTGAGTAGCTGTTTGGAACTGTTGATTTGTAGCCCTCTATTTGTCTATTACGCTTGCACCTGTGTTTAAAAAAAACCTCTACTCAAAAGAATTTTAAGGAAGGGCCAAAATTGTTCCTCAGAAGCATATTTGCAACTCCCATTGAGTTTAATCAGTCGTTTGAAGAAATTGGAGTGCAAAATTTGGCCTTAAACCATTGTACAGAAATCCAGTAAGCAAAGAACAATTTTTTTATAAGACGTTAGTAACTAAAAATGCTCAACAACTGCCTTTGGGGATCTGCCCAGAACACGATGCATCAACTTGCTTTCTTTATTATCTGCAGACAATAATGGATCATTCCTAGCCACAAGTGAGCTTGCTCTGTCATTGTCAGTATCAATCGTATGATAGCTCAGCTAGAATTTACTAGTGCTTGCTGTGCATTAATTCATCTAACACTTACTGCTGTCTCTTATCCACTACAACATGTTTCCTTGTTTCTTTGAGCAGATACTCTTCCAGCATCAGCAATGAAACTGCAAACAGTAATACTGTAGGGTAGGTTTAAATGAAAAGGATTGTTTCTTGAGTGTGGAGACTTTGTATTTTTCTGAACAACCTTCACAGTAGGCATCCTAAAATTACATTGATTGAATTGCCCATGCACTGCTCTCAGACAAATTGCCATTTGGAGGAGAACACTGCCATATTTTTAATTTTTTAAACATAAAACTAGAAGTCTTTAATAAACTCAAGGTGGGAATTCATCATGAAATTCAAATGCAGATTTTTAACACCTCATATTCTAAAGATGTCTGAACCATTGTGTTCTAAGATAATAGCTAAATTAAGTGTCTGAGAATCATTGCACTAAAGGTTAATTACTTTCTCTATGTACTTCTGCCTTTGTTTCTGATAGATGAAAGTTTTGAAACTTTGAAAAATCTTTGTTAGTAGCTGAACTAAGGAATGGCATCTTCTGAGGGCCTTGTTACACCTTGTGCTGGGAGTCACAAAAATGTTGGTCAATGTTAGTGCTAGCTTGGAGTTTGGAGCAGTTGCACCCTTTGTCTAGAAACCTCTTCTGACTGCCCCCCGTCTGCACAGCTGTGACTTGCGAGTAGCGGCCTGGCAAGCAGGGGCAGGACTAGGAGCTGTCGCTGTGAGTTACGCCTAGAGGGCTGGTGAGCCAGGACAGGCTTCTATCCCTGCTCTGCAAGTGGGGTGTGAGAGATCCTGGGTTTTTTTAACAATTATAGAACAATCACTATTTGTGATTGTTCTTTCTCATTTTAGTTCTCAAAAGCAGCTTACTGGAAAGCACATGAAAATACATTGACATTCAAGAAAATTAAAATTGTTTACATTGATCTAGTATTTATACACAGTCCATCAGTATGGGAGTTTCAATTAAATATTACAAAGTGAAAACCTGAGATACATGCATAGCAGATTGCATAAGCAACCTACTGTGAGATCAGGAAGAGAGAAACAATAACTAAAGATGTTGTGTCTAAACATTTTCAATTTAGATTTCTAAAAAGTGAATTCTATCTAGTGTTGAAATCTGACCATCTGTATACAGGATTTTTCACAGGGTTTATTTTAATACAGGCAAGGCATGAATTAAAACTATTCTTTGATACGTACAGATAAGAAACCAGAGAGTAAAGCCAGATATAAGCCAGAAACCAAATGTGTCATTGTGCTGGGAGCGGTTGAGTCATCTGCATATTTGGTGCCAGCATTGACCAGGTATCTTGGTGGGTCTGCAGGAGGCGGTACAGCTGTTTCAAATGGGCAACAATGTTGTCTTTACTATCTGGTGTGGAGATCTGAAGCCGTACACTGCCACTGTTGAAGGAATGTGTGAAGTTTCTGAAAACGTTTCGTAGATCATCCAAGCTACAACTGCAATGACCTGCACCCCAATCACCTTTCCCTCTCTAGGCTTTCCATCCATTCTTCCCCAAAACAGAAGTAGATCTTATAGGGTGGCTGTTTTTCAATCTGTCCTTTCTGATGGGCAATCAGCTCACTTAGAAATGTTTCCAGACAGAAGAGTTTGACTTTCTTTTGCCTCTCAATCAGGTTTGGTGTGGTGGATGAAGGGGTAGATGGCCCAGACCAATACACCTTGCACCAAATGGCATAAATGGCATGGCCACCGACCTCCAGAATCAGATCCTGGGTTACTGGAGGACTTCAGCTTGAGTGACACATCTGTAGGGAATGCCCACACCTTAAGTGTGGAACAGAGATAATCCCGCCTTGGAGTGGCATAATCTTGAGATGCATAAAAAGTACTTAAAACCACTTTAAGGTGTTAATGTGTGGACAATCCAAGGGCTAAAATTACCATGTAACAAGGCCCTGTTTCTGTTATCAGTAGTAAAAGTCACAGTTATTGCAGGAGTTTGAGCTAGTAGTCTCACAAAAATAGATGAGCAAACACAGAAAATTCAATGGTTTAGGTAGGTAATTTGACTATAAGTGGTTCTTTTCAGCTTCTTCAAGTTATGATTTCCCCATTGCCTTCTTACTCATCCCTAATTTAAAACAGACAAACACACACACTCATTTAGCACCATACCGTTATCGGGCTGCAATCCTATGGTTCAGCTTGTACAAGCATTGCATTTTCAAATATTTCTTGGCTTCCTCAGATAGCATTCCTATTTTTCTGGAGCAAATGCTGAAGTAGTCTATTTAAAATTGGCTGCTTAGTTTCAGATTTTGTTGAAAGGAAGGGAATGGCTGAGTTTACATAATTCTGTTCTAGATCTGTGCCTAAACTCCCACCTCAGCATTTATGAGTATTTGGAACCAGAATTTTGGTTTAGCCCAATCTGGAGATGAGGGAGAGCTTTGGAAATTCTGATCAAGGTTCAAGACTGTATTTCAAACTATTTGCTCACCAGCTTTCTTCTAACCCACCCAGATTCTGTTTCCTGTTCAGGATCATCTCATAATTTTTTAGTAATTATTCCAAAAAATAAGTTGCATTTACAATGATTTACATTGTAATTATTACTCTATTGTCTTTGTACTGAATAGGAACATGATATGTTATGGCAGTGGTATATTCATATTGCTTCACAATAATTGATGCCAAGTCTGGCTTTTTCAGTTTTTGTACTGTGGAGGGTCTGGGGACATTCTGTTTAATTATTCAAAATTCATACAAATAAGCACTACAAATTAGGTACGTCTTAAATTTGGTTTAGAAATACAATGTGATAATATGTTTGCTTTACCATTGTCTGAATTGATAAGTATTTAAGTGAGATGAAGTGTATGATTAATTTATGATTATATGACAGAATATTTTTGTCAATTTGATATTTTTGGCACAATAAGATATAAAATATATTGTTATGGAACTGTATCTAATTATGACTTAATTATCATTTTAGTGTCCTAGTAAAGAATCACATGCAAAGCAAAAATGACCATTTCTACTGCTGACAATATTCCTGTAGAAAAACACTGTTCTCTTAGAAGTGTATTTACCCCATAACTTCTATGAAAAAAGGCCATATTATGCATTGCACTTTGAGTGGTTCAAATGTTGATCCATGTTAGTGCTACCGTGAGTTTAGAGCAGTTGCAACTTAAGGCAGAAAACCTTCTCTGACTATCCCCCACCTGTCCAGCTGTGGCTTGCTACTGGAGGGCTGGTGAGCAGAGGCCTAAGTCAGGGCTACAGCTGTGAGTTGCCACTGGAGGTCTGGTGAGCCAAGGCAGGCTTCTATCCCTGTGCTAGGTGGGAAAGGGTGAGAATGGGGTTGGGGAGGGATAGGGCCATGAAGCTGGGAGGCAGAGGGTTAGTAATGAAATGGGAGGAAGGAAAGGAAATGGGGGTGGAGGAAGGGTAGTGAAATGAAGGAGCTCGGCCACTAAAGGATAAAATAAAAAAATAAAAAAAAATCTTGGGATGCTGGAGTGGAGAGCACTCTATAGGGAATGGTCGCATGTTAACTGAACATGAGCTGTACAATATGGATCAGAGCAGGCAGGTTAACCCTGTCCTGCCTAGTCCCCTAGTACAGGCAGCATAGGCAGTGACAAGTAAGTGGGTAGAAAGGAGGGATTCTGGGGTGCCATGGGTGGAGCAGTGGGCCTCATCTGAGTCAGCAGGTGATGGGACAGGACAGGGGGGTTTACATTAAGGTTTGCCTAGAATGGCTACAACTTAGTGTGTGAGTTCGATACCGAATTGTATAAGGACTGAATTAAGCACAGGCTCAGACCTGGATGTTCAATTTAAAACTTTTATTGTTTCACAAAGTCATAAACTAAAGGGGTCTGTTGATTCACGAGGTTCCTAAATCAAGCCCTTGCTTTCTAACCCGGAGGCTAGGTGCGGCTGCCTGATTCATTAGTCTCAGAACTGGTCAACAGTTCATTTAAAAGGAGTCCCTTATCTTTTTTTAGACAAAAGATACAAAACTGTCCCCATTTTGACAGTGAGGCATTTAACATAACTTCACTATTACTTATATATGATAACACGTATACATATGTATTTCTAATTCTTATTTCTATTGGTTATTTAGTTAACTTATCTATATTATAGTATCAGGTGATACGCTTTGTATTATAATTTTTACGCTTCTTATGTTAATTCTTAATGACCTTTTATGTTTTTACGCTAATTTTTAATAACCTTTATGTTTCTTATGTTAATTCTTACATCGATATGTTTTGCTGTCTTTAGCAGGGTTAAAATGTCAAGGCTTACACAATATGCGGTTGTTTTTCGTCATTGCGGTTTAGCCATACGGTTTCCTGTTTTAACAATATAACCTGCTTGCTCACAATTTTTATCATTGTACAAGGGTCAGAAGGTCAGCATTTTCATCTAAGGGTCAGAAGGTGATTACCAGAATGTCAATCACTGACTCCTCAACCTCCTTGAAGCATTCTGGGAGTTTTAATGCATTGTTCTTAATGCTAGGCCTTGCTTAGCATAAGCACTATCTCACACTTAGTCTAACATGAGCTGGGTAACATGGATCAGAGATAATTCTGCCTTGAAGTGGTGTAACTTTGAGGCACCTAACAAGTGCTTAAAACTAGTTTCAGGGGTGTACCTGGTAGCCATGTTGGTCTGAGACAAAAAGGCATACAAAAAAATAGAACTCTTGGTTCCAAAATGATTCCTTTTATTAGACCAACTGGAAAATGGCAAGAAAATTGTCCTTTTCTGCAGGCTTTCGGAATCAAAATCCCTTCGTCAGGCTCTGGGAAAAGTGTAGATGGTACAAGATGGTACTAAGTCCCCATAGTTAGGAAATAAACTTCATTTTTGCACAGAGGGATCTGAAGATGGAAGTCTGTCCCTCTGGGTCCAGACACTCTCATGAAAGAACCAAGAACCATTTTGGAACCAAGAGTTCTAGTTTTTTGTAAAACTAGTTTCAGTTGTTAACATGCAGACCAGGTGTTAAGAGCTCCAGGAGTCACCCAAAATTGCCATGTAACAAGGCCCTGCAAGGCCCACAGTGGGAGTTCCTGCATTATATAAGACTACAAGAAATTCAGCATGAGAGAGATACTGAGCTGGTTGTCAGATGCTGCTATGACAGTTTAGTTTCTTTAAGCATCTGACCCACCAATTTTAGATCAATATATCAACTAACACACATTTATTTTTCTCAGGGTCAGCTTGTCCTATGGGCAAACTGGGCAGCTACCTAGGATTGTTGACAACTTCTTCCTGGCCAAATTTGAATAAAATCTGCTGACTCTTCAGAGTAGTGTCTGCTGTGGCCCAAACCCACTTCTCACCTCCCAACAATTTACATGGACCTGTACACACCAGCAACTACCAACTCACATGCACAGAGCATGCTCACACAAAGCCACATACTCCCCAACTGAACACGGACACCCACACACACAGACACACACCACGCCTGAGCCGTAGACTCCTTTTAACTAGGTAAATCACACCACTCCTGTCAATCTTACCCCACCAAACATGTGGTTCCATGGACTGCCAATTAGCCATCAATCACAATGTGACCACTCCTGAGTGTAAGTACCTCAGGTGAGTATTTCCCACTGAAGAGGTTTTATGTAACACTAGGTGACTGCATATGCTTCTCTTAGGAAAAGTAGGTCATTAAGGTTGTCCCGTCAATGCTTCCAGACCTTCAGACCTCTTGTCATGGTGTGCTTATGTAATATTTACACCATTACGTGATGTAATAAGAGGCAAGGCCAGGAACCAGTTGTCACCATGATGGCCCAACTGAAGAAATAATATTTCAATACCTGATGAGTGATCAGTTCATTCAGGTTGGCTGGTGTGGTTCATTAGTTCAGGTTTCAAGGCGGATTTTCTCTATTAGACCTTTGCCATGCAGTCAGAAATACAAAGTTTTAGTCAACTCTTCTATTTTCTCCCTGACAAATGGCGAAGCTGGCAGCTGACTAGCTATCTACAGTTGCAGACACAGGAAAACTGTTTACTGGAAATTCACAGTCTCCATTGGATTTAATCACAAACTCTTTCCTACAGATGAGATATAAGAAACAAGCAGGGAAAAAATAGAGGTTCTCTGGAGCATTGCAGGTGGTATGAAATGTGCTGCAAAGGCAGGAAGACAAGTTAATACAGACGTGCCTGGAGCATAAACACTGTGGGGTTCAGCAGTACAAGAGGATGCATTTTCCATGTCCTGGTATGATTGAGGGTTACAGCAGCCTGGGGAAGCTGGGAGGGCCCTGAGACAAGAGATAGGAATTATAGAATCATAAAAAATAAGGGTTGGAAGAGGCCTCAGGAGGTCATCCAGTCAAACCCCCATCTCAAAGCAGGACTATCCCCAACTAGATCATCCCAGCCAGCGCTTGTCAAGACAGGTTCTGAAAACCTCCCAGGATGCAGCTACCACCACGTCTCTGGGTAACCTGTTCCAATGTTTTACCACCCTTCTAGTGAAAACAGTCTTCCTACTATCTAACCTAAACTTCCTTTGCTGCAACTTGAGACCATTGCTCCTTGTTCTGTCATCTGGCACCATTGAGAACAGTCTTGCTCCATACTTTTTCAAAGCCTCCTTCAGGTAGTAGAAGGCTGCTATTAAGTACCCTCTCAGTCTCCTTTCTTTAGACTAAATAAGCCAAATTCCCTTGGTCTTTCCTTGTAAGTCATGTTCCCCAGCCCCCTCACTATTTTTGTTACTGTCCACTGGCCTCTCTCAAATTTGTCCACTTCCTTTCTATAGCAGGGGACCCAAAACTGAACACAGTACTCAAGATGTGGCCTTACCAATGTTGAATATAGGGGAACAATCACTTCCTTTGACCTACTGGCAACACACCTACCAATGCCTCCTAGGATGCTGTTAACCTACTTGGTAACAAGGGCACGCTGCTGGCTCATCTTCAGCTTATTTTCCACTGTAACCTCCAGGTCTTGTTCTGCAGAGCAGCTGCTCCAGCCACTCAGCCCCCAGGCTGTACCAGTGCATAGGATTGTTCCATCCTAAGTGCAGGACTTTGCACTTGTCCTTGTTGAACCTCACAAGATTCCTTTTTGGCACAATCCTCCAGTTTCTCTAAGTAACTCTGAATCCCTCCAGCGTATCTACGACTCCTCCCAGCTAGGTGTCATCTGCAAACTTGCTGGGGGTGCACTGTATGCCATCTTCCAGGTCATTGATGAAAACATTGAACAAAACCGGCCCCAGGACTGACCCCTGGGGTACTCCAACTGATACTGGCTGCCAAATAGACATTGAGCCATTCATTACTGAGCCTGATGCCCCAGCCAGTTTTCCATCCACCTTACAGTCCATTCAACCAGTCCATGGCTTAGCTTGAATGCTGTGGGAGACGGTATCAAAAGCCCTGCTAAAATCAAAGTATACCGCATCCACTGGTCTCCCTGCATCCACAGAGCCAGTCATCTCATCACAGAAGGCAATCAGGTTGGTGAGGCATGACTTGCCCTTGGTGAATACAGGCTGACTTTTCCTAATCACTTTCTCCTCCAAGTGCTTAGAAATGGATTCCTTGAGGACGTCCTCCATCATTTTTCCAGGGACTGAGGTGAGGCTGACTAGTCTGCAGTTCCCTGTATCCTCCTTTTTCCTGTTCTTATGGGCACTGTGGTTGTCCTTTTCCAATCATCTGGGACCTCCTCTGATCACCATAAGTTTTCAGAGATGATGGCCAGTGGTTCTGCAAATACTATCGCCCATAGCCCATCTTTTCTTTGGATGTCCTACATGGGCAGCTTAAATTTTGCTTATGGAGGCTACTCAGGTGGGAAAGATGGGCGCAAAGCTTCAGCCGCTTTGGTCAGCCAGCTCCTGAGTACAGATAGGAGTGTGTTTTATAAGATTCTGCCTTTTCAGGAAAACGCTGTCCAAGGTTACAACAAAGTCTGGTTAAGGCTGGAAAAAAAAAGTCTGCAGGTCCTTGCCTAATAGGCTTCTGGCTCCTCCATATGTTTTCTTTCCAAAGGGTCAGATGGCTGGAGTAGGGAACCACACAGGTTCTAGTGCTCCCAGGCCTGATCTTCCTTGCACGGCTCTAAAACTAATGTTAAAATGAACAGAAAGTGCTATAATGCCATAGAGCATTACACTGGAAAATCTCTTCCTTCTTATGTCCCCTGTTGTAGGAGTTATAATTTTACAGGGGTTTTTAATGAGCTATTGGTTTATTCTGTTATTTTTTTAGGGATGACATATACAATGAGCATATCTACATGTGAAATTAATGTGATGCAATAAACTCCATCTCACATCACACCAGAGTTTATTACATACTATGGAGAGGCTAGCTAGGGCACAAAGGTGCTCCCATGTGGGGCTAGCTGGCAGGCAGCCATTTTCTGGGAAATGTACACTAACTTTATAGCTGATTTCTATTTAGCTTTAATTTCCATCTGTAGCTGCAGCAGGAAGCTTTGCCAGCTGCAGCAGGAATCCCTGCCAGCAGAGCTCCCAGCTGTTGGGGTGCCCCATGCATCAATGTGGCTGGGAGACCACAGCTGCTACAGTTTCACAGCCTCAGGGTACACTGTACCCCATCAGAAGAGGGGGCTCCCAGTCATGGGAACTTGTTTCTTGCTGGTGCAAGGAGAGCTCAGGGTCAGGCTCCCCCTGCACCAGCAGTAAGTTACTGGTCTGATTCTCAGTCCCACAATCACACCTCTTGCCATGCCCATGCGGCATGAAAGGAGGTGTGATTGTGTGGACCATGTATTGAATACCACAATGTCTTTATCTGCACTTAGAGGGGCCTCTTGGGTGCAGAAAATGTGCCTGTTTTGTATGACATTGCATATGCCATATACTACCAGCAGCAATAACAATCCAGTAATATGAATTTAATCAATACTGGTTCATGCTTAAAATGCAACCCACTTCTTCAATTACAAAAGTTTTGGAGCTATCTTAGGAGAAGTCTTATCTTGCTGCTGATTTGTTACTTGCCAGGACTCTCCTTAGAAATTTTTGTCTGTTCCCTTTTCTTCCTTTGGAACATATGCCTGTTTTGTGTGCATGCTCACTCGCTTTTGCTCCCATGCACACATTAGAATATAATTGGTACTGGAAATGATTCCAAGGAATTAGGTTCCACAATTTTACTCTTTGTAATGCTGTATGATAAAATCAGAAGCATGTTTCCTTAAACTGGCTTTGTAGAACAAATACTATCTGTGGCTATTGGAAAGCTTTACAAATCTTCTTTTAGGAAAGGAAAAAAAAAAAAGATTGGAACTGGTCTTTGCCAGAGAATAATTGTTGTGTGTGATGACAGACATTCAGACTGCATTATCATTGTAGATGTATGACTAACAAAGGAGCACTGGGACTTTGCAGAGCTAATTATGCTGAGAACTCAGTGTCTTCATATGTATTCCTGCCAAAATTTAAATACTATGATTCATTCTGTAGCAAAACACAGACTGTTCCGCTGTACATGTGTAGCATGTGCACTGCATTCAGTTACAGTTTCTGGTTAAGTTCCAATTGTAATGTGGGAAGGAAACTTTTCCTACTGATTGGAACAGAAGTCTCATAAGTATTGTTTCTAATCTTACACCTGTGGATCACTGAGACCTCCAAGGACAGTCACTTCTTCACACTACACCTCCTTTTTCTTATGAAAGCACTTACCCCACAGGTTTGTAAGTTTAATGTACACTGAAAACCTCTGATGACTGTAACCTCTTTTATTATTTATGTAGTTCATTTTCTATTAAAAGTTTATGCAGAAATTCTTTAGCAGCACTATGTCTAAGTACTGTTGTAGACTGGGTCCATAATTTTGTACTGCATATTTCTTTATACACATATGCCCAGCCTATGGCTAAGAGTTGCCGGGAAGAAAGCAGGGTAGCTTGGCACCTTCTAGACTAATTAAATGAGAGATGTACAAGATTTTGTAAGCACAGCTTCGTCAGATGCAGCAAAGGGACTGCAGGAAACAGGGCTTCTAAATAGAAAACAGTGATTACAATGTCAAAGGTAGGGAAGGGGGAAGAAACTGGGAGAAAAACAAAGCAGTTAACACATTGAGAGACATAGCTAATTCAGGTAATGGGGTAAGAATCTGTAGGCTCAGATTAGACCATACTTAAGTGAATGATTTCCTGTTCTCCAATTTCCTGTTCAAGTTGGCTTATTTGGAGGTAAGTGATGGAACGTCCAGGGAGGTTAAAGTGTTCTGCCGCAGGCTTGTGTGTCTGTCTTGATGTCAAGTTGGTGCTTATTCATTCTTTTGCATAGGGATGGTCCTATTTGTCCAATGCAGGCCACAGAGGGGCATTATCCTTGCCATTGTAGCAACTTGTTACTGCTTATTTGTCCCACTGAAACATTCAGTGTCATTCAGTGTCGTGGAGATGGAGGAAGGATGTTTGTGTGGGATAAGAGATGCAAATGGTTCATTGCTGCTATATCACACTTGTAGGCTAAACCTGGTTTATGAACTGGCTCTTAATGGAAAATGTATCTATAATATTTTCTACTTGAATTAAAATAGCTAACTGTTGGAGCAGCCAACTGGCTGTGTTCATTTACGATTTCTCTAAGAGCTGAATCACACATCTCCACTCATGAATTATATGTTAATTTAATGTTAAAGTTTTATGTTAATACTTTTTGCATTGGCATATCAATAATCCCCATGCATCCCCAAACAGTATGTTGGCCATTGGCATATAGCTCTTGCTTTAATATTCATATAACTATAAATGGCAATGGAAACAATCATGCAATATAAACACAGTTCTGTGGTCAGTTGGGAGACCTTGTCCCACATAATTTATAGCTGTGACTTTTTCACACATGTAGCATGAATTCATTTATGCCTGCCTATGACATTTATATTTCAACAGATGGGCTTTCCATTTTAATAGTGACATCAATACCCAGACACATTGCATATTACTTTTCCCTCAGATAAAGTGTGGTACAAAGAAGAATCTTATTTTAATCATTCATTAAAAACATCATGGGGCTTTCATACTGACAAGTATATTAGTATCCATGACACAAAGAAAACTACTATTCATTATTGTTCTGTGACAAATGCTCTATACAAAGATGCACATAAAACAAGTTATTGTCTTCATATTACAGGGGACAAGATTTTAACTGTAATTTGTTTTTCTCTAGAACATAATGTCATCTGACCCTTGCTATTCCAATCTAAGAAGGGAAAGAGAGTTTGGTTGTATTGCTGTTTGTATTTTTAAACTAAAATTTCAGCAGTGCATTTACCTGCAGTACTGCAATGTTTTAAATAAATGTTGCAAGAGATTTCTCTGTTTCTGTGATCTGGAGATGAAATATTTATTTTCAATGGAGCTATGAGAATTTGGGAAAGTCCATCTGTTAAGGCATGCTCACTGTCTTAAAAAATGCTCATTAAATTCATAAAGCCAGAGGGAACTCAATTAAAGTTAATGTAGAAATTAAAAAGAAGATAACCAGAGACAATAAATGGTGATCATTAAAAAGAAAAATCTATGAAATCTTGTGTTTCTGATTTGCAATATGGGCTTTCTGTAGAGAGGTGTCATGTGTCCCGGAGCAAAGGGCCTTTATATCACTTGGATCTCATTTCAGCTCTTTTTTGAGGCCTCAGATATGACTTCAGGGTTGCCCAGGTCATATTCTGACTCTTCTCATGTGAATTTTGGACTAATAGAATTGTGGGCTGGGGAGAGATGCTTGATATTTGTCCAACTTTGAATGCAACACAGGTACTTTTTTAAGGTTCTGTTTCGTTACCATATTCTGTTTCTTCACTGGGCACTTCAAGGTCCTAAGTGTGCAACAGTCCACACACATTATGTTTTATGGAGAGTTCAGCAGTGGTAGAAATACCATTGAGGGCTTTAAGTCTGGTTTGTTTCACCTGCCTGTGCTGCAGCCAGTTCATTTAGGCAGCTTTAGTGGAGTAGCTGTCTATATCTAGTGCAGAAGTCTGTGATGCAATTTTGTATCTACTAGCTGGCAAGGAAGTGTGTATAAGTCATTGATGAAAGTTGTACACGTGACAGAAGTCATCTTGGTGTATAATATGCTCAGTATTTCATCCAGAACAATGATTCCCACTGAGTCCATCCTAACTTAGTGTGGCCGCCAGGCCTTGAATAGTTGTTCTTGTGCGACCTTTGCTCTGGTGGTAGACGTAAGGCATCTTATGAACTCATGTCATAGACCAAGCAGGTGTCTCCCCCTTGAGTCGCCTCCCCCGTTTTCACCTGCCATGACTTGTTGTTCCTCAGTAGAGGGGGTTGATCGTCGGGTGTGCTTGGTGGCCCATGGTTCTTGGGGCTCCACCACCCCTACACCACGGCCTCACGCCTCCTCCAGTGCGTTGTCCTTCCGTAGGCCTCATCCCCTCTGGTGGGATAGCACCTCATGACTTGGCATCTGGATGCTCATTGCCTATGGCCAAGTTCGCCCGTGTGGGCTCACCCCCCTTGACCTTCCTTGCCTCCACCCCTTCTTTCAGGGAAACACAAAAAAACCTTCCGAGGCTCCTGCTTACCCCCGTTCCTCGGGGATACCCTGCACTTTCCACTTTTCCCCTTTGCATGGGGCAACTAAATAAAACATGTTAACAAAGCACAAAATGATGAGCCACTCCCTCTCCCCTTGCTATCCTTCCCCTTGCTCTAGCTTGGGGGATGTTTTACTCCTCACCAGTCGCCTTTGGGATTCACTCCTGTTCTACTGTTGCCCTGGCTGGGACCAGCAGTGATACCCGCCCCAATTGTAAATCCCTTGGGGCTCTCCCTGGGTCTTCTCCCTCTGGCATGGCTTCCTTCTCGCCTCAGTCGTCTCAATACTCCCACCTGGGGTTTGCTCAGGCTCCGGGTGCAGCTCTGGTTCTGTCCCTGGGTCCAGAGTGCCTGTTGCTCCCTCGCTGTCCTGTGCATGCTGCTGTCGGGGCACTCTGCCCTGCACTGCTGATGCCTGCCCCCGGCTCATCGGGCTCCGCGGGTCCCATTGGGAGGAACCTCTTCTTTCCCTGAGACGGCTGCAGCTCCCCTCTCTTGCTGCTCTCCTTCCCCTTCTCCGCAGCATCGGCCGCCATTTTTATTTCCATTGGCCGGCATTTGAGGCTGATGTCATCAGCTGGCCTTAATTTAACAGGCGGTTGACGAGCTGCACGGGCTCTTCCTTCCACCCCTGCTATGCTGCATCTCCTGCTGCCGGTAAGTATCCCTTGTTACTTCTTTCCCTGGGACACTTAGTTTACCGCGGCTTGTCATGCCAGGTTGGTCTGTACATGCCACTTCCTAGATCATAAATAGTGTTCTTGGTGGGGTAATTACTCTTCTAAAAAGAAAAGCTAGTTAGTCCAAGAGCAGTGCCATGGGTACATAGCTACCACACTTTGAGTTCAACAAGTAGTCTGTGCACAGAAGCATGAACATGCTTCAGTCTTTTACCACCTAGCATGGACATGCCCTAACAGATTTTCCAGCATTAAGGCAACTGAATAGTACAAAGAACATGCAACCCTCCATTGGTATTTCCTCCAAGCAGGTCAGGTGTCATGTTTCCAAGAGGTCTTAGTGTTTAAACAGCTTGTGGTGGGAGGAGCATAAAACCTTTTATTTCAGAATGCAGCATATTTTCTTTACGGGAGGTCAGAACCAGCATTTCTTGCAAAGTTTAATTCAATGTTTTCATGTAATAAGGGATAGAAAAGTGAAATAGACACATGAAATAAGAAGTGCTTTCCAATTATGTCCATAAAAAACCAAGGATAAGTAAACAGCTATTCAACAGAGGTTGTATTAAACCTTCTGTGTATTGCCAACACCAACCATGTTCTGTTTCTTCCTTTGCCTTTAGCAATGCTTAACTTTCTCCAGTGCTCTGTCATGTAAAGATGCAGCAAATTGCAGTATGCTGCATCTTCATATGACCCAGCTTATTGTCATTTTTCAGGACAATTCCCAGTGGTACAGACAACAGTAGAAACAGCAGAAGAATCAGTGTTTGGTCCCAAGCCTCAGGTAGTGCATATCAACACAGTAGTGTCTGTTGACACTACTGATGCTCTGCCAGTTTACATCCAGCCTTCTCTTTCAAAATGAGCACAGGTTCCAGAGTCTGACGAGTAAAATTGATGGTAATGGCAGCAGTTTCTTTTTTGCTTGTTTTTTTTTTTAAACTCTTGATTTCAAAACAACAGGCTAGGGACAGAAGTTACATGTAAACTGGTTTAAGACATCAGAAACTGATTTAAACCTGTAACAGAACAGAAGCTCGGTGTACATAAATCAGTTTCAAAATGGCTAAAACAGGTTTAAGATAAACCTGGTTGAATGTAGTATCAGACTTAACTGATTTGGGCCAAACCAATTTATGAAACTTCTGTCCCAGACTCCTTCCTGGTTTAAGTTAAATCACAGTGCCCCCAGCATCCAAGCATGCTTTCCAGCCCTGGGATGATGAAACTGTGGACTACAAATCCCAGAGGCACCTTGAAGCAGGATGTAAGGAGCAACCCTGTAGAGTTCTGCTGCTGTGATTCTGGACGACAAAGCCCAGACACCTTGGGGACAGCCAGAAAAGGAAGTGAAGATACAGCCCATGCTGGCTACATGCGAAGAGAGCCATGTGTTAGCAGCCCCCAGCTTCTGGCCTAAGGCACTGCAAACATGTGGCTGCATTACCTGAATCAAAAGTGAATGTGTGTCCAGTTGTTTCTCAATTTAATCTCTGCAGTTTAGACTAACCTGAAAACAAAGGCTGAATTGATTCAGCGTCTGGCTTTTTGACCGTCTGTACTTACTAACTTGATGTAATCTATGGCTATGATGTGTGTTGGTCCACATTTGTGGAAAATCCTAAGTTATGCAGTATCTAAGGTATGGATGCCTTCTGTTTGAGACAAAATTGGAGATAATTGTGCTATTGCCAGTCAATCTTACGATATTTTATAATATAACTCAATTACTATAGAATTAGTGTTTAGAAAGCATAGTGGTACAGTGAGTATGATATAGGAATGTGAGATGATGGTTTCTCTATAATACAATACTATGTTCTATGCTTATATAAAATGCTGCTCACAACAATTAGCCAGAAAAGTCCTCTTTACCTTGAAGTTCCTAATGATGATCACAAAACATGACAAGTAGATAAACCCCACTCAGTTATTCCACTCCATGCATCTAATCTTCAAATGTGTTAATGACAGTGGCCTGAAGAGTGCATCTTGTTCTGCGCTCAAGACCATGTGTTTCTAGTATATTCAAGAGCAGAAGCTTGGGGTCCTGAAGCAGCCTTACTTCACCAGATGCATGTACTGACAGCAGCTGGGCAAGGCTCAATTTTCTAGACATGTCTTGGAAGAGCTTGTCTTGTTTGTTTTAACAGAATTATGTGAGAGAGAATATTATTGGTGTCAATAAAGACCTCAGAAAGGGTTTTTTTCACCTCATTATTAAACTATTTAAGCAAAAGGATATTGTTGGTCCAAAACCAAATTGGTATATACTGTTCTTTAATAAATTTAGGCTGAAAATTATGGAGTTTCTAACCACCAGAAGAGTGAGTTTCTTGAACAAGCTTGCAATAGGAGTAGTGGAGGCAGAAAAACTAACTAGTTTTAGGTAGGAAATTAATCAGTTTATGAAGAGGTTACATGATGTGGTTGTCTGAATTTGACAACACAGCCTTACATTTCTATGCCCTCAGATAGCAAGTGAAATAGAAATGAATGCATGGCAGTTTCCAGGTGAGGGTTCAGATTCTATTCCATGAATTAAGTGTGTAAGTGACTTAGGAGCCTATGTGCAAATCTATTTTATACTAGGTCCTTCTCCTCCTCACTGCCTTTCAGTGACTCAGTCTTAAGAGTAAACTGACAATGGCAGTGGGTGTGCCTACATGAGATGCTTAATGCCCATTGGACTAATTCTACTGCACATTAGCATGGCTGTCAAAAACTGCTAATGCACAGTAGGTTAGTCCAATGGGCATCGCCTAAAAAATGTTAATCTGCGCTAATGTGCCAATTATGGCACATGGCCAACCTGTTATAGGACATTTTTATAAGTGTTCTGGGGATGGCGGTAGTGGCACTTCAATTAGGGCGGTTGCTAGAGGAGCTCTAATTAAAGTGCAGCCGCGTCTCCTATGTCAGCATCCCTGCAATTAAAAATGGGGGGCGGGGGGGTGTTTGAACTAAAGCTCATTTAGTTCATAAACGCAAGCTCCTCTGCCACCATTTTGAAGTGCAGAGACATGGATACATGAGGCGCAAGAGGCTGCTAGAGTGCAGCAATTACCATGCTCCAGCAGACTCGATTAATTGAATCTGCTCCAACACACGAGAATTTCAGCGTGTCAGAGCAGCCTCAGCACTCATGTATAGGCACCCACAGGTACTGAACTTGATGTGCCATAATTATGGTGCATTGATGAATGTGTAGAGGCACCCAATGTGTTATAAAATTAGGTGCATCACTGGAGTTCCAGGAATTGCACTTAGACACCAAATAGGTACAGTGTTCACATAACTCTAGTGTGATTACTTGGGATTCTTCTGCCTTGAGCTCACGTGAGTTCTGTTTTCTATTAATTCTTACAAAATCTTCTGAACTAAAGCAAGAATAAAACCAGGTCTGACTGAAGAATGCCAACTTTGGATCCAAAAACACTTTTAAACAGGGGGATCTGGAAAAGTATCTAATCTGTATTCTGCAAAGCAAAAGACAGCTCTTCTTGCAATAAAAGTTTTACTTTTAAAAAGCTCTTGGCTCTGTCTGTGCCTGGCACATGGAGCTATATTTGATCTTCTGTTGCAAATTTAATTCTGGAAAGAAATTGAAACATGACCTTCATCTGCTTGGTGACTTTGCAGTAAAGACGCTTCTTGCTAAGATATGCATCAGCCAAGCTTATTCACAGTTCAAGAACTGCAGCAAGACATACTGCTGAGGGAAAACCTCTGAATGAGAAGCTGTTTCTAAGTACTTGTTGTAAGCAATCCTAAACCATCTTGCTTAAATGAAACCTCTAGGGTCTCTGCAACAGTCTATCATTGTTACCTAGTCAGCCTACAAAATGGCAAAGTATCCCTGGATGAAGGTTTGCCTGATATTACCAATATATTTTTTCTGTGCTGGAAAAAAATTAGCCCCAGAAATTTTCAAGGCAATTGATATAAATCTGATGTGAGCTGATTGTTCACTGGGGCTTGCATATTTTTTTTTATTGAAAAGATGTATGTTCAGGATGTATGTAGGTGCTGGTATTCAGGGCTACATGAAAATCTACTTTAAAATGGTTATGGGAAATGGTTTCACAGCAATGTTTTTTTTGGAACAAATAGGCTTGTGATGTTCACGCTGCTACATCCAGCAGTGAATTTGCCTTCAGGGTAAAATACATCTTGTGATTAAATACCATGCAGTTATCATTAGCTTGGTGGCCTTTCTTGTTTCATTCATTCAAATCTAACATTAGGTAAAGGGTATAGCGACCATTTAAGAATCAAAGGAAAACAAGCCAAATGTATTAATATTCTTCCATCTAGGAGAAGAAATGAAAACACTGCTTTTTTTTTCCATCAGTTTTATTAGTAGGCAACAGGAAAACACCAGTTACTGCTGGAATTTTTAAAGGAGTCTAGTAATATTTTTATTGTTTGTTTTATAAAAAATAATTATCCTGTTAATCTGAAGACTGTAGAAATACCAGTCATCTTATTTGCTATGCGTTATTTGAGATATGTATTAAGGATCCAGTCCCAGTGAGAGTAAAATTTTCATTAATTAGCAACAGTTTTCCTACACTGGGTTTGCATGGTCAGGCATGTAACTGTTAAATAGAATTCTTGTGTTATTATTATGCATTGGGTTAAACCCCTTTGCAACTGGGAGCATGTGACCACCATTTTAAATTTAAGATGTGTATAAGAAGCTTCTAGGTGATGGACACATGATCTCCACTCCAGATAAACACATGTTGCTGTCCCCATCAAAAAAAGGTATGCAGGGCACATGGGGACAGAGAGCAGATAAATTCCACAAGCTATTGTTTTGTGAAGGTTTTGTATGTCTGAGAGAGATATTGGTATCAGACAGATCAGAGAAACAGGAAAATGCAGGAAAGGAGAACCTGACGTGGTGAGAGAAACATAACCCACAAAATAAGTTAAAAGTGTAAGCTTTGAGCTTGAGTACTGGCTGCAAGAGATTTGGAACTGGGAGTGAAGAAACTGACTCCTGGGTAATTCTTCCTGGGTCTGGAAACAAACTTTGAAAATCTTTAACAAGTAAACATATCTGATAAAAAAAACCTGACTCAAACATCAATTTCTCTTCCTCACAGAAACAATGCAAAAGGCCCAAACTTTGGTGAACTGTTTGGTTCAAAAAGACTAGATGTGATATTGCCCTCTGAAACATAATTTTTTCTTTCAGAGGTGACTGACCTGGTGTATTCAAGTAGTTAGTCTGTTGTTTGTCTCTGGTAAGTCGACAGCATACACATGTATGTTGATAGCATAAATATATATTGCATTTAAATAACCTTAAGAAGCCATTAGTTATTATTTTATCTTTCAGTTACAAAATTCATAGTTAATTACATGGAAAAATGCCATTTTGATGTAGAAGGCAACATCTTGAAAAGACTATTAAAAGCAGTACATGTTTTCAGTCAGCCAATGTTACATTCTCCATTATTTTCTATATTCCTTTGATTTGGGATTCATCTTATGAATTCAAGGACATTAGACAATAAGTAATCTCCTTGCAGAAGTCATATAAAGAAGAATAATTTTGCTGAGATTGTTATTGGGGACATACTGAAAGTCACAGTAGCAATTTAAAGCCAGGTTTAAAAGAGCACTCATACTATTGTTCTGCTTACAAGACTCATCGGGTTCATCCAGACCAGAGCGCACGTGCCTCTTGCCCTATCTCAAACCCCTTTGAGATGGGGCATGAGGCACATGCAGAAATGAAAAAAATGTTCCCTGTGCTGTAAGTTTGCAGCACAGGGAGAAAATTAGACCCCTGGATATCCTGGAGGAGTGGGGAGGGGACCTTCCTCAACTCCCCGTTCATTCCCTCCAACCCATTTTTTCTCCCCAGCCCCAATTCATTCCCCTAGCTCCTGGCTCACTCCCCGCACTCCCCGTTCATTTTCCCCACACCTGGTTAGTTCCCCCTGCCCCCTGTTTGTTCCCCTAGGTCCCTTCTGGCTCTCCCAGCCCCCTCCCCCCCCTCCACTGGCAGTACCAGAGAATGAGCATGAGGCTGGAGACATCAGGGAATGTCTCTGGACCTGTCTCCAGCCCTCTGCTTATTCTCCTGTTGAGCAGGGGAAGGAGCAGGGAGATGGAGACAACAGGGGAATGTCTTCACGGCTATCTCCAGCCCCCTGTTCCTTCTCTTGCTGTCTCCAGCCTCCTGAGGCTGGCCACTGCTGTCACTGCTGGTGGTGCCTGTGGGTGCTCACCACTCATCACCCCTCCCCCCACTGCTGACAGTGCCGGTAGCATGTGCGGGAGCTCCCTGCTCACCACTGTCACCATACTCCTGCCAGTGCCACCATGCCTCACCATCACCACCATGCCTCGCCAGTCGCCAGTTCATTCAGGGGATCCATCCCTCCTAAGCAGCCCCCACACCTGCAGTCTCCCCACATCTACCCACACAGTGACCCACATGCCACCACCCCCCTTCCCACTCCCTCCTGCAAACCACATCCCCCATCACACACCCACCATGTGATAAGGAAACCCAAAGCAAACATTAAAACATATAGATTTTTAGGATTTATTTTATTATGATGCTAGAGACACTGGTAGGCTTTCAAATTTCTTTAACATTGTAAATATAGCAATAAAACATTGTCCATCTGATCAATCCCTCTTTGTCTTTTGTTCTAATTGTGGAAGAATGTGGATTTTGGCGTATTTTAAAAAGTGAATTTGGGATGCTGCTTCAGCAGTCTAGCTGACACAAGGGGCTAGTGTTCCCAGATACCAATTGCCTGGGCCCCAGAAGCTCTTGAGGTCAAGTAACCCTGAGCTGCTGGCCAGAGCAGGTTTTTGTATTGCTGGGGCGAGGACAGAGCAGCTTTTTATACTGCTGGGGATAGTATAGGTGCTGGCCCTGGGCTCTAGCTCCCCGTGGCAGCAGATCCAGGAGGAGCCAGGCAGGTTTATTTGCCCCAAGTGGCACAATTTGCTCCACAACAAAGTGCATGTCTGAGCACATGCTCTGAAACAAAAAGCCTCGGCTTAAATTTGCACTGCTTCTATTTGAGCTGCTGTAAGCACACGTGCTTACATGTATGTTTGTGCCCATCTTGATCAGCAAAATGGGCTCATAATTGCCTTATCGTTTCTCAACATTTTTTATTACTTGATTTTTTCCAATAAATGTTATATAGAAAGTTTAATTGTGTAAACATGCTAAATGTATACCTAAGATGTAGGAAAGACCTTGTTCTTGCTCTATTTTTCCTTTTACAAGCTCAATGAGGAAAACACATGATACGTTAAGGCCTTTTTCTATTCTTACTGAAGTCAGTGGATGCAAGTCAAGTTTCAGGTTTCATTTACACAGTCTTATGTGATGTAAGGATTGAGTTTGTCTTCCAACTTTGGAGCCCCATTATTAAAAAGATATATTTTCCTTGTAATTCTCAGTATGTTTGCATTGCAGCTAGGGAACAAGGTGAGCCTTTTTTGAGTGAATGTACCACCTTTAAATCTGTATGGATAGTTTGTTTTTAGTTGTAGGTAGTGCTTGTATTGCCTTTTTAAGGTATTGCACTATCTCAAGGCTTATTTTTTATGTAATTAAAACTAATTTCTCTCTCTTCATTTGCTGCTTGGTGTCACCATCTTGAGGTGCCTAGGGCTCTCATTGACACAAGTGGGGGAAATATATAGTAAAAGATTTGTTATCTGGCACCCACAGGGAATGGAGGGCGCCAGATAACACAATACGAAGGATAACTGAGCAACCCGAACAGTCGTCTTTGCCTGCTTGGGCTGCCACCTGTCCCACCACACCCAGGGGTGTTGCCGCCCCTCCCACAGCATTGCTGCCCCTCCCACTGCATCACTGCCCCTCCTGTGGGCCCCGAGGGACAGGGAGGGGGGACCCACACAGCCTGCTACCCCCTGGAGTCATGGGGGCTTGGCAGTACAGGCTGCTTTCCCCTGGGCCGCGGGGGCTCCACAAAACTGGAAGTGCCATGGTGGGCACTTCTGGTTTCACTTTTCCCTTACAAGCCGACATGCCGATTAACAGAGCATGCTGGCTTGTAAGGTGCCGATTAACACAGGTTATGCTGTACCTAGGAAAAACTGACTATATTTTTCCATATTAATCAATTTGTATCATCTAAAGTATTCAAGATATGATACTTAATAAGGTCCATATGTAATCATGGTCCTTTAGGAGACAGTAAGTCCTAGAGAGACAGTGATACTATTCGAAATACAGGACATAGTTCAGAGCTGATATATATAGGTGCAGTCCCACAGAAGTCAACTCCCACTTGAAATCTGGGCTGCAATTTAGCAACATACCGAAGCCAACAAGAACACTTGTTCTAAAAGTTAATAGCAGGCTAAACAGCCTTGCTGGAGGGGTATTGTCTTGGAATAGGTGGGCTTCACAAAACAGAATGATTGCACTGAAATGATGATATGTGGCTGTGCTTAAATAATGCATAGTCCCTTTAAAAGCAACAGCAGAGAGGAATAAGAAACACTTCTGAAAGAGAATACCAATTGGTTTGCACACAGTGGGTGCCTAGTCCTAGAAACCTTACGTAAGTAGTCTTAATGGCCCTACACATCTGGATAAGAATTACTATATGAGAGAAGTTTTACAAGATGAGGCACACGGCTTGCCAAATCTAAAAATATAGAAGTAGTTCAATCTTGCACACGTGAATGAAAGATATTCCTATGGGTAATGGCTGCAGCCTCTTTTGACACTCTGCATTCGCAACTCCTCCTGATTACACAATGTGCTAGTAACTGGTTTGTGACAGACGCGTTAGTGTATTACAGTTTCTGCTTGAACAGTTTCAAAAACCTCTTGCCTTCTTTGGAAGATGAAACTTGCCAAATCTGACCAGCTCCCCATGTTCACAGACCTCTATGAACAGAACTGTAGTTAAGATAGCTCAGCTCCCATGTGGATAATGTGACAGTCTGCACAAGTTCAAAGCCCATCATTTCTTTTGGGGAAGAAAATATTCCATTTGTGCTAGATTGCACTGCGCACATCTCGGGAGCATGTTCTGGCATATAGCATAAATGTAACTATTACATAAGGACATGGTTTGTTTAAATATAGAATGATTTACATGGTGTCACCTCATACAAACAATAACTGACAGGTCATGACCAGGACTGGGAAAGTGTTTGCTCAAATAGTTGTTTCTTACAAATATGTCTTGTTTCCACTGTTCAAAGAAGCAAAGCAACATAACATTCTCAAATGCCTCCTAGCTAGAGAGAGTCCATGCTCATTTGGTAATAAACCAAAGCTCATTAGGCAATAAGCCACAATATTGCCTTAAAAATCCTTATTCCATTGTAATTAAAATGTAAAAATGGTGAAAAATTAGCCACTCCATCAAAGAAATATGAAATGGATTATTTTGTTTCTTGCCATGTAAATCGCACATGGAACAGATTCTGGTTTGACTGCTAGGTGCCTTAAGTGGGCAAAATACAATAACACCTTTATATTGAAAGGGCTTGTGACAGATTTTAAGAGGATCTTGCAGCAATCTCTTTTGTAGATGAGAGTTTAATAGTAAAATATATTCCATAAAAGCCAATTCAAAAAGCAGATGCATTTAAAATACAATGCAAACTGAATGCTCTAGATTTATCAGATGCCTGGATGATTATAGTCATAGTAGTGAATAACTACAAAACTTTAATATATACACAAGGAAAATCTGCCAAGATGACAAAATTATTGCTTTCACTTCTGGAAAAAGTCTCTTTTCTATCATCTGCAGTTGTTTTTTTTTGGTCATCTGTTTAAAAAAAAAGAAAAAAGAAAGGAAAGCCCAATTTTGTCATCTTGTAGAAAATTATACCAGAATTTGTCTCACTAGGGAAATTTTGGAGCTGTCATTTGCAAGTTAAGAAGCCCTAATCTAAGTAGTGGTCAATCTGGCACTGAAAATTATGTTAACTTGCTGATCCTATATTAGAACAATGGAATTTTTTCCAGAATTCTCCTATCCAAAATAAAGCTTGGAAATGTAGAGAGTATTAGTTAATAAGCTTTGATCACAATGGATTTGTGTTGTTATACTTTTGTTCACAGAGAAGCTTCGATTTAATTAGAAAACCTTTATTTCCCTGAAAAATATGACGTATAGTATTTTTCCAAAGCGCACATTCCATGGTGATCCAGTGGGTTCAGTCTGTAGTTGGTTCTGATCTCCCTAGGGTGCTAAGACACAATAGGTGTTTGTAGACGTGCTGTGGGGCTGCTCTGACGCACTATAATTACAGCAGGTCAGAGTAAACTCAATTGATCCAGTCTGCTGGAGTGTAATAATTACTGCACTTCAGTAGCCTCCCGCATCTTCAAAATAGCAGCAGGAATGCTTAAAGTGAAGCTTATTAAAGGAGCATTAGGTCAAACACCTTGATTAGTTCAAGCACCATGATTTTGAAGTACAGGGACACAGATACACAAGACTCTATGGCACATTAATTAGAGTGGCTCTTGGAGCTGATCTAAATAAAGCATCCCACCCCCGGAGCACCTGTAAAAGTGCCCAATAGGTCAAATCTTGTTTGACCTTTTAGGTACCTCAGAGTTGTCTGATTCCACCCTGTTCATATTCCTGGAAAACATTTAACACACAAAGTTAATGGCTCCTAGTGCATGCTGCTTTTGTGTCTTAAGTCTCAATGCTAAGGGGGTGATGTATGGCAATATATATATATTTTTTTTAGGGATTTAAGCAGGATAGCATAAGGTCACTCTTCAGTACCTAGTAACTGAAATAGTATCTGCCTCAATATATCTGGCACAGCTTCAGTGATGAACATGTACAGAGCAAAACCATAGACCTCATGCCTTTACCAGTGCATTATTACAGATTTATTCAATTTACCACATTTTTAAAAGAGCTACTCTTTATGTGGTTGTGGCACTCTGGTCATACAAAGCTGTTTAATTACACTAAGCTTTACGTGGCTCTAACATTTTATTAAAGTTGTAGAGGAATTAAAATGGTGGATTTTAATGGCAATATTACAATTTTATATATTCTGTAATGAAGTGCCACCCAAAATGGTGCATAAACACATGCAGTGCTATAATCTTGGTCTTGAACAGCTCAAACTGTTGAGTTTGATCCTTTCATATAGATTATTAGCAAATGGGGAGAGACAAATGTAGGTGGCTTGCCCTCCTTTTACCACAACATTTATAATATACCTAGCCCTTATCAAGTTGCACCTAGCCCTCTCCTATCAGAGTTGCTGCAGAAGGGAAAGTAGGGGAGAGGTGGTAGAATTGATGAACTGATGTGGAAAGATTCAATCAGTGTTCCCCTGTGGTTTTCTGTGGAATGATATTGCTTCCTGAGAGTAAATGGAGAAGTAGGTTATCTTCACCTTACCCAAAAATATCTAATTTGTCACTGAGGGGGTTATGTATACAGAGTTGTGTAGTATGTCTAGTTCAGTTTGTAACATCCCTCTTACAACCAGAACTACTAGCTCAGAGCTGTAAAGTTATAGATCCCAGTGGAGATAAGAGCACAGAGCTGTAAAAGTATGCTTGCCTCCCAAGCAGGTAGGCCTCCATTCCCTCCCTGCAACAAAAAGTTTTAATTGGAAGATTCTTGTCTGAGGCAATCTCCACTTTCTCATGTCCATTCCTAAATGTGATTTTCTCTAGCTGTTTTGTTTGTTTGTGTCTTTTTTTTGCCCGAGTATCATCAGATAATTTTCAGGCTCAAAATAAAGGGAAGAGCAGCCTGTGTTCACAGTCAATAATGGAGGGGAGTATTCTGAATACCAAGGAATGAATAATGTATCTCAGCAGGTGCATGGGACAGATGTAGCTACTGCTCCACCCACTATCCTCTTACACAGTGTGACCATACTCTCAATTCTCTCTTCTTAGTGATTAAAATAGCAAGCAGAGCTATCTGGCCTTGCACTTTTGTGCTTAGTCTAAATTACAGCTTGCTTCTGCTTGAGTGTGCTGGAAGGGGTGCTTGTATTTATATCCTACTGAATCCAGCAAATCTACTCTGGGCCAGCCATAGTTTGGCACTGAGGAGTACAGCATGAAGGATCATAGGAAAGCAGGGCTAGGAAGGACCTCACAAGGTTATCTAATCCTTCAGATCAAGGCAGGTTCTTCGCTCAATCATCCCAGCCAAATGTCTGTCTAATCTGCTCTTGAAAACTTCCAAGGATTGAGATTCCACAAATCCTGCTCCAGTGCTTCACCACCCTCATTGTCAGGAAGTTTCTCCTAATCTCCATCCTAAATTTCCCCTGCTGCAGCTTGAAGCCATTGCTCCTAGTCCTGTCTCTTATGGCCACAGAATAAAGCCCATCACCGTCTTCTCTATACTCACTCTGCAGGTATTCTCAAGTACCCTCCTAGCTGTCTGTTTTCCAGACTAAATAGCTCTTTCAGCCTTTCCTCATAGGTCTTGGCTCCCAGGCACCTGATCATGTTTATTGTTCTTCATGAAACTCTTTCCAATCTGTCCACATTCTTCTTGAAGCGTGAATCCCAAAATTAGGCACAGTACATCAGGTGATGCCTCACCAGACCTGAATAGAGAGCTTTGATTCTCAAGTCAGCTCTTGTTAACAGAACCCAGGATGCTGTTGGCTTTTTTTGCAACAAGAACACACTGCTGCCTTATATTCTGTTTATGGTCCACCATAATACCCAGCTCTTCTCTGCAGTACTGCAGCCTAGCCACTCATTCCCTAGTCTGTATTTGTGCATGTGGTTATTCCATCCCAAGTGGAGGACTTGGAACTTGTCCTTCTTGAATCTCATCTGATTAATTGTGGACCCATTTTCCAGTCTATCCAGGTCCTTCTGGAGCCTAGCCCTACTTTCTAGAGTGCCCACAATTCCCCCCAACTTGGTGTCATCTGCAAATTTGCTAAATGTGCAGTCAGCTCCATCATACAAATCATTAATGAAGATATTAAACAATACTGGACCCAGGAAAAAAATCTGGGGAGCTCCACTTGATCTCTCCTCCCAAGTAGACATTGAGCCATTGAAGACTACTTGCTGATTATGATGATTCAATCAGATGTTTATCCACTTTACAGTACTTCTGTCTAGTTTGTATTTCCTTATCTTGTTAATAAGAATGTCATGGGATACGGTCTGAAAAGCCTTGCTGAAGTCAAGGTTTATTCCTCTCCCCTCATCCACAGAGCTTGTCACCTTATCATGGAAGGAAATCAGGTTGGTCAGGCATGACTTGCTCTTGATGAATCCATGCTTGCTGTTCCCAGTCACCTTGTTTTGCTCCAGGTGCTTGACAATAGATTCCTTGAGAACCTGCTACATGATTTTTCTCGGTATTGAGGTCAGCTTGACTGGTCTGTAGTTCCCTGGATCTTACCTCTTCCCTTTCTTACTTACATCATTATATGGTGATTTCCAGGGGTATAAAGAACAGTTAGACTCCCAACTACAATTGGAAACCAATGATTTATAGACCTAATTCCAATTTCTGCCCTTGAAAATCTCCCTAAATGGTAATGTCTGGTTTTGGTCAGGGAAGTGGCTGTGCTTTGCATTATTTAGCAAGTTTTAGTGTTTGATTTTATAAACTGTGCCTTGAGGAAAGGGAATGAAAGAGGCTGGGGTACAACCATAATCCTTCCTGGACAGGGAGAAAGAGGAGAGTAGTTTCATTTACAGGGAGTTTATGCTAAGTATAAAAAACTGGAGGCTTGACTTTCCCACAGGGGTCCACAGAAAAGCACAGAAACACTTCAGACTGTTGTGGCTGTGCCCCTCTGCTTCCCATGTACTGTACAGAATGGAGGGTGACAGCTTGGTAGGCAAATTGGGGACAGAACATCTCATTCTCACTGGCCCACCAACACACCCAGCAGAAATGTGTTTTCTGCCTCGGGCCTGTGTTACTTGTGCAGAGTGCTTCTGTCTATTGTTGTCAAATCCTGCTTCCCGGGAGTCTTAGGAGCTTGTGCAGTGATGGGAATTCTCAGAAGTTCAACTCCCACAGAGAACCACAGGACCAGCGTTAGATCTCACTGCTGCCTCTGCTCTTGCCTCCAGGTCAGTGCAGGCCTCAGGGGAATTCAAGGTTTATGGGCAGATAGCAAATGAATGTTAAACTCTTCAGTGTGTGTATCCACACAAATCAAATATCAAACAAACCACTAACTGATTCAGACAAAGATATGACCTTAGAGAGAGGATCAGATATGCATATGCTAGTCCTTTGTGTCAGCAAATCTGGAAATGAGTGGAATGTTCAGACTAGGACATGCAATATGCTGCTTATAGTTTATGGGGCAAAGAGCTTATGCTTGACACTGCAGTAAGGCTGTTTCCTAAACCTCAGTTGCATGGACCTTGGTAGAGCTGCAATTATAAATGAGCAGGAGAACTATCTTCTGCTTCCTTTGAAGCTGGGGCCACACACACATCTGCACACCCAATTACTTTGTGTGAATGTGATGAAAGCAAACTAAATTTAGACTCCTGCATCCAGCCAATAAGCCTAACAGTAACCTAATTTTCTAGCCATGAGGCAAGATCTGTGTTTGTAGCTCTGGAAGCAAAAGGATCAAAATTTTCAGAAATTCCCTAATCCTATTTGCCCAGTCAGAGAGGCAGAGCTCCAGTGGCTGTTTCATACAGTTGTACTCTGCTGGTCTGAAAAGAGCATGATGTCTAAGCCACATGCAGTTCATATTCTGAATATCTTGCAAACTGCTCATAGCCAGTCTACAGAATGAAAAAAAAAAGTTAGAATTACATGAGAAGGAAATCCAAATAATGAGTAAACGTGAGGAAAACTGTGACTCTGTTCACAGACATGTGAGTCTGGTACAACCTATTCTGTGACCCTGAAGTTTTCAGCATTTACTTTTGTCTTAGTTTCTCTTCCTATTCTTTGTAAGTCTTGTCTGTTTAGATATGGACTCTCTAGGGAACTGAATGTCTCTCACTGTGTATACAAATAGTTCCTTAAACTGTGGATCCCTGATCCAATTCATGGCCTCCACATGTTATATTATCATTTGATCCTTTGTGTTAAAAGCTTTCTACTTTATCGTGAATGTTTATCATTGCAAGCTAAAGAAAGTTTCTAATCTGCATTCATTTCCTCGAGCACACCAGGGAAGTTAAATATAGTCTTGTTTAAAAAAAACCGAAGTTTAAAAAAACCGAAGGTGCTACATAGGCATACAAATCAGGCTAGGTTTCAAAGCACAGTAAACATAAAGCATCCAGTGGTTAAATCAGAATGAAGAAAAACTGCATCCTAATCAAATTTCAGTACATGCATATTTCATAAGAACATCTTATGCAAAGCAAATACAGTATAAATGATTGCTGCATGGTATTGAGTTATAAATTTTCTAATCTATTTAGCTTCATCACAAACTAGGCTTTCACAGCACAGAGCAATGCAGATGTGACACACATTTTCTTGGTTCTTACAGAAAATAGCCTAACAAGACTACGTTTCACATTTTGGGCATTATTTTTCCTTGCCATTTTCTCTGCAGATAAATTGATTCTTTACTGTTCAGGTCCCTCAGAGCTCAGGTGGCACCCAGCCCGCAAGCACCCCAACTGGGGGGGGGGGGGCTGCTGCCTGAGCTCTGAGGGGCCTAATTTTGGTTGGAGCTCAGCACCAGGCCTGTGAGCAGCCTGGGCAGGGATAGAGCAGGGGGTTCAATTCAGGAGAAAAAAGGATCGGTCCCCTTGGAGCTCAACCAGCGAGCTAGTCCAACTGGTTGCGGAAGACACCATAGTCACTGGGCACACCAGGGTGGTGGCATTCACTCTTCCCAATGTCCCCAGTCCCACTGCTCCTTAGTGTACCCACTCAACCTGACAGGGGCCACTGCATCCTGGGATGCTAGAGGACTTCAAATTAGGCAGAATAGCTGTAGAGAGTGGCCACACCTTAATGGAACAGGACCAAAATTAGGCAGATTGAAGATAAATCTGCCCTGGAGTGCCAAAACTTTAAACCAAAAATTAGTGTCTTAGGCCACTTAAAAGGTGTTAACGTGTAGACAATCTAAGGGTTAAGATCTCCAGAAGCCACCTAAAATTACCGTGTAACAAGACCCTTAAACATAATTTAACTGACTTAAAGTTGTACCATTCCAGGGCAGCTAGCCTTGTCTCAAGGCTAGCAACAATGTGAAGATTTTGGTTTGCAGCTGGAAGGGTAAGGTCCACACTTCTGGTGGGTGGGCAAAGGTGAGCCATGGCATCTTCATTTACTGCTACTGGTAGGTGACGCACATTAGTCTGAGGGGTCTCCCTTTAAAAAATTTTCTGAGGAAAGGGAATGGATTGGTCTTATTGCTGTGTGTTTTGCAGGGGAAAGGTCTCCTGTTTCTGCTACACACAAGCTAAGAATTATGTCCTAGGAGGCTTTTCTCCCAGGTAACACATTAATGGTAAAGTACATCCTGATATTTCAGCTGTGCCTAGCAAATGGGTACGTCTGTGAAGAGTCTCTCAGCATTTAGTCTTTGTAATTTGTTTCTGTTTGAACTCTTGTTAAAAAACAGCTGTGAGACTTTAGCTGTTTTGTATTTAGAAAGACAAGAGTTGAAATATTTTACAAATATTTATTTTGTAGCTTTACAAATATGGAGCTCCCCAAGACCATTGCTATGTGCACTAGTTCAGGAATAGCAGCACGTAAGATTTTTGAAGAAAAAAATCATGTAAAAAGCAGCATGTAAGAATTTTGTTTTCAGAGCATAATACCGTATATTCTCATATACCATACCCTGCAAATAAGACACACATTTTTTTGGAAGACAGAATGTAGAATAAAAGATTTTCCTAGAGTCATGGTCTAGAGCTGATTTTTTTTTCATGGAGAGGTTATTTTACAAAATAGTTATCAGCCTCTTTTTCAGCCAGGAAGCTGGTTGTGGCTATGTAAGGGTTAATGCTGGACTTGGTTCCATCCTGCTCACTTGCTGAGAAAGAGACTGGCAGCCATTTTGCAATGCAGCTCCAGTATGCTTCTATTCCAGAGGTAAAAAAAAAAGCTTTCCTGCTTAAGACATGCACACCAGTTTTGGAGAGCTGAATTTTGGGGAAGGGAGGATACATGTAGTATACATGCAAATATGGTAATTCCCCCACACCCCATGTTATTTCAGTCTTTTTAGAATTATTTCTGAATGTGGGTAAATTTTATAAAAATAATTTAAGTATGTTAAACCAGATTTCTGGGACTATTTGTGGCATACCTTCAATAATTGTTCCTCCTTCAGTGACTGGCCCATTAGAATATAAGGCATGACGACTGCTGCTTGCTAATGGAGCTGTGTGTCTATTGTGTGATGTGGTGATTAAGGTCAACTAAGTAATGATGCATGGGATAAAATATTACACATTCACAGTAGACTCCTGGTTTCTACCACTTGTTGTCCATCCTGGAAATATGCCACAATACACAATTTGATTTCAGATTTCAAACAGCAGGTCAAAGCATAATCTACATCTATGGAAAACTTCAGCCAAATACATTTTAAAAAACTGACTACATTCTGAGCTATTCCTAGATACTCCCCAAGCAGGAAAAGAAGTTAATAATAACTTGTGAACAATGATGTCTGTGGTATGGGGCAAATCTCTGCTAGTCTCCACCAGTCTGTTCCTTCTTGCACTGCATTTTGGTTAATATGCCTCTCCATCCCATTTTTAAAATGTCTTTATAAAATTGATCAGCCGTTCATACATTACAGTCTTAAATAGGATGTGATGATAAATGAAGCACGTGTAGAATGGGATAGGTCATAGGGCTGTGCAAAGCTTTGGGTGGTGATTCAATTCCGAGGAGATTCAGCCCGATTCAGTGGCTGAATCTCCAAATCTGAATCTAATCAGGGGACCAATTAAAAGGTCCAAATCGATTCAAAACTCTCCGAATCTTCTGAGAGCTTTGATGATTTCAACAGCCCCCCGGTGGCTGCAGCATGGAGCTGCTGCCAGACTCGGAGCTAGTAAGTAGGGGTGGGGGGGAGGGGGCTGAAGGGAGAGCTGGGGGGGACCATAGGGAGACCCCTGCCAGGCCCCATCCCCTGCCTGCTGCCCCAGCCCCCTCCATGGCTGCCTCGCTCACCCCAGCTCCAGCCCTTTAAGGAAAAAAAAATGAGAAAAACCCTGGGACTCATTGCTCCTGCTGTGGCCTCAGGACTTTAGGGGGCTTGTGGAGATCCCCCCACATGGTGGGGGGCAATGGGGATTGCCCTCCACCAGGCAGGAACCAGTGAGTCTGGGGGTTTCTCTCAGGTTTTTTTCCTTAAAGGGCCAGAGCTGGGGTGGGCAGGGCAGCCATGGGGAGGACTGGAACAGCAGGGGGGTGGGGAGGACTTGTGCAGAGCCTCCCATGCAGCATGGGACAGTGGGAGGCAGCAGGAATCGCCCCCTCACCTGGCAGCACCCAGTGTCAGGGCTTTTTTTTCCAAGTGCTGAGAGCTGGGGTGGGTGGGGCAGCCATTGCCAGGCCGGGAGAGGGGCAGGGGATGGGCCTAGCTGATTCAGAGCTTCGGCAGCAGCCAAATCTCCGAATCAGATTTGGCCGAATCAATTCGGGACAGTGATTTGAATCACCAGATTGAATCACTGTCCCCTGAATTGGCTGAATTCATAGCAAATACTAGCCACTTTGCACAGGCCTAAGACGTTAAATGACCCAGTTTACTTTTTTTACTTACTTGAAAGATCCAATGGTGTAGCATTCTGGAAGTATTTCTGGCCCCTGTGTGTGCATCCAAATGAGTATGCACGTGCATTTCTCCAGGGACATATAGCAGTGGCATATAGTTGTGCCACTGTTTCATGTCCCTGAGGAATGCCCATCAGGGCTCTGTCAAATGTCACCAATTGTTTTGTTTCAACACTGTTTCAACTCATTTTGAGCTCAAAACAGTGAAATCAAAACAAAACAAAGGGTTTCAAAACAGCCTTGAAATGAATGAGGGCAGTCAGAACATTATGAAAGTTTCAAAACATTTCAAATTTCAAAGCAGCCATTCAGGTGGTGGGAGACAGGGGAGAACCAGGGCTGTGATCTGGCTGGGGAAAGGAACTCACCCCCCTCCCCAGCACTGTGATGGGACTGGGGAAGGGAACTGAGCCAGGCTGAGTTCCCTTCTCTAGCCCCATCACAGCTCTGGGGAGGGGAGCTCAGCTGCGCTGAGTTCCCTTCCCCAGTCTGATAGAAAGTCAAAACAGCAAAACCTTTTTGACAAAATGGAATGGAACATTGTTTTCAAAATGAAACAAAACTTGAAATGAAACACTGTTCCTTTGAAAAATCAAAGCAGATGTCAAAGTGGAATGCTCCTGTTTCTCACAGTCCTAATGCCCATGCACATGCATTCTGGTGCATGGCAGGAGGCCAGTACCAGCACCTGGGCTGGCCCCAGCAGCCTTACCTGGGATCCTGGAGGCTTTCTGGGGCTCCAGCAATGGTACTCCAGTGTCTGAAGCTTTGCCAGTACAGGTATTTTTGACACTGGGATCTCCTGATGTCAAAAAACCCACTGTGCTGCAAATTAGCAATGCAGCGAATGCCTGCAAGTGTGGTACATGTGGTCTGCCATGCTACAGATGGATCTGCAGTGCTGCATATCGTATGTGCGTGCTTATGTAAATGTGCCCCATGGTATCTGATCTTGTTTATGAAGGAGCTCTTCTTTATAGGAGCAGTATTGTAGATTTTTTATTTCAAGTTTACATGTTGCATTTCAGAGGAAGAGAGGGGGAGAGAGAGAGAGAGAGACAGAGAGAGAGAATCAAGCTGTGTTCAGAAGTCTGCAAAATTTTAGGTCTTTATATTAGGTATTTCTATTTACTGATATCTGCTCTTTGCTATACCAAAGGAAGTCCAAGCTCATTGGGTTGCTATCTGAAACTTGTAGTGGAAGGAACTCTGCCACCATTCATTGATTAATAGAGGAAGAGATTAAATGAAATAAATCTCATTTACATGGATGGCCTATATGTGGGAGGGAGGGAGAGGTGGAGCATTTCATTTATTTATTTCAATTCTGGTTGATAGGAAATGTTGTTATCCTTATTGCAGGCAACTAAGCTGTACTCACTGTGCCCTCAGTGGATGCAGACAGAAGTAACTCTTGAAATATTTTCAAGTAAAAGACAATTGGAAATGTTTTAAAAAGGAATCATTTTAGCCATGAGACACAGGTATAGCCTCTGTGACATTCCCTAGCTGGAATGTTTGAAAATGCTACAGCCTCCTCTAGCACCAGCCAGGGACTCCACTCCCACCCCATCCCAAATTCTGTAAGAAGCAGGAGGGAGCAGGGGTTTCTCACCACAGGAATCCTATTTTATGAGACCCAAATACCGCAGATCTTTCAGCCAAGAAGAAAGCTGGAAGGGATTGGGGCTGAGGGGCCCAGCTCTTGTAACAGCAGGGATCATGGCTGTTGGCAGAGGTCTGGCAGGGGCATGGTGAGGGGGTAAACTCAGCTCTGGCTCCAGTAGGAGTGGGAGTAATTCCAAGTTGGAGTCCTGGAGGGTGCTGTTCATCAGGGTTCCTGCTTAGCAGACCAGTTAATAATCCTGGGATACAGGAGGCTTGGTAAGAACAGGAAATCTGACCCAGGAAGAAGAGAAGAGGGACTGAAATAGAACAACTAGTAAAATTTCTGAATGCAGCTGAGTATGAGACTGCTCCACTTTTTCATTTCATTGGCTGGTCTGTTCAAAAGAGAGGGTAACCCCTCTATACAAGAAGGAGAGCCCTAACCAAAGAACTGAGAAGGCATCAGGAGGGATTATACAGTGCTCTGTGCACAGATTTCCTGAGCTAGCTCTGAAACTGGAAGCATGTTAGCATACTTCTGCCTGGGCTGATTAGCTCTTCTGAGAAAAATGGTTTAGTACCTAGGCATAGAACTGTATGTCTATGGTTATTCTGGTTCTGCCTGGTGTTATCTCCTGCCTTGTAGACCTAAATTTGGAGCCATTCAGTCACACACAAATTCAGAAAAAAGAAAAATACTTAACTTCTAGATTTCCCAGATAATACTATGTAGAAGATACCATCTAATCTCTGGATAGGCAGATGATTGATTTTAAATTCTGACTAGGGAGGTATGTGATTTTCTTTCTGTTTCTCTGCATGCCATTATCAACGCATGTACAAAACAAAAAATGATCAAATATCTGGCACAGGTCAAATAATTTTTTGTTTTTGTTTTTGTTTTAGCATTCTCCATTGCTGCAGAAGTGTTATTTTTTGGTATTTAAAAAAAAATTAATAAAACTGATGCTGCCTTCCTGCTGTTGTGTGTTGTACAATGAGAAACTGAAATAGGAATAGCTAGTTTTGAATTAGGGGTTGTTATCTGGTGAAGTAGGATCTAGGGTAAGGGTTGAATAGTTCAGGTGGAAGTATTGTACTGGAAATGGTAACTTTAGGGGTATGTACAGACAGACATTCAGGGAGGTAGATCAAGGGGGAGGTTACAAAGAGGTTAAAATGGCCACCTGTTCAAAGGTAAATTAGGATGGGGGTAGTGGGAGGGCTTGGGGAGATTTTGGGGGCAAGCAGCAGGCTCCAGGAGGAGGGATCAGAGGGGCAAGCAGGGTCTGCGGAGGACATCAAGGGAATTGGGGGGGCTAATGTGGTTCACTGGGGGCTTGGGAAATTGAGGGATTAAGGGATTAGGAATTGTGTTGGGGCAAACAGGGTCTGCAGGGGTGGGGAAGCTGGTGGGGACCAGGAGGGTTTGGTGCGATCATGGGGACTATGGGGGTCCATGGGAGGTCTTGAGGGGATGGAAGTTCTCTCCCCAAGGACCAGGAGCTATTTTTAGCCCCACAATCTCCTCCAAACAAGCAAGCCACCCTAGTGAACCAACCCTCCCCCCATCCCAACTTTTCTCAGCTGCCAGCACTGGCACACTCTGGCAAAAGCAGCACCAGAAGCAGCTTGCCGTATGGGGTGTTTGGTGGGCTCAGGGGGAGGGGGTAGGAAAAGTGCAGCCCCGAGGCTGGGGTCAACAGCTGAGCTTTCCCAGCCCTGGGGTTACACTGGAGAACTGTAAGAAGTTCACTTAGATCAGTCTCACTGGACCCGACCTAAATTAGACAACTTCTGAGGTACATTTGACATAGATTGGGTCAGGTTTTTTTAAACTGATCTATACTTCCTGAACTTCTTGCATTGAGATTCACCTACCTAGAGATCTAAGGGCATTTTTACATGCGTCTCCAGTGTGGCGCCGGGTGCTTTAAATGAACAAGTTGTGCTAACTAAAAGCTCTTGTGTGTCATGTACATCAGTAGCGCAGCATGTCCCCGCGCTGAGAAAATGACAGTGGGGCACTTTGAACTAAAGCACATCAAACGTGTTTTATTTCAAAGTGTGCTACTGCCATGTTCTCAGTGCAGAGGTGAGTTGTGCTGCTGAGTAGAGCACAGATTGGGATATGTTTATCGGACAATTTTCAGTAATTCCATGAATCTTGCTGGGAAGTAAATCCCCAGAATAAGTAAATGAATGCTGAGGAAATTCTATACTGTACAAATTACTGTCATAACTACCTGAATTGGGTACAAAAATTAGAACAGATTACAGTGGTTTAGGATGGGACTAATTCACAGTGGGCAATTTTAAATGTGCTCCGGGAGTGAAGGAACGCTTTAATTAGAGTGGCTTCAAGAATCACTGTAATAAAACTGCTGGAGCTTCTCATGTATCAGTGTCCCCACATTTCAAATGATGTCGGGGGCACTTGAACTAAAGCTTGTTAACAAGCTTCAGTTCAAGCACTCCCACTGAAATTTTGAAGCATGGGGATGCTGATGCATGAGACGTGGAGGCTGGCTGGAGCGTGGAAATTACCATTGTCCAGCAGATTTGAGTTATCAGGTCTGCTCCAATGCATTGTAATTACAGCACATCGGAGCACCCTTTGCGCTCATTTATAGGTATGCAATGAAAATTAAAAAGTAGGATCCTTAATATAGGTATGTCCTGATTTTTTTTTTTTTTTAAAGAAACAAGGTTTTCTATGGGGAAGCAGTATGGCTGAATGAATCAGTGATCATTCATTCATCTTACTTCTCAAGTCAGATGGATATCATCTGGAATTGCTCAGGCTTTAGCTGTTTATGAATAGGTTCCCATATTCAAATCAATACACTGTTCCTGTATGAAAGAAATCCATTTTGAGATGTGCTAAAAATCAATGTCATTACAAAATCATTATGTTAGCTTGACAGTTTGTGAGTTAAAATTTGTTCGCTTTTGAACTTGTAAACTGAAAACGTAGGTTTTTCTATTAAATCTGTATTAATGAATTATGCACAAGTTCTTACATATGACAGCTTGTCAAAAACTTGTTCTATTTGCTTGTTTCCTTTGGTTTTTATGTGAGCAGCATTGTAGATATTTTATTTCAAGTTTACATGTTGCATTTCAGAAGAAGGGAGAGAGAATCAAGTTGTGTTAAGAGGTCTGTAAAATTGTAGGTCTTCTGTATAAGGTATTTCTATTTACTGGAGTAGAAAGAAAGAATGAGTTTATCTCCAAATAGGCAGATCTGTTATCAAGATTTTCAAAAGCAACTCAAATGTTGTAGGTGCCTTAATTGTGAGGTTTTAACTGAAGATATTTGAAAAGGATCTGATTTTTTAGAAAGTTATAATCATCCATGCTCTCTTTTCTTAAGAAAACGAATAATTACTACTCTCTGATTCCTTCCATGAGCTTACAAATGTGATACCCCTAAACTGAGGCATCCAAACCTCTGGTTGCTTTTCCAAGTATCAATGTTGCATTATTTAAAAAATAAACTTTCATTGTTCTCATCTGGCATATTAGGTGATTTTTCCTCTGATCAAAAACACATTACAATTGACTGAAAAAATCACAAATACTTCAGTGGGCAAAGTGTCAATGTCATTAGACTCGATCATTTTCCCACTGAAATCAATAGCAAAATTCCTATCAACTTGAGTAGTGGTCAGTGAGAGACTTAAGCAGTCTTATTCCTTTGCTAGGTACCTATTTCTTATGAAATCTTTGTTCATTTTTTGAATGATCGTATAAATCTGTGAAACTGGACTGAAAAGTCATATGATAAATGATATCATATGTCAGATACTAGAACTTCTTTACTGATTGGAAGTGCAGTTTTTGCCATTAAAAATTTAAACTTATTACTGTGGAGTTAACATCAGAGATACTTTAGCTATATGCTATTTAAAGCAGTGGGGCAAACTGTTTTTGTCTGACAGTCTGGACAGAATTTAAGCAGTAAAAAAAATCAAAAGAAGGTAGGAGGGTGGGCACTTATCATGTATCACCTGCTCCAGAGTAACTGTTTCATGTGTCCACTTGTATCAATGGTAAGAGGAAGGTTAAACACTAGGCAAAGATGTCACACTTATCACACAATAGGCACAAAGAAAACTATTTACAATCATAACCCAACAGATGTTTGGGGCACATATAGCACTTTAAAAATGGGACATCCCATTCTAGGTTAGTCCTGGATGGATGTGGTATCAGATTAAAGCAATATAGGTTAGAGTTCTTTATCAAACTTCTGTACCACATCCTGCCATGAGTCAAGGTAGGTTGTATTCCTCTGACATCCCAGGGGCCCCTCACTAGGTGGCTTACTAGCTTTGGCCAGTGGTCTGGGCAACCACCAGCCCAGTTCTGACCTTGTGCTGTTGGAGTGAGGAGACAGAAAAGGCTCTGTCTCTTCCCTGTGCAGCTGGGGGGGCAGAGGGGGTCTGGGAAAAAGGCGCCTCCCTGCCATGTGGGCCACACCAGCTCTTGCTGGGTCAGGTCCTGAGTTGGAGGCTGGGCTGCATGAGCGTGGCAGAGGGTCTCTGTTCCCCAAGCTGTAGCCAGGAGTTAGGAGACTAAGTTTGTACTTAGTCATGGTAACTAAGCCCTGCCTCTATCACAGGTAAGCTGCCCAAGTTCAGCTTTTATTTATCAAAGAATAGGAGCAAACAGATGAAACAGGTACCATGGAATATCTGATGCATAATAAGTCCCACTGTTTTAACTCTGTGTAGTTTGTCTGACTCCTTGTGCGTGCACTGACTTCTAACAAGTATGCCTTTAAATAATTTTAAATGCTTCTGACTCAAGGCTCAACTAAAAAACTGAAAAGCAGTTTTCTGGATAGTCTAAATTAATGATAATTCAAGATCCTCAGGAAAGGCGATTTAAAAAAATGAATGGAGGTGCAGACCAGAAAGGGGAGATGATTTAATTTTCACTCTTGAGTTTTTGGAAGAAGTTAAATATTATCTTCTGACAAGTATCCAGATTGTAGCCATATTGGTCTAGTAGCAAAAACAATCAGGACTTGTGGTAGAGGTGGTATCTTTTATTAGTCCAACTAGATTTTTGCAAAAACAATTCTTTAAAGATTTTTTTTGCAAAAATCTAATTGGTCTAATAAAAAGATCTTCTGACAAGTACATATATACCTTACTTTGGACACTACTGAACACGAGTCAAAATGCACATTTTATACAATTTCCAAAAAATTCAAGGAGTCTTTGTACATTAGCAAGCAAGCAAGCAAGCAGATGGCATTCCCTTTGGTGCTTGCAGTGGGTTTTGACTTGATAGCCAGAAGTTCTGTAATTCAAAGTACTACAGCCTCAATTATCTCATAAGCTAATATTCAGTTGCCTGAAGTGATTAATTGCAAAACTGCCATGATGCTCAGGTTTTGCTTTTTCTTTATATTGTATTAATATGAGAAGATAATGTAGTTATATAATGTCTACTGTCCAGTTTGTGAGAACTCAGTAAATGTCATTGCAATTTATCAGCATGACTGTTTTACTGAACTTACAGATCCAAGTGATCTTAACTTTTCCTAAGTGGCCTAATCTAAAACCTGTTGGAATCGTTGAAAATGCCTATTGATTATAATTGATTTTGGATGATAGCTTTATGAACTGTTATGTCATTCAACTCACATGACTGCCATATACAGAATCATAACATGCAAACAAACTATACAGTAAAAAAAAATTCTATGTGGAAATGAAAATGCTTATAGACCTTGTACAATAAACTCTTTTTAAAAAAGGAATAACTTTTTAATTTAAAAATATACATAAGTGATTAATCTTCATCCAGGGCTAATTGACTTTTTCTTTTTGCCACACAAACCCTAAAGTAATATAAAAGAGTAATTTCTTTGAAAAAAAGTTTTCTTTAACTAAAAAAAAATTACTAAATCAGTTTTCTACATTTAGGTACATAATTGTAAGACCGAACTCTTGCTAAGAGTCCTCAAATCCATTTGCTTCCCTGGGAAGTAAAGGTGCTTGATTTTATTGGAGTGTATCAGAATTAGAATCATTAGTATTCTACCCACAATCAAGCTATCTAGGACAAATTCTCTCCAAAATAGCATTTATTCTGTGCAACATAATTAGCATTAATAATGAAAAATGAGGAGCCCTGAAAACCAAGAAGAAAAGGTGACATTCCTGAATCAGTTAAACAAAAAGAATGAAGATGGGGAGTCGTGCATTAGAGAGGAAAGGATAGTGGGCTATATTTTGCTACTTGTTACACCCATGTAAATTCAGAGGAATTCACAGGTGTAGTGGTAACAGTCTCTTTTTCTACCATTAATTTTTTTTTTTACCCTCTTGTGTTTGGCATGAAGCTGAAATGGTTGTGTTTGTCTTTTTTAGAAAAACACAAATTCCAATCATGCCAATAATCCCTGAGTAGCAGCACATCTGCTGATGTTAATTCAACCCTAGAAATAGTGCGTAGTTGACTTCTGCTTCAGAATAACAATCAGAAGCAGAACATGTTGTGCTTTCAGGAGCAAGAGCAGTGGAAGTTGCTGAACTCCTTCAATAGCTCCTTTCTATTTAGGGCAAAATTTTACCTTTCCTGCAGGAACTGCAAAGTATCAGCCATATGTTCAACTCAGCAGCAGTATCCTACTGTCTCAGAACAAAATGATGTAGGTTGTGACTGACTAACGATTTGCAGCTTCCTGCTTTCAGTCTGGAAACCCCTAACTAGGGCCTGCTGAAGCCTATAAGGTTGGAGAAGGGTAGGAAGGACAAAGTCTTGGAAGGAAAGATCTAAAGATGTATATGTGTTAAAATCAGGACACCTATGAGAGGATTCTGGAGAGACAGCTGGAAATTAAAAAATTAACACAGAGAGTTTAGGACTAAGGGGTAGTAAATAGAGATCACAGTCCAATAAATCAAAATGGAGGTGGTCACATAGCAAAAGGAGGAGCAAAAGAAAGAGAGCAGAACCAGGAATGGGCAAAATATGGTCTGCAGGCCAGACCTAGCCCACCAACAGGTTTTATCTGGAGAGCTGCAAGTCCCTCAGCTCTGCCCAGCTCCGGCATACAGGGCAACCCAAGCATGCTGCAGGGCAGAGGTGGCGCAGTGGCTCGACTCCGCTTTCCAGCAGCTCCGGCAATATCGTCATTGCTCCTGGCCCTGGCCGCACTGCCTGGGCACCACAGCCCATCCGCCCTCCACCCACTATCATGACTGCTGGATGGAGCAGGTGGGTGGGTTGGGTCTCCATGGAGACTGGGCCAGGACCCCCACGGGCAGGGTGCACTCCGCAGGGCAGATGAGGTGCGGCTGGAGCTGGGACCAGGACTGGGATTGGGATAGTGGGAAGGTGACTAACCCCTGCTCTGTCACAGCCCTGCAATCTCTGGACACCACTCCCTGCCTGCCCTAGCTTAACTGAAGCCCAGTTCTGAAGCAGTTATGTTTCTGAACAGATCTTCATGCTCTTTTATCAACTCTGTTGTTCATTTAAGAAAATGCCAACTGATAAGGGTTGCAGACCAGACCAGATCAGATCTATAAGAGCAAGTAAATGCGTAGTGTACTTGGCAGATAGCAAGATACCAGTATTAAACACAGAGAGAATGAAGCTTTTGTGTAGCTATGAATTGTAGTCGCTCTGTGGAGAAGGCCTTGAAGTAAGTTAGTGATGACTCACTTCTTTGCAATTATGCCTGAATCCTACTTTCCAGGATAAGAAAAGAAATCACTGAAATAATAAATTAGATTACTTTTAAAAACATGAATTGATTCAGATAAAACTCTTCTCCTTGAGCAGAATTTTTAATGGCATCAGTACTTTGTTTCTGAAAAACTGTATCATAGACAAAACCTAATGGTCAGGCTGTTATAAGACACTTTGAAGATGAACCCATTTAAATTCACATTCGTTTTCATTTAAACTCATTGGTGTCTAAACTATTATCTGGAATACGCATTGTTTCTTTTAGTCTGATTAAATTGACTAATGCAGTAAATGGTATTGGGTCCAATATTCTTTTTTAGTACTTTTTACATTAGGAGTTGATATTCCTATACTCTGTTACTCGTAATGAATATTTATTGTCAACTGTATGTTATTTCATAGGAAAAATAAGTTCCCTTTTAAACTGCATGAGACTGTTGACTGTCATAATAATGGATAGTCTGGTAGCAATCACTATGTATGTTTTAACAAATCTGCATTCTGTAAAATGGGTGGGTCAGATTGTGGACTACAGCGACCCACCTTTACTCTCGATTGGTTTTGTTGCTGGTCTAAGGACACCAGCCCTTCTGTGCTGTGCAACAGGAGCTTGCAGGTGGTTCTAAATTATGCCGAGAGCAACTATCTGCCTTGCTCTGCAAACAGTATCCTCTAAGGTTTGGCAGAACTCCAGAGCCATGTCTTAGTTTCTCCAAATGCAATGAGAAAGATAAAAGGCATTAGAACACCTGAGCTGGCTCTTCCATCGTAGTGGTCTGTACTGGATCAGTTAAAAGGGACTCATGGAATATTCACATGACTGTGAGAACTGCATTAAAGACTATATGTGTACCGATTTTGGAAATGTTTTTGTCATAATAGAAAACCTCATGATCCTCTACAAATGAATACTAATCCATGCTTATCTCTTGGCTGTGCTGTTAGCTTGCCTTTTCCTTAGCATTCAGTAATTACATTAAGGATAATAAATTGTAAGAAAATTAGTATGGAATTTAGCAGCAATTAATTTCCTCATATATGAGGCTCCAACATAATTATAATGCATGATACTAAGGGTCTGATTGTCTTATTTTCCCCAGAAGTAAGATCAAAATTTCAGCCAGTGTGACTGTAGAATTTAATCTGTAGAGCTAAATTCTGTTAAATTGGTATAATTCTGGAATAGCACCATTCATTTCAATGGATTTACAACAGTTTAATTGTTATGTTTTTGGGGTCAGGTTTTTCTGTCTCTTACTTATTTTGAGTAGTACCTTGGAGTGAGAAGCCATTATGAGCAAAGTGGTAGGATGTAAACCTTATTAAATAGCGTCACTTTTATTGCATCTGTATTTGGTCATTAGGAACAATATTATAAACCCACTTATACTAAATAGCTATTCCCAGCAACATTCCTCATCACTAATTAACAATTAAAATGCTAGTGCATTATTAAAGGAAAACTACCCTTTAAACATCGTCTATGAAAATCACTTTTTGCACTTGGCATGTAGAAATGCCCGGCTGATAACAATAGCCTACAATGAATGGTGATGTGGAAGAGAGCCATCTAAGGGTGAAGCTATACTTAGACCATACTAAGGGCACTTAAAAGGCAGACATTTGCATGTTAAAGCTTGTTAACTCGTGCTTAGTGCCTTCCAGGAATCTCGATAATTTTTTCTACTTCAGGTGACGGGTAACTCTTGGCCATGCTACCTAGCTTGTATTAGGATAACATCAGTCTGCTCCACAGACATAAAATGAGCAATCTGCAGTCCTTCAGCATCCCAACCACCCCCATTCCACAAGCGTGGATAGAGTGCAGATGTAACTTCACCTAAAGCAGGACTGTCAGAGAGATGGCTTATGGAGCTGTGTCATCTGGCCTGCAGGGCTCCTAGTCAGGAGAAAGTTTGGGATATTGTGTCTTCTAACTTGGAAATAAAGTAAAACAGCAGTGAGAAAATAGGATTCTCCTTTTCTACTTATCGTATGATTGTTCCAAACAGGTTGATACTGATATTGATAGAAGCTGTTCAGACCGCCTATCAGCATGACTATGAGGGCTGTTTTAACAGCTTCCAAAAAAAGGGAGAAAGAGTTATGGATTTAAGGTAGAATGAATGAAAGTTCACAAAAAAAGTTCACTGTAGGCAACCAATTCCAGAACAAGCTCTCATATTGAGTATGGTCCTGAGAAGTATATATCATGTGGAGTTTCTGGATATGAGAAGAGATGAACACTTCTAGCCCTCTTTATTAAAGAGTAAATTCAATTTGTTATGTCTGAGAATTTTTTTTCAAATATAAGTAAAGGGCCCATATGAGGATTTGGTATCGATTATGCTGCAAAGCATTTCATAAATGTCAGTGAAGAAGAAAGAATATGAGCTTATTCTTGGTACACCTTTCTGTGAGGGATCACTCTGCTTTATTGTGATATTTCTGCTCACTATGTTCACACTATTGTCATAATTTTCTATGACTCGAGTTACCTCCTTAGCCTATGCACAGAGAAGAAGTTAAGTGCTAAGGCTGGCTGCAGAAGAGATGAAATGGGCTTTTAGCATCATCAGTCTTGAATGCCAAGTTGGGATATCAGCGTAAGTGAGATGACCAACACCCAGGAGGTGTGGAGGGGAGATAATAAACATGACAAAAGTGAGATCAGGTGGTATAAAAGAAGTCTGGCAGGTCTGAGTCCAGAAGAGTCTGGGGAATTGAAAGAAGATAGAGTTTGGGAGCTAGAAAAGGAAACAATTATGTGTTTTGGGGGCTGATCAGGATTGTGTAAGCTGGTTTGGGGTCAGAGGTGTTAGAAATATTATTAAAAATGCATTATCAATAGCTGTTAGCTCCCATCAATAGTGTTGTCCTCTGAATAAGCACGGCTGCCAGCCCTCCTTGTCTCCTTAATGAGAGAGGGAAGGGGGGGGTTGGAAACTGAAGGAAAAACTCCAAGAGCTCTCTTTGTTCTGCAAATTTACTATCTCTTTGTTACACTAAATCACACTTTCTTTCATGGCTCCCACGGTTCTTAGGCTAAGATAAGAGTAATTGCCATTTTAGCCTTCAGGTTGAACCTTGAGTAACCTTGAGTCCCTTTTGAGCACGCGTAATAACCTAATACATATTAAGCCTATCCGCCCCGCATACTTAAGTAGTTAATTATAATACACATGGGATGCATGATCTGACGTATTCTCATGCATGTTTGTATGAACCGGAAATGAGTTGTAAGAGTTCCTGTTTCTGTACACGTGCCAGAAGAGAGGGGATAAAAGCCTGCTAATGATTGTGCTCGGGGGGGGGGGCAGAGGGTTTTGATCTTTTGTCTTCTCCCTCTGACCCTATTTGCAAATATATACCTTTTGTCTCACCAACAATGTGTGCCTAAGGATTTGTTATTCAATGAGCCTCCAAAGAAAATGAACCGAGAGAGAGTTTTTTTTACCTCAGAGGGACTATTTAACTCCTTTGGAGGGGATCAAGATCCTCTGGCTGGCCTTTGCCCCAATAAATACCTTTACTGAAGAGACTGTCTGTTGTGCTGTTAGGAACAGTGGGTTGCATTGGGTCACTCCAGGAGGGGTGAAGTCCCTCTATCAGGCGTGGAAATAGATGCCAGCTCCTTTGGCTCCAAGCCTCAGAGAACCAGGGAGGGTGGGGGACCACAACACTGGTGTCGTGGATTGAGAAGGAGTTCAGGCTTCCCCCTTGCTTTAGAAGACAAGCCTTGGTGGGCCTCAAAGAGGACTCTCCATAGACACTGTCTTTTATTTTTGGGGGGGAGAGGGGCCTAACATGATGCCCTGCCCCCCTCCCCAAGGGCATGCCCGGAGCTGAGCCAAGCCAAGCCAAGCCCTCAGGCCCTCACATACTTGGTGGGGGCAGATGTGAGATACACACTGCAAGTTCAGGGCTCCCTGCCCTTCTGCCCTCCCCCTGGGATGCCTGCATCTACTGCACCACTATGGAGAGGCACACTCTGTCATGCCACTGCCCCTGCTGCTGCCAGGTGGGCAGAGGGTGCCTTGCCCTAGTGGTGCAGCCAGCACAGGGCTCCTGTGGAGAGGGCAGCAGGGCAGGGAGCCCCAATACTGCAGTAGGCAGCCTGCATCCACCCTCACCCCATGCACAAATCTGGGGGGCACATGCCCCTCCATGCCCCCCTCTCCAGGAGTGCACACAGCAGCAGGACCCTCCCTCACCCCATGTAATGGTGAGTGCTGTTAAGGGAATTACACCTTCTTTATAAAAGGAAATCTTGTTTATTATCTTCATGAATGACTCTAGCAGTGTTTTGCAGACAACTCTTTACAACAATGAGCAGCTCTGTCAGCTCTTCAGAAGCCTTCACCAGTTCTGAATCGCAAAAAAAACTGTGCTCCTAAAGAGACAGTGTACTATTCCCGGCTCTGGATAAGCTGCCTGTGGCTCAGTCTCACTCTCAGCCGCAGGCCCACTCCCCCAGCCCAGCCCCGCTCCCTGCCTCACCATAGGGGGCCCCAATCTGAACCCTCCCTGCGGTTACCTGCAGGCAACTGGGGGAGTTGCTCTTCACAACTGCGTGGGTCTGGATTTCTGGCCATGTGCATGTATTTAAATGCACACATGCATGTGGCACCCCCTGCATCCTACTCTCCATAACCCCTTGCAGGCTGGATCTCTGCCAGCCTGCAAGGGGAAGTCTGCTGTCTCCCGTGTTTTTCCATGGTAAATGGAAAACCTGGATCTCTGCACAATCCTGGGAACCCAGGACAAATTCTGTCCCAGTCATGCAACCTGGGACCAGGACTTGATGTTCCCATTTCAGGACTGTCCTGCTCAATTAAGGATGGGTGGTTACCCTATCCTCTTCCCAAGTGCGGCCAGGACCCTCAGGCCCTCACATACTTGGCACCTCTGGTGCTTTCAGAGACAAGGCTGCAGTGATTCCTTACCCTCTTTCGTTCTTCATGATCATGATGCAGAGATTTGCATAACTTTAACTTTCAGCAAAATTTGAAAATTTCAAAGGCACTTTATTGGTTTTCATTTATGAACCTTCACATCCTCGTCAAGGCTTCTAAATCTGTTGAGAGAACCTGAGCTGTGTGTCAAGTGAATCTCCACTCTCCTCCCTGGTTTCAATGAAGGTTTTTTGATGAATTTGCCAGATTACTGCATTCTGGAGTAGATACAACTCAAAATCAAGCAAAATGTAATGTACACAGGCACTTTTGGGGGGATTTTTGTTTTAGTTTTGGGGTTATTTTCCTCTATTCATTTCCTTAATGTCAAAGCTGAACACAGGGCAAAATGCAGGAGGCTTCAATCAGTGAGGAGCAAAGCTATAAATCAAACTTGTCAACCCACCTCAAACTTACAGTTTTCTATAGCTGACTATGCTGTTGTAATTTGTGCATTGTCAACCTGTGTGAATGTGCACCAATGCACCTCAAAATTACCCTTTTAACTTAATGGTGAATGGTAACCAGGCTGAATTTTAGATACATATTTCTTTCTACATGGTAGATTCTCTCAGAACATAAAGTTACCTATCATGCACTGAAAAGATAATATGATTTTTAAGTCTGAGTGATGTTTATTCCTTTGTGTTCATTGTCCTGACACAGGAATGTCCAACTTCTAAATGGCTGGTGGCCAAATGTCACAGGCTCCCTGAGTCATATGACATATAGATACCCCCCTACCATAGCTTCACTATGCACCTTCTCTCCACCTTTATTAAGAAGCAGATTCAGGCCCCTCTTTTTTTTATACACAGAAGGGACAGGGCTAAGGGATCTACTTCTTTGTGGTACTTCATATCTTCTCCAATGTAAGGCCAAAAAAGTACAGGTACAGATTACTTCATGCAATTCTCTCCTAAAGTAACCTCAGTGGAGCAGCTCTGGAGTCTCTTGATGGCCTAAAGGTGGGTATTCTCCCTGCCACAGCTACATGAGCTACAAGGCTGCGATCTGAGTTCTTACCTTCAAAAAGTTTTCTTTTTGCAGCTGTGTCAGTTTAGACAATGCCTTGGAAACACTGCACAAGAAAACAAAAAGAGCTGAACAATGTAAGTACCCTTCTACACATGCAGGTAAAGGCATGATAGGATCTAAGGTATGATCCACATAATCATACCTCCTGCCAGGCCACACATCTGTTCTGGCAGGAAGCAAGTTCCTGCAGCTGGGATCCCCTTCAGCTTGAGGGAGATCCAAGCTTTTGAGGGCACATCATGCACTTCCACAGCTGGGAGATTGTAGCTGCCGCAGTCTCCCAATTGCGAGGTCACACCCCACATGTCTGTGGTTGGGACTCAGGGTCCCACAGCTGCCGGCACTGTAGGGGCTGAGTATCCCCTCAGCTGCATGACTCCCAGCCCTGGCTGAACATGGTCCAGTTCTGCAGCTGGGTGCCCAGCCAGCTGATGGGGCTCCCAATGACGGGGGATACCCTGCTACCCTCGCAAATTAAAGCTCAATAGCAACCAGCTGTTTAGTACACATTTTTAGGTCTATCTTTATAGTTGATTGGACCTTTTTATGGCATGACAGGTACTTTGCATGTGTACCTGATCTCTGTTTAATTGAGAAATTTACCAGTTAATTGTGCAATAGCTACAGAGGGGGCCTAAGTCACTATAATGAATGACTACTACAAATTCTGTAGCTAGGTTCTTTCTCTTTTTTTAAAAGACTTTAGCCAAAGACACTGCACTACTGTTGCGTGAAGGGGATAAATTCCACATGTCTGGCATGTTATGCTAATGAATGGCAACCATTGCTGAAATGTCAGGATTCTTTGAAGTCTGAATCAAGGTTCTTGGGAAGTGTGCATAATGCACATCAAGTCCTTCCTTTCATCTTTTACTTTATGTTATATATAAACTTTCACCATTGATTACTGCTCCAGCAGTAGCTGAAGGCTGCATTTTCTTCCACTTCTACCCTTCTCATATGCCCCCAAATGTTGTTTGGGTAGTACTTATCTGGTTTTCCTTATAATGTTGGGTTTCCTTATAATGTTGTTTTGTGTAGTACTTACCTGGACTACCTGCTTTCTGCTTGTTTTTCGTTTTTGGTTTTGGTTTTTTTCCTTAAGAGGCTTGATAACGGAAAAAATTACTTTCCATTGATGGAAGTGAAAAACTGTAAACTCTATTCCATTCCCTTCCTCCCCCCCGCCCCCCACCTTTTATATAATCTCCTTTTTTATTAATGGGGTCCTTTTTGCTATGATTACGTCTTGGTGATACTCAACAGGGTATCTCTATTTTGTTTTTTTTTTACTTCACTTCCCCAAATTTTAGCTTCCTGTTTAGAAGAATGGGATGGACTCTCCAGAGGCTGCTAAGATTATTCTTTAAATCCAGTTACAAAATTGAGCTCTACTTCCCCTGAACTGGAAACTATAAGTGTTCCCCAGGCTGGAACATCACTTTAGAAACAATGCCCAAGATCTACTACTAGTTAGTTAAGTGGACTGCCTAATTACTTCTTTTAAATTATTTTAATTAAGGCTTTCAATAGATGACATTTGTAGTAATACTGTGGAGTCATTTAGGTAAGTATTGTAATTGTACTAAACTATTTAGGAGATCTTCCTTGAGCTCAATTAATACTACAATCCCTCTGACAATATAGCATCTTAATAATACCTAGACTTGAATCAAAGATATTTTTCAATAAGCTTGAAATCTTCAGTCATTAAATGATAAGGTACTGTAATAAGCTTGACGTTTTATCCTCTTAGCTCAAGTATGCTTTTTATGAAACCTAACTATCTGGATTTTTTATAACTACTTTGTGGTCTTTAATCCTATTTATCCCTGTTAATAAGTTAATGTTGCCATCATAAGTGTCATAGCTTTCTCCATGGCTCTTAAATTAATAAACAAATGCACTGATTAAGGAGTAAAATGTGCTTCTGTATGGGTGTTTCAGTTGTGGCATCTTCATGAAGTATTTTATTATTAGTAAGAGAAGATAGCGCCTCATCACCAAAACATGCTGTCCAAAGATGGGCCGCACCCTGAAATCTTTATTCAGAGGAATAACTCATCTCCATTTCTTTCAACAGGATTTCTTCCATGAGTAGGAATTGTTTCTTGAATCCAAGGCTACAGGATCAGGCCACAAATCTAGTAACTTGTCTTTCTAGACCTGTATGTCATTCATGATGCTGTGTTCTGTATTGTACCACTTTATTGTGCCTGGTTTTAGAATATGATAATTTGTCCTACCTGAAACAGGGTCTCTTCAGTTACCTCTGAAATGGTAGACTCCAGAAGACAAAGAAAGATACCTTCATTTATGGGTAGGTTCCATCCATTGTAAGACCTAGGCCAAGTACAAACATTCAAAAAGCCCAAGGAGGAACTGATGTAACCTGTGTGAATTTCTGCAAGTGGCCTAGGTTAGGTTGGTAGCAAACAGAACACCTTTGCCCTTTGGTGTGGGAGGCAGGCAGGCTGCCTGGACTGGCGAAAGTCAGCAGGTTGGCAACATTTCTGCTGCTGGAAACTGCTGAGCACAGTTGAGTGTCTGGGCTGCCCCTGACTGGATGTTAGGTATGGACAAGGATGCTCCCATCCTCCTACCCTGCCCGCTCTGCACTCCAGGACTCTGGGACCCTTCAGCTGCAGGTCGAAAAAGCCTTGCAGCATCCCAAGTGCCTATGGCCTAGGTACCTGCAGGCAGTGGCCAAGCCATAGAGGTCACAGGGTTGGATCTGTGCAGGCCTGGTCTTGGTGTTCTGCCCCCTGCCACCCTGACCCACCAGAAGGAAGCTGCACTGGCTTCTGCTTGGGGTGGGGGGAGGGGGGTTGGGAGAAGTGGGGTCAATGATGGGATCTAGGTGACAGGATGCCTGGCTCTGATCACTGAGATGTGCTATGCAGGAGTCAGGGTTAGCCTTTGTGAAGCAATGCCCAAATACGGGGACATGGGGTTCCTTGGCTGGGTGCATGGCAGCTCTGTGGGGCTGTGCCGAGCACATGGAAATGTGGTTCCCTAGCTGGGTATGTGGCCAGGGTCAGGCTCTGTTGGGCTGTGCCAGAGCATAAGGGTTCTTCTGGGCTCAGTGTCAGTTTACATCATGAGGTACTTTATGATGGGGTATGGGGACAGAGCCCAGGGATGTGGGTGTCCAGGTTTAGGTTTCATAGATTTTATAGACATTAGGGCTGCAAGGGACCTCACTTAGAAGATCACTCGTTCCAAGATTCCCCCCCGCCCAAAGGGCAGGAACTCAGCTGGGATCATAGGATCCCAGCAAGATAAGCATCCAATTTACTCTTGAAGGTGTTCAATGTAGGTGCTTGAACCACCTCCGATGGCAGGCTGTTCCAGACCTTGGGGGTTCGGACAGAAAAGAAATTCTTCCTTATGTCCAGCCTGAAATGGTCTTGCAGTAGTTTATAACCGTTGACCTAGTCATCCTCTGGGGCGCTCTGGTGAACAAACATTCCCCCAGATACTGGTGGTCACCCCTGATAAACTTATAGGTGGCCATCAGTTCACCTCGGAGCCTGTGTTTTTCCAGGCTAGAGAGCCCCATAGGTCTCAGCCTGTTGTTGTAAGGTCTGTTTTCCTGACCTCTGATCAAGTGTGTGGCTCTTCTCTGGACTCTCTCACTCTTCTCCACATCCTTTTTGAATTGTGGAGCCCAAAACTGGACGCAGTACTCCAGCTGCGGCCTCACCAAGGCCGAGTACAAGGGGAGAATGATGTCCCGGGATTTGCTTGAGAAGCATCTATGGATGCGAGCCAGCATTTTTGTTACTTTACTAGCTGCAGCATCGTATTGCAGGCTCATGTTCATCTTGTGGTCAATGATGACCCCCAAGTCTCTTTCTTCTGTAGTACTAGGCAGAGTAGCAGTGCCAAGCCTATTGCAGGTAGGCAGGGATACTGCAGGTTTTCCTCCCAAGGTGGAGAACCTTGCATTTTTCAGTGTTAAACACCATCAGGTTCTCGTCTGCCCATTTGCTGAGCCTGTCCAGGTCAGCCTGGATCACCCACCTGTCTTCAGGTGTGGCTGCTTTGCCCCAAAGTTTGGTGTCATCGGTGAACTTGGCCAGTCCACTCCTGACTCCAATGTCCACATCATTAATGAAGATGTTGAACAATATGGGTCCAAGGACAGAGCCTTGGGTGACCCCACTGGTCACAGGGCACCGTGATGATTGACTTCTGTCAATTACTATCCTCTGGGTCTGACCACAGAGCCAATTTCCCAAGCCAGCATATTGTGGTGGACCCAAGGCCACAATCAGCCAGTTTTGCCAAGAGGTGATCATGGGACACCAGATCAAAGGCTTTTTTGAAGTTAAGATATATGACATCAATCTCTTCTCCCTTGTCCAGGTGATAGGTCACCTGGTTGTAGAAGGAAATGAGATTGATCAAGCAAGACCTACCAGCAACAAACCCATGCTGGCTATCCCTTAGGATGTTGCCGTCGGCCAGTCCATTAAAGATGGCCTCTTTAATAAACTTTTCTAAGACCTTCCCCGGGATAGAAGTCAGGCTGATAGGCCTATAGTTTGCTGGATCCACTTTCCTCCCTTTCTTGAAGATAGGCACCGCATTGGTCTTCTTTCAGTCTTTGGGCACTACATCATAGTGCCAGGAGTTCTCAAAGAGCCATGCCAGGGGCTGGACTATGATACTCATCAGCTCCTTGAGTACCCTGGGGTGTAGATTGTCAGGGCAAGCTGACTTGAAGGTATCCAGCCTCTCAAGGTGTTCCTTCACAACGTCAGCATTGATGGAGGGCAGGGGATCTCCCTCACCTGGACCTCCCTGGCTTTTTCTTGGGCATCAGCTGTTGGCAGTTGTCAATTGCCCCATCCGGTTCAGCAGGGGTCCAACACTGCCCTTGCTTTTCCTCCGGCTCCCCACATATCTGAAAAATGACTTTTTATTGTCTTTGATGCTCAAAGCTAGTTGGAGTTCAGTTGCAGCCTTGGCTTTCCTGGTTTTGTCCCTGCAGGACTGGACCAATGCAGAATATTCCTCCTTGGAGGTGAATCCCATCCTCCATCCTTTGTAGGCCTTTCATTTTAGCCTAAGTCTGCTAGATTCCTGGAGGCTGCTGTGCCCTCCTGCTGCCTTTCCTCCGAGATGGAATAGAATTAGCTTGTGCATTGAGGATTGGTCCCTTGAGGAGTAACCACTTTTCCTGAACTCCCCTCCTCCTGGGGTCATAGTCCCTTAGGGCCTCACTGACAAGCCACCTGAATTTGTCAAAGTCAATTTTCCTGAAGTCAAGGAATTCAGTGTTGCTGACTGACTTGCGAGCTTTATGGCAGATGGTGAAGGTGATCAGATCATAGTCGCTGTCAGCCAGCTTCCCATCGATCACTAGGTCGCCGATTAGGTCATCCCCAGTAGCCAGTACCAGGTCGAGCAGCACTTTACCTCTCATTGGCCCATAGACTTCTTGAGTCAGGTAGAGGTTATCCATGCATGATAGGAAGCTTTGCGACCACTCAGATTTTGCTGAGTGATCCTCCCATGAGATGTCCAGGTAATTGAAGTCACCCATGACAACCATGGTCCTGGAGCATGCAGCCTCAGCCAGTTCCTGGGTAAACTCCTTGTCAAGCTCTTGACTTTGGGTGGGAGGTCTGTAGTAGACTCCCACCTTTGTGTCCCCTGTGCCATGTTCCCCATGGATTTTAACCCAGAGGGTCTCCAGTCATCACCCTGGTCACCAACATCAGCTTGCAGGGATGCATAGCTTTCCTTAACATAGAGAGCTACTGCCCCATCCCTTTTATCTACTCGATCCTTCCTGTACAGGGTATAGCCATCTATACCCATGGTCCAGTCATGGGTGGAGTCCCACCAGGTCTCCATTATCCCTATGACATCATAATTATTTGTGTTAAGCAGGAGGAATGAGTTCCTCCTGCTTATTCCCCAAGCTCCTGGCATTTGTGTACAGGCAGGCCCCTTGGGGGCTCTTTCCTTGCCCACAGATTGTACCAGGGCTGGGGCAGGGTGGGCTCCCTTAAGTGCCTTGGCCTGCTGGCTTTGCAAGGGTTGCTCAGAGGGCCAGCAGTGGGAGTAGTCCCCTGTCCCACAGCAGGCTTAGTTTAATGCCCAGTGGAGCAGGTCAGCCAGTCTGGCTGAGAAGAGCCTCCTCCCCAGAGAGAGGTGGAGACCATCTCTTCCCAGCAGCTTATTGCCTCTCTCACCAAAGAGCGGGCTGTGGTCATGGAAGCCAAAGCCTTCCCAATGACACCAGCGCTGCAGTCTTTGGTTAACTACCTGGATCCTCCTCTCCCTCCTCAGCCCATAGCCTCGGAGACTGGGAGGATCGAAAATAACACCACCTGTGCCCCCAGACCCTTTAGCCCCACTCCCAAATCCCTGTAGTTCCTCATGACCTGCCTGGGAGCACTCCAAGCCGTGTCATTGGTGCTCACATGAATAAAGAGCATGGTATAGTGGTCTGTGGGCTGGAGGGGCTTAGGTATCTTCTCTGCAATGTCTTGGATGTTGGCCCCTGGGAAGCAGCAGACTTCCCAGGCTAAGGGTTCAGGCAGCAGATTAATCCCTCAGTCCCTCTCATGATGGATTCTCCCACAACAAACATTTTACATTTTGTCTTGGGGAGAGCAGGGGTGGTAGCTACAGTTAAGCCTGTGTTGCCTGTGGGAGCTGGCAACTCAACAGGCTCTGCTGGGGCTGCAAGAGGTTCGCACATATTGCTAAGTTCTGGCGGGGCAGAGGCCTTGGTGCAGCGGGCCTTAGGGGCCTTGACCACCTTCTTCCATCCCCCTGACTGGAAAGAATGGGAGGTCCTTGAGTCCTGGAGGAAGACTGTGGTCTACTCTTTGGCTGCCAGGGGAGAAGGGCCTGGCAGTAGGAGTCTATCTCCTGCTCGCAGTCCCTGATAGCATACAGTCTCTGGACTGTGGCCCAGAGCTTCTCCTGCGGGCATGCCAGATACCCCAAAAGGGAGCAGAACCTACAAGGGGAGGTAGCTATCCTCCTGGCCCCAGAGCCTGAAAATGGAGCAGGCAACCCTGCAGCCAAGAGCCAAGGGCTCTGTTTGCTTGAAGCCTGAAACCATGGGCTCTGTCTGGGTGGCTGTCTCTGAGGTGCTGGGGGGGTGGGGCACAGACTCCAAGGAGACCCTCAGGATGCAGCAAGTGCCAATTTGCAGCATGCCACTAGTAGGCGGGCTGGGGCTGGGTCTACCTACCCTAGGGGTTCGCAGGCAGGGCCTCGGCCCTCCCACGCACCCTTCCTGAGTGAACTCCATGCTAACTCATGTGCCGGCAGACAAGCATGCCTGTTTGCACAGCCTGTTTGCGTGGCTCCCTACAGGGCTGGGCCAAATAGGGGCCTGGATGGGGTGAGACCCGGCCCGGCTCCCACTCGGTCGCATCCTCCCACTCTCTAGGGGTTAACCCCCTCCCACTATGGGCCATGCTTACCTCTGGCTTTGCTGGGGGTCAGTGGGGGGCTCCATGGCTGCTGGGGGGGTCTCTGGGGGGCTTTGGGGGAGCGGGGGTTCAGCAGGCCTTTACCCGCATGTCTCTCACTGCTCCTGGAGTCTTACTAGGGGTTTTTTGCTGTTGGTGGGCCCTTTTAAATTATGTGCATGTGCAGTGGGCCCGCCATCAGGGAAGCTGCTCTCAGGCTAGGGGGGGCCCTGCCCCACTGGAGAGGGACTGGTAAGTACCGTCCCTCTACCTCTCTCTCTCCCTGGGGGGCTGGGCCAAGTAGTGGCCTGGGCGGGGTGAGACCCGGCCCCACTCCCACTCAGCCAGCTGATGAAGAGATGAAGATAAAAAGGAAAATGGCAAGTATAAATATAAATCAATATAAATCAATACTGTCTAAAGCTGGAGTACTTGAGAAGAATTGTGTCCCAGTTTTGACCTAGACAGATGGAAGTTTCTCAGTGCAGAAACACACAGGTGAAACTAGTAAAGCACTGTTTTTAAACTTCTAATATCAGTTTGAAAAGTGATTACAGTTATTATGTGTATTGAAAAAGCCCAGCCCTTTTCCTGTCATTAATAACATAATTGTAGAATCATAGAATATTATGGCTGGAAGGGACCTCAGCAGGTTATCTAGATCAAACCCCCTGCAAAAGCAGGGCTGGCATCAACTAGGTCATTCCAGCCAGGGCTTTGTCGAGCTGGGCCTTGAAAACCTCCAAGGATGGAAACTCCATCACCTCTGTAGGATAGCCCATTTCAGTGCTTCACAACCCTAGTGAGAGAGTTTTTCCTAATATTCAACCTAAACTTCCCCTGCTACAACTTGAGACCATTGTTCCTTGCTACGTCATCTGTCACCACTGAGAACAGCCTAACTCCATCCTCTTTGGAACCATCCTTCAGGTAGTTAAAGGCTGCTATAAAATCTCCTCTCAGTCTTCTCTTCTTCAGACTAAATAAGCCCAGTTCCTTCAGCTTCTCCTCAGAAGTCATGTGCCCCATCCTTCTAACCATTTTTGTTGCTCTCCACTGGATTCTCTCCAACTTGCCCACATACTTTCTATAGTGTGGGACCCAAAACTGGACACACAGAACTCCAAATGTGGCTTCATCAGTGAAGAATAGAGAGGAGTAATTACTTCCATTGATCTGCTGGCAATGCTCCTACCAATGCAGCCCAGTATGCTGTTAGCCTTCTTGGAAACAAGGGCATATGTGGATTCATATCCAGCTTATTGTCCACTGTAGCCTCCAGATCCTTTTCTGCAGAGCTGCTACTTGGACGGTTAGCAGCGTGTGAAGCCTATAGCAGTATGTGAAGTTCTTCCATCCTAAGTGAAGGACTTTGCACTTCTCCTTATTGAACGTCATGAGGGTTTTTTTTGGTTCAGTACTCCAATTTGTCTAGGTCACTTTGAATCCTAGCCCTACCCTCCAGCATATCTATTACATCCCCCAGCTTGGTGCCATCCACAAACCTACTTAGAGTGTACTCCATCCCATCTTCTAGATCTAGATCTCAAGTCATTGTTCATTACCCATTGAGCCTGAGGTTTTCTATTCACCTTACAGTCCATTCATCCAACTCATACTTTCTCAGCTGGCTTGCAAGAATGCAATAGAAAGAGATTAAAAGAAAATGAATATTTTCTTAAGATCCCAGTTGTCAGGTTGCCTACTGGTTCTATTGGAAATCTGATTTCCCTTTCCGGTTGTATGTTTTGTAATATATGGTGCTTATTTTATAATTTGGCTTTATAACAGGGATGCACTTTGAATTTTAGACCATAGATCACTAGTTAACTCTCAGCTAGCTATCCTAGAGACTAGCAAGTTCTTTTATGAGCACGTACAGCAAAAAGACATGATAGCAGGGAGGAAAAAACCTGCTGTGATTTCTATCTGGAGAGAAGCACAATTGATTGTCTCTTTTCTATGTTGGAAACTGTGGTGAGAAGGAGAAGGTTCCCCATGAAGGCCTGGGGAGGGCAGGGGAACAGCAATACTTATCTCCAAGTACAAAGCTGACGACAGTGGAGCTGCCACAGAAATTTTTCAACACCAACTCCATGTGGGCTAGGCAGTGCATTGGGAGTGATATCACTCCTCTGTGACCTGGAATGAGCAGAAAAGGAGCTGCACAGAGGAGAGAAGCAGAGCCCCACTGAGGAAAAAGCCCACAAGGCTCCCAAGCCAAAGAAGAGCAGTGCTGTCTCCATGGCCTGGAAACCTAGAGGGGTCTCCAGCCAGCTTCCAACCCCAACCACGTAGGGGTGATCTGATGGCCACCTATAAGTTTATCAGGGGTGACCACCAGGATCTGGGGGAACGTTTGTTCACCAGAGCGCCCCAAGGGATGACGAGATCGAATGGTCACAAACTCCTGCAAGACCATTTCAGGCTGGACATTAGGAATTTCTTTACTGTCCGAGCCCCCAAGGTCTGGAACAGTCTGCCAGCGGAGGTGGTTCAAGCACCTACATTGAACACCTTCAAGAGAAAATTGGATGCTTATCTTGCTGGGATCCTATGACCCCAGCTGACTTCCTGCCCTTTGGGCAGGGGGCTGGACTCGATGATCTCCCGAGGTCCCTTCCAGCCCTAATGTCTATGAAATCTATGAAATGTTGCATGGACTTATGTACCAAGACTCCAGGGGCAGTGCACGTGAGTCGGGTAGCTTCTGGGGACCCAGGTATGATGAAGCCCCTGCCATTTTGTTTTCTTTAAAAGTTAATTGTCATTTTTGCTGAAGACTCTGTGGTTCATAACAGGGCACAGACTTAAAGATCCCGCAACAGAAGAAATGCTCAAGAATTCATTTAGTGAGGAAAATTGATTGATGTTTGCTTTTCTTAATTTTTTTTGATTGTTGACGGAGTAGACTAAGCCTACACCTGAATTATGCCTGGGTTATCTTGGGAGACACCGGAATTAATTAATCAGTGCCAACCCAGAGCAGGGTACAAACTTTATTGATTTGGGGATGAAATTACAAAAATTGGTTTAACTTTCCCAGTAGGCAGACCCAGGTACCATAGCCTGGCCCAGTGGACCTATTATTGACCTATCCTTAAGGCCACCATAAGCCAAAAGGAGGCATGTGAGAGCTGACTGGCATAAGGATCCACCCACATGGTCAATCCATTTATTTCCATTTGGCTGGTGTATGGACAGGGTGAAGGGGAGGTAGGAGCCCCATGAAGAAAGTTGGCTGGACAGATCCTAGAACAAATGCTCAACGGTCAGACCACTTCCCGATTATAAAAAAATTCAACATAAAGTCATGGTGGGCGAGAATCAGGCAACATTAGTCTAGTGCTGGGACCTGGGAAGCTTCACCCTTCATGGCACAGTCCCTTTTAACCTTGAGTCACTGAGGGCCTCGGCCCTATCCAGTACAGCGGTGACAGAAACTTCACCCATATAGGTGCACCATGACTAGGCTGAGGCTTGGTACAAAAATAGGTATCAGTTGAGAGGAGATGGGGCCAGAAGCTTAAGCAAGGTAGACAAGAGACCCTGAGGCTAAACTCTTATTTTGGTAGGGGAACCTGTTCCAGTGCTCACTGGGCAATAGGAACCACCTATGGGAAAGACTTAGTTTAATTTTAGGGAAAGGAAGTGGTCTGCAGGATTCCTGGCTTTGTGAGGGTGGGGGGAGGGGGAATACATTAAAATTGAGTGTATTTGTCTTCAGATCCTCAGTGCATTTGTTGATGATGGCTGCTTCCATTTACTGTGTCCTAAGGGTTAAGTAAAAGCACTGAAACTCTGCTCATAATTTAAAGTACGAATTAATTAAGAAAGAAACAAACAGGAGACCTGGCCTTGAGTCAGCTTTTTATGTTAATTACATTCATTATGTTTTGTTTCTGCTTCAATCAAAAAAGCTGTTGTGTGCTATACAGAAATGTACTTTGAGTAGACAGACAACTGATGCATCTGCTTTGTAAAATCATAAATGGATGAAGCCATGTGGATTTGACTACTGAATTAGAAATATTTAGCTATCCCACCTTGGCCATAAAATATATACAAGGAAAGAAAGCTAATACAGAAATATACACCTGTTTATACAGGTAGGACATTTTATGCTTAATATCTACCTTAAGTCTGATGCTATTTTAAGATAAACTAAGCAAGCTTCAACAGTTTCTAGCATGAAAATTGATCTGTGGGAGACTGGATTGTTCAAAGGTTTTTAGATAGGTGGGGTGCTTTTCACCTTCTGTACCACCAGATCAAAACTGCCCTAGGTTAGTACTGCCTGAGAGTCATGATTGTTCTCTTTAGATACCTATATGGAATAGGTATCTTTTGGTACCTCTCTAACTTATATAAAATTCAATGCAGTGGCATCCAGTACCTTATGAGATCATGACTACATATGTAATTCCATAATTTTGAGCAAATAGAAACTATTTTCTCTTTTTATTACAGTTTCTCAATATTTAAATTGGTCAAATTTACAGGTTTTGTGTTTCTCATAAATAATCATATCTAATACACTTTAGATAAAATAGGCCTCCTGAGAAAAATTCTGATAATCATTAATAATCATAGTAATTTAAAGGATACATTGCTATATCTATGAAGTCATTACGGGATTGAAATACATATACTAAAATTTTGTGTCCTGTAATATATTTATGGATAGGTAGAAAAACCTCTTCCTTCAGTTTCTTTCATCTCAAGAAATTGAGTTACACTCCATCAGATAGATAGTCTCACATCTACACAGGCCTATCAAAATCTACACAACTATAAACATTTGACCATTTAATGCTTTTTAAAATAATACCAGATTTTCTGACATATCAAATGAATATTCTTTGGCATTTATAAAATAATCTTTGTGTTTACACAAAATAAGGCTTCTAGCAAAATAAATTTAAAATAAATACACTGATAACATATATTTTTAATAAACAATGTGGTCATCTGAATATGTTTTATTCTTTATGTCATAATCTAGGATGACTCAATCTACTAGAAAAGCCTGAATGAAACAGTAGATATGAATAAGTAACAAATCTGTGTAATTCTTTCAAAAGAAAGTGAGACGTTATTAGGGATTGACACAGATGAAATCTATGATTGAATAAACACAAGAGAAAAAGTGAGCGATTGCAATAGAATAAAATTGATATTGTTGAAATATTTTTCTTTATATTGTCTATTGCTAACTTCCATATTTATGGCATGATTGACTGGAAATCAATCTGTAGGAGACTGGATGACTCAAGGGACTTTTAAACTGTTATCATTCTTTTTAATCCTCTTTATCTCTGAGTCAGAATTGGCCCAAGATTGGTACAGCCTGACTATAATCATTGGTCGCTTCCAGTGAAAGGTCAGAGATTTAAATAGTTTTGGAAGCTGTGTTATAGGTGGTCCTTCCACCTAATGGTGGAGAACCATTGCCTGCCAATGTGTAAGAGTTAATAGCACCATTAAGGAGTTTTCTCACCAGAACTATCACTTTGTATATTATAGTGCTCTTTTAACAGTAAGCACTGGTTTTGGTAAATTTGGTAGGCCAGTTAAGCATGATAGTTTGAGTATAGTAGATTTCAAGTGCCTGTTCTTTGATGGCCTCATTCCTGAAATCTTGAAAATCCTCTGGGGTACTGTCTCAGTCAATATTTATTAACTCTGTTTATAATTTGCTCTGATTACCTGGTAAGTCCAGAACAATATATGGACACTATTGCATGGAATTTCAATTTCTCTGCTATTATAGGAGAGAGCTTGTCTGAGTGCTAGGGACAGAAATTGCACATAAACTGGTATAAGTGATCAGAAACTGGTTCAAATCTGCAACACAACAGAAGTTCAGGACACATAAATCACTTTCAAAATGGGCAAAACTGGCTTAAGATGAACCTGGATGGACATAGTATCAGACTTAACTGACTTAGGTTAAATTGGTTAATTGAACTTCTGTCCCAGATCCCCTCCAGATTCAAGTTAACTCACAGTCCCCCCACATCCCAGGATGCTTTGCACCTCCCCCACACATCCCTTTTGCAGGGCAAGCTAGTCTTGGCCCAAGCTGTCTGGTCCAGCCCAGCAGGGAGGCTTGCTCTACCACCCTTCCCCCACAGTTCTGGCCAAGGCCACTGCAGGCATGTGGCTGCATTTCCAGAATCAGAAATGAATGCCTTTATCAGTTCCATAAGCTAACCTGTAAAGACTGAATCAATTCAGCCTCTGGCTTTGTGATTCTTTGTACTTAGCCTATAAGAAGCCAGAAATGAATCCAAAACATTTAGAGTTTCAGAGGTTAAAATGAGCCCGTTGACTTACCACAAAATAAAATTTAAAAATCAAAAAAATCCCCAAAACCCAAAGTCTCCTCTACCCCCCAAAACAGAAGCAGTGCCAGAATCCAGGTGTAATAGGCTCCTTAAGTAAGGAGAACCTTACTTCTTAAAACTGGTCTGTGTTTATGGTGTTAAATCTCCAAACCTTAGTGTAATTTAAAACTTAATGTTAAATACATGTGCCTCAATAACAAGGGACCCAAACAGACACACAACAAAATAAGATGACAGGAATACTAACAGAAGAAGATTGTTTATTAAAAAATGAATTTCCTGAAATCCGACAACTTCAACACCTTAATATAACATGAAGATCCAACTTCTCAGATGTGCTGCAGGTGTGGTATAGCCAACAAAGATACTCAAAAAGAATTAGAAATAGACAAAGTAAATGTTAGAATGTCAGTCAGACCCCTTCAGATTGTCATTGCTCATTTATTCTGAGAATCTGTATTGCTGTCTGCCTCAAGAGTTATAGTATATTTTATAACTGAAAACAGCCAGATATTCTGCTCATACAAATTGATTTCAGTGGCGGTTCGCTGATTTACATCAGCTTAGAACCCGGCTTGTACATTCTATGTAACAAAAAAGAGCATTTCACTTTACTTAAAATAGTTTCTTGTATTTCTTGTATTCATATTTCCTATATGCTAAAGCTAGTAATGCATCATTTAAATGTTAAAATGTTACTGGGAGAGACAAATATGGGTGCAGGAGGTAGAAAAAAGAGCCATGTTAAGCTTATGAATGTGATCTTAAACTTTTATATATGTCTACTACTCTTATGCACAGAGCTTTTTGAAAATGTTTGTTATGCAAAATGATTCAAGAAAGAAACCAAACTATCCTTGTGTTGTTGACAAGTAATGCAACATGGAATCTGTTGACTTTATACCTGATTAATCAGGTGAACAGCAGGTTTCTGTAAACTATGAATAAGGCTGCTTATTAAAACACTTTCATTTTCACAGGAAATTAATTATTGATATGGAGAATATATATAATTTACATAAACCAGTCACAAATGTCCTTCCACTGAAAATATGATGTGGGTCAAATGCATCCTGGGTGTAATTCCATTGGCTCTGAGTGTTACATTGTAAACGGTGTTCCAGAATTGTAAGGATAAGCTTTCTGACGATAGCTTCCAAAAATCTGTTTTTATGCCTTTGTTCTGCCCTAGAACACCTCCAACTCCACTGACTTCAAATGGAATTATATCAGATTGCTTGAAAATGTCCATGTTTTGCATTGTAACTAAATTTGTAATCAAGCAGCATTATGTGCATCATGCACAGATCCAAGTCATTTGGAACTAAAGAGTGTGATTTCTTTCAAAAGTACTTGTACTTACCTTATTCAGCACTCACCAAAGCTAACAATAAGCCCTATTTATTTCAAAAGAACATAGCTCCCCTGGCCTTAGGCACTTTTGACAAAAAAGGGTAGAATTTTTAAATCTGTAATTTGAGTTCTTTATGATAGTACACACAGATGAAATCTCCCAGGATTAGCCAAAATTAATTGACAGCTGGATTATCTGGGCAGAGTGGCCACCACATCAAAGGAGCCAGCCCCATTGCACTTCTTTATGTTCTTGAATTCCAAGTATTAATATTCACAGAATAAAAACTATATTTAATAGCACTGAGCAAAACATTCAAATAAAAAGAACACTTGCTGATCCCAACATCCAGAAGAAGCAAGCCTTTTGCTTTATGCTCTAGATATGACCATGACCAAAAAAATAAATAAACCAGGTTATATCACTTACAAACATAAGTCTTGATCCTACAAAGCCCTAAAATGTTATCCCAGGTCTAAAAGTGGGGTGCTATAGAAAAGGAAATACTTTAGTGTGGTATCCAGTTAAAACTGTGTTAAATCTTTCACTGAAACAGGCTGATTAGTTTAGCCTGATTCACATGCATATATTATTTCAGCTAATCCAATTTGATTAGGACAGTAGAATTACTGTGCTAAGTACAAGCAAATACATTCTTTGTTTTTCAAAAATAAATAAAAGAGATTCAGAGGTATAATTATTTAATGCACTGGGATGATGAATGTGAACTTCTCCAGACTGATAATGGTTGCATGCGAAATGCTTGCCTCACCCTGTAAAAATGTGAGTAACAAGATTTCAATAGGACTTGACTTCTGTGGCTGTCCATGTTGTAAAGGCAAAAAGATTGATAGTGACTTTGGACTGTCTCTACCATGATGATTGTCTGGGGTATCCTGATGGGGCTCTGCAGCCCCATGGTGATGTTTGGTGACAGAATTTGTGCTGCTTTCAAATTTGAGTAGTGGCTCAATAGACTTTCAGGTGCCCTAAATCTTGAATAAATTACTTGGTTGTAATTCTGTGCCCCATATTACCCATTTCTGAGGTTCTGAACTTCCAAGTCAAGGATCTGTTGTGGTGCCTACTTCATACTCCCTGCTTCCTTCCCAACCAGAATTTTGCCAGGAACCTAGTATGAGGGTCTGTTACTGTAGCTCTGCTGTATCTGCCTGCTAGCCCAGCTCTCTCTATTGCTGATGTCCCACAAGCAATAATTTTTTTATCTTCCATCTGCTGCATGTCTGCTGCTAGCACAGCTAATAAGTCCCAATAAGATTTGCTTCTGTAAATTCTAATGGAAGCAGCAGGAACATCCCCCTGGGATGTATCTGGTATCTTGTAGGTAGGCAAACAGCGAAATATAAACCAGTGCAGGAGCTCTGGAAATACAGAGGATGCAAGCTCAGAGGCATGTTTCTAAGTTCTTCTTGAACAGAATAGAAATGCTGATTTTTTTGTGGAAGAGTTAAGTACCAATCTAACGTGAATCAGATGTAATGATGGTTCCCCTGTGCTTTGGAGTAGCAGGCTTGGGGTTGTACATCCCAGGCAAATTATCTAACTCACTGAGTTACTGGACAAAATGGGATGCGGCACCTCAAGCACCACCAACCCCTACATTTTTTATTTTGCATGGGCTTGATGTAGTCTGAACGTGTCTGGTGAATTAGGCCCAGCAAATGAGAATGACAGGGACACCCATGCCAGTGATTCTCAGCTAGGGTCCCAAGGTACTTTGTGTTGCCTGGGATCATCTCAGGTTTGCCACAGGTTGGCACACAATCTCAGCATTGTTAGGTTTGCAAACATGATTCACAAGATAAATCCAGGGTTTTTTAATAAGAATCCATAGTTGTGGTCTTTGAGTTCTTTGCAACAGAAAAACTTCTTTAATGTTTTTCTGTAGATAAAAAACAGTAAAAACTAAAAGCTGGCATTTTTGAAAGGGTGCCTTGAGTCTAAAAAGGAAGAGAACCACTCACCCATCCTGTGCTATCAGGGCTATCAGCTTAGTGCTATCAGAACTTAGATGGTTGTTCACACCTGCAGGAACAGAAATGTAGATACTTGTAGGGCTTTCCTAGTGGACATTTAAGTGTTAAGAGATGTAAGTACCCATAGGCCTAAATGAATGCCAGTAGCACCTCAGCATTGAACATTGGTGAAATAGGGTGCCCAAGTCACTAGCCCTCTCTGCTTAATGTACAGTTCCTATTTTTTCTCTCAATTCATGCATTTTTTTTACCTGGGAAACCCTCAAACCGCAAATTCCTCACCTCACATAGGCCATAGGTCCTCAGAAAATAACCCCGAGTAGAGCCTCTGCCACTTCCAAGGCTCTGTGAAATCTTCAGAGAATTTTGGTGCTAAACTCCTAGATGCCCCTAGTTAGAATGTGTAAATTGAGATTCTCAAAGACAAATTGTTCTTCTGACTTTGGGTGTTCTCCCACCCCAAGAGAACAGCAAAAGGCACATCACAGATTATGGATTAGCCCTGTCTAATTTTTAGTTCCTGTTGCAGTGCTTACAAATGTAAGACAAATGTACAAAAGCAAGAGAGTTGTAAGAATTGTATATAACACTACAAATACAAGGATGGATTAGCTCTTCAAATGTAACACCTGTCCCTGGCCTTAGGTTCCTTTTACGCTACACATGAAGGTAAAAGCACAATGGGAGCTAATGCATAATTGTAGCATTACTGAATAGGAGAGGGAGCCAAGCGTCAGCTGGCCATCCGCAGCCTCCTGGACAGACTGATAATGGCAGAGGGCCCTTGAATAAGGGTACAGGCAGTGATTGACAGGCATGGGACAGAAGTAGAGGGTCAGGTGACCCAGAGAGGCAGTACATAAACCCAGAGCGTGAGTCAGAGATGGGCAGTCTGGCCTTGCAAGCTGGAGGAAGCAGAGCTCCAGAGAGGACATGGACCAGACTGCCCACAGAGGAAGAACTCCAGACTGCAGGAGAAAAGCCCCTGCACCATTGAACAGCAGCTGGCAAATATTTTGAGCCTGTGTTTCACTGCTGCCATGGTGTGGGATTAACCTCGAGTGGGGAGCCTTTGTTTTTTGGGAGCAGATGCTCATGTTTTGCATTGTATTTAAATACCAGAGGACTTGGTGTGGCTGACAGGGTTGGATTAGAGGCATCAGAGGTACACAGCACAGAGCCCTTCTTGGGTCTGGGACCTGGTGCGTTACATGGGGGCAGAAGTCCAAGTACTTTAGAAAGAGTGCTTCCATTGTTGGATGACTGTGATACCAGACAGCAAAGACTGGGGGTATGAGCCCCTGTAAGGTGAAAGGCCAGGAACAAAGGGGCCCAGGGCCCTGGTACCATGGACCTCAGACCATGGTAGGACTAAGCTAAAGTAAAGGGAGCCAAAGCCAGGGGGCCTCAGCCAAAGCAAGGGCCTACTACACAAAAAATCCCTCTGCCTTCTATGGGCAGGCTTCTTGTCAAATCATAGCATTAAGGCATGGTAGGAAATATAATACACTGGGACCTTGAGAGGCCAGAGCAGGCAACAAGGTGGAAGCTAGGCACTGGCCAGGAAGTGGTGACTTTGCCACTGCAGTGCTAGGCACATTACAATAATCCACACAATTGCACCTCTTGCAGCACCGGCCCAGAGGTGCATCATCCTTGGTCGTACAACCCTGCAGGGAAAGAAAATATCTGTCAATTTCTTCCTCTGCCTCCCTGATTGCCCTCAGCCTGCCGGTTGGTGCCGGCTGTTCCTCCCCAGGTGCATCACTTTCTGCCATACATCTTAATTTCCATCTTATATTTCTTCCTTCAATATCATACCAGATAGTGGGGAATATCAATATTTGTGGAAGACTGTAAGAAAGTAAGGTGCTAAGTAGCTGTAAAGCACCTTGTTATTACTGACACATTTTTTCAAACCAGAATGTCTGAAGGAAAGCTACTAAATCCATATTCTGGCACCTAAAAAGTGCCCTGATTTTCAAAAGTGCTGCTTTCAATGAGTTTCTGCAGGTACTGGGTACCTTTGAAACAAAGACCACTTTGTTTTGCCAAACAAAATTGTGAGTCTTATATTTTAACAACTGACGTGTAGTCTTGTCCAGTTCTTAAAATGTTGGTGGTCCTCCATATTTTTTATTCAATATAAGACTCCCAATTTTATGACTCTGAAAATGTACAATGTGTTAATCATTTTATGGCTAACATTTGAAATAATCTCATTAATTTAAGTGAAGATTTGATGCGTCTCTAGATGTTTCTGTTTGGGGCTGACTTGGTCATGTTCATGACAAATGGTTTTGCCATTTAGATACAGTTGAATTAACAAGACTAAAATATGTGAAACTTCCCCAGCCCAGTACTGTAGTACTGTTAACTAAGAATCTGATAAAAAGTTTTGCAGCTAATTCATATGGAACTGACAAGTAAATATTAAAATCTCTTAATGGGAGAACTGTATTGTTAAATATGGCATTTCCCTTAGTTAACTAAGAAATCTGTAAAATTAATTGAATGTCTTATCCTTGACCTGCTCACCTTCCATATTTCCTTGAAAAGAAATGTTTGTTAGCAAGCTTCTTCAAGACTGGGGAGATGTCAGTTCTACTATTAAGTGAAGAATTTAAGAGAATAGTTCATGAAAAGAAATTGGAGAAAGCTAAGTTTGTGCCATAGATTAATTCGGGGGGACATGGTCCTTTAAGAAGGTCTGCCATTCAGGTAACTGAGAGAATAGAGTTGAAAATTAATTATTAGATTTATTGCAAAAGAAATAGCTTGCCAGCTGAGCAGGTTTAAAGATATTTAGCTGCACTGGTGATGACGATTCATTTTGAGAGAGAAAGAGAGAGAGTGCCTCACAGCCTGGTATTCTTTTTAAACTGAAGTTACTTTAGTCCCTTGGAATAAATTATCTTTCCAATTATTTCTCATGTTCAAATATTTTTGGTGCAACTTGTTCTTAAGCTAGTTAGCGGCCAATTTTTACATTGCAAAAGAGTGGGTGGTGGGCACCTTACTCCTTTGGATATCTTTGGAAACATCAGTCTTCTAAACTCTCAGGAGTAGGGTAGATAAGAATTGTTTTGTTCTGTTTTTTAATGAATAGCAATAAACATGTTTTGGGAAAAAAAATATTCCTGGTGGTCCCTTCTGGTGTCCTGGTTCTCTTCCCTCAAAGACCCCCAGGCACAGGGATATACCTCCCATGGCAGATCTTCCCAGAGAGGAGGACCCCTCTCATTTCATCCTCCACTCTTCAGATACACAGCTGGGTGCAGGGCTGCACCTGCTTGGCTCCTAGGACCAGGCAGAGGTAACACAGAGCTGTATCTGCCCCAGCAAAGAGTCTGGAGAGAAATCATGCCAACATCCCCTTTAAGTCAGGGCTGGTGCCTCCCTTGCCCGTTCCTAGTTACACTACTGGGAAACTTTCCACAGATGCCTGCAGGTGTTTCAGGTCCCTGGCACCTGTTTTTATATAACTATGGTCCAGATTCATTCCTGATGTTATTCTATTTACTGTATTGGAGATACGGCAGGAATAATCTGACTCCATATACTAATGATTAATTTGTCAATGCACCATTTGTTAATGGTTTACTCTCTCTTGACTAGGTGTAACTAACCCTGAGAATGCTGACAGCAGTTTAAAAAGCAAATAAATTAGTTATTTGCTCATGATGACAAATATAATATTCCATTCAGGATAGAAATAAAAGGGAAAAAGTGTATGATAGGACAACTATGTTTTTCATTGACTTGAGTATAAAAATTTAATGAAAATAAAAATATTTAAAACAATGGAGAGGAGGAAGTGTGTAATATTCTTGTAATAAATTGCTGCAAAATAACTGTTGCCAAACCACAAGTCTACTTTTCAATTAAAGGAAATGTATATTTCTTGTTGGCTTCCATGGGACGAAGAATAGGCTCTGAAAACTAAACTGTTTGTCAGCTGCAACTTTTACAATATCTACTTGAATCCAAGACAAGGTTTTTTTCCCCATACAACATGAGGGGGAAAGTCCTGTGTCTTGGATTCAAGTACAAGCGGGGGGCGGGGGGCAGCGGCTGTGGCTCTGACTCCAACCCTGAGTTCAGGTTTAGAGTTAGAACTGCGGCTGCTGCCCCCCACCATCTGCTCCCCATAGCCTCTGCTACTGCCACCCGTGTCCTGCCGCCTCTGCCCACTCTTGCATGGCTGGCCAGGTACCAGAGATTTGTATTCTGCTCCCCACACTCCATGCCCTGGGCCAGTGTAGAGCCCCAGCTGGAGCTGCAATGGGAAAGTAAGTGGTAGTGGGGATAGCAGAGGGGCAGAGAGTGGGAGGGCCAGGTGCTGGCAGGTGGGAGGGGGGCAAGTGGTGGGCACAAAGGGATGCAGATGCTAGGCAATGTGAGCACAAAGGCAAGTGGCAGGGGGGCAGGTAGAAGGGGGTACAGGCATCATGGAATGCAGGCATAGGGCATATAGACTCTGGGGGAGGTCAGGCAGAGTGTGGGGCCAAGTGATAGGAGGGACAGGCAGCAAGAGGCAAGGGGCAGGCCACTTGACTTCTACCCCCCTGCCCCTGCTGCTGCCTGCACCACTGCAGTGGTTGTGGGGGATGAATTTAAGATGACTTTCCAGTAATTAGATTATTGACATGAAAAATTATAACAAATTAATACATTTTCGATGTCTAGAATCTAGTTACCCAGGCAGGGGTGGTGGGGGGAGTCATTTTAAATTTGCTGCTGCTGGGCAGGCAGGAGGCACCTTGCCAGGGCAGTGTGGGGTTCCCAGCAGTGGCAACAAGCTTCCTCTCCTGGCCCCGCTTTGCCCTGCCATGGCAGGTCCCACCCACTGGGATGTGGGGGCCCCAGAGGGAGGGCAGCACAGCAGGGAGCCCAACCCCACAGCAGGCAGACTGCACCCCCACTGTCTGTGGGGGAGTGCGACCTGGACTCTGGCTCTGCTGCACTGCAGCAGTCCCTGCCTCCTGCAGGCAGCACCCAGGGCTCAGGAGCTGCTGCAGGGGGTAGGGGGCTGCATACCCAGGACCCTGGCCCCATAGCTCTGGCAGCTGGGGATCCCCCTGGCATGGCTGCGAGGGCAGGGGGCTGTGGGTGGGGAGTAGTGGTCTGGACCTGCATCCTGGTGAGTGAAGGATTTTTCATGATAAAAAACCCAAAATCAGATAGAAAAATTTATAGGTATTTTTGAATTTATTTTTTATACTGATTGAGGCACTGGTAGGCTTCCAAATTGCTTTAAAATTGTAAATATATCAATAAAACATTGTGTTCAATTGATACCTATATATATAGTGGAGTTTCATTTTAATCACGGATTTGGGGGGGCGTTAGTCAGAGAATTTGCAATTTTAAATGAAGAAAACCAGGATCCCTGTGATGATTCACTTTGCTGTCACTCTACTGCATTCAGATGGAAGTTATGCACATTGACTGGGGATCTGCATTGGAAGTTTATTTGTTTTGAGGGTTATATTTGCTTTGCATAATTTTTTTAGATTATTCTCTAAAGAGAGTCAGTTTCTTAAATTATTCAATTTTTTTTAAAAAAAAAAAATTAAATTGAGATCTTTGCCATGGGACTGTGACTGTGCCTCATGAAACCATAGCTTCATTCAAATTATATTTTTAAAAGGTTGAACATGCAATTTTGTCATCTGCAGTTCAACATAAAGGAGCGCATGTAGGAAGAGCTTTTTTAAAATAACATCTCCTTAAGTGCTCAAAAATAAAAGAACCCAGAAAAATTACAAAACATTTTTGCACACACCAAAGAATGAAGTGGTGCTTTTTTTTTCAAACAATGAGTGGGAGTTCGAGTGCGTAGTAAGTAGTGACATTGACAGTAGCATTTTAACCTGTTAATCATTGTAACATGCTAACAAGTTTTAACAAGATACATACAGTTTCTGAATGAGAGATCGGAAAAGTGAGATGTGTTGACCCTACACTGTTCGTTTGCATCCAAAAGCAGAAAAATACAGTGTTCAGGTGGTTTGACCCTGTTGGCCCTTTGTTCTTCCTGCTTCATTGCAGTGTTGAGTCACTGATTATGATAGCAATGCTTTCTTTTGACTAATTAGCAGAAAATGTTACGTGCTAGTTTAGCTAGGATGATGGCATGACAAGTAGATTAAAGAACAGGATGAAAGCTTTCATACTAAGATGAAAAGGAAACTGAAAACCCCAAAGGGGTTTGAGTCAACATAAGTAAGACCACAGCCACTCTCATAGTCAGTAGGGTTTTGTGACGATCTCATATGACAGATCCAATCTGTTAGTTGATATTGTTCCTGTAAGATTTCAAGACTCTTGCATAGCTGGGTCAGGACAGGGTCTGCCCAATGTGAGGCAAGAACTGGATTGGCTAGACTTTGCAACTGCATCTGGATTGGTTGCCTTGGGGGACTGGCTGTTGGGAGCTGTTCTAGGGTACATGAAACAGCTCTTGGCAGCGGGATTTAGACCCACTAAACTTCTGTCTCCTGGTACACAGATGAATTTTCCATTTCTGTATCTTCAGAAACTTGGCTGATCTCCTTATTCCTGTTACTCCTGAGGCTATGCTGACTTTGGCCCTCCTCCTGGCTATGGCTTGTGGACTGCCCACCTCCTGGTCAGTACAGTTATCCATGGCCCTTGGTTTATTTCTTATATCTCAACTCTGTGGGTGGCTGGGCGAGCCATGTTTAGTCTCTTCATTGCTCCTAGCTTCTGAGCTATTATTGTAGGTGTGTTTGAATGCCATCTCAAAAAAAATTGAAAACGGCTCCACAGAGACGGATAGAAGTGGGAGAAATCTTGAGCTCAATTGCATCTGAAAACTGAATAGCAACTCATTTTAATTAAATAAAGATGGGCAAAGGTGTCAGTTGAAAAAATTATGTCATTATCTAACACTATTTTCTATTTAAAGAAAGCATACCTGAAAACATAAGGAAGGCAGATAAAAAATACTAGCCTTCTGACTTTCATTTTAAAAGTCTATGGGACTTGTGCTCCTAAATTAGAGACTTCTGAAAATACACCCCTATAGACTACCTTAAAAATACAGCAATGTCCTTGAAGCCTTCTGTGTATGTTTGCATACTTCAATTCAGAATGCCACTTAATTGGGGCATGCATAATTGGGAAATTTCACTTAATGGGAACATTTCCCTTGATCAGAAAGAAACGTAGTTATGCTTAATAGCCACAGACACTCTTTAAAAAGACAGCTATTCTACTTACTGGTGATGCTTGGATCATTTATGTGATCTCTTGCTGTCTCTAATTGCATTCCCTCCTTTGCAGATACATACAGAAAGTGTTTTAATTGTTTTATTGAAATTCATTTCCTACTGTTACTTTCCTTATTCTATGAAACGGTACCACAAATTTGTTGGGGCTCCACATAAGGGCCCCTGGCATTAAGCATGCAGCAAGCTCAGGATATTATCAAGATGCTGCAGCTCACCTGAATAGCAGCACTACCCTATGTTAAATGTTTTGTGTTCTACTAATCAGAAATTCTTCTAACAGATCAAGGTAACTCATAGGAGCATCTTGATTAAGAGGAATCTATTGTGTAGCTAAAGTAACTTGCAGTTTGTTTGTTTGCTGTACACAGCTATGTCATATTGAGCCAGTGGCTGTGGGCTTCAGGAATACTGTATTGCATTTATCCTAAACTTCAGTCAACTTAGTTTGAGGTTCATAAATATTTTATTAACATTTTTTCTCCCTCCAGACTTCCATATTACATTGCAAAGAAACTAGAGAAATGAAGAACATTATTTTTATTGTGTTCCAAGCCTAACCGAAAACAGGAAGTTCCAAATATATCTCAAGAGAATCTGTCTTCATAATAAGTCTAGCAATATTTTTTGGCCTTTTTATATTAGTATAGCTTATAGGTTGCTTTAGATTAATTCCAGAACGATTAGCCAATTATGTGAAACGTTGGAGACTTACCTGAAAGACTTTGTTCAGTTTTTCACTCTGTTCTTATTCAGGCACTCTCTGTTTGAAGTTAATGAAAATTTGCCTCAAGAAGTGACCCAAATTGGAGATCCTGGTTTTCCGCACCACCCCCCTCTATAAATGCGTGTGTGTGTATGCTTGTTGTGGTAGTTCTTGTTAGATCCTGAACAGCCAAAGGCTGAAAGTAATTTTTATAGGTTTTCCATGAGAGTATTCTTCAGGTGTGATTATCTTTTTAGTCATAGCAAAACAAGTAGAGGACCTGCAATTGGATCTGGTGTCCTGGTTAGAAATATTGCCAGGAAATTGGAAAGTCTATTATCTCGTTATGAAAACAATATAGATTGATAGATCAAATCCTTTTGCATAATGCACCCCATGGAATTTCTCCAAGTCATTTTCTTAATGAGCCCAAAACAGATATTTATCATATTCCATAGAAATGTAGCATAGTCAGAAAGAGGAGAAGGATCCATCCCCATCTCAAATTATCTCAAATCCTCTTTTGCTAATATTTTATATGAAACTTCTGGAAATGGTTTAAAATATAACTATTTTGTTAGAAAGGCTAAAGGAAATGTCTGGGAAAATTGGCTGTGCCATTAAATCCATCCCCTATTTTTTAATCTATTTACTTATTTATGTTTATATTGTCTTATATTTTGACTAAAGATTGCAGCGTTGAAAACCTTTTTTTTTTTACTAGCACTCAATACAACGATACTTAGCGGTAGAAATAACTAGCTGCATATCAGGTCATGGGGGAATCAGGTCAGGGTTGGGCTCATAAAATGTCCGTAAAGAGCATAACTACCTTTTAAATTAAAACCATGAATATTTTTTATTAATAAAAGAGTACTCCTTTCCCCTTACATTAAATAAACTCTAGTTCTGATTAAGGTTGGCTATAATAGTAACTGTAATAAAATTAGTAGGCCAAACTTGATTTGAAACAAGTGCCAGAAAATGTAATAACAGGAGTTTTTCATTTAAGATGTAGACTGAGTATCTGTAAATTTGAGTCTGGTTACCGGAACAGCCTGTCTTGTCAGCCATCTCAGAATACACTACCTGCAACAATGTATTAACCTTAACTTCGTTTATTGTAGTTTATTAATCACTTTTATTTTTCATACAAATATATGGGTAATCACTTTTTCTGATTTGAAATTTTCTACTTTGCTTCTGATCAAATTTCTTCAGTATTTTTTGCAAAAGTAACCTTATTGAAAATCAAAAGGGGAAGCTATTACACAAAAGCTTACCAATTATAACTAACTGTCCATTCCTAGCCTCAAAGTAAGTTGTTGCCTATGAAAGTCATGGCTTGCTCAACCAATTAGTTTCTTAGGTGCCACCCTAACCTACCTTCTGCCTATCTAACTGCTTGTAAAGGTTATTAGTTTTAGGGAAATGCTTGTTGTTGAAGCTGTATACGTCATCAGTAAAAGTCTGCCTTCATTAATCTCTGACCTGCCAAAATATCTGAGTCTCAGTAAAATAATTTCTTAAGTTTAGAGCTAGAATACATATGTCATATAAGCAAGCAAGGTATCCAAACAACAAAAATAGTTCTTCTATTTAAAACTTTAAAAAATGCAAGGCCATCATATTTTACTACATGTATACTGACCATTTGACTGGTTCTTTTAGGAAATCTACATTGTTTGAACTGAAGCCTTCATTAATTTCCATTCTGAGCCAGTATGTCAACTTTGTAACATCTTTATTTGAACAGATGTGTTTGAAACGTGTTTTAAGTTAGCTGCACAACGATCATTGGTGCTTGTTTATACTCACTTGGACCATACATAGATTAGATACAAATGTTACACCTATTGTATGGTAAGTGTGGAGAAAGTACTCTATAGCCGAAACTGAACAGATTTTCGTGGCTCATAAACTGCTTTAAAAATGGTGGATTGTGCTCTAAGTTAATGCTCAATGGATGTGGCATCCGACTAAGGCGCTTCAGGTTAAAGCACGTTTTTGAACATCTGTACAACATTGCATCAGACATTAAGGTAGGTCACGTCGCCAGCATCCTAGCAGCTTTGCACAGGCTCAGGCAGAGCTTGTCTGCTCTGCTTGAATACGGGGCTGGCCCCACCCCCTGGGCTGTCACTGACCTGACTCAGTGACAGCCTCTGATCCCAGCCCTCTGGCCAGCTCTGAGCCTCAGCCTGAGGGAAGGGGAGAAGGAGCTCTTTGTCGCTCCAGCCACCCTGGTGTTGGGGCTTGCTGCAGCCTGGCTGGGAGGCTGTGGAGAGAGAGTTCAGGGTTTTTGTCCCTGTAGCCACCCTGGTCCTTGGGCACACAGCTGCCCTCGCCCCAGGGCATGCTGAAGCCTGGCTGGGGCAACTGTGAGGAAGGAGTCTGGGGTCTCTGTTCCTGCAACCACCCTGGCCCATTGCCACCCACATCCCAGGGATGTGTCCCTCCCACCTCATCAAGAATCACCTCACAGCCGTGATGCAGAGCTCAGGAGATGAGCACAGGCCTGCAGGAGCTGGGTCCTGGCACCCATGCAGCCTCCCAAGGATGGTGTGATTCACACCGACCTCACACAACCAAGATGGAGACCCACGCATGGGGAGAAACAGGGAACCTCTAGGGGAAAGGGAGCTGGGAAAGGAAAAGGAAGCAGTGGGAACCACTGACCCTACCGGCCACCCCAGTAGTCTCAGCCTTCTTTCAGGCCATTATGGCTGAGAAACCAGAAAGGGGTTGAGTGGAGGGGGCTATTAGGGGAATGGTGGGGCATAGAGGGAGGGTGATTCCGCCTGCCCTGCTCTTAGCCATTGCCCCATGCCTCTGAATTCTGCAAAGGTTTTTGTCTCAGCATTTAGCAGACCTCATCCCCTTGCTTTCCCCCCCAAACCCCTACCTCCCTCCCATCCCCAAGCACAGCAGTCCCTGAGCTATGCAGGGGCTGGAGAGGCTGGCAGGTAGCACAAGGGCACTTTTCACTCTCCCTTCCAATACAGTCAACGTGTAAAGTCCATGGGTCCCAGGTAACTCCCAGTCTCACAGCACAGACAGACACAGTACTGACCAACACCCCCTCCTGCCTCAGACTGGGTGACTTAACACCAGCAGAGCGCATGAGAGATGTGTGTAGGAGGTGCCAGTGAAGTAAGGATGAGATATTACATGCTCTGGTCACAGCCTCTGAGCTCAGGACACACACTGTGAACTCCTGGCACCAGGAACTGCGGGCCTGACATGAGGAATGACTCGAGATGTGGAAAGGGGAAAAGGTCAGACTGGGGGATGTTTACACCTGGACTATGAATGCCCAGTAATAGGCTGTCAAGGCCCAGGAACAGGCTGCCAAGGCACATGGATGGGGGCTCCACGTGGCCACCTGGTGTTTGGAGGAGACAATCTGTGCCCATGCAGAGCTGAGAGTTGCAGCACCAATAGAGAGTTTACGCATGGAGTCCTGTACCACATGGGGTCTGCCTGTGACACCCCGGACTGGTGCTAGCGCCCCCTCCTGTGAAGAGCTTGTAGACCTACAAGGCAAGAGTGCTGGGAGAGGCTCCTACCCAGTCCCCCATGGCATGGTGAGCCCCACTCCAGGGACTTTTCTCTGGGATGACAGAAACATGGTTCCCACGGGGGGGGGGAAACCTGGATGACAGATGAGGGGGAACAGTCTACACTGTGCCCTGACTGGGAGATGCTAGGGGGTGAAGGGGCACTGGGAGAGATGTGGCACATGGGAGCCATTGACCCATGGTCCAAGGAGGCAGAAAGGCATCTAGTTAATCTTGCTCTAGGGAGCAGCAGTGGGTGTGGGGAGTGGGACCAGGCTTCCCAAGAGCAAATAGCAGGGCCATCAGAGGCACCACACCATTTCCAGGACCAGCTCACTATCTCCAACCACTGGTAGTTGCCCTGTATGTGTAGGCCCCACATGTGATTCCAGGCCAGTTCCCAAAAGGTGCAGGAGCACTCAGAAGGCAGGGAGAACACAGCCCGCCGGTCTGCTGAGCCAGGCTTTCACTGGGACACCATCTGGCACCATAGCACACAGGCTGCAGCTCATCCACCCATCAGCCCTGAGGTCCAAGGGAGAACTCTTCAGCTCCCTGGGGCTCCCCTCCTACCTCAGGTCTCACTGCAGAAGGGTATAGCTTTGGTGGTGATAGGCAGCCCCCAGACACAGGCTGGCTGTGTAACATGAACCACAGGCATGGGAGTATATCTAGGGTCCTTGAAGGGTGACACTGGGCCCCAGGGGATGAGCCCAAGGGTCCCAGTGGGGAGAACCAGGAGCCCACAGCACCTGCTGTGGCAATGTATCCTGGCCTGCAGCTTCCTTTGCCCCTCAACACAGCAGCTGCCTCCCATCCCAGTGCTCTCTCAGACAGACAGTGGTCCAGGTTCACACACCTGTCCAACTCCTACATGGAAAAGTCCCCCCTTTTCACTCCTGACCCCTGCAAGTAGGGTTCGAGGTCAAAAGTCCCTATATCCTATGCCTCCCCTCCATGGGTTTGTGTTTGTTAAGTTTAGGCCCTGCAGCATTCCCCCTCACCAAATCCTATTCTACCCTCCTTTTCCCTTCCAAACCAGCCCTTCTATCCAGGTTCTTTTACCCTTTTCTCAAAATCACTCCCCGCCTCCTCCAAAAGTTAGTTAGTTTGTGTTAATTAGGAAAAGGGATCGAATTCTGCCATGGCCAATATTCAACACATTGTCTTTATTAAACACACAAAAAGTTTGGCAGCTTTAGCAGTTTAATAGGGCATGGGGCATGCCTCTTCCTCATGTTGAATGCCCCCCCTACCCTAGTGTGTACCCCTGGATGAGAGTTGGGGAGGAAGAGGGGAGGGACAATGGTGCCTGGGTATCCTGGGCTGTGGACAGCACTATCCAGGATGCAGGGCCAGACAAGCCCTGGGCAGGAAACCCATATCCTAGTGCCAGGGTGAGGGCACTCAAAGCCCTCCAGCCTTGCTCATGTGGGGAGGGCTCCTTGTCCACACGGGTAAGGAAGTAGTTGGCCAGGGCTTTGTGGATCCATACAGCCTGGTGTTGTGTGAGATCCAGGCCACCAGCACTGGTGGGGGCTTGCCCTCGTGTTAAGCACTGTTTGACATGTGCTTATGTTGCCAGGCCCAATCACTGTCCAAGCCTCCTTGGCTTAGGCTTCACAAAAGACTTCCCTGCTGGTCGAGGAAACATGTTCAGTTTGAAAGCGTTCTACCTTATAGCACTTTAAGTAAAGCATAAAAGTTTGAGCACTTTTGCCACAGGCTTTTTGAATATCTGTACTTAGCCATAAATACATTAATGGATTTTTCAGGACTTGAATAGGGTAAGATATAGCCACATTTGGGCTCGTTAGTCCACTTAGGCACCAGTCTTGTCCTTGTTGTACATAAGGAACACTGTGAAACACCCGATTTGGCATTAAACTCCTATTAACAAAGTATTTAATCCCAAATTTAACTTTATGTATGAACTTTATAACAGGCAAAATGGAATCTGGCCCTGAGATGTTACAGCTGCCTCTCACGTTGCACTTGGGGAAGTATGCTGGTTTTTATTTTAAAGTGAAATGAAAGGCCACAAACAATTCTAAGCAAATATATCATTAGTAAAGCTATGATTTTCTTCCAGTAGTCAGGATAGCCACAAGGTTTGAGTAAGCTCTGTGAAACCTTACAAATAAGTATAAAAATGCATCTAGTTCAAAAGGTTTGTATTGCATGTAAAAATATATGCCATTTTCTATGGTAATGTGAAATCAAATCAGTGGTCTCTCCCTTGATATGATTTTTGCTTAGCCTTATCAACAGGCAGCAGGTATCTGTAGCAGTGTAGCTTGGCCAGTAAGTACTGAGCAAGGAAGCAGGTAAGTGCTGTTAAGGTGAAAATGAGGCAAAATGGTTTCAGCAAGTGTCAGCAATGTAGGAAATGAAATTGCTAAGCAGACAGTTAAAAGGGGATATTTCACAAAAGTGGTAGGATGTTTGGCACAGCACATAATGTTCCCACAGATTTCAGGTGAAAAGCAAGTGCTGACAAACACCCTGAGAATGCTTTGCACAGAGGGAATATACAAGCATTGAATATGCAATAGGAAAGACAAAAAGAGCGAACGAGCTATTTTCTGTAAAGACAGGCGAACACAGGTATTGGAGGATAGAAATTTACTGGCATTCAGGTTTTTTGTACCACTAATTATCTTAGACACATCTACTATGAAAATCTCTAAAAAGCATTGGAATCCTATTTATTCAGATAAATTGAGAAACCTGTTCTTATCAGAGCTTTTGGAACGTCATGTAGATTACCTGAAATAAGACTATAGCCCAAACAATCTTTCAATACTTGTTGCAGAGCAGAGAACAGGTGCCAATGGCTATTGTTTTCCAGCTACTGTAGCAGGGCTATGCTGTACCTTTGAAGACACCTCATGATGATTAGAAGAGAGTTTGGAACTTAAATTTCTTCTTATAGACCAATGAACATTGAAACAGCAACTGTTGGAAACATTTAAGAAGAATACTGGAAAAAGTCTGGTTTTGTTAGTGACAATGCTATATCTATGACAAAACTGGGGATAAAGTCTCAAAAGTATGGGCTTAAAATGCAGTTCATGTAGCTTGAACAGCACGTTTGCTGAAATTAGTTTTGGTGATACATGGGCCAACATATTTGCAAACATAAATTAACTTGCTATTGCAGAGAAATAGGCCTTTTCTGCATATTTTGCCTGCAAGGTACAGTTGTTTCAATGGTAAAAAGGGAAAGTGCCTGAAATACCACCTCCATTGATGATCAAAAGGCAAAACATCTGGTCTGAAGCTGTTTGGTTTCAAGCCAGCCACTTTGGCTAAGTACAGACAGTAAAAAACATGAGGCTGAATTGATTAGTCTTTGCAGGTTAATCTAAGCTGCATAGATAGATTGAACCAATAAGCAAATGAACATACATTTACTTTTGATTCAGAAAATGCAGCCACATGCCTGCAGTGGCTCAAGCCAGAAGCTGGGGTGGGCTACAGCACACCTGCCAGCCACTGCCAAAGGGAAAGGACAGAAACCCTCAAAGACTTTTCCCCCCTCCCTGCTGGAGCAGAGGGGGCATGGCCAGGCCCCAGCCTGTGCTCTGCCTGAGTGGGGGGAGGTAGTGACATTGAATTTCTAAAAGCTTGAACAAGAATAGTTCTTTCTCTGAAACAACTATAAACTGAAGAACTATAAACACAGCATGGGCAGTGTGTTTGCTTATTCTTCCTGCTGCCCCTGAGGTCTCTGGGATTTGCAGTCCACAATCACAGCAGCAGGACTCTTCAGGGTTTGTCATCACTTCTTCTCCCTACTTCTCGGTGCTTCTGAGATTTGTAGTCCACAGTTGCAGCCAGCACTTAGAAAGCCAGCAGGGAAGGGCAGCTCTGTAATTGGGGGAAGGTGAGTTTAACCCCACTCCCTGGCCCCAGATGCCAGCCAGGGTTTGCCTGAGGGGGCAGAGAGCTGGCCAGTGACCCAACTCTCACAGACAGCACAGCCCAGCTCAGGGCTGCAAAGCACCCTGGAGTGCTAGGAGACTCTGATTTAACTTGAACCAGGAAGGGAACAGGAGTTTCATAAACTGGTTTGACATAAATGGTTAAGTTGGATACTATATTCAACCAGATTTATCTTAAACCAGTTTCAGCCATTTTGAAACTAGTTTATGTACACTGAACTTCTGTTCTGTTACAGGTTTAAATCAGTTTCTGACACTTAAATTGATTTATGTGTAACTTCTGTCCCTACCCCTTGAGAACTACATGGTGTATTTTGAAGTTAACCATGAGAAAATTTGTATTTCAGCAATTGAGGATATGGTCCTCTTCTATGAGTTGTCAGAAATATATGCAGATAGTTCTGCAATAAGAGCATTTGCCTCAAGAATAATATCTGTTCTTAACGCTTCTTAGAAGTCATAAACTGAAGCATAGGAAGTGGCAAACAATTTGGCTAATTCTGCCAGCTGTGGAAGGAAACATCCTACCTTACAGTTAAACAACTGAAAGCATGTTAGTCAGGCAAGCCCTCACTGAAAGCACCAGGAAAGTCAAATCCAATATACAGGCTGCTGCAAGCTTTCTGCCAGTTAACAGCCATTTTTTTCTGGCTTCTCATCCCATTTAAAAACCAAACATCTTGAGTTTGAAAATAGTGAAAAAAATCAAAAACATCTTATGTGCTAAGTCAAATGGGAAAAATTTTCAAACATCTTGAGTTTGCCTCAATAAATATGAATTTGATAGCTTTCTTGATGCAAGTTCCAGTGTAAAGTGCCACGTTTTAGTGCACTTTACATTTTCATATGACTTAATACTTTCCAACATTGGGTGCAGTGCTTTGAGACCTTAGTTCATCTCCATTAATACTGCAGACTGGGAAAAGCCATTTTCTGTCTACAAAGATGTCTTGCAAGATGATAAATGTATAATGAAGGAACTACAACATTAGGGTTAGCATACATCCAGATTTTCCCCAGATTTTCTCTTTTTTGGTCCCCTGTCCTTCTTCCAGGCAGGTTTTTGAAATACAAGCAAATATCTCAGTTTTTGCTCTGCCTCTGCTTTTCCTAGCACTTCCCACTTTGCTGCTTGGGCCTGGAGGCAGCAGGGGAAGGTGATTGGCTGCCAGGAATAACGTGCTCCGTACATGGGGTTGGAAGTGAAGAGCACCACCATGGTCTGGGGGGGTGGGGTACAGTGGGTCAGGAATGAGGCTTGGGGGTGGGCTTTTGGCTTAGGAGTGAGAGGCAGAGGCAGGGCACCATGCTCCTCCCCCCCACAATCATATACCCCTTCGCCCTCCTCCTTCCCCACAGGTGTCCTTTTTTTGAAACTGGAAATATAGTAACCCTATACAACATGTAGTTTCAGAATGAAGAAAAACTCTAATTGCAAGTATGTATGGCTGGGGGAGTTTCCAGATTTTTTTTCAGTAATCAATTATTTTACTTGTATATGTTAGGACTGAGAGTACTAACAATACTCACTTTATTATTTAAAACCTCCTATGTGTGTTGGTGTACATAAAGCTATGTTCAGTAATCTTTACGTGAATACAGGGGGTGAGGGGAGAGTTCTTACACCAGTCTCCTGCCAGTCTGAAGTTTCTTTGTCTTCAGTAAAGAATGTTGCCGCTGCTACTGTTTTGGGAGTGGCTTCAGCACAGCAATTAGAACAGTCACGCTTAGCTATTATGCTGAGAGCCTGAAAAATTGTTCCTGTGGAATGAAAGCAAGAGAAGAAAGATTTTTGGCTTTCAGAGTTTGTTTCTGCAAAAGCTGTACAAAATTCCTTGAGGCCAAAGAAAGGGGGCACTGCTGTCCTTCAAGGTATTCCCTCTTGAATATCAGCCACCTACTGCAAGCAATGGTATGTTAAAACTTCCCAAAGGAGAGGTTGCGAGAATTCTTTATGAAGGTAAGTGCTGGGTATTCTAAATATTGGGGTTCCTTCCAGCTTGCCTCATAAAATATTGGGTTTACAGCTACATATAACAGCAGAATGCAGCTTTGCCTTCCTTTCAATCTAGGTAGAACCAAAGGCGGCTGACTACAGAAGCAGCTGTGGTGCTTTTCTTCAGAGATAGCCCTATGCCCGAGAGGTGCTAGTGTCATCTGTTCCCTTTGAAGTCCATGGAAATAAGGAATGCTGTGTACTTGGTATCTTGCAAGAGGATGTTTGCAGATGTTTTAAAGAAATATTTCAAGCAGTGAAAAAGTGAGATCCGCTTTGAAAAAAAATCTGTAATTGAAAGATATAAAATAATCTGCAAAGAGAATGTTTGATCTCTTCCCCACTCCTTCTCTCCTCCTTCCTGCTCCCCCACACACCCAGTGAAGGAAATTTAAAAAATCCAACCACTTTTTACAAGTCTTCAGTGCTGCTTCTTTCCAGTGCTTTAGACATCAGGAATACTTTTTCTTTTTGATGAGGAACATACCTTTAATTAAATCTTTAGCCTTGTCATTTGGTTCTTTTTCTCCTGCAAGAGAAAAAAATGTCATTTACTTTCAGCAACTCATTTGCTGTTTTTCTCACCCTTTCTAGTATAAGCCCAGCCATCCTTTACCTCAACTGAGTTAATAGACCCTCTTACTGTCAATCAAAATTAATTAGAAGATTTTCCTTATAAAACACCTTCCACCAGCTCTTTACAAATGTATGCCCTAGTCCCGCTCCCCCTCTCACCATGGGGGCCTCAATCTGCACCCCCATGCCCCTTCCCCCCATAGACTTAGTGGCCAGATGCTGCTCTCCAAAATGCCAGCCTGCATTCCTGGCCACATGCATGCTGCAGCTGTGCACATGCATGCAACATTTATCAGTGACATTATTGGCTACACTAGCCCAAAAAAAGCTGATGGTTGATAATTTCAATGTTCCTTTCATCAATGCTGATCCAATATGGACCAATATATTGGTGCACCTTTATTCATTGATTCATCTAATTATAAATATTCCATTACATAATGTTTAAAATAAAACCAACAAAAAATTATCAAATCTCCTAGTCTGCTATTCCATTTTAATCTTTGTTGACACTTAGAAAAAATGAAGTGCTCACCTATCATGGCCAAGATATAGAAATGCCAAATCCTCCATAGACAGCATGCAGTTCCTAAAATTTTCAGTTTTTAAAATCGTCCCTTGCTTTCAAAGCCAATCATTTTTATATCTGTTGCCAATCCAGAGGTTTAATTTCCTAATGTACTAATTCAGCAGGACTAATAGCTCCCTAATAAGTAATGGGAGAAAAGAAGGTCAAAGGAAAAACATGAAAGGAGAAGTAAAGGAGCAAGAAGAACCTCATGAGACATCACAGGACCATGTAACAGCAATCAAATGAGCAAAGAGGGTGTTATAAATGGCTGTTGTGGCTGTTACTTTTATTACTGGTGGAGAAAGTGCCGATCATAAAGTTGGTTTACCTGCTGTTTTCAGATGGGGTTAAAGCTGGGTCACTCAAAGGCAGATGGCTTTATCTTTTATTTTCTTTTAGTCTCTAAGGTGCCACCACCTTGCCCTGTCTTTTTGCAAAAGTAGTAATTGATCCTTCCCATGTGCATTGATCTTCCAGTTAACTCTGTTTGCTGTGCTTTACTTTGCCTTCTTTGCTCTGTCATAATGTCGTGCTAATGTTCAGAGCCTGCTAGGTTGCTAGCAAGTCAACGGATAGAAGATACACATAAACCTATTTAACTGATCAGAAACTGGTTTAAACCTGTAACAGAACAGAAGTTCAGTGCATATGAACCACTTTCAAAATGACCAAAACTGGTTTCAGATAAACCCAGTTTAATGTGGTATCAGGCTTAACTAATTTAGTTCAAACCTGTTTATGGAACTTCTATCCCAGATCCCTTCCTGGTTTAAGTTAATTCACAGTCCTCCCGCATCCCAGGATGCTTCGGACTGGGTTGTTCTGTCTGCTCCAGCAGAGCAGAATTGCACACCCCCACCCCCACCCCAGCTGGAGCACTATCACTTTTCTGTGTTCTGGCTGGCTGAGAGGTGAGTGGGGGTGGGAAACCCTGCTCTGGACTGCAGCCAGGTTCTGCAGGCTTCCCCACCTCACCGCTCAAGAGGCAGGAGTAAAGGGTATGGCCAGATGGCAGTAGCCTGAACAAAGTGGGCTAATCCCCACTCCTTCCCCTCTCCCACTGGCACAGGACCCCATATGGGGTCTGGCTGGCAGGGGTGAAGCAGCCACTGCCAGGCTTCCCCACCCCTCCACTCCCACTCACTGCTTGAGCAGCAGGAGTGGGGGGCATGGCCAGATGCTAGTAGCCTACGGCAAGGGGGAGGTGAATCCACCCTCCCTCCCCTCTCCCACCCACATGGGACACCAGTCAGGGTCTGCCCACTCACTGCTCGAGGCACCCCTGCCAGGCGGACCCTAGCTGTGGTCCTGTGCCAGTGGGAGAGGGGAAGAAGGAGGAATTAACACCCTTTTCCCTCCTTCACCTCAGGCTACCGGCATCTGGCCATGCCCCCCACTCCAGCCGCTTGAGCAGTGAGTAGGGGTGGGGTGCATGAGGAAGTCTAGCAGGGGCTGCTGTGCCCCTGACAGGCAGACTCTGGCTGGAGTATCATGCTGGTGGGAGAGGGGAGGGAGGGGGAATTAAACCTGCCTCCCCCCCCCCTTTGCCTCAGCATGCTAGCCAGGGGCTGGGGGCTGGCCATGCTCCCTGCCACTTGAGTGGAGAATGGGGGAAAGCCTGGTAGGGGCTGCTACTGCCCCTCCCCCTGCACATTGTGGCTGGGGACTGTGCAGGCCAGGATGGGGGTTTAAACCCCTCCCACACTCAGTGGCCTGCCAAGGCCTGGCAGTGCCCCTCCCCACTCAGCCCAGCTTTCCTCCAGTCTTCTGGCCACTGCTGAACAGAAAGAAGGGCTTGCGCTAGCGCCCTGCCCCTCCATCCCCAGCTTCTAGCCTGAGCCACTGCAGGCATGTGACTGTATTTCCAGAATCAAAAGTGAATGTCCACTAGGTTAGAGTAAACTTCAAAGATTGAATTGATTCAGGTTCAGGGGTACTTAACCAAAGTGACATACATTTTTAACCCCATATGCTTTGTTCATCAGTACCTAAATTAGGAATATTATTACTGTACACCTTCCTCCCAGAAAGGGTGGCTATACATCTTGTTTTTGCCAGGACAGCCTCATTTGAAACACCTGCCCTGGGCATCCTATCATTTTGCTTGAATGAGCACTTTTGTCCCATTTTCAGAAGGATGCCTGGGACTGGTGTTTAAAACAAGTCTGCACTGACAAAACCAGGATAGTCTCATCCCCCACTTGCCACTCTTTCACACAAACATGCACTTGGTCTTTGGCATGCTCAGTTGAAACTAAAGCTCAAAGACAGTTGTGTGTGCCAGGGAGTGTCCTTTTTGAAATTGGGGAAATATGGTCACCCTACCCATAAAGCACAGTAACTCTGTTTAGTGATTTGCTGTGTACTTACTGATACAGCTGTATGAAATACTCAATAAAATTAAAAATATTCATCAAGTGTAATATTCATAACAAGAGATCTGTCACTGGAGGAAGGTATATGTAGAATTATAGAAAAGTAGGGCTGGAAGGCACCTCCATATGTTCCCTATTCCAACCCCCCTGCCAGAGGCAGGATCATCCCTATCCAAACTATCCTATACAAATCCATTTTCCAACCTCTTAGCAAAATTACACAGTCAGTCCTTACACGATACAAGATATAACAACCTTACCTGCCACAAGCAAAGCAGAGAAACACAGTAGCCAATGCCCTGCTGCTGCAAAAGTGGTTAAAATACGCTCAAGAGATCCTAGGAAGAGGGCCACACCACAGAGGAAGGCAAAAACTCCCACCAAGCTAACCATGGGGCAAAATTCTCTACAATATAGTGAAAAATATGGTGATCAGTCTGACCCTGAGCAGAGAGTCATGACCCTCCAATCAGGAACCTTCAAGTTTTTGTCTCAGCAGGAACGTGGGCACACACCAGTCAAAATCCTCAGCCTTGGCTACAGGCAACACAGCCCCCAGACATGTGGTGGGAAGGGGGTAATGGGAAATTCCCTCCCAGCTCTGTGCAGCAACCCAAAGCCCAGAAGCATGGGAAATATCTATACTAGAACACAGGCATAGCTGTGCCTAGAACATCCCCAACCAGTGGCTATCCAACCTCTTCGTGAACACCTCCCGCAATGGAGAGTGCACAAGTTCCCTAGGCAGGCAGTCTTTTCCACTGCTTCACTGTTCTAACGGTAAAGACATTTTTCATGATATCAAATCTAAACTTAATTTGCTACAACTTCAAGCCATTGATCTGTATGCAGTGAGAGAAAAGGTGTTTTCCCTCTTCTTTATGGCAGCCCTTCAAGTATCTGAAGATATCTATCATGCCTCCTCTTAAGTGCCTTTTCCTTAAGCTTCAGCCTTTCCTCGTATGACTTCCCATCCAAACCCTTTATCATTTTGTCCCCCATATCTAGACCTTCTCTAACTTCTCCACGTCCTTTTGAAAATGTTGAGCCCAACATACGAGGCCTAGATGAGGCCTAACCAGTGCTGAGTAGAGAGACACTATTGCCTCCTGTGTCTTGCACCTAATACTTCTTTTAATACATCCCAAAACTGCATTCACCTTTTGTGCAGCTGCATCACATTGAAGACTCTTACTGAATCTCTGATCTACCAAGACTCCCAGATCCTTCTCCATAGTGCTGCCTTCCAACCAGGTGACACCAGGTTATATTTTTTATTATTCTTCCTGAGGTGTAGCACCTTGCCTTTGTCAGCACTGAACTTCATCCTGTTAGCTCCAGCCCAGCTTTACAATCTGTTGAGATCTTCTGAATTGCACTTCCATCCTCCAAAGTGTTCACAGTTCGTACTAGTTTCTTCCAGTAGGTTGTCGGCAAACTGGCTCAAGAAGCTGTCAATCCCAGCATGCAAATCATTAATAGTTACTGAGCCAGTTGTCAGTCCACCATATATCAATTTTGTCCAGCCCACATTTTCCCAAGTTTTTAATGAAGTTATGCTAGGCCTTGTCAAAAGCTTTGCTGAAGTCCAGATACATTATATCCACTGCATTACCTTCATCCATCCAAGTAATTGCTTTGTCAAAGATGATCAAGTTTGTTTGACAAGATTCATTCTTAGTAAATCCATGCTGGCTGCTTGTGATGAGTCTCTCCTCCTACAGATGCTTGCAAACTGACTTCCTAAGAACATGCTGTAGTAACATCCTGGGAACTGAAGTGAGGCTAACCAGTCTGTAGTTCCATGGTTTCTGCTCTTTTAAAAGAGAGGCACTGCACTGGTCCTTTTCCAGTCATCTGGTACCTCGTCTGTCTCCTATGACTTTATGAATATTGTTGCCAAGGGCTCTGAGATCTCTTTTGCCAGTTCCTTCAGTACCCTGGGATGAAGTTACTCACAACTTCCCTGGTCTTTCTTTTCTGGCCAAGATAGTTCTAGAACCTCTTCTTGTTGTTTTAACTTCCTTCACCAGGTGCAGCTCCTTCTTTATCTTTGCCTTCCTGATTTCTCCCTGCAGGTTCTTGCTGGAAAGCTTCTTTGATGACCAACACATTTTTCCATTGCCTGTACACCTTCATTTTGCAGTTAAGGAATCCTAGAAACTCTTTGTGCAGCCATATTTGTCTTTTGCCATTCTTGCGCTTTTGGCATGTTGTGTTTCCACCGCCTCACCTGCCAGTGTCTCCTGTATCACTGCCTGAACCACTGGCTGCCTGACAGCAGTAGCACTATGTATTGCTTTGACCCAAGGGCTCAACCATTCCATCCCTGCAACCTCCAGAACTCTTACCTGTCATGCTGTCTGGAGTTCAGGTTGCCCTCTGCCCCATTCTTGGTCAGAAGCTCTGCTCCCATTGCTCTCTTTCCACTTATTGGAGAAACATGAGCCCAAATCACTCTCATTCTACTAAGATTACCTCTAGTCCCTGCTGTTGTCCTCCATTTTGCCGTGGCCTTCTCCCAAATTGCTCATTTCACTATTACCTCCCCCACTTCATATTGATCTTACTATACTGGCATTTTCTGAGGATGCAGATACCCCTGACTTCTGTGTAGTGGGTATTTGTGCTACCTAAATTTAGCTATACCTACTTCACAGCCATCTTGCCAACCTGACAAAGCTACTGGCAGCTTCTTCTATGACATTCACTTTTGTAGTCTGGCGAAGGTGGGTGACAAAGAAAATACATGTCACAATTCCACTGGGCATCTGTCACACAAGTAAAATGTTTGTTGGACCACTAACAGTATCAGTTCTGAGCCTGTAGCAGTTTCACATTGCTACTGGGTGATTGACATGAATAGGTACACCCTCGTGCTTCAGTGTAAAGTGATGCCAGAATCAATTCCAATATTTTAGTTCCTATCTGATTATTTTTCACTGGAGAAAGTGGGACAGTGTACCGCAGCATGTGCTCCAGCGCCATGGGAAGTATAGACAGTAACAGCCTCAAACTGGCATATGTTAATAGAGATTCATATAATCTGTGATCCAAGCAGAATGAAGTTTTCCTTGCACGGTGTCATGATAGGTTACAACTCAGATTTATATGTAACATGTACACACACTTGTGCTGTGTATGGCAAGGTGTGTGCCTTTGGTTGTTGTGCAGGGGGTGTGTGTGTGTGTGTGTGTGTGTGTGTGTGTGTGTGTGTGTTTCCTGTACTTACCTTTTTTTCCCTTTTCCCCTTTTCTTCTCTGGCCTTTTGCTTTAAGGAGGAAACATGTTGTTCCGGCCACATATTCTGCACATGGAAAGCTGATGTCTTGCATCTGGGTAAGATATGCAGAATCATCTGGCCTGATTGGCCAGGGGGAGCAAAGTCTCCTCCTGACAGGTTAAGTAAGAGAGAGGTTGGAGTGTGGCACTCCCTGTTTAGACAAGGCTTGGGTATGTCACATCAGGTATATGAAAACAACTCAACTAAGGCTGTCTCTCTTTTTCTCCTGGGGCTGCTAAGAGCTGCAAAGCTGAATTGGGAGGCAGAGAAACTGTACCCCATGGTGGGGGTCTCCCCTCTCTTTGCTGGAGAGGTGAGCTAAAGCTATGTGACGGGAAAGCCTCAAGTACAGGGAGAGAAAGTCAGTCTCAGAATTTGAGACCCCTATTCCCTCCCTCTTCTTTCCCCCCTTTTATTTCCCTGAGGTTTGAGTGCAATAATACCATGGGGGCATTAATCCCTGCAATGAATTGAACAGGAATGGACTCCTAGCAGTCTTGCTGGCAGTTTTGTCCAGCCTTAAGACCTTGCATGGGAATAATACCATAGGGGTATTAATCCCTGGAGCAGAGTGACCAGCAATGGAGTCCTGGCAGTTACTGGCTACATAGGCCTGGACCCCCTCTGTTTTGTAATTGTTATCTCAGCATAGTGGTATAGGTGAGGCTGAATGTCCAGGCCGCAGCCACATAGGCCTGGGCCCCTTTTGGTGTTTTGCAGCTGTTGTGTCTCAGCCTAGCTATAAGGCTGAACCCCAGCTGTATGTTTGGCTGGCAGATTTGAGCCAGAGTAGAGCCTGGCATGGTTTAGGCCAGGGTGAGACCAGATACGTTCTGTTGTTGATTCAGGGCTCAGTGTGGTAGAGGCCTGACTCCTCCTCTGGGTTGTTTTGCAGCTTTCTGCCCCAGCAGAGCTGAGATTGGGACTAGGAATTTTGGGGTGGGCTATGCTGACAACAGCCACAGTTTGCCCCTCAAAGCCACCGCGCAGAAGGGGAGGTCAGTGCTCTACCACTTCTCCATTGAGGCTCCTTGTAATGCAGAAGGACCCACACTCTCGAGCAGCTCCCCCTGGTGCAGCAAACCCAAGGAGCAGTTCATAAGACTCTTCAGTACAGGCCCCCCCTCTCCAGCCCATTGCTGAAGGGCAGGTAGAGAATCATAAAAAATTAGGGTTCGTGGGGACCTCAGGAAGTCATCTAGTCCAACCTCCTGCTGAAGGCAGGCCTATCCCCAACTAGATCATCCCAGCCAAAGCTTTTTCCAGCAGAGTTTTCAAAACCTCCAAGGATGGAACTTCCACAACCTCTCTGGGTAACCTGGTCCAGTGTTTTATCATTCTCCTCATAAGAAAATTCTTCCTAACATCTGACCTAAACTTCCCTTGCTGCAACTTGAAACCATTGCTCCTTGTTCTGTCAGGGCTATAGGGGTACAGGACCTCAGAACTACCATTGAGGTAGCCCCTAAGCCCCAGATTGTCTGGACATGAGTGCAGCTTCCCCAAGAGGGAGCAACCTATGGACTTTGTCTTGTAGTTAATAGTGTTTTAAATTCTATTTGGTGTTTTCCTTTGGGGTTTTTTGCCTTTATTTTCTGTAATCTGTACTTTTGTGTTTATACTGCTTGCAAGGAGGACGCTTTGTTTATGTGGGACACCCCAGCAAATGTAGTGTTCCCAGATTTCTGTGTGGGGGCTTGAGCCACTGATATGGCTTATTGGGTATCCTGAAATGTGAACTGGCCATTCTTGCTGCCAGCTGGTACAAGGCAGAAGGGTTACACCAAGAGGGTTACACATACATTATATATTCTTTGAAATTCCATGACAAAACATCACTTCCATTTCTGGGCATAATTTTGGGAGCACAATTTTTAAAGCCAAAACGTGCCATACTATTTTTTAATGTGGATAAAATAGTCCATAGGGTGGCTCTATCAGTACAAAATTAGATTTCCAAATTATTTTTGTCTTATACTTGATATCAGAAGATCTGTTAACAGGAGTAAGTACCTTTCAATCAGCAAATTATGACACTGACTCATAACAGCCACTGACTTCTAACAGCCACTGACTTCTAACAGTGTTGTACAAGTCTCCATTTAGTCTGGTTCAAAGATAAATGCCATCATTGCTTTCCTTGGATGCATGAAGAAGCAGAAATGAAAAGCAGATGTTAAAAAGCATGGGGGCTAAGACATACCTATTTCACCCCATTGCTGACATCAAAGGCATTTTAATTCTTTGTTTTCATACACTACAGTTGTGTGAATTTGTAGGTATGTTTATACCTAACATATAAAGAAAATAACAACTATTCAGAACTGGTATTGTTCTGTAATAACGTATTTATTTTGTTCTATGTATGATGAATATTTTATCTTCTTTACATGTGTTCTTGCATTGCTACATGTTCTATGTCTGGTAAAAATTCTTTCTGGAATGTCAAGTACAGCTGGATCTTTAAAGAAAGAGTCATTGTTTTGTAGGGCTCTTTGAAATCAGGCCAGTGATGAGATTTTCATGTATAATATATTGCTTCTCTGAGATCATTTGTTAATGAGAAATTCTGCACCATAGAAAAAGAGTATATATAAATAATGCAGAAACACACTTTCCCTATCTTTGGAGTTTTGTACACAGTAAACTGTGCACTGACTTTCATATTGAGAGTGATGTAGTAATGCTTATATATATACACCCATCAACTTTTATATAAAATTTTATATATATATATGTTACAGAACTGGGTTTATAAATGTGGGTTACTGCACACCTTGGCTAGGGACAGACATTACACATAAACCAGTTTAAGTGATCAGAAACTGGTTTAAGCCTGTAACAGAACAGAAGTTCAGCGCACATAAGCCAGTTTCAAAATATCTGAAACTGCTTTAAGATAAACCTCACTGAATGTAGTATCAGACTTAACTGATTTGGGTCAAACCAGTTTATGTAATGTCTGTCCCAGGTCCTTTCCTGGTTTAAGTTAAGCCAGAATCCCCCTGTATTACAGATGCTTTGCAGCCCTAGGCTGGGCTGGGCTGGGCTGTCCAGTCCAGTCCAGTCCAGAGAGCAGGACTGGCCCTGCTGCTCTGCTCCTTTGCCAGAGGTCTGGCAGAGATTGCAGGCACAGCAGGTTTACCACTGGCTGCTCAAGCAGGGATTCCTTCCTCCCTCCCCCCTTCCCTCCCTCTCTTCTTTCCTCCCTCCCTCCCTCCCTCCCATTTTCCATAGCATGGACCCCAGCCCCATGGACCCTACCTGGTATGCAGTATATAAGCTAATGCTGACTGGTATCTGTGTGTGCATCTCCAATTTCACTGGGACAGGACAAAGGCAGACAGGACAGTGTCCACTTAGGGCTTTTTGGAGCAAATTAACAGATCAGCTGGTAATGTCCCTCCCGCCTCCTTTCCTTGCAAGAAGCTGTTTAAGAAGAACTTGAACTAGTGACAGATGCTTTTGTTTTCTTGATGGGCTGCTAAATGCTGTGTTATCAGCTCCCTAGCCTGGCTCCCTAGCCTGTCAGGTTTGCTGCAGACAGTATGGACAAGCAGGGAGAGGGAGACTGAAAAGCTCAGTATTATCAACAGATGCATGCACTCCACCCCCATCTCAGAGTGCTAGCTGGGGGCTGGACTCCTGCCTCTTGAGCAGTGAGTGGGGAAAAGTCTTGGACTGTGGAGGCAGGTGGGGGTTTACACCCCTCCCTAATCAGAGCATCCTGCCAGGGACTGGCCACCCCCCACCCTCAGCTCAGCACTGAGGGAAGGGAAGCTCTAGAGCTCCTTGGCCTCTAGCCTGAGCCATTGCAGGCATGTGCCTGCATTTCCTCAGTCCAGGGGGAATGTCTGTACACTTGCAAAGACTAACTTGCAAAGACTGAATCAATTCAGGCTCAGGCTTTTTGAATGTCTGCCCTTAGCCCTTATGGTTAAATTAAGCCTAATAAGGTTGAGAGCACTGAAAGGCACTGAAAGACATGTACACCCTGCATTGCCCATGTTTTGCTTTCTAATTCTTGCTATATTTCCGCAATTTGATGGATAAAGGGAGAAAGAGAGAGAAAGAGAGCGCGCAAACAATTTGAAACTTGACTGCTCATATTCTGCAGTCTGGTCATGAATTGTGTGTGTATCTGACAATTTATAGGTTTGCAGAGCATTGCAGTGTCTATTACCAATGAGTATGGAGAGCTTGATCTTTCACACAACATTAATTTTGTTACAGGAGTGAGCTTTTATTACTAGAAATTTAACCCACAAACTTAACATGAGTTAAATCTTTGGTTTTAGTGCAAACAATCCCTCGGTTCATTCTAAACCTATGCCTGATGCTTCATCTTGTGTAACCAATATATATCCAATGCAGAGCAGCTGAAAAATGAGTAATACATCATAGGCAGATTGAAATCTATGAACTACCAAACAGCACCACCCACACACATTTATTAGGAAAGGAATAAAACATGCAGTTTTTGAGAGGTTAAATAATATAGAGGAAAATGAGATAAATAATATATGTTTTAGGCAACCTACAGAAACATCTTGCCCTTAGGTATTATACAAACATGAAGTGCATCCAATGAGGGTTTGCCAGAAATGAACTATGCCTTCTGCTTCCTGCTGAGGATATGAACAGATAAAGAAATTATACCAGGTTAAACAAAGTGGGGATTTGCCGGGGTTTAAGTTGAATGCTATAACCGTTCAGTGTGTCAGTCCCATTCTGTAGCAAGTGGAAGTTAAACTGCAGTGACTGAGCAGTTGTTTCAACCTATTAGTCTAGTTGTTTAGTTTAGTTAGGCCTGGTTTAATTTCTGCTTACCACAGGATAGAGCAGACACACCAGTTACAGCAGATCAGTTTAATGCCCAGCAAATCACCTCATCTTTTTTACTTGGTATAATTTATTTTGCCTGTCTATACCCAATAACATGAACAACTGGTGCCTCCCAAGACTGGGGCACCATGGTGGCAAGCTGCCAGCATGCCCCCATGTAGGGACTACCCACAGCTGCCAGCATTGGTGGGTGGTGGTGGTGGGGGTGAATAGCGAGTTGGGACTGCCCACAGATGCCACTGGATGCATCGGCAGCAAGGGTGGGGGAAGGGGGGTGGGTGCAAAAGGTGGCTGCCTGAAGAAGCCAGCAGTGGCTTCTGCAGCAGCCAATCTTAGGGGCCTCCCCATACCACCCCCTACACTTAGCCTATGCCCAATAAGATTTTTGCAAAGGGTTTTTCTTTTATTGTCATTGCATGGCTATATCAACAGTCCAGTGCAGGTGACAACCTACTGATGCAATCAGCATGTGGCTTCTCTGTTTAGGTTTCTCCCAGAAGCTGAAAAGTACTTTTTTGGTGCCTCTCCCTTTAGGGTTAGGAACAGAAATTACACATAAACTGGTACAGGTAATTGGGAACTGGTTCAAATCTGTAAGACAATAGAAGTTCCGTGTATGTATACTGCTGTCAAAATGGCCAAAACTGGTTTAAGATAAAGCTGAATGAATGTACGGTAAAAGCTGTGTTAACCAGTACTTCATTAACCAGCATGCTCTATTAACCAGCATGCCGGTTGAAGCCAGTCAATGCAGCAAAAGGGAAACTGGAAGTGAGACTTCCAGTTTTGTTGAATCCCACAGCCTGGAGGAAAGCAGCCTGCACGGGGGAAAGCAGACTGTGCGGAGCTCCCCCTCCCTTTCCCCTGGCACACTGACACCAGGATAGGGGCGGGAGGGGCAGCACAGTTAATGTGAGATGTGGATGCAGTGGACATGGTGGGAGGGGCATCTTTGCCCGACCAGGCAAAGATGCCTCAGATAACTGGCACATTTAGTATCCAGCACCCCCATTTCCCATGGGTGCCGGATAACAGAGCTTTTGCTGTAGTATCAAACATCACTGATTTAGGTTAAATTAGTTTATTGAACTTCTGTCCCAGATCTCCTCCAGTTTCAAGTTAACTCACAGTCCGCCAGCATCCCAGGATGCTTTGCACCTCCCTTGCATACCTCCTCTCCTGCCCTTGCACGGTGGATGGGCTAGTCTTGGCCCAGGTTGTCTGCTCCAGCATGTTCTAGTACTACCCCCCTCACCCCTCCCACTTCTGGCCTAAGTCACTGCAGGCATGTTGCTGCATTTCTGGAATCAAAAGTGAATGTGTGTTCACTTGCATAGTAGTTCAATCTTTGCATCTTAGACTAACCTGAGACATTTGAATCAATTCAGCCTTGGGTTTTATGACTCTCTGTACTTAGCCTAGAACCTTTTCCTGAGATGAATGCTAGAGAATGACCATATTCCCTGTGTTGACCCTACATCATATTCCTTGGAGTGTTAAGCAGGGCACACAAGCTTCCATAGGGTCCCTGCTCTCTGATTAATGCTGGTTTCACTTAGAGATAAGAAAGAAGATGTGGGAGGTATGAGGACAAGCATATTATTACTTAACAACTGTGTAAGGAAACCAGGATGTGTGGCTGGGGCTCTACAATGGAGTGAGAGTGAGTGCAGGTTTAGGGAATTAAACCGTGTTTCTTATTCCAGCAAAGTTCCACCTTTTGCACCAAAAGAAAGAAACTTTCCGTGCTTCTTTATCAGAAGTTGGCTCAATTTGAACTGGCTTACATTTTAGGTAAAATTAATGGCAAAATTAATCTCTAAGTACTTAAGTTTGGTAAAGCTATGCAACTTCACAAAGCTGTTGTAGTTTTTAGTAAAAATTGTCATAAAGATTGACAAGGTATAGATCAGGTCATTTAATATTCTGAATGGCAAGTGAAACAGAATTTACTTATAAATTGCTTGTACTTGATAAGAAAGGAGATTTAAAAATCTGAGAGAGATTTTTTTCCTTTAAAAACTATAATAAGCATTTCATTCCAAATAAGCAGGGGGAACTGCTTTTACGAAAGGGTTCAAAACTTACAGAAAGTATGAAGGCTTCATATGAAGAAATAAAAGAGCATTTTTTACATCAGTAAAAATGTGTGCATAAGAGATCACCCAGTAATTGAGATTTTGAACGAGGAGTTTTCATAAACATTTCATTTGATTTCTCAGCTAGACCCAGAGCAGCTGGCATAGCAGTCAGACCTACTGTAAATGCAAGTAAAACATTTCATGATGTAAGAGGTAACAAAGAAACATTTCCCAATGGGAAAAAAAATATAAGGGTTTTTTAGATAGTCCGTAAAGAACATCAAGTTCCTTTCACTGAAATATGGCAAGGGAGAACAGTTCATGCAGCCAGTGGGAGAATGTGCAGGGAATACGAGAATTAAAGAAATTGAGAGCTAGGGCTGTGCAAAGCTTTGGGTGCTGATTCAATTCGGAGGAGATTCGGCCTGATTCAGTGGCAAAGTCTCCGAATCTGAATTGAATCAGGAGACCAATTAAGAGTTCTGAATTAATTCGAAGCTCTCCAAATTGATTCAAAAAAGATTCAGAGTGCCTTGGAGATTTGGGTAGTCCACGTTCACTGCCACAGGGAGCTGGACCCGGACTCAGTGCTGGTAAGTAGGGGGCAGAGGAGGGGGGGCTGGAGGAGTGGGGAGGTGACCATGGGGGGACCCTTTCCAGGCCCTATCCCCTGGCTGCTCCCCAGCCTCCCTGAGTGCCCCCAACCCCCTCCCACTGGTCCCATGGCTGCCCCACCTGGCCCTACCTCCCAGCTGTTAAAAAAAAGCTCTGTAATTACCAACTACTCCAGTGGCCTCAGGGCTTCTGGAGGCTTAAAGCAGAGTCCCTCCCAAACAGTGTGGGGCAGTAGGAGGTGGTAGGGATAACCCTCCCCCCCACCACCTACAGCAGCTGGTGAGTGCAGGGCTTTTTCTTTTTTTTTAAAGAGCTGGAAACTCGGGCTGTGAGAGCAGGCAGGGGATGGGGGCTTGTGACAGAGCCCCCCCATCCAGCGTGGGTCAGTGGGGGGTAGTGGGGATCACGCCCCCCCCCTGCACCTGGCCACAACTGGTGAGTGCCGGGCTTTTTTTTTCAAAGATCTGGGAGCTGGGGCTGGACAGGGCAGCCATTAATGGGGCTGGGAGAGTGGACAGGGGATGGGGCCATTTTGGAGATTCAGTGGCAGCCAAATCTCTGAACCAGATTTGGCTGAATTGATTTGGGACAGTGATTCAAATCACCAAATTGAATCACTGTCCCCCAAATCAGCCGAATCTGAATCCAAAGTGAATACTAGCTGCTTTGCATAAGCCTATTGAGAGCACAGCTACTGAAACCAAAAAATAATGGTCCAAAAACAGTTGATGTGTGTTTTGCCTCCTATTGTGTGACAGTATTCATGAAAAGGCTTGGATTATTCATATCACCATTAAGAGTATTGCTGTTAATTTTCGTTGGCTTGAGGCAGGGACAGCAGTAGTTTGTAAGCTTACTTTCAAGGGAATGAGCCCAACCTTCAGCTGGAGCAGCACATGTTCACAGTCAGTAGTCCTGTAAGACAAGGAAGTCACATGGGTCAGTTCCAGTCCTGTCCTACTCTGAAGGAAAAGTATGTGAGCCAAGTCCTGGGATATGTCTGATGTAGCTTCAGACTTGAAAAGTGAGTGAACTGTTAATCTACTCTGAAGCTTTCTGATCCTTGAGCTGCTCTTGCGGAGCAACTTATAGTAGCTTTAAGATGGTTCCCAATTGCAGTAGTCCTTAAAGGGCTAACTGGAGAACTACTGGAGGTGGTCCCATGTCTTCCACTTAACACCCTACCATGTTGAAGACATCATCAGCTATCAAACTGTATGCCCCTTGTTTTGTACTGAAAAAGCAGCGCAAGGGAGGTGGAATGGGGATTAGGATTAGGCTGGTGATACAGGTTTTAAGTGAAATCAATTTAGAACATTGATCAAGAATCTTCTTGTATATCTACAATAATCCTACACAACAGGGCAGTAAAGCTAAGGAACCCCCCCCCCAAGCATGGTTTTTTTTTAATAGAAGGAGTATTGCTGGTCAGAGCAGACAGGCAGAGCTGTGCAAAATGATTACATTACACTTCCCTGCCTGCAAGATGCTGGTCTGTTGCCGATGCTGGCAATTTGTCACTTTGATCAGCATCATATTTACAAAATATAAGACAGTTACACCCACCAGAAGATGCTCACATTGCAGGGTTGCCTGTACTTAGTCAAGTGCTTTGTGTATTTGATGCCATTCACATTGGATTTTCTGTGAACTAGAAGTTTATATTCCTCAGCATAAGGCTGAGCTATCACAAAGGCAGTGCGTAACTTTCCAACTTGCAGTGCTGATTGTTATGCATTTTCAACAACATTTTGCTAATAAGTAAATACACACACACACACATACACACACAAGCATGCATGCATACAACCAGAGTAAGAATAAAACACATTTTTGAAAGCCCAAACACACCTCTGCTTCACCTTTTTATAAAGCCTTCTGCAGCTTCCCCCTTTCCATGCTCTGAGTACAGAAAATGTAAAAATAAAAAGCAGCTCTCTGCAGCTTCTGATGTAGCCATAGAGCAGGCCTGGGTATTAAGGGATGACATTTATGGCTGACATCAGATCTGGGTATTTGCATTGGATTTTCGTGTCAGCATTGGAGGTGGGGCTTAGCAAAGACACCGTTTTGTGCTTGTGATCTAGCTAAGAGGCAGCTCTGTCTGAGAAGATACTCACTTCCCTCTTTTCTGTTATCCTGCTTGGATCTGACTCCTCCCTCCTGCAGCTCTGAACAGCGCAGTCTGAATCAAAGAGCCTCACATTCTCTACTATGTTTCTCCGTGAGCCAGTAGGACTTGAACATGTCTGTCTTCATTTCAATGGAGCTCTCAAGTAAAAGCACATTGTCTGACATCTGTCAAAAGTGAATGGCTTTTTTTTTTTTAACCTCAAGAGCAAAACTTAGCCAACCTCTTCTGTTTGGATGGATTACAAAGCGGCAGACCAACCCCCCCTCCCATATCTCTTTTAAGGAGGATTTGCTTTTTTATGCTTTTTGGTACATACGCTAATGTTTCCTTTGACGGAGCCTGATTTGTGAGCATGAGTTGCTTTGGACCCAGACACATCTGAACGTATCCTGATCAGGTGCCAAAAGGGAGAGTCTTTGAAAACAAAGAAGAAACTTGTGATGAGGAGCTAACAGTTAAGGTACATCTGATGAAAACTTGTGAAGTCAGTGCGGAAACCAAATAAAATCCTCAAGGACAATGTCGGTAGCAACTAATAATTTATCGCTAAATGGGACAAACTTTGTTCCTGAAAATCATGGCATTCTGGATAAATCCAATGGACAAACAACTTTAAATATTTTTCTTTTTTGCTTGACTTTTATAATTACATTCACTGCTCTTATAGGCAGTGTTTATTCACTAATTACCCTGCTGAAAATGCAAAACAAAACCACTGTTTCAGTGATTGTGACTTCCCTGTCTGTGGATGATTTGATAAGTGTTGTGCCAGTGACTCTCTTTATGCTCATGCAGTGGTCCAGCAAGGCACTCCCTACATCTCTGTGCACCACCTCAGCTCTGCTGTATTTATTTCAGGGCATTTCTAGCAATCTGAAAGGCTCTCTTATAGTTTCGTACAACTTCTACACAATCAACAAAGCAGTGAGGATAAGTCCGGGAACCTCCAAACGGCCAGTGAACATGATATGGGCCATTCTCATGATTTGGATCGTCAGTTTGCTGATATGTATTTTGCCTCTTTGTGGTTGGGGCACCTATTCACCCACATCGTGGGGTTGCTTCACTGACTGCACCAGTTCTTATGTCTTGTTTTTATTTATTGTCTATGCACTGTGCTTCTGCCTCCTTACTGTGCTTTCTGTCCCTCTAACTTACCAGCTGTTGTGTTCAGATGAACAACAGCATATTTATGTTGATTACCAGGAAATATCCCGAGGCTATCTCACCCCTGGTACACCCCCCATCTGTAGTACCACTCCATCCCTTTCCCCAGAGGACCCTGTGGATAAAACCTTAAAGCATTTCCGAGATGCCTGTTCAAGCTCTGAGACAGCATTGAGAAAAAGCGCAGCTGAGAGCAGTGGACTTGAGCCCCATTGCACAAACAGTACATGGAGCAGGAGCTTCACTGTGGGGTTTGCTCAGAAACGCTTTTCGCTCATCCTTGCTTTGACAAAAGTCATTCTTTGGCTTCCGATGATGGTAAAATGTCAAACTTTTTACTACTTTCAATCGTTTCTTTAAAATAGAATGCGAGTTTGTATGCTATTCATTAAAACAGAAATGCATGCTACTTATCCAGCAGCTATTAATTATATCCACAAAAGTCATTACAAATTGATTTGTGTTTCAGTAAATCCATGTATCTTGCTTTTTCTAGGATTGAGATAGCCAAATGTTACTCCATTTTTACACCCAGGTTCTTCCACTGAGGCTAATGCAGCTACGTAGAGATAACCAAATGTAGGGGTGAATGAATGATGTCATATTAATAATGAGATGTTTTACTTATTCCTGAAAATATTACATGACTGGAGCCATTTAATTTCTTAATACTCTGCCTTTCAGATACAAATCGTTGTCCAGCACATAGTTGATTTTCAAAGCCTTTCCTTTGAAACATTCAGTTTTCTACTGACTTTGCTAGCTGCCACGGTCACCCCAGTGTTTGTTTTATCAGAACGCTGGATCCACCTGCCCTGTGGTTGCATCATTAACTGCAAGAGGAATGTATATACTGTGTCTTCAGAAGAAAGCAAAAGTAAGTATGGGAAACAGGAAGAGAAGTCATCTCAAGTAGTATGCCATATGGGAACACACTATTGAAAAACTTTGTAGTAGTTTAGGAAGTAACTTGTTGGCACCAATATGCAATTCTCCTTTATACCTTTGACAGAATGCTGTAAATGGTCTTCATAAATATTTATAAGCCTTTCAAAGCCCCATGAGATGAGTGGACAGTTTTATTATTATTATTATTATGATTTATACTCTGGGGAATTGAGCCACAGAAAGCTTAAGTGACTTGCCCAAGATCATACAGGAAATCATTAGCAGAGCGTCTAGTAAAATCTAGGATTCCAACACCCACCTCCCTCACCTTCACTTCTAGACACCGCTCCCTCTCTAAAACACCACGCCTGCTGGAGTCTGACATGACTTAGTAAAATTCATGGTCTATGCTAAACACATTTAAAGCCAGACAAAAACACTTCTCAATTTAGAATAACCTCACACCCCTGAATTACTAGAATCCTGTCAACGAGAGAATACATTAACTGCACATCTGCTGTGCAGCTACTGAGCAGCCTTGGGTGTTGACATGAATTCACAACCAGAGCCATGGGCAAACAGCAAGAGAGTCTGAACACTCATAACATCTCTTGTGTTTGTTTAAGCTAAGGGCTTAGAACACAGTGTCCCACAAATGTTTGTTCACGTAATTAAGGAATTCACCCAGTCCATGTGTCATATTTTGAGCATGTTGGGCTCCCATAAATAACTTGCCTGGACCCTCTAAAATGCTAAAGCCAACCCTGCTGGGCCTCCATAAAGAAGTGGCTTATGGTGTCCATCTCCCCATCGATCCATGCTGCAAAGGCTGCTTAGGGCACTGTTCTGACACTGCTAGCAATTGCCCACCTGAGCTGTCCCAGATGCAAATTCTGTCTTCTCACATCTCTGTTATGGTCTAAGCTTATGCCATCTAAAATCAATTTGTGGTGTTCGATGTTTTCCATGAGGGAGCATGCCTGGGAACTCAGTTATTGCTTGCACATTTCCACTTAGTTACTGGTCATGCTCACTATTTTCCCCCGCATGTCTTAATTTACAGAGGCCATGTAGAGCTAGAAATTCATGGCTTTTCCATCTACCAGAATTTGGATGATAGGCTATGTCATCAGATTTCCCTATATGGGTTATACCACTGAATACCATTTGACCCTACATGCTTACAAAATATACCGAGACCCCCCTCCAGACACTTTCCCTTCCCAAGCCACTTACTTGGCTCTCCTTTTAGCTGCTAGTGCAAATGTGATTATGAGTAACAATTTTTAGAGCAGATTAATATGTAGGAACACAAATTGGAATTGATTTGAGTCAGTTTGTGGTTAGCAAATTACTTTTCATGATGTCTTGCCTATCCCCATAGCTTATGCCACAGTTTAGTCAGATACTATCTGGTACTAAAAAAATAAATCTGCAAGCAGAAATTGTATAAGCTTTTAAAACAAAAAGTCATTGTTCTTTTGATAGACTTCAAGTAAGGTGAGGAAATTTTAGCTATGGTTATGACACATTTCTGGGTGCTCTTAATACCAGAAGCAACTTTATTTTTGTGTAAAGTGCTGTTGTCAGAATCTCCTGATTTTGGGGTATAAATCTCAGTGGTCACAATTACTTATATAGGATCTTTAGTTTCTAATATACACATTAAAAAAGAAGGACAGAACATCAAATTAAGGAGGCCTAAATGGGAAAATAGATTTTCTACTGTTTTTTTCTGAGGGAAGAGATTATTATTAAATGATGTTTAATAAGCACTCAAGTCTTTTTGGGTTCCTACAGATGTGCGGGGAGGCTACTCAAATGCATTGTAATTACAGTGCATTGGAGCAGACTATTAACTGAATTGATTAATGGAGTCTGCTGGAGCATGCTAATTAGCAACCTCCAACAGCCTCTGAGTCTCAGGTACCAGCATCTCCATGCTTCAAAATGGTGCTGGGGACACTTTAAAGCTCATTCAATGAGCTTTAGTTAAAGTGCCCCCACCGCCATTTTGAAGCACAGGGGTGCTGATACACAAGACACTGCAGGCACTTTAATTAGAGCAGCTTTCAGAGATACTCTAATTAAAGTGCTCCACCCACCCCTGGAGCATATGTAAAAATGCCCTTTAACTATAGTGCACTTACATTAATCATGCACACAAGGAAGTGTATATGTTTGATTTCAGAGACAAGTTAAATCAGTATTACAATGAAATTTTAAAAATGTTTAAAAATGTAAGTTGCTTTACATTCAGTAATTATAAAAGGTTACAAGAAAAAATCTACCAGAGGAAATTAAATACATCTGTACCTATTAAGCCTTTGTTAATATATAATAAATGTGCTATATTAACAATAACAATAAGCAAGTAAAAGAGGGAGCAGCAGTCCTTGTCAGATGTATTATTGAAAATAACATTAACAGAGGAAAATATCATGTCTTTTGCATTTCATTTAGGATTCAGTGTTGCAATTATTTTCATATATAATACTGCTTTTCTTTTTTATATTAGATTTTCAGCAGCAGGAGCTACTTGTCTTATTCTTTTGCTAGGCCTGAGTCTGCTGTTGCCTATGACCTGCTTCAAAGGAAACTCAAATCAATGGAAAATCTCCCTTTGAAAATTAGAACCATAAATACTATTGATGGTCCATCCTCATCCCGTTTGATCTGATATTAATTTGTTGACCTGTTGTTGTGGTTCAGTGGTAGACTCCTTGTCTGCTTTGTCAGGTTTGATTCCTGGACATGCACATAACTACAGCCATCGAGGCACCAAACGTCTGGACTCAGTCTGGCCTTTGGATTCTCAATGGTCTAAAGAGGCAATGGTTTAAAGAGGGAGGGAGCAGACTCCACTCCTCCATACTACTAATTGTGTATGTTAAAGGTCTGGGTGATCATACGCCATGATCCAAGATGATTGGCAGTTTACTACTACTAAAAACTGTTGACTTCAGGGGATTTTTTTCCTGATTCTTATTAGAATACTTAAGAAGAAAACAAGGCCCATTATCTTCAGAAAAACATTCTTTGCTTCCTGTCTTTAATTCTCTTTGCATATGATACTTCCTCCAAACCTAGAATGATTTGTATACCAATGTTGGCCTTTTAACCCATTTCCCAAAGAGAGTGGCTGCAGATTTTCATGAAAACAGTTTACTCGAGATAGTGTTGCCCAGAGTCTAGCATAATATTTAGAAAGAAAAACATATGACAGATGGTGAAGCAACAATTATATAATAAACTAAACAGAAACTCTTTGTTTTTAGATATTTATGCTAGAGGCCATTCTCAGTTTTTAACAGAATGATTGAGTTTGTGTTTTCACCCCTAGTTAAACATAATCTTTTAAAAATAAAAACTATACTGAATACAAATAAATGCTTTAGAAATGGTTTCCAGCACTTTTCTCTTAAATGATTTAATGTAGGTTTGATAAGGAGATGTCTTAACTAGCTGTATAGAAGGCCTGCTGTTGATTACTGTATCCTATAGCAGGGGAAAAAACTAAGGGTATTTCTTTGATGAGAAGGAGAAGAGAACTCTTTCTTAATACTTAAACACTGCATTGATGAAACACAGTTAGCCAGGGTATTAATATTAGAGAATATATACTCCAATACTGAAGCCATATAATTGATATATGAAGCCTCTTGTTCAACTACACTATTATTTTCTAATGTAGATTTCTATTTGTTTTGTCTCGACATCGAAATAGAAAAAAATATTCCTTCTCAAAAGCATGTTTTTATAATTTTTAACAAAAGGTTCGTGCTTTATGTATCCAGGCTTCTAAGAATTTCTCAGTATCCACAACTGAAATAAGAAATGGATAAAAGATATAGCAAATAAACTGTAATTTGGCTTTTACTTCTACTATGAATTTTATTAGACTTTGAAACTCCTGTTCAAGTTGAGCACATAGCTTGCTCTTAGAAAGAAGTGATATATCTAGTGGCACAAATGGAAAAATGCTATGATTGTGCTATTTCTCAACAATTCATACTTTTAAGGCTAGAGAAATGCTGTTAATTTTTTCCTGATTTCTATTTACAGATGAAAATAAGTCTATTTTAATACATTTTATAACATTTCTTCTTCCTTCTCCCTTCTGTTTAATATTTTAAGTATGGAAAATTTTCCCTTTCTGTTTAGCAAAAAGGAGAGGTTTTGAATTCAATCTGTCATTCCACCAAGGTTATGGAATCTACAAGATATCCAATGAAAAACACCACCACCCTGATGATGATGATAAATCTATATCATATCACAACTTGATGAACTATGACAGTGAAAATACAAAAGAATCTCAAAAAGAGAGCAGCAAAATTCTTAATTCTACCAATACTGAGTTCAGCACCCTACCCTTGGAGGACAGCTCCTTGCTTAAAGATACCAATAAATTCAAAAAAATGGACACTACAGAGATCAAGCAAGATCTTGGGAAAGACAAGAACATGGACCATCTCCTTTCTGACAAACTAGGGACGTTTAAAAGAGAAGAAGTCAGAAATTTTGAGAAATCCATGTTTTTGGAAGGACAAGAGAGAAGGCTGTCTCATGAGGAAAGTCGTAAACCAGAACTCTCAGACTGGGAATGGTGCAGAAGCAAGTCTGAAAGGACTCCACGCCAGGTAAAGCATGTTTTTAATTTTGTTAAATTTCTTTAATCCCTTTGAAATACATTTTTAATTTTGCTTGAAAAAAATGCCATTGGCCTTATTAATAATGCAATTTTTTACCGTAGAAAATACAGGTTCCAACAGACAGTTGCACCGAACATGTTAATGTATATATTCAGGAACCTTTTTCTACGCTCTTTCTCCTTACTAACTCTACTGTTAGAATTGTTTCCCATGTGCACCACTATTTATAGATTTTAAGTTTGCACATGCATTGTAATAGGATAATTGTAATAAAAGTTAAAGAGGAAATATTTTTAATTTTACTCTAATTAATCGGCATTTCCTGTGTCAATGAATCACATATGCAAAGGCAAATGTTAACTGCATGCTACATTTTTTAATGCTTAAATTTTGGACAGTCTTGGGCATGAAAAATGCACATGAAAACAATAGATGGCTGAAAAGATTCATGCAAAAATGCAGGCACAGTTATAGAGATTCAATAAAGGCCTTATGAAAAATTGCCATATAATTTCAAAATGGTTATCATAAAAAACTGTGGTCTTAGCTAACACACTTTTGATTTATTAGTTTCTCTCTAAAGGAAAATATTTTGAAAACTTCAGTGTGTTAATACAGTTCTGAAATCCATCAGGTGACAGTATTGAAAGATTTTTTTAATGAATTGATCTTTTGCACATGTAATCCCTCTCCTGAGATTTTTCTGTCTGTAAGGATGGATAGCGTGGTCATAGGGGGCTCATATGAAGGCCTTGCTTCATTCCGGTCCAGTAAAATAAGAGAACAAAAATAGCACTCTTTCGTTCCTGACTTGCTACCTATAGTTATTAGGAACAGCACAGAGAAGAGAATACCCACAGTCCAGCCCCTCCCTTTCGTGGTACAAAGGAGTAGGTGGAGTGTTGGCTTCTTTTCTTTGCCATGGCAACCAGAGATGCTGAGCAGGTGGCCTGAGTGGTGAAAAACTATACCTGAAAAAAGTTCTGGCCCTTTTTCCTATCCTGTCCTAGTCAGGTAATAGGGGAAACAGGAAATGAATTGTGATATTGGAACCACTTGTCCTGAATCAGGCAGACTGAAATTGCAGATTATCCTATAACATGAATTTAAGCTGAAAATGTAAATGAAAAGCAACACATCTTTTGGATGATGTACTGTACATTTTATTTATTCATGCCATTCAGTGAAATGCCATTGACTGTGGATTTCAATCTTAGTATCTGTATTTCTGTTGATATTAACTGGGAAGATGATGCTTCTTAATAAGAACATTCCTTTATGTGCTATATTAAGTAGACTGCTACCGGGAGCAAGAAGGGCCCAGGAACTAAGTTTACTTCGTATTTCATATGAAGAACCTCTGATATGCAGGTCTTAGATTTTCTGCCTCCTGAAAATTTGGGACCATGAACAAAAGGCCAAGTATTGGCTTCAGGCAGAATGTAAACCTCAATAACTGCAGCTATAGGGGAAATTGAAGTGGACAGTGTTTGCATCTCAATCTTCTCTTTGCCAGAAGTGCTGAGTCTTACACTTCAAAATCTCTTCACTTACTCAGTTCTGAGAAAGCTTTCCATCATGGATTTGAGTGAAAAGGATTAAGATGTGTAATAGTATGGCAAAGCATTATGATCCAAACCTCTATTTCTTAGTATGACTGTTCATGCATCTGACACAACTAATTTATGGAGACACTTTTGGGTTGCTTGAGATAATTCAAATAATGATATTTTAGTGCATTAATATTTACCCACTTTCAACTCAAATCATTAGAGAATATTTGAGGGGAATATTGCCTGTTCTGCTTTGTGTCTGATACAGTCAGATTTTTAAGTACTTCTGTAAATTGGCTCTGAGGCTACCTGAAATGTCAGCTTTGCCTACTCACTTGCAGATGTCATCAGGTTCCTTGTTTAAATCCAAATGAAACCATAATTTGCTAAAAGGGTAGGAACTGAAGGTGAGACATCCAAGAGAAACGAGGAAATAGGGACAAAAATATGTAATGCAAATAATAATACATCTTTTTCTTCATTATTGAATTACTAGTTAATGTTTTATTTTGTTTTTGTATCAGGATCTTGTATGCTAAATAACAAAATTTATGATCTTACCTATGATTATTTTTGACAGTTTCTTAGCCGTAAGGAAAACACCATTTAATTAATAAATGCTCCTAAAGCTTTATAGGAGTTGTGACACTGGGGAAAAATATGATTCACTGTCTTTGGATGAACAAACAAAAATATGCATAAATACTAATGATTGAAATGCTCAAGAAAAATGGTTAAAAGTGAAAAAGTTGGTATTGCAACATTGACAAACTAAGCCAGGATAGTTGTTATACTCCCCCTGCCCTCTAGTGGTCACACAAATAAAGGTTTCAGTTACCTCTCAAAGTGGACTTAATCTAAATCAGTGGAAAGCACTGTGTGCCCTATCAAACATATTTGCAGGAGATGTGACAGAGTGATTCTGGCCCATAGCTAGGAGTGGCAAAAAAGAGCTAATAAGGTTCCTCAGAAACAGAGAATAATTTTAGAAAGTGTTAATACTTAGAAAACTTAAGTATATCTATCCCAAGAGTAAAACAAAACTACTTATCTTGGCAGTTGACAGCTGGGACTGATTAAGGATATATAAATCATGACTGGGCCAGTTCTAGACATGGAAAATATATAAATGTAGAATCTAATTATTGGACAGCTGCTTTACATTCGACCCCCAGAAAGCAGTGGTAGGGGACAAGGGAGCATCATCCCATGCCCCCTGTGCCTTTGCCTGCTCCCCACATCATCTGTCATCCTGAATCCCCCTGCATCCCTTGTACCACCCTGCTGATTGCTTTCTGGGCAGCAGCTTTAGCTCTGGGGCAGTTAGCAGTGGCAGTGGCCCTGGCTTGGCCTGGCCTGGCCCAGCCAGGAAGAAGCAACAGAAGCAGCTGTGGGCCTGGTTGGGTCAGGACCAGAGTGACTGGAGCTGAAACTAAGCAGTGGGGGACTGGCAGTCAGGGAGGAAGGCTGTGTGGTCTCCCCCACATTTCCCTGCAAACCACATACCATATTCATTTTTGGCATGTAGTGATGAACACTTTTTGTTCTATACAAAAAGGAAACTGTCCCCACATATACCATGTATAATCTAGTTGACAGAGTCAGGTTATGCTCTTGTGGGTTTATTGCTGTTTTATAATAGCCTCCAGTAATTTTTATTTCAACAAGAGTTCTCCTTGAAGGCTGTCCTTTCAAACTGCTAGACCTGTGACTTCTACATACAGCTGGTACCAGTCTCTGCCTGTGAAGTGGCTGTCAATAATTACATGTAGCTAGCTTTATTTGCCCTGGGGATGGTGTTTGTCACTTTTTGGACAGACATCATCACTGCTTGCCATTGCCTGGAATCCCAATTTGTGCTTTTTTTGACATTTTTCAAATTATAGCACAGTGTGAAGTTGTCAGGCATTAATGGTCCTAAGGTCTAAAGTTCAAGATTTGTAGTTACAAGATTTCTTTGTGTCTGACATTCAGCTCTAGCTTCCAGACCCCCACAAAGCTGATGTCCTGCTCTCCGTTAGCTGTGTGGGCTTTTGGCATGTACTGATCATTGACAAGGCTAAGAAAATCTAAAGTAATCCTTCAGTGAAATTAAACCTTGGGTCATCTACAGGTACTGCTTATTGGAGCAACTGGCTCCCTTAGCTGCTTATACATATGATCTTTTTATTTTTTATAAATTTTGAAAGCTTTATCTAATTAGAACAGTAATAGATCCTTAGACGCAGGGGTAGCAGTGGATGTCATCTTTCTGGACTTTAGGAAGGCCTTTGACACTGTCTCTCACCCCATTGTCATTGAAGAACTAGGGGACTGTGGTGTCAACACCTACGTAGTCAAATGGGTCACTAGTTGGCTGGAGGGTCGCACCCAGAGTGTGGTGGTGGATGGATCATTTTCGACTTGAAGGGATGTGGGCAGTGGGATTCCCCAGGGCTCGGTCCTCAGGCCCGCACTGTTCAACATCTTCATCAGCGACTTGGACGAGGGGGTAAAAAGCACCCTGTTCAAATTTGCTGATGACACTAAGATGTGGGGGGATGTGGGCATGCTACAAGGGAGGAATAGGCTACAATCAGACGTAGACAGGTTACAAGGGTGGGCGGATGAGAATAGGATGGGGTTTCAACACTGACAAGTGCAAGGTGATGCACGTGGGGGGGAAGAACCAGCAGCAAACCTACAGGCTGGGGAACTCCCTTCTCGTCAGTGCAGAGGCAGAAAAGGATCTTGGAGTCATCATGGATGCCAAAATGAACATGAGCCGGCAGTGTGGGGATGCAGTCAGGAAGGCCAACCACACCTTGTCATGCATCCACAGATGTATCTCAAGCAGGTCCAAGGAGGTGATCCTCCCCCTCTATGTGGCACTGGTCAAGCCACATTGGGAGTACCGCATCCAGTTCTGGGCACCGCACTTCAAGAGGGACGTGGACAACATGGAGAGGGGCCAGAGGAGGGCCACTCGCATGATTAGGGGGCAGCAGGGCAGGCCCTACGAGGAGAGGCTACAGGACCTGAACCTGTTCAGCCTCCACAAGAGAAGGCTGAGGGGGGATCTAGTGGCCTGTTACAAAGTAGTCAGTGGGAACCAGCAGGCACTGGGGGAGTCCCTGTTACCCTGAGCTCTACCAGGAGTGACTAGAAATAAAAGTCACAAGCTGGCAGAAGGTAGATTCAGACTAGACATCAGGAGGCGCTACTTCACTGTCAGGGTGGCTAGGATCTGGAACCAACTTCCAAGGGAAGTGGTGCTAGCTCCTACCCTGGGGGTCTTTAAAAGGAGGCTAGACCAGTGGTCTCCAAAGTTTTTCGATCGCACACCCCTATCAGTAAAACATTTTTGAGTACGCACCCCCAATATATGTATATTTATATAAATATAAATAGAAGTTCTAATATTTTCCTCCTGCACCCCAATGGATCATCTTGCGTACCCCCTGGGGTGCATGCATCCCACTTTGGGGACCACTGGGCTAGACGAACACCTTGCTGGGGTCGTTTGACCCTAGTACTTTTTCCTGCCTTGGCAGGGGTTCGGACTTTGATCTGCTGAGGTCCCTTCCAACCCTATCAACTATGAAACTATGAGATAGTGTCAGGGGGAATGAGTGTTCCTGTATACTTTAAAAATATATTTATACAGATAAAAAATATATTTATTTCACTTCTTGTAAAGAAGTTGCAATTCTTCTGTAGGACATATAGAGTACAGCCCTGCATGCGGGGGACATGAACTTTCAGTGGCAAAAATAGTAGAAGCACAAATTTCTGCTGCTACATTTTGCCACAGCACATGCCCCTGCACTTGTACTTTGATGTGGGGCAAATTTCCCCAGTTTGGGCAAAATGCCCTTTCCCCACTCCTCCTGGCCCAGTGTGCTGGAGAAACCCGGGCACAACTAAAGGAGTGGTGATGCTTTGGCCAGCAACCAGAGCATCTCCCCAGAGGACCAAGCCTCCATATCTGCCAGCACACACTCCTGTCATGTGTGCCATGCCACATTTTTCTCAACTCTTACTGGGATTTCTCAGTAGCAAAATTTGCCCCCACACTGCACATTTGCAGCACAGAGCACATTTTAATATTCTGGGCATGTGGTTTGTGGTGCCACAAACCACGCATGCTTGTGCATCTGGATGCTGCCAAAGGGCAGGTCCCTATGAGCGGGAACATGTGTTTCCCTGGAGACAAACAGCAGTGGCACAGTGTTTGCTGCTGCTACTTGTCCTCAGGGAATGCCTGTGCCAAGTGCACTCTGGGGTAAGGCAGGCTGGGGTAGGGGAGGTTGGGGCCAGCAACTGTGCTAGTCCCAGCAGCCTTACCTGGGGCCCTGGGGGCCTCTGGGAGCTGTAGCCATAGTGATCCTGCAGCAGAGAGCCTGGCTGGCAACCAGAACATGGCTTGGGCTGGTCAGGGTCTCACCACCCTGCTTTTTTTAGGCCTGGGTTTTTTTTGAACCTGGGATCTTATCTTGTGGGGTAAAAAAAAAACCCTCTCTGCAAATTTGCAGCCTGAAGTGTGGTGTGTGGCACTGCATACAGGTCTGTGTCACTGCATACCACACACCCGCACTCATCTGGACACACCCACAGAGTGCACTGCCTGAAATACTGCTTTAGGAGGTCAAGGTGATGAAGTTCAAAAATTTTGGTGCCTAATGAAATTTAAGATTCATCCTGAACACTGCTACTTTTCTGTGTCCAGTTGGAATCAGAGCTCCACTTTTCTAGGTGCTATGCAAAAAATGACCCCATTCCTGCCTAAGAGTTTATAGTCTAAACCTGATCTTTGAGCACCTGTGAGGAGCTGAACAGGTTTCTAAATAGTCCACATAACAAATAATAGATTCACCTTCAACCAGAGGAATAGCTATACCCTTTACTACATGTTCAATCCACATCCCACAACTCACTGTCATTGCTTTCATCACACAAATGAAGCCTCAGGCTCCTCTCTTTTAGTTGTGCCTCTATCTTTACCTATTGCTTTGTGGTAGAGTTGTAGCATAGTTGTAGCAATGCTGGTTTTGCAATAGCCTTTATTGGACCAACTACTGGTATATACAACATTAACTGTGTTGTCCAAATAAGCAGAAGCAGAACTGGGGATCATCAATTTTTTGGGAGGCTCATTCATCTATGACTTGTCATTAGTCCTCCAATAGCTTACACACCTGTTGACTAAAGAGAAATTACAGGGGGGAAAAAAGAAAAACTCTGGTGTCCCAAAACAAGCAACCTGGAGGTTGGCTCAGCAGGAAAAGAACAGGTCTACCAGAACCCAGTCCCCTCCATCATGCTGCAGTCCACAGGCAAGTCAAGAGCACCCTGTGACCAGCAGTAGCAAAGGTAACAGAATAATCTAATCCTAGCACGTATAATTTATCCACCAGAAGCAGAAGTTAGCTCTTGATGCCACCACTGCTGGCTCCAGCACTGGCAAAGGTCAAGGAAATTAGTTGATGTTGCAAGGGTACTATGATAAGAACCTAGATAAATCCTCTCCAAATTGTACGGCCAAAATCTTGTCAACAGGCTTATACGATGGGAGATGGGGGTTCCCACACAAAAATAATTATTCATTTGAGCATACATAGATCACTTTTAAAAAATCACCTTGATGGTGCATATAAAAATGTTAAATATTTGATCCATTTTGCGTTAATTTATTTTAAAAGTCAAATGGATATTTAAAAAGGTCAAGGAGAGTTCAGTGAGAACTAATTGGAAATGCATTCTATCATAGATGCATAACTTCATTAAATAATTGATGAAAAAATTACATCTAGTACTCTGGATATAAACTGCCTGTTATGTACTAACATTGATTTTAAGACCACAGGAGAACTCTTAATTCAAAATATTGGGTAAAATTTCCTGAAGTACCTAAGTCTTAGTTTCAAAAGTGCACCTAAGTCTCATAATATTTTCTTTTAAATACTGCCATATTTCTGTTGGATGTGATTCTGCTCTCTCTAAACCTGCAGAAGTTCTGTTGAACTTTAAGGGTTATCTAAATCAGAAGCTCTTTGTAGCTTAATAGTAACATTAGAAAACCCTGAATAAAGTGACCTAGTTGCAGGGCGGGAGCTAAATATCTCTAATTCAGCAGCTCTGTACAATTTTGACAGTATTTGAACCCATACATTTATATAAATGGTATTTTTGTTCAGTGTTAATCTGGAAATGGAACATGAAAAAACATGTTAATGATGTCTTCAGGAACCAGTGTACATTTAGTATTTCATTGAAGATCCTTTTTTCAGGAGGTATATTGCAACTGGTACTCGCACTGTGTGTTGATTCTAGGGGAAAGCATGGTTTTACATGGTGCTTCCTGACTGAGTGAAAAGTCTTGAATTTCACCATTTAATCAATCCATGCCCTCACAAGCAAGTTCTGTGATCAGTGGATTGGTGACAAGAACTTGCAGCAATCAATTCTGTGCTTCCCATCCTGCCAAGGCATACTGTGCATCATTTTCAAGGTCTTGATAAAAGGTGAGAAAAGCAACCTGGGGAGAAGGAGCATGTTAAATTATGTGCCCAAACATGATTTAGAGCAAGAAAATGGCATCTCTTAGGAGCCAGCAAAAAGTGCTACTTAACTGCAGCATAGAAATTAAGCATGTGCTTTTCTGATCTGACTGACCTCCTTCTTCAGTCTACTGTTTCAAGGGAACCATTAACTAATTTATCTTTTCTGTTCTTCACCTAACCAGCTGCTGTCAGCCAGTTCTTATGATTACATAACTTCATCTGTTCAGCTTTTCGGTAGCACAGAAAGAGATGGTTATTACAAAGGAAGAGGTGTATGAAGTGTTCTGTTTTCATTCCAAGAAACAATACATATGTATAAGATCTTTTCTACCTCTTATTTAAAAAAAAAAGCCTACCAAGTTCCTGTAATAATGGTCCAAAACACATAGCTCTAACTCTATGCTAATCTTTATTTTCCCTATCATTATCAATAATATGGTATTTTGTGGCCATTTACAGTTTTATAGGGGCTTCCATTACTGTACCAGATTGAAGTCTTGTGTACAGTACTGCAGTCAAACATAATCTAGTTCTTGGACCAAATTCATGTCTAATGGAACTTTCTTGTGTTTATTGGATTACATCAATGATGAATTTGGCATTCATTTTCCCTGTTCCTTTGCAGCTCTACAATGCGGAAACTCCACTGATTTCTGTTTGTCAAAGCTGTTACCAGAGTACTTTTTCTATGTTGTTTCTATGATGTAGGGATTAGTTACAGAAAGACAGAAAGTATTTATTTTCCTTTGAACATTACTTTTACAGATTATGTAATCAAAATAATAGTATTACTAAAACAATAGGCTGAATTCTAACAATCATTTTTACTGAAAGTGCAGGATATTAGCTCTTTGGGCCTTGTACTGTGACATTTTTTATAAGTAGCCACTACTCAAACAGTTGCACAGAGACGAAGCAATCACTGGATTACATGGCAGAGGTCTATTTCTGCTTTTAGAGCTTTACCCACTTGCTGTATAGAAGGAAAAAGTCTAAAAGAGCAAAAAGTGTGTTTGACAGAGGAATAGGAAAATTACTTTTCTCACTTCTTAGCCACCTGGAACAGATAGGTAGTATAATAAGCTCCCATTTTATGTCAGAGCCATTCTTGCTTTTTAAGGGGTATTGCCCAAGTGTGTGGGGACAATTAACTTTTTAAGTTATATGATTTACTAAGAATAGGTGTTACTTTAAATTTAATCATGAAGGCTTAGACTTTTTCCATAGTTGGCAATGGGATGTTGATGCACCATTTCTCAGCTGAAATGTGCTTTCTCTTAAGGATGCTTCTTTAGAACAGTATTCAGAAATGTTCATTTACGTGTTTGGTGAGACCCATATCTGTGCACGTGTCTGTTTGCACAAATGCTGGGGAAAGGCTGTTTTTCCTACACACACCTGCATAAATGGGACTTCTGATTATTCTTTTTTGTTAATTGCTCATAATTCATTTTCTCTTTTTAAAGAAAGTTTCAGTTGACCAATCAGGAAACAGAAACAATACCATGTCCAAAGCCTAGTGCTGATCATCCTTAAGGTAGCCATCACTCTGACAAGTCCCCTTTGAAGTGAGACATTGCATAGCAGCTTATGGAGCCCTCAGTTTTCACTCTCCCCCTTATTCTTCATGCCAGCAGGCAAGACGCCCCATTAGAACTGATTGGCATGATGCTCAGGGGATGTAATTAAGTTATTCATTTAGAATATTACCTCGTCAGGGCAGAATCTTTTCTGTCGGTTGCTGTCATACCAGAAAATAGTGATGCAATACTTACTGGCAACTTTTTTGCCAAATCAGCACAATGCTCTAGACAGCATAATCACCAGTTCCTTGAGGGGTAGACAGGAAAGGATACAAAATTAGATCTAGTTCCTGGCTCAGGCTTAGAGAACCACAGGCTGTAGGTGGATTTATCTGAAGGTACCTGTCTAGAGAACTTAATCTTAAATTCTGTTAAAAATTGTTTTGTTGTTAGATTGCCTTGGTGTACAATGGGATGATTTCTTGGCATGTTAACCCTTCTTCTGGTTTGCTTCAATTTTTATATTTGTTAAAAGCCAGATTTTGGATATGATCAGTCCAGTTTAGGAATACTTCACTCTGAATAGTCCATTGTCACGCATGGAACAAAAGAACCATTAAGGTGAGTTAAAGGATCAGAATGTACCTTTCTAAAGGCACCTGAGTCTGCAGAATGTGGCTCACTGCAGCTAAAGAAAAATTACAAGGTATATACACAGTGAAAAATATCACTAAGCCAGTTGTTGGCTCCACCAGTAAGATGGAGTAGAGACAAAATTAATACATGAAGTGTTGTACTGTATATTAATCACAGTGTTTACAAGATAAAAATATTCTCCAAGGGGATATTCTCTGCAACGGATCTTAGTTGTGTTTCTCCCATTAACTTTAATGGCAGTCAGGAAGGTAAATCTATACCATGTGTATTTAAAATGCACACTTTTGGATTTATCTGATAAAATCAACCAGTACAATTCCTTCCAACTCTTTTCCAGCAGTATGTGTGTTCAGAACTCATGTTCGTGGTTATTTTAGTCTCTTCCATTACAAATCCTTCTGAAACAGGACAGATGTTTTTTATGACTTCCATATATCATTTCTTCCATTGCCAAATCTGGCAGGGTTTCGTCTCTTCCTTGTTTTCCACAAAGACATTTCTGTAATGCTCCTTAGAATTAGTTTGGATACATGGTGACAGGAATCAAGAGTTCTGAGTTTTGTAACATGTTCTACACATCATTTGTACATGTAGCACATTCTATAGCCATAGGACTACTTATGCTCCATCAACTGATTGAAGATCACTTTAGACTGGAAATAAGGAAAAACTTCTTTACATGTTGAGTGCCAAGGGTTTGGAGCAGGTTTCCCTCAGAGGTGGTTCAGTCACTCACCCTGCTGATCTTCAAAAAGCATCTTGATGCACACCTTGCTGGGGTCATCTGACCCCAGCAGTCTTTCCTGCCCATGTGCGGGGGCCTGGATCTGTAAGGTCCCTTCCAGCCCCTAACATCTATGAAACTATAAAGTCAAGCCATGGCCTAAAGAGGCTTTCCATCTACATAACCCATAGGAAAAGCTGGTTGAGCTGGGAGCCAAGAGTTTTGCACTCACCTCAATATTATTTCAAGCATGACTAGAAAGAGTATTTAGATTCCTAATATGACAGAACTCGTGTTTTTCTCAATTCAGCTTCACTGTGGCTAAAAATAAACATGTCAACATACAGCCTACATTTCTGATGACCTTGTTCTGAATGCATGTGAGAGGAGAGAGAGACTGAAAAATAAATAGTGCTAAAAGCAAAACCATCTCCAGTGCACAGATCCATTAGCTCCGGAATTATGGCTTGGGATAGTATAAGGGAGTTCGAAAACTCAGAGTAGCTCTTAGCAGTTCAAACTTTTTCAGAATAAATAGTAACTATTTTACTGAAATGGGTGAATACTGAGTCTGACCAAAACATCCAAGGTCCAAACTGTAAAAATCTCAGTCAGGAAGATTCCTTCCTTCCCTCTTTATATTTAATAGGAGTTTTGCCTAAGTGAAGGATGTTAACCTAAGCTTTCATGAAAAGAACTATTGCTGTTTATTTTATGTTTGAACAGATTTTTGGTGGAAGTGCTAGTATTACTTTTGGACATATTATATGGGTGATATGAGTCATTTGGAGAAGAGGATATGTAAAAGTAAGCAGAGTCCCCAGTGGATTCTACTTACATTTCAGTGTTGTGAATCAAAACTAACTCTACTGATATGGTTGCTCCATTACCAAATAGGTTGGAGAGAAGAATGAGGCTGCCAGTACTTCATATACATACACCCTAAAGAAGAATAGGAAGAGAAATGTTCAACATAAAACAGGCTTAGAAAAATTATTTTTGTCATTTGCTAACTCTTTTCCAGCTGCATTTATGAGAAATATCTTTAACACTTTATGAAATGGTAGGTTTTCTCTCTTCTGAAGAATAGTGTGTTGAACAGTGAGTACCAATATAACTAGGTATTACTTTTGCCTCTTGCTAAGTACCCTTAGGCAACAGAAACCTATCAGAATTTAATATAATATAGGTTTTACTGGTTTTTCTCATGACTTGATATCTTGTCTGCTAGATGCCTCAAGGAAATTCTTTTAAGAGGCTCTAATCTCTAGAACCATTTATGTGAACTGCAAATAGAAGGAACAAAAGGATTTGTCACTCATTTCACTTAGATAGAGTCACTGTTATATCGACTCACCTGCTTATAGTTGGAGATGGTTTATTTTTAGTCATGGGAATAAATCCAGGATCAGATACTAATCTATGTTGTCTTACCTGCATATGAGAGAGTAAATGCCAATCCCAACAGAGATGCCTAGGATATGAATAAACAAGGAGACTGAAGTATCTTGAACAAAATCAAGCCCACTCTGGCCAAATGACCCCTAAAGCATGCCTGTGCTATGGTGGCAGTGCACTCCAGATGGACTACCCTGCATGTGAAATTACCATTCAATTTTGCTAACATGCTTCAAATCAAGAAGTATGCTAGTGAAACCATCTGGGTATCCTTCTATTGTCACTCTCAAGAGCTTGATTTCCAGCACACTTGAGAGCAACTGCTGAAGCAACCATGAGCAGCCCCACCAGCTTACTAGGTCTGTGCAAAGCTTTGGTCCATGAATTGATTTGGCCTGATTCAGTGGCTAAATCTCCAAATCCAGATCGAATCAGAAGACCCTTTAATCTCTCCATATTGAATTGGAACCCTCCAAATCCATTCAAAAAGATTTGGAGATTAGGACACAGACACAGCTTTAAATGTTTTTTCTACTTACTTCTAGGTAGCAGGCGGCTCATGAACGCTGCAATGCTGGGGTGGATGGAGTGTCCCACAAGAGCACTGGGGAATCCCCAGCACACTTGGCAGCAGACCTGGAAGTGGACCAGAAGCACTTTTGGTCCACTTCCAGGTCTACCAGTGACCATGTGGGGAGGCCCCCTATGCTCCTCTGGCTCAGTGACTGGTGCCTCCTGGGTCTGGCGGGGGGGACACCTGGGATTCCCCCTGTGGTTGATTGTCAAGCCAGGGAGGCGGGGGGGGGAGGGGGTGGCTCAGCATGGTCCCCGACAGACCTGGAAGTAGGCCAGAAGTACTTCTGGTCCACTTCTGGGTTAGCTGCCAAGCATGTGGAGCCCCCATCCCCCACACTCCTGTGGGATGCCTCATGTACCCCAGCACTGCAGCAATCATGAGCTGAGCCTTGTACCTAGAGATATGTAGAAAAAACTTTTAAAGCTGCGTCTATATCCGAATCACTCATTCTCTGAGTCAGCATCAAATCTTCAGATCCAGATTTGGCCGAATTGAATCAGGGACAGTGATCTGAATCAATGAATCAAATCACTGTCCCCGATTCGGTCCGAATCAGAATCGAACAGGGCTGGGTTTGCACACCCCTACAGCTTACTTCTAGGTGTGGAGCATGCATGCAATAGCAGGTGTACAAAGTGTTCCCAGCAATATCTTAACCAGAGCATGCTGCCCCAATGGGTATAAAACCCCTCACTGACCTACTATAAAACTGCTAAGTGAAATGAAAGAGTGATGTAACTTCTTCAGAAGCCAGGGGGTACATCTGTACATGCTTTTAATGCGAAGCAATAAACTCCAGTGCGATAAGCACTATAGAACTGTAACATGTTCTACATGTTTATCACACTGGAGTTTGTTTCTGGGTGTACCATTTGAATGTACACCCAGGACCACAGCATGTTGAGCCAGGTCAGGCCAGTCCCAGCTGGCAGGAGGCCCCAGGAGTCAGCCTGCGAGTTTGGGGTTGCTCCTGCCCACTTCAACGTGCTGTGGAGGGGCTGGCTGGGCATGATGGTGCTCCAGTGTGGGGCTAGCTGGCAGGCAGCCCCTGCATTTAAGGACCCTCATGCCCCAGCCAGCCATATCAGCATCTACATGTGTGCTGCTGTGGAGTAAATACAAGTACTATCCTGCTGCAGAGTTAATTAGTTTACTCCAGCCTAACTCCCCTGCATGTGTAGATGTGAGATGTTTACTTCTGAGCTAATTAGCCAACTCCACAGTAAATGTCTTGTGTCAAAGCGCCCAAGTACTCTGTCTCTGATCTTTATTCCAAAACAATTAACTGCTGTTTGCATTTAGCCTCACAATAGGTTGTGCCTGGCAGAAACATAAGCAGAAGGCTCATACATTAGTTAAAGCCTCTTTCCCATTCTGCCCTCATCTGATTGCAGTGCACATATCAAATAAGCCTCACAGAATCTGGTTAATCTGATCTGCTCAAACAGCAGAGGATTATGCCAAACAGATGAAAAGGACAAGGCCTATTTTTGTAGCCACTGTGCAACTAAGAGTAATATTTTCCACAAACCCAGTGCCAATGGCTCATCTTCCACTCCAGGAGCACCACATGGACCAGGAGCCCCAGCTTCCTGGGAAGGAGGTGAGAGAAAGAGGTTGCTGAGGCAGACTCCCTACTACCACACACACCCAAGCCACCTTCCACAACCACTATCTAATGATGTTGGCTCATTTCATACATCCTGTATCCTACAAGAAAGTAGTCTTTCGCTGTTAGGGCTAAGATTACAGATAGGTCTAAAAATCAAACAGAGGAAGTCATTTGTTCATGGGTCAAACCTTGATGATTCATGATTAGAGGCTGTTATGGTTACATTATATAACACTTCTTTAAGAAAAATAAGGTAATTGTGTACAAAAATATCTGTGTTAAAAGAAAGTTATTTAACTTGCAAAGTCAGGCCATCAAAAATCAGATAGTCAGCTCTGTGGTTCTCTGTGCAACTTTAATTCTGACCTGCTGTACATAAACATTGTGATACTGTTCTCAATTCCATGATTGCACTTTTTCCAACAGAACCTGTGTCTGATTCAGTGTACAGAATGAAATACAATAATGGACAAAGACATGGCCTTTACTACATTTTAAGTACTCTTTTTTGTTACTTAAATGTTCTCCTAATGTAGGCTGTTGGATGTGATTTTTATTTTGCTACAATTCCCCTAATTTCTGTTGGAAAATAAAGTAATTGCCTCCATGCACATGGTTAAAATTGATGTACTCAGTTCTGTGCACAGCTGATTTTATACACATTCTACCAGAAAGCATAACTGATTTATTATGAGTTACCATAAATGCTTGGCACTATATTATGAAAGCAGCTGCCCAAGATAAGTGAGAAATGATCAATAGGTCTTTAATTACTCATCTAAAAACAACATGAATGTAGATGAAAATGGACACCCTTGTGTTTCCAGTTATTTTCCACAATTATAAAGCAGATGTCCAGAGTGAAAGGGAATGTTAGGTGAAAATCAAACATGACATCAAATCCTGCTAGGTAACTCTGTTTTTATTCAATGGATATACATCACATAAGATCAGCTCTTCAGCTAGCAGAATGCCAATTTAAATGTAATATATTTGAGATACAGAATTCTTTGGCCATATAACTGAATTGGTTATTTACAATTCTAGTGGTTTATAATAATGTTAACATAAGAGTAATAATACAGCATGTATAAAAGTCAACAGCCATTATAACATAAAGAAATTAAGATCCATGCTCTTAAAAAAATTTAGAGAAGGAAAAACCATGTGGTCATCTGAATGATATTGAGATGGTAGTCATTTTATATTGTTTAGTCAAGGAAATGAAAAAAAAAAGAGTTTTATAGAGTTCTTTCTTCTTTTCCTTCCTTTAAATCTCCACTTACACAAGCAATGCCTAAATATAAGACAGAATTAACTCAATCTATTATTGTGAAATTTTAAAATAAAGTGCAGACATGCAGAATGAGTCCTGTAGATACCAAAGTGAGTTAAATGAATTGTAAGAGTCTAAAAATACCTGAGTCGCCAGGGCCTTAAGGTTTTAAGTGCAAAGGTGCCTTGAATCTGACCTAACTCCTGCACAACTGTTCAGCAGCTAAAATTTGTCAAGTTTTCACATGGCTGGTGGTTTACAGACTATGACAGGGGTGTTTTTATGCTTGGCTGATCTCTGGCTTCTAAAATGGGCACTGGCTGATGGGGGCGGTCAGAGCAAGCCAAAGGGTGATCTTTTCTTACAGTAGGTACGAGATTGGGACTGAGTGGCACCAGGGTAGAGGACACACTAAACTTCAGAAGGCACTCTGAACTCGCAACTGCCTCCCTCTTATCTGCTTTCCCCCACTTCCCCCACTCCCCACAATGTTGCATAGGACTGGCTGCTGAGCTGAGCTCTTAAACTTCCCTTCCAGACAGCACAGTACAAAAGCCAAGGTAGAAAAACATAAAGTTTTCCCTTTTCATTTTGGATGGTGTCTCTTGTTCTTTTTAATTAATGTACTCCAAATATAGATCAGACATATTGGTTAGGGCAAGAGCAATCACTGGTTTCCAAGTCCCTTGGGGTGACCTCATCTATTTCTGTCACTACCACAGCGACTCTAAATTTACTGCAGTCAGCTTCTCAAAGGGCAGATTTATGCAGTAATTAATTTTACTGTTGTTAACTTTTTATTTTTAGGAGGTTGGAAGACTAAAGTCTTTATATTAAAATAAACAGAAAATACATTGTCTGAGAAAAGTCAGCGTGCACGCCTCATTGGAGATATTCTAAAAATAAAAACTGTTCAGCTCTAGTCTACATTAGTCTACATTCCTTTGAAGAGATTAGGAGGTGCAGACCCAAGATAGACTTACCCATTTTTTATATTATTTCTGTCTGGTGGGACAATGCTGCCCAATGGAAAGGGTACAAGACTAGGACTCATGAAAACTGTTTCTATTTCCAGAGCAACCAGTGACCTGTTGGGTGATTAGCCAAATCACTTTCTTTTTCTGGGTTTGTTTCCCTATCTGTAAAATGGGGTTAATGGGATTGACTTCCAACTTCCCTTGAAAAGTATATGGAAATCTCTGTATGAAAAGCGTTATGTAGATATTATTATTATGGAGTAGACTCTGGGTTTTGACACTAAATGGATTAAGGCCAGAATCTCAGCCCTTCACTTTGTTTGTTTCACTAATTTTCTGTTGCAAACACAGATTTACCTTTGACAGACTAGGTCTGTTTACATCTCAGGAGTAGTAAATTTATAATGTGAGAAAGTCCTGGACTCTCTGTCTGCAGGGTAGAGGCTAAATGGCAGGAGTAGAAAACAAATGGATCCTGGTAGGTTTCCGGAGTTATACAGAGGACCAAGACAACAGAGCTGGTGGAAGGTTGAAAGACAGTGCTGACTGGCTAAGCCAAGGATGAGACTGACGTCTTAAACCGTTAATGCTTTTAATGGATTTTAAATTTGTTTGCAACATGTCTAGTTGGCCATTCCTTAAAAAGAAGTGTAGGAACCCTAAAGGAGTGTTTTGTTTTTTTTTTACTTTAAAGCCTGGCTATATTTTTTGTTTTGTTTGGAGGGAGGGAGGGCATGAAAGAAAGTTATAGGATTGTGTTTTGAACAGCTTGTGACATTTTCTAGTGTCCCAAAGTCACTTGCTGTTGGTTATATGTGAATATTCTATGTTATTTTAACTGGAGCCTGCAAGCTAATTCCAGACTCTACTCTGCTTCATGGGACTTTGTAGAGGGAGAGTAAGTGGTTGTAGGGAAAATAAACCCCAGTGGCTGTCTAGACCTGAAAGTGGGATATCAAAGAACAAAGTGAGTCACAAGAAATGTTGTGTGCACAGCCTGCGTAGAGGAGACTATTGTAACTTTAGCTGAAATCAGTAGAGTTACTGCTCAGTTATATCTTTGTCACTGGGGTTTTCGTTGACTTCCAAGCAGAATAAGACTGAGGCACTTCTTCAGAGTCCTTTTCTAGGATCATCTAAATCTGATTACAGAATTTCTAGCAGGGCTATATATTCACACCCAAGCTAATGAATAAGCACTACTTTGGTACAGAAGATTCCCACATACTAGAGTTTAACTTCACAGTTCAAGTGCTCCTACCTTCTTCCGCAAATACCAGAAACAATGAATTGACAAACTGATATGATTTCTGATCTCCCACTTGCACTGTATAGCACTGTCCTTGTTCCAGACATATTTAAAATTGCGTGAGCAAGTATTTACCTGGTAGGCTGCTCTTTTAACCTCCTGTTATCTGTGGACTTGCAAGGATCCTTTGAATGAAAATGGTACTGTAGACCAGGGGCATCAAATGGAGGTGGGTCATCCAGCCTATGGAGCTTCTTTTCATGGCTGCCAGAGTTGAATCAGAGATGAATTATCTGGGCCATGGGGCTTTGCAGAGACAGGTCATCCAGTGTATGGAGTTTCTCACTACAGCTGCCAGAACCACTATGCTTGCACAGCTAGTACCCATGTGGTTAATGCTACCACCACCCAGCCCCCTTTTTACCACCACTGGATTTATGGTTTTCAATCACCACTGGCCATGAAAATCAGCAGCAGGGGAGTAGTAAGTGATTGTGGTGTTAGCTCCCTAGGCACTGACCATGCCAACAGTAATTCCAGCTTCTGACAGGGAATATAACCCAACACCTTTTCCCTACCACAGGATTTGTGGTTTTTGATCACCACTGGCCATGAAAATCAGCAGCAGTCAGCAGTGGGAAAGGAAGGGGAGCATTGAGTGATTGTGATAGGGAGTACAGCCCACCAGTTTGACACCCCTACTCTAGCCTGTAAATAAGTACACAAAGAGATGCAATGGAATTTCATCCTTAATTCTGAATACCATTGCTTTTATATTTGTATATCTTCTATTGCCTTACATGAAGTTTCTACCTTCATTATTCTGGAGAAAAGTTTGATAATGTCAACCTAAAGGTTTAAAAACCAGAACGGAAATAAAAAGAATCCCTATATTTTTTTCAGATCTTTAAGGAGAATTCAGAACTTTTAAGGGGTATAACTCGTGATTTTTGAATTGTTGGTGCTCGTAATATTGCTGCGGTCATTTTTGCCTTTGTAATCAAACTGAGGCAGAAGTTGCATGAACCATCTGTCAAGTACTGTGTTTTGTCACAGAACATTTTCTACTTTCATAAAAAGTCAGATGCTAACAGGTATTTCACTAAAGAGCAGACTCGGCTTTGTTCTCAGGAGATAAATTCTTAATCAATGAAGACATTCAGAAAATAAAGCTGCTTCATATTTTCCTGTGTCACCATGTAGTCCCACTTAACAAAATAAAATCTCTAAAGCTCCCCACTGAGTTAAGCATGGGCTTATCCTTTCTTGAATCAAGGTCTAAATGACACCGCTGACTGCAAAGTAGCAGAAAATCATGGTCCGCTGGGTTACCTTTCCTTAAGCATGAATGGGATAAAGCCTACTGCATTCAGGATAGAATGCTAAAATGCATATAGAAATGTTTTCTTGATAAATTGAGGCAAAAAAAGTCACCTTTGAGCTTTTTTAAAGATACAGGCTTCTTCTAGCAATATTTTAATTGTATAGGCTTCTTTTAGCAAAATAAACACATCTCCATCTGAAACACTTCTAAGCAAAGTAGTTTTCAGATAAAACATAAATGTCATGAAAAGGGAACTCAAAATTATAATGAGATATAATTAAGGAGTACAGTATTCAAAACTTTTCTATAGGGCTTAATTCTGTGAATTACGGAGCAGCTCCTATAGAATCCAATATGAGTTTAACCCTCATCCATTCTCATGAAACAGTAACCGTTATTGTTCTCATGGGGTAAGTTGTTATCCCGCATTTTGACATTGTTGGTCTCATGGGGTAACTTGTTACCCCACCTGCATGACCAAAATGGACCCAATGACAACAGTATAAATGTACCAAAAACTATTTATTAAACATACAGATTGTTTGAAAGAGTATTTATTGTGATTTGAACCCAAAATATTATTTTACTAAAACTATGAACACAATCTAAACTTTTTTTAGTGTTTCAAAACATTTATGAACAATTTGCTAAGTCTTCAGTTCACACTGTTTTCAAACTAACAATTACTTCCAAAAACATTTCCTAACTATTTTAACTAAATGTTTCATTCCTCACAAAGCAGCAGTGATGTACTGTGGTGCACACAAGCAAATTGCTTACAATCTTTGCATCGTTCTGGGTTTTGCGGTCACCCGTCCCTGGACAAAAAGCACAATTGTCCACTAATGCATGCAGAAGGTTCTGGGGTGCATTGTGGCAATTTGTAATTTAGGGCAGTCATACCAGGCTTGACGGACTTAGACAGATTACATGTATCCAGCATTCTTTATTTGTTCATTGATCAACTGTTCTCCAAGCTCCTGCAAAAAAAAGTGCTGTCTTCTTAAATGTGATCTTTGCTTCCAGTGTGCATTGTGACATAGCTAAATGATAAGGTTGGCAGTGGCAGCCACATCCAGCATATTGAAAAATATTATCATTGGCCACCTGTTCATTTTCCATCCGCAAGTGGTCATACGAACTAAGTGGTCAAAGTTATCCACCTCATCCTTGTTTTTATTGTAGTCATGGATGATGTCCGGCTTTCTTTGCTCTCCACCCACTGACAGGTCATGGTGCATGTTTGACAGCAACAGCACAGTTTTGGGCTTCATTGGACCATAGGAAACTAGGGTGAGTTCCCCATCAAAAGCAAAAATGGATGAAAAAGTTTCCCTTTTTTGATTTGCTTGCATTTTGTTTGGGATATCGGCCTTGTTTTTCCCAATTATACCCACATATAGATGAAGTCCTGCTGTAGCAGTTTTTCTGCCAGGTCAGTACTTGTGAAGAAATTGTCACCCCCAATATTCCTTCCCATCTTGTACCAGAGCTGAACTAGTTTTTTTAATGACCTGGGTACTAAGCTTCTGGTTGCTTGCCCAGGTAGGTGTCTCCAAATAGGGGGAATGAGGTTGCTGCATCACAGCACCACCAAATTTTCAAGCCATATTTGGCAGGCTTGCTGGGCATGTACTGTGTGAAGGGACCGCGACACCTGAATGCAATGAGCTACTCATCAACCATCAGGTGTATTTCTGGAATATACCATTTCCTGAGCTGCTCCACAAAATAGTGTCCAAATATCTCTGAAGGCAGTAAGCTTGTCCACAGCTCTCCTTTCCAGTTTGTTGTCAAATCTCAGGTAGTTGGTGATTTGATGGCATCGTTTTAAACTCATGGTGCCTTGTGACCACCGTGGTACAGACCACTTAGCAGTGGGAGGCCAATGCAGGCTTTCAGCTTTGTTTCATCCAGCTTTTTCCACTCTTTTCTATTTTCAGGATGATTATCATTTCACTCCCTGAATCTTCTTTCTGCCTCTGTGTTTGTTTCTCTTATGATAAGAGTTAGGATACCTTGTGAGAGAAACAGGTGGAAAGTGTCCACCACTGTGTCTTTATTGCTTTCTCTTGTTGGCCCAAAACTTTTGTGGACTGTGTCCTTGGCTGTTCTCTGATGATGTATAGCTGTGGACTTTTTCCCCACACTCTGCTGTTCCTTCCTCTAAAAGTGTCATCATCTGCAGTGTTTTCTGGGAGTGATGGCAGTGGCTCTGCTCCATGTCCTTCTGTTGCTCTCCTTGGTCTTCCACAGCAGTCCTGGGCTGGTCCTCTTCCCTTTCCTACTGGAAGCATTGGCATCACTTCTGCTTGTGGCACCAACTCCTCCTCGTCTGAGGTGGATGAAGCTTCCATAGACACGTGGTCTTCTTGCTCTGAACAATCTCCCATGTCTGGAATAAAGTCAGCATCCTCACTGCCTTGGGATAAGATTTCGTCAGTGGATGTGTTGCTGTCACCCCTGGTTACCTGTGCAAGACAAGCTTCAGCACTGCATATGTACTGCCTTATCCTGGACTGCAGAAAAAAATAAAAAAATTGATTACTGCTGAATGCATATAAATAACAAACAAAGACAATCCTGTCCACCTATGCTGTCACAGAAGCAATTCTACCTTGCCCTATGGCAGCGCAGGTAGCATCCTCTCCTGGGTACAGAAACCAGCATCCACTGTTTGCAGGCAAGCCAAATGTGGGTTAATGCTGTTTGGAAACCACACATGCAGGGGCTTATTGAGAGCAAGTAAAAGGGGCATGGGGGGTGTCACTGCTGAAGGGGATTCCATAGTGTGCGCTGTATTGCAGTATGATGTTGTTCTGTTTCTTCTCTGCTGTCCCTTTGCTCCTTGTCCTCACTTCCAACAAAGGCAGGGCAAACCAGCTTGTATGTTATGAAAGAGGCAGGAGAGGTGGGGTTTTGCCACGAGAAAAGAGAGCAGAGGTAGATTTGGGTGTGACAAGGGGGGGAGTGGGTTGGCAAGGGGCAGGGTGTTTGGATGACTTTGCAGCCTGCAAACAATTGGTTAGCAAAAGGGATTACCACATCTTCTTCAAAAGTGGAGTGGGGGATAACCATTCATTAGTTACCATGGATACCTGAAGTGGACATGAATGAGGTGTGAATGAATGCTGACCTTTCAGATGCATCCACCCAAAGTGGCCAAACAGGTTTATACTTCTCATTTATACAGAAATTGCATTGGGGCAACAAGTTACCACAATGTATTAACATGGGCTTGGGGTAAGTTGTTACCCCATTTGGAAAAACATGTTCACGCCTGGGGTAACATGTTACCCTGCACGGTTTATCATCCACAGCAAGCAAACCATTCATGTAAGCTGGCTGTTCTTTGGGGATATTGTGCACTGTGATGCCAGTGACAATGTCCTAAAAAGAATTTTTTTTAGAATGAATTAACTTTCAGATACTGTGCAAAATATGTGTCTGAGGTAGGAAATTACCCCATGGGAATGTATGAAGGTTAAGGTGCACAATATCTTCTTTGGCTGGCCCTGAGCTTTGTATGGCTGGGAGCTGCCCTGGAGCAGGACAGGTCCCCCACTCTGCCCCTGGGATCTCAGGGCTTAGCCAGGCAGCATTTGTGGCCCCCTGCTGCCTGGGCTGACTGGGAGCAATTTGCTCCTGGTCAGGGTCTACACATGCACTTTGGTGTATTAGTTTAAAGTGCCATTTTCTAGTACCTGTATCTGTTGGTACTAGCAAACAGTGCTTTAATTAATCTACTGTGCAGTAATTGGATTAGATTAGTCTAATGCACAGTAAACCTCATGTTTTAATGCACCCACTATCAGCTAAGACCTTCCCTAGGCGGGGGAAATTCTAAATGGGTGAATTAGAATCGGATTCTACTTGAGCATCACAAAGTGATCAGGAGATAATTTAGCCTTCTATTGGTTTGATTTAGAAATGCCACACAAACATATGCATTGTGGATTATTTTCTATTCTCTGTAAAACATGATAGGCTACAGTGTGTGACTTAATGTAATAATAAAAAGATTTGTAGTATTGGTTATGCAGAAACTCCTATGTTCAGAATGCCAGTATGTGAAGTATGAATATATCTGTGTTTTGTTTCATTGTAACGTTTTATTTCTGCTTGTTAAAAAAATTAATGTACTGGCACATGTAGTCCTTTAATGAAAACTGTGTCCTAGGTTCTAACAGACAAAATAGCTTATAGCTATTCCAGACAAGACTTTGAACAGTGAAAATACTCTATGGTGAGGCAGAATGGAAATAAACACTCTTTACAAATAGTAAAGGGGGTGGGGGAAAGGGTGCAAACCTGGGTACACATTCAGAGTGCAAGGAACTCACCTTAAAGTAAGTGCACACAGAGCGTACATAGCTTTGGACCCCAAACCTTTCATTTTTAGTAAATACTAGAATAATTTTACATGAAGTGGTTTTTGCATGGCATGCAGGAGGCAGATATTTAATATTTAAACATTTTTAAAAATTAACAAGCTGCTGTTTGATACAAGTACTAACAGCTCAATAGAAAATGAATCTGCGTGATTTCAGATGAATTATGAATACTGCTAGTCCAACTATTTATCCTTAATTTTATCTTGAAACTTAATATTTTTAATTGTCTTTCTGGTAAATGGACCAGATCTGGACCCCATTCTGCGATGTTCATAAAACATTACAGAAGCTCAGTTGGACACAGATTAATGTTGACCTGAAACAAAAGGGGGTGACTGGGATCAGCAAATTGAAATGAATTGGTTTAGAGAATATCAAAATGTTGTGTTTCAATTGAAAGACCTTGACTTTACCCAACTTAAATATTTCAGAATCTGTGAAAAGTTTGAAGCTTTTGACTTTTTTCAAGAGAGAAACAAATTGACTTTTATAGTAAATTTTTAGGATTGGGAATCCAAAAAAGATGACAAAGCCAGTAGAGAAATACAGATCACCCAAGCAAGGGACTAACAATAGAGGGATGGGGGTGAGGAGGGGAATGCAACTAGGTTACAGGAGCTACAATGTTAGTCAGCTAAGCCCGGGGGTGGGGGATGCGGGAGAGGGGGAAGGGAAGGGAGGGGGTTCGCAACGCTGAGAGAGAAAGGAGATACATACACACAAACCCGTTACAATGGTCTGCAATGGTGGAGGAAGTAGTTTGAAGGAAGTGCCTCAGTCCATATAGAGTCTCATCGCGGGGGTCCTCTTTGGGTGGAGCAGGGTCATCCATTGTTGAAGAATCATCTCAGAAGTGAAGGTTCATCTGGTGTGTGTGTGGGGGGAGAAGGGTGGTGCTTTAATTACAGCGGCTGCTAGAGCCACTCTAATTAAAGTGCTGCAATGTCTCATGTATCAGCCTCCCCACACTTCAAAATGGCAGTGGGGGTGCTTGAATTAAAGCTGGTCGAACAAGCTTTAGTTCAAGTGCCCCTGCTGCCATTTTGAAGCACAGGGATGCTGATACACAGACATGGAGGCTGGATGGAGACTCAATTAAATCAAGTCTGCTCCAACATGTTGTAATTACAGCATGTCGGAGCAGCCTCACAGCATGTCTATAGGCACCCTGTGTGCCCAGTTAAGGGAACCCCAGGTCAGATAACCAAAAAGGGGAGAGGCAAAGGAACTCTTAAGCCAGGCTCTGGGGTTTCATCTTTCTGCTTGGCTTGAAACAGAACCCTGCTAGCCATGAGAAGGAGCTCCACAGGATCTGGAGGACAAGAACCTACTGATTGTGAAGGGAAGGAAACCTTGCAAGTCCTGAAGTGAAGGGACTATATGAGAATAATGGTCTTCCAATATGTACAGGATATTATAAAGAATATAGAGATGGGCTTTTCTCTGTGGCCATAGGGGACAGGACTAGGAACAGTGGCCTCAAGCTGCAGTAGGGGAAGTTTAGGTTGGAGATTAGGAGGAACTTCCTGACTATAAGGGTGGTCCAGTATTGGCATCTCTTGGGGTAACAAGGACCACTGGTCACAAACTGACAGAGTACAGATTTAAGCTAAATATCAGGAAAAACTTCTTCACGGTAAGGATGGCCAAAACTTGGAATGGGCTTTCACAGGAGGTGGTGCTCTCCGCTACCTTGTGGGTCTTTAAGAGAAGGCTGGCTAGGCATCTGGCTGAGGTCATCTGACCCCAGCACTCTTTCCTGCCTAGGCAGGGGGTTGGACTTGATGAGCTGTCGAGGTCCCCTCCGACCCAAGCATCTATGTATCTATGTAAACAGTTGGCTGGGATGGTTTAGTTAGCAATGATCCTGACTCGATCAGGGGGCTGGACTAGATAACCATGTGAGGTCCCTTCCAGACCTACTTTCCTATGATCCTATGGATTCTGAAAGGGATTGCTTCGCAATTCAGTGACTGAAGTTTCACATTTGTTTGTTATTGTTGAAAAGATTCCTTGAAGCATGGGTGTGACAATGGGGAAGAGTACAGGCCACAGTTAGTGCCAGGGAGGAACAGAGCATTTGATGGAGGACCATCAGATGTCCAGGGGCTGTGACAGCAGGTTACCAGAAGCCCAAGGATTGAGATAGTTGGGCTCTGACTCTCACCCTCCTAAAAGCCTGAACCGTTGAATAAGGCAGCACAGCAAACTTGAATAAACTGAGGAGAGAGCCAGCCCAGGGAAGTGATTCATAGAACAAAATGCTTCCAGAAGTCCTTCGTGTGAATTAAGGCAACCTCTCAAATTAATAATCCATTCCAACAAAGATGTGAGAGGTGAGACAGTGAGCCAGCACCCCAGGGTGTCAGAAAGGGAGGCAAGGTTAGTAAACCCATAAGAGTACTGTGGCCACTTCCTCAGGTGTTATGGTCACATACATTGATACATTGGGTGAGAAGTGACTCAAACCCTAAGGTGCCAGGATGGTGATGGAATAGTTGATACATCTTCTGGTTCAACAGCAAGCAAATACCAGTGAGCAGAACAAAATGCAATTTGAACAGGCTCAGAAGAAACAGGCAAAGATGAAGATGATTCACCTGCAGTATCAATGAATGGAAGCCCACCAGGCACTGGCAGCAGAACATAAGAAGCTGGTGGCACAAGTATTCACCCATAGCATGGGAACAGAAGCAGGGCTTTGGTTGTTTGTGCATTCCTAGAGACATTCAAGTGGCACAGCAAATGGAGAAAACTTTGGCACCAATGCCTGGGAATACTGCTGGTGGGATATACCTGAGCAATATATTGGACTCTGTCCAGGGAATAAGATGTACATTATGATCACATAAAGAATGCCATACTCAAATGACCACAAGTTGGAGTGGCTCCACCCAGTGGCAAGGACTTCTGAAAGGATGTTAAAACAAATAGCTTTAAAACAGTTTGCATGGGACCTGAAGGGGAAAATAAAGAAGTGGGTATTGAGACATCATCCCAGAAGCCTCAAGGAAGCTGTCTGGTTGGCTAAGATCTTTGTGGCGACCGGAAAGGTGTCACACTAAGAATGGGGTAGGGGCCTGTAACAAGGAGGCTCCTGTTACTTTAAGGACAGATTACAGAATGCCAGGCTTGGTGTATGGGCTGGCAGCTGGGCAAAGGCCAGCTGCTAGAAAGCAAGCCAACCAGAAACAACAAGGGTAGGTGCTACTACTGGGGAGCTGCTATCTTGGAGCTACCTGCACTGCAGTAAATAGCTACGGGGCAGGACTCTAGGCAGCCAGGAGGTAAAGGCAACAAGCAGCTGAGTTAGGTTGCAGTGAAGGAGAGCAGGCTGACCATTAAGCAAAAAGGAACCACCTGTGTGTGGCTGGAAAGCCCCACACGCAGCATGGGCTGGTCCCACTCTAAGGCTTACTGTGCACATGGTGCACAGGGCCAGCAAGAGGCGCACACTGCATGGGGTGCCCCATCAGACCAGCCGTGTGCGCTGGATCCTGGGCTGGTCCAGATTGGATCTCACTGTCCGAGACCTGGGCTGGATCATAGGGCTTTATGGGCCAGGGCTGGCCATGGGCCAAACCTTTCACAGCCCTCCTTTAGATAGTAAAGCTGACATAATGGGTATCTTTACAAGAACAAAATAGGTGAAACCCGCCACCATACAGCCAAAAAAGAATAACAAGGCATGCATTATTGTTAATGCTTTGTAGAGAAACTATACCATGTATTTTTAAGATAATTGAGCTGAACAGAAAATATACAGGTATTCTCCCATTTACTCTAGTTGCTATTTAGACTAACTCTACTGACTTTTATGGGTTTATGCTGATTTAACCAGGTGCAAAAGAGACCTGAATATGTCCTTCTCTTTCTTTCAGAAGAAATAAAGCTGTTCCAAGCCCGTTCATTTCAGAGTAAATCTAATACATGAGTTCCATTTCTTAATTCAGCTATTCTACTTATGCATGAGATTTGCCAAACAAGCAAACCAGCCAAGATAAAAGATGGGAATCCCGGAGAGTCTTTAACCTCTGGCTTATATTGTTCAGAGCATCAGTTATTAATGAGTCTACATGATTGAGGTGCCAGACCTTCTTTGCACTGCTGGGGGGGCTGCTGCCCTGGAGCTGGCTCAGGTGCTTTATCCTTTCAGGTATTTGATTCAGAAGCATTTAAAGAAGGCTGGCTGCACAGAGGGCCTTTCATCATCTCTGACTGCAACCCTGCGGACTTTGGAGTTCTTCATGGCATTTGTCACTTTTAAGGATTACTGTACGGTACTCAACTCATAGATGCCACCTGTAAGCTTCCCTGGTGTAGAACACAGCTGCACTGCATCATTGTGGTCAGCCAGCATGAACATTTAAGAGTAGAGACTTAAATCTATGCTCCCTTTACCTCATTGTGGTATTCCAGGAGCTGGATTTATTTAAACAGCTTAGAACAGTCTGGGATTTAGTTAGCAAACATCAAAATATTATATAGGGCTTGTTAGCTATACTTAGTATTTGATTTCATTTTGGGTTTTTTATGTTGTAGTATTTTACATTGGTGGCCAGTGAATTTGTTTAATTAGTATTTGTTTAATGAGGTGCATAGGTAGTAGATTTTTTGTTATGAGTAACTATTAGTTTAGGCTTTAAATTTTTTCATTGGCCATGACAAAACAGTCCCATTCAGATTATTATTTAGTGTCCCTAAAACATCACTATATTACATTATATCAGTTGTCACTTTGTCTTGTTACCTGACTGCATCAGCTTGCTAGTAAATAGGCTCAGATCACTGAAGATGCACATAGATAAGGTATATTATTTCAGTTTTTCCTACTGGAGAAATTATACTGCCCACCAAATGTAGGAAAAAAAATATAAACTTGGTATGTATGTTTCGCTGCTAAAATGGAGGTTGTTTTCTTAATAAAAAAAAAAGTCAGACTATCTAGAAAGAGCAGTGAGATGTATGGTACAAGTAATTACTCAGAGATATCCAATTTTACAAATCTGTAGTATCTAGAAGATGGAGAATATCTCAAGGTAGAATCTAGCCTTGCATTTAATAGGTGCTCAAATAATTAGTCCTTATGCAACTTTTGTTTTCCTGCACTTCAGATGTCTTTCTATATAACCTTTGCCATGAACCACAGGAACTACTGCAGAGATGCAGATGGTATAACTGACTCTTGTAATGGAAATTTCCAGTATAACCAACTTAGGGCCTGCACAACACATCTAGAGCTGGGGTTGAAAATTAAGCCTCACATCTTTTATCAGTTACTTAGAAACAAATTTGTGAACAACTTCATTGTTTCTTCCACAACCTGTACTGTAGTTCAGGACATTCTTTCTCTTTGTTCAATGAGAATTCAGTTTTACACAACAGATAAATATTACCTCTCAGGCACCTATCTACAGAACCAAGGGCCAGACCCCTAACCTTGAGGTCATGGCCCCATTTGGGGTCACAACAATAAAAAATGGGGTCACAAAGACACTCGGCAGTGTTGACTAATTATGATGAAATAACATTAAATAGAGGGACAGGTTCCCTTTGCAGACTGGCAGAGTTCCAGGGCTGCAGGGAGAGGCTGCTGCATACACTACTGGGAAGGAAGGCATGGGGGGGCTTGCGTCCTTCAGATTTGTGTGCAGGAGGCACAATTGTACACCGGTGCTCCTGCTGCTGCTGCAGCTGCCAGACAGGCAGGGAGCACCTCATCATGGCAATACAGTCAGCATAGGGCTCCTGGCAGTAGCACTGAGCCTCCCCATCCCACTCTGCCCTGCTACACTGGGTCCCACCTGCTGGGCTGCGAAGGCCCCCAAGGGGGAGGCAGCATGATGGGGAACCCCAAGCCTGCAGCAAGCAGTGCTGCCTGCCCTCCTCTCCCACACCCCGCAGAGCTGTGCTGCCCAGGGATTGATCTTGTCTGCATCATTTTGGTATTGCAAAAAATATCCAGTGTTTAAATGGGGTTATGCTGAGAAAAAGGTTGGGGATTACTGATCCAAAGCAAGATATAAATGTATTTTAGGTGCCTAAGTCCAAAACTGTAATTTCAAAAAAACTTCCAGTCACTTGCTGCCTATCTCTGGAGGCACCTAAATTTGCTGAGCACTCTCCTCCCCTTCCCCCTCACCCCCTGCCATTTGACTTTAATGTTCCCCAGGCTCCTGCATATGTGCAGTTCTGCTTCTGAAGAAGTCTGGAACATGTCCAGCTTCATATATATCTGTCAAGTTTTCCTACCTAGGTCCTCTAAGGAACTCAACCTGATCATTGTTCTCAAACCCAAGCCAACAGGGTCAGGTTTAACTGCCCAAAATACAGTCGTGGCTCCTGTCTTTTATAACATGACCCAAAGAGAAAGTGATGTCAGTATGTCATTATTATATTAGTCAAAACAATTGGCTGGGAAAAGGGAGACCTGGTTTAATTCCCTTATCTTGATGTTCAAACTTGCAGTGCCCAGGAGAGTGACCAGACAATCAGAGCATAGACTATTCTGGGTGAGGTCCTGCAACCTTTATTCCTTTTATAGAAATTGTACCATTGTGCAGCAAAGAACTCAATATTAATTGGGCTAGAGAGAGACAACACAAGCAGGAAGAGTGGTTAGGACAGTCACCTGGGAAGCGGGAGTCTTGGTTCCCAGTTCACGTATTTTATCCAATGACTGTTTAATCCAAATTTTACAAAGTGTCTTTGAGCAGAGATGGGAACCCACATGGCTGACCTGCCTACTAACTGACAGCCTAGTGGCTAGGGCAGTAAGAAGTCAGAGGACCTAGGTTTTAACCTCCTTGAGCTGTAAAGGGAACGTAACACAAGTTTCCTGCTTCCATGGGAAGATCTCCAACTACTGGGGGGGTGGGTGCTGTAGTCACTAAACTATGTCACAGAGTAGGCGGAGGGTGACATTACTGCCACTTTCTTCTCTGCTCAAGATACTTTTGGTTAAAACTGAACACTTTTTTTGAATAACAAGTTGTGACTATCTTCAAGTGCAGACTTACTGTGGATTGCAAGTGGACAATGTTGCCTAATGCCAAGAGAAGGGTGGGCTATCAGGCATTCTTCTGTTGACAGTGTTTCCTCGTTGTGGCCAGATCTATGAGAGTCTCCATTCAACGGGCTGGCAGTTTTGGCTCCCGTTCTGCCGTGTGGTCTGCATAGGGAGCCCAGGTGCCCAACACGAGGTTCTGTATTCCACTCCCAGAGGGCAGGGTGCTGGAAAGTTAATGTTATATTAATTATTATTGGATCTAGTGATCCAAAGAAGAATGAAACCACAGAAAAATAAGCTGTTCATGATATTTAGTGTACATTGATGGCTTGCTTTTGACATCCATTTTCCCCTGACAAATCTATTAAGACTATTATGATTTTTACTCCTTTCTTAGCAAGGCAAGCTCCAACAGTGAATATTTTTCAGACCAGGTGCTTTGTCCAAGCACCAGAATAGGCCTGAGTCTAATAACCATCTCTTGTACAATGGGACCCAATTTTCTTTTCGTGAGATGGTCTCTTTGTATCTGTGGTGAGGTCTTGCAGCACTTAGTTAACAGCATGGCAGTCCTGTAAAATTCGGGGCTCAGTCTTCAAGGTTTCATCAGAAGATCTTTTCTTTAATAGTACGTAAGTAACTGACCTTCCTAATCCTCAAAAGAGCATTTTGCCAGTTGTTTTCAGTGGGAAAGATGGTATTGTTATAAGTTCTTTCCTTGTTTTTTTGCATGAAAGGAGGCACCCTTTCAGTTCCTGCGTAATCCCAGAGTGCATCCCTGCCTCGTTATTTGAGCTAAAATTTGTCTTAACTCTCTTCCCTCCCCACCCTTTTTTTTCAAATCACAAACTGGGTGGGTGAGACACGTTCCCATTTTATGATTAACACACAAAGGGGATTTGGGATCATCCACAAATGTAGCAGGTAAGTAGCGAAGGTAAAAGCCAGTGGTTTTTGTAATCAAGGACCAAGGTACTATTCTGAGCTCTCTGCTGTGTCAGGTTTATCCAGTGTTCATGTCTGTCAGCTAAAATGTCAGTTTGCCACAACACTGTCACAAATTAGAAGGCAAATCCTGCTGTTCTCTGACCAGTTGTTTCCTTCCCTTATTTTAGCCCTCCCTTAGCTCCCTAGCGGGTGAGGAGTACTGTGCCTAGTCTCCTTTCATAAGCTGACAAATTGGCTGTCTCTCTTCTTTCTCTCATTTTCTCACTGCTCTTATATTTTCCCTTATCCTTTTTTCTTTTCTTTGTTTCCAGCTCCATTTTGCTTGAGTCTTCTTTTCCTTCCCTGATCCTCTTCCTCAGAAATGCCAGAAAGGTGCAGGCTACTGCACTGGAACAGAGTTCGGAAATGTGGGTTGGTGGGCTGCTTACTGAGCCCTCAGCATCTCTGATGTTACAGCCACAGGGAAAATATGAAGGGAAGCAGGGTCACTTATGAATTGTTACAGGAGTCGTTGGCTGTAGAGGTGATGGTAGCACACTCAGGGTGCAATGCACACTGCTGCTCACTAGCACACTGCTGACCAGCTAGACTCCTTCTGGTACTCATAGGGCACGTCTACACATTGCCATACGGTGCCGTTGCTATGGTGCCGTGCTTTAGCACTTCTGTTTGGAAGTATTAAAGGACAGTGCAATATGGGTGGTGATTGCACCGTGTGCATGGCGCAAGGGTAGATTTCGCCTCTATGTCGCTATAGCAGCATGCTATACATGGGGAGTACGCTACTATGGCAACTTAGCTGGTGGTTGTGTGTAGACACATGTGATCACTCTGTTGTCATAGCATGTTGTATGGCAATGTAGCATATTGTTACATTGCCGTAGGGTGACCTGTACATGCACCCATATTAACTTGTTTAAGGCTAATTTAAGTAGCTCTTCAGCAGGGGTAGGCAACCCTCGCCATGTGTGCCAGTGTGTGGCATGCAGGATATTTTGCGTGGAATGCACGCCTTGGGGTAGACAGTGGGGAAGTGGCCAGGGCTGCACTGCCGTAACAAGGATCAGGCCCCGCACAGCTCTCCTGCCCCAGGCATGCCAACATCTTGCAAGTCAAAGTTGTGACCATTTTTTGGCACTCTGCCCAAAAACACTGTTGACCCCTGCTCTATGGGATGATTCTGTCTGCAGTGCAGCCCTATCTCTACTGTCTTTGGAGGTGAGGATTTGGGTTCTATGACATTTACAAATCATCATGGTCTGCAAATCCTGTTCAAATATTATAATCAAATCTCTTTGTTATCATGCATATAACTGAATTATAATGACTCTGAGTGTGATCTTGCTTTTTGTACTAAAATGTGTCATAGAGACTTGCTATCTGTAAAACACCTATTTTAACCATTTTTTCCTTAAAAAAAATCATATTGATTTAAATGCCAGGCTTCTAAAGTGATCCTGTGGAGAGCGAACTGTAATGAAGGCAATCTAAAAAGCTATGCTTAATTTGCTTATTTATAATGGATTCAGGCTTCACAAATGAACAGTAAATAATGGTAATTTTATTTCTTTTCAGCGTTCAGGTGGGGCCTTAGCTATTCCTTTATGTGCATTTCAAGGAACTGTATCTCTTCAGGCCCCCACAGGAAAAACTCTCTCTTTATCTACATACGAGGTAAGCACTGAAGGGCAAAAAATAACACCCACATCAAAGAAAATTGAAGTGTATCGATCAAAGAGCGTTGGTCATGAGCCAAACCCTGAGGATTCTCCTACTACATTTGCTGACACAAGTGTCAAAATTCATTTAGAGGTTCTTGAAATTTGTGACAATGAAGAAGCCATGGATACTGTGTCTATCATCAGTAACATCAGCCAGTCCTCTGCTCAAGTCAGGTCTCCATCCTTGCGCTATTCACGGAAAGAAAATAGGTTTGTTTCTTGTGATTTAGGGGAAACAGCCTCCTACTCACTCTTTATACCTTCAAACAATCCTGACAGTGATATTAACATATCAATTCCAGACACTGTTGAAGCTCACAGGCAAAACAGTAAAAAGCAGCATATGGAAAGCGATGGTTATCAGGAAGAAATACAAATGTTGAATAAAGCGTATAGAAAAAGGGAAGAAGATAGCAACAACAACTAGGAGGCATTAATCTGGCAAAACTGATGCTGCTTCTCTGAATCAACTTATTCTATCAAACACAACAATAACTGTTTTCTTTCCTGTAACACGTAACTTAATTTTGTTTGCTCATATCATCAGTAAATGTTTTAACGATGTATAGATGGAAAAACAGTAAATACTTAAGTGCTTTTATAGCATTTACTAGAGAATTTCAACACTGATAACAGGTTATTTTTTTAAGTTACTGTAATTTTTAAGACCTTTTCTATATAGATGTGTACAAAGCACTTTGTTTACTTGTTGGCACTAGGCACTAAGTATGGAACCCTACAACAATGAAATGATTAAATCATTCCCATCTAAGTAACAAGTCTTTACATTTTTTGTCCTCTGGTTGCACTTCTGCTATGCCATACCTGAAATATTTACTAGAAAAATGTAGCAAAAACCAGAGGCCAATCTATGTATTTGGCTACATACAGGATTTTAAAAAGTCTAAGGGCACTTTTGCATATACTCTGGGGCTGGGGGGGGGGTGAGGGAGGGCATGGCACTTTAATTAGAAGGGCTCTAAGAGCTGCTGTAATTAAAGTGCTGCTGCGTCTCATGAATTGGTGTACCTGTTTTTAAAAATAGTGGCGGGGGTGCTTGAACTAAAGCTCGCTAGATGAGCTTTAGATAAAGCACACCCGCTGCCATCTGGAAGCGTGGGGACACTGATGCATGAAACACAGGAGGCTCAATTAATCGCTGGAATTCCAGCATGTCAGAGGAGCCTCCACGCTCATGTATAGGTGTCCTAAGTGCTTTAAATTTTCACTTCTTTGTACACAAATCATACATTGTGCCTAAGTAACTGACCGTCATACCAGCTTAGAATCTGGCTAGCTGAAATATAAGCATGCACATGTAAGTAGATAACTTGCATTTCACCAACGTTCCAGTGGTTTAATATGGCTTTTTACAAGTGTGACAATTATTTGGTTTATTTATTTATCCCAGAGAATCTAAGGAGCCCCCATCCTACTCCCTCACGAACAAAGAAATGTTCTGACCTTATGCAATGTATCCATACTTGATCTGTACAATGGTCACATTGGAAATTTTGAAAAGAGCCAAAACACCAATTCTAATTTACTTAAAATGCAATTGTCTGGATCTTCAAAGGTTATCAAGGCCAGACTCAGCCTTATACAAGTACTAGTATAGGAACTGAAGGTATTTTACACTTCTCTTTAGTAGCGGCTACTGGGGACTCATAAGGTCCACGACACAACCTTGAGTCACAGCTGCAGTAGTTCTGAATATTGTTTATAATCTTTTATCTGTGGAGCTCTTCTTCCAAGCATGTGTCAGTCAGACATTTGAGTTAAATAGGGGTAAAGGTCTAATGGTTCAAAATGTTTAAAACAGTTTGAATAAAAATCCAATTCCCTGTCAATTAGTTAGGTTTCATTCGCATGCTATACATAGGATGGATTACACTCTTCTGTATCTATAATCATATACAGTTTTCCAAAGAGAAATTAAAAGAAGGTCTGATTTTCTGATCAAACATAGGAGGAGAAGGAAATAAGCAGAAACTTTATTTTAGGTATGCAGCAGAAATCACAAGCCCACTTTTTTCAGTTAACCTGCAAGATGGAGGGGTGAATGCAAATTACCTGGTTCCCCTCTCTTTTAAAGCATCGTAAATCAGGACTTACTTGATTGTAACACTTTGGTGCAGATAATTCCCAAGACTCAATATTGCTGAAATGAAGATGGATCACTCCATGCTTGGAGTTGTGCTCTTCATATATTGTTATATTGTAGAAAAACTAACAGTGATTTTCAGACCCATTGTAACATTCTGTGGGTTCTAGAAACACTCTAGATGCTCATACATTTCAGACTTAACTAGAAACTATATTGTAAAGAAACTCAGCCATCTATTTCATAAAAAATATTCAATTTTCTTCTTCTGGTTTTAAGTATAAAACAGACACTCTGCTACCTTTGGAATTATTCTTCCCTTTGCTTTCTACAGGAGATGAGTAGGGCCGCATACTGATATCATAAATGCTTCTCAGTTTTATTTCAGTTGCCAGGTTTGTATTTATCTTGCTATTGCAAGTCTGGGGGCTCCACAAGGAAATGTAGCGGTCTTTAAACCTAGAATGGTTTGCTTAGAAAACAGTGAAGTAGTAGCCTTTCTCATTGTGTTTCACAGTACAGGAAAACTCCCAGGTAAACAAAAGCAAGTGCTTTCCCTGGAGCAGCAATGTGTTGTCTATGGGCCAAATGGTTCAACACCCAAGACTTTGGTAATTGAGCTGTGACTTGCTGATTACATGGACATAGGTCAGTATTTTTATTTGTTTGATAAGTTACCACTATCCTAGGCAACATTCACATTGAGGCAACATGCCTCTAGGTGGCCTGGGCTGAAGGGGCAATGTTTTTATTCCAGAGAATCAGAAAGTAGTATTCCAACACTGAGGAGTTGTTTTATTCATTATTGGTTTGCTTGCTTGTCTCCCAAAAAGGGACTGGAATTGTGTTTAGAATATGAATCGATGGTGTGTAGAATTCTGGTGGGCATGTTTAGGCAAGGTTAAAATTTAGATGAATTAAAGTGTAACATAAATGTCACCCTCAACTTGACCTAATTGTAAAGTACTGTTTTGCTGGTGTATAATAAAAAATACATTTTCTTTAATTATGTCTGTAAATTTGCTAATGTACTAAATGCCTAATTATTTTATGGCTTGCTTTAAAATGGTTGATACAATTAAACATTTTAAACAGTATGAAACCCCAGTCTTAATTATTCAACAGACATGAGCTACTGGCACATTGCATTAGAGAACTTGACTCATTCTCTCCTGCTTCCAGTATTAATATGTGCTGTAAACTGTTCTCACGTAGCATTTTTAAAAATGCTTTCACAATAAGTAGTGAAAATATTTTTATCCCTTTCCTGATTTTTTTCTCTGGATGACCTTTATATATGTCAACAACAGCTTGACATTTGAGGACAGAGAGATGGTTGTCAAAGTGACCTTTTGAAGGTGACTTCAAAGAGAAGAGCTCCATCTGCGTACAGGAATCCCAGAGGCAGGAACAGAAAAAAAATCATCAGGAAAAAATAAACTGTGTCTAGCACCTGAGAGCATACAGGACTGATGTGACTTTGAATACTGAATAATACAAAGCACATAATAGCAGAAGCTGTGAAACAGACTCAGGCCAATCTAGAAAACAGAGTATTCATGGGCCAGATACTTCTAGTGACACCATTGTAAGTTGGAAGTAATTCTAAATAAATAGGACTACAACTAAAGTAAACCTGGCATACAGGAGTTAAGAATCAGGTCCCGTATGCCCTATCACAAAGTAATATAATATTTCTTTATAAAATAAATATACCTAAGATACTAAAGCCTGTACTGTAATCTTGATGTAAGCTAAATAAAAAAATTCACATAATTTTAAAATAGTAATGATTTCCTGTAAATTAATGATTAAATGCTACTTCTAAATTCTTTTATCTTTATAGGTTTTAGGTTAGCACTATAATGTTATCAAGGTGAGTGTTTAAATATTATGTTTCCTTCTCATAATCCTGCTTTTTTAAGATCAAACAAAATGTCTCTTTGTGATTACAACACTGATGTACTTCTCACAAGATAGTCTACCAAGAGCTTTGTCCTTACATGCATAATTCTCACTCACACACACAGGCCCACTGACTTTTGTCATTACTATTTGTATGAACAGAGATTATTCACTAGAGCAAGAATTGTGGAACTGGGTCTTTTCTTAACATCCTACTTCATTTTCACAGCATGTGAACTAGTATCTTCACTGTACTACAGAGATGAATCTTAAATTTTGTCTTTTCACATTATAATAGTGTAATAATTTTCATTAAAAATGCCACTTTATTTGATGGGATTCTCTCTCTCCCTTTAAACTGCTGAAAGGAGTGCATTATCCTTCATCTGCTCTTTTAGGATAGGCTACTCCACAAAGAAACTACCCTGTATGCATTCATTATTTTACAACAAGATAATGTACTGCTGACTTGGACACAAAATGAATATGAACAGCAACCAAAAGAAAAGGAGCTTGAAAAAAACCATAATAGTTTTCAACTTACTGAGATTACACCAAGAAATATATTCCATCCATATTAGAAAATGATACTTATGTGAATAACGGCACATTTATTAGCATATTTGGCTCTTAAGTATGTTTAACCACACTGACATATTTGCATATATTTGTTTGACTTGATTTTTAAAACCTGCATTTTTTTGTATTTTTGTCCTAGTGCAGGAAAATGACTGAATTGTACTTGTTTTCTTCATGCAAACAGAAACTTCCAGAATGAGCTGATGTTCCATTGACTTTAAGCATAGTTTCATAGTTTCTAGGGTCGGAAGGGACCTGAGCAGATCATCTAGTCCGACCCCCAGCCATGGCAGGAAAGAGTACTGGGGTCAAACGACCCCAGCAAGGTGTTCATCCAGCCTCCTCTTAAACACCCCCAGGGTAGGAGCCAGCACCACTTCTCTTGGAAGTTGGTTCCAGATCCTAGCCGCCCTGACTGTGAAGTAGCGCCTCCTGATATCTAACTTAAACCTACCCTCTGCCAGCTTGTGACCGTTATTCCTGGTTACTCCTGGCGGTGCTTGGGGGAACAGGGACTCCCCCAATGCCTGCTGGTCCCCTCTGACTAGTTTATAAAAGGCCACAAGATCCCCCCCCAGCCTTCTCTTGTGGAGGCTGAACAGGTTCAGGTCCTGTAGCCTCTCCTCATAGGGCCTGCCCTGCTGTCCCCTGATCATGCGAGTGGCCCTCCTCTGGACCCTCTCCATGTTGTTCACATCCCTCCTGAAGTGCGGTGCCCAGAACTGGACGCAATACTCCAGCTGCAGCCTGACCAGTGCCGCATAGAGGGGGAGGATCACCTCCTTGGACCTGCTCGAGATGCATCTGTGGATGCATGACAAGGTGTGGTTGGCCTTCCTAACTGCCTTCCCACACTGCCGACCCATGTTCATCTTGGAGTCAGTGATGACTCCAAGATCCTTTTCTGCCTCTGCACTGATGAGAAGGGAGTTCCTCAACCTGTAGGTATGGTGCCGGTTGTTCCTCCCCAGGTGCATCACTTTGCACTTGTCAGTGTTGAATCCCATCCTATTCTCATCCTCCCACCCTTGTAACCTGTCTAGGTCTGATTGTAGCCTGTTGCTTCCTTCTAGTGTGCCCACGTCCCCCCACATCTTAGTGTCATCAGCAAATCTGAGCAGGGTGCTTTTTACCCCCTTGTCCAAGTCACTGATGAAGATGTTGAACAGTGTGGGCCCGAGGACCGAGCCCTGCGGAACCCCACTGCCCACGTCCTTCCAGGTTGAGAAGGACCCATCCACTACCACCCTCTGGGTGCGGCCCTCCAGCCGCCAGTTGGCGACCCATTTGACCGTGTGTGTGTCGACACCACAGTCCCCCAGTTTCTTAATGAGAACAGGGTGAGAGACAGTGTCGAAAGCCTTCCGGAAGTCCAGGAAGACTATATCTACTGCTACCCCTGCATCTAATGATCTGGTGATCTGATCTTAAAAGGCCACAAGGTTGGTCTGACAGGACCTGCCACTGATGAACCTGTGTTGGTTGCCCCTATGCATGCCCCTGCTGGCCCCTCGTGGATGTGTGCCAGAATAATTTTCTCAAACAGCTTGCCTAGGATTGAGGTAAGACTAACTGGCGTATAGTTTCCTGGGTCCTCCTTCTTCCCTTTTTTGAAGATGGGAACCACGTTGTCCCTCTTCCAGTCCTCCAGCACCATTCCAGAGCACCACGAGCGCTCATGAAGCCGTGCCAGGGGTCCTGCAATGACCTCGGCCAATTCCTTTAGAACTCTAGGGTGGAGATTGTCCGGACCGGCTGATTTGAATACGTCCAGCCCCTCCAGAAGCTCCCTAACTAAATCCTTGCTAACCCGTGGCCCAGGTGCGCCTCCCCTGGGGCCTGAGGGGGGCCCAGCAGGGAGGTGGCTGTTCTAGTCCTTACTTAGGAAGACGGAGGCAAAGAAATCATTAAACATGTTAGCTTTGTTGTCTGGTGTGACGACCAAATTTCCCAACGCGTCCTGCAGGGGCCCCACATTACCCGGAACCTTCTTTTTACCCCCTATGTATTTAAAGAAGGACTTCTTATTGTCCTTAATCTGGGAAGCTAGTCCTAATTCCATCACTGCCTTGGCCTTCCTGACTGGCCCCCTACATCCCCGAGCAACTACAGAATAGTCCTCCCTGGTGATGACCCCTTCTTTCCATTGGGTGTAAGCCTCCCTTTTAGCAAGGAGACATTCCTGGATGCTTTTGGAGAGCCATGGAGGCTTGTGTGCCCTCCTGCTCCCTTTGATCCTCATTGGGATTACCTTCCTTTGGGCTTGGAGGATCGTCTCCTTGAGGAGCGACCACTCTCCTTGGACGCCTGGCTCCCCTCCCCTCTGGGACCTCAGCATTTCTCCAACTATCCTCCTTAGCTCGTTGAAGTTTGCCCTCCTGAAATCTAGGGTTACTGCCTTACTGCAGGCCTTTGTCACCTTGCGCTGGATGGTGAATTCCAGCAGGCGATGATCGCTGTCGCCCAGGTGGTCGAGCACCCCCGGCCCCCTCACCAGGTCATCACCTGTGGCCAGCACTAGGTCCAACAAGGCGTCTCCCCTGGTGGGGCTGTGCACCTCCTGGGTTAGATGGAGGTCCTGCACTCTGTCTAAGAACCTACCCAGCAGATGTCCGGGAAATTCAGGTCCCCCATGACTACCATATCCTTAGACTTCACTACCTCTGTGAGCTGACCTAAGAATTCCTGGTCAAGCTCTTCCTCCTGGTTGGGAGGTCTGTAGCAGACCCCCACCGTTAAGTCTCTTTCCCCTCGACTGCCTTGTACCCTAACCTAAAGCACTTCAGAGTGCCCTTCCTCTGACTCTTCGCTAATTGATGAGGATGTGTATTCCTCCTTAATATACAGGAATGGCCTCATGTAACCCAGCATGTGCATTGCTGAAGTATCTTGGTCACCTGGACTAATCTGATTGCCTGTTCCCCAGATTTATGAGAAACAAGTTGTTGCAACTTCCAGGGACACTTTCTTCAGTCCCACTGCTGTAAGTTCAACCCTGGGAGCGTATAAGCATTCAAATCAACAGGTGGAAATTAAAACACTTTAGATAAAGCAGTTGAAAACCCTATCAGTTCCTGGTTGTAGAATAATGCATCTGTCTGGTTGCCTGCTCTACAGACTGACTGCACACTAGAGGGCACAGTCAGAGCACCCCAGAGCATACATCAGACCTGTTTTGCAGGCTCCACTGTCTACCTGGAGACAGGCTCCTTCCCAGCTGTCACCACTGGTCACAACACCCGCTCAGACCCATGCTGGCTCTGGCCTTGCCCATTGGGGCTGCACTGTGGTGGGGGCAGCTGCGACCCCTGCACTTGCCATGCTGGGCAGTGTTTGCTGCTGCTGCCTGCCTGGAGCTCATGCCATGGTAGGCTGCATTGAGGCTGCCACCACCGCCTCTGGACTGCCCAGTGCACAAGCTCCGGGTGGGCGGCAGCAGCAGCAGCAGCAGCAAACACTGCCTAGCGTAGCAAGCGGGGGTGGGGGATGCTTTCCTCCACGCCGAGCAACTACTGCTGTTGCAGCGCAGCCCCAACGGACGAGCCCAGAGCTACGCGGGGCCCAGGCTGGCAGTGGGGGTGGGTTACAAGCTGGTGCTGAGTGTGAGGGAAAAGCGGCCCCTCCCCCACCCCGTGGCCAGCACCCTGCGCTGAAGCCTCTCACAGCCTGCATGGGACTGCCTGTGCCTGCTCAGGACAGCCCTGCATGGGCTGTGAGCAGCTGCAGCAGGGAGCGCGGACCACGGGGCAGGTGAGGGGCCACTTTTCCCCTGGCTCAGCACCAGTTCCTTCCCTGCTGGTGAGCAGGGGTTGGGGCTGCATGCTTCCCCCCACCTGTACCGCAGAGCTGGGGGGCACTGGGAGTAAGCGGGTGCACAGGGCCCGCACAGGTGTGTCCCAGGGCCAGCGCCAGCGCCAGCGGGGCCCAGAGCAGGTTGGCAGGGATACAGGGTCCCGGCTGGCAGGGCTCTATGGAGCCAGGCCAGCTCCTCCCTCTCCCTGCTGGTGCAGCCCAGCCCGGCTCCAAAGACCCCTGCCAGCCTGTGCCCCGTTCTGGGCCCCACTGGTGCTGGCCCTGGGACACTGGTTCCAAGATGGTGACCAGAGGATGGGGCACCTGTCAAGGGGCGGGGCTACCCATGCAGCCTTTGACAGGTTGCCAAAACTGGGTAAGCAGCTCTCCACCCAAAATAATTGCCCGCCCCAATCTAAACGTAATGCTTGTAGGCATCCACTGGTACTGTTAGGGGATTTAGAGAGTTAACTTTTTCCTACCATCTAGCTCAGCCAACACCAGTATCATTCCCCTGATAATGCTAGAGTTGAATTTAACTACTATGCATTGCAACCATCTCAGTATCACCCCAAATAACTTAGTATTTAATCTGTAGATGAAAACATTTCCAGTAAATAAATGGAAAATCTCTTAGAGTAATTTGCAAAACTTGACATTTACATTTTGGATATGATAATGTGAGATTACTTCTGGCACATTATCAGCTTTAGAAAAAATATTTTAGTGCTTTAAATTATTTACCCTGGCATCATTTTCCATCTATTCAGCATAAACAAAATGGCTATAGGTACAATATCCTTGTGATAGAAGAACATGTAAAGAATTCAAAGGTTCTCTCTTAATATCCATTTTTTTTTAAATTAACACGTAAAGGTAGTACTTATGAAATTCTACCTTGGCAGTGGTGACACTAGTCTTGAGCAAGTACAATGCAAACTAGATTCTGTAATTTGTGAAAAATTCAACCTTGTATGACTTGTGCCCTGATTTTCAATAGACTTCAGCTCCGGATTAAACCGAAAACTGGAAATTCTGGTTCATAATCTCTAGGTAAACGTCACATAATCAGAGTGGGTGAGATAGGAAAAGACTGCCTTATGCACCTTTGCATTCCTAAGACTACTCTAAATTGTGTTCAGCTATCCCAAGAGTCATTCTAGTAGCCAGAGGTTATCTGAAGCATAATACTACCACTACTTCATGATTCTCTCTCTATTCCCCTGCAATCTTTCTAACTGCTTATATAGCAGCATCTTCAGAGGATCTCTCCTCAACTCTGTTCAACTTTGTGGCCTTTGTTTCCTTCTCTTACAGTACTATATCATATCCCTGTGTTATCTCACCCACAAACACAATTTTAACTATGTATGGACAATTAAGAGATATTTATCATTAATAATTATAAATGATAACAATATTAGTAATTATTATAATTTATATGGATATTTAAGAGATCTTTATATGGATAATTAAGAGATCTGCCCCTTTGCTACTGATTTATGCCCATTTGCCCAACTAAAATCAGGCCACGGCTCTGTGACATTCTATTATTGATAGTTTGCTAATACAGCATGATTAAAACAGAGCTCTTAACCTTCCTCCATTGCAAGCTGTCTTTAGGATGTGCGCTTTCATAATCACTATGCGTAACACCAACATCCTGCCTGTCACTCTGGTCCATAATCTTCAACCTTCGTCCAAAGCCTCCTATTCAGGTTATGTCTAAGTCTTGCAGACACTTTTATAACATTTATAGTCTTTCCTCCCTAAGCACACAGTGAAAGCTCTTGTCCAAGAACTCATCGTCTTGCATCTTAATTAATATATTATCTCTTTCCCTGGTGTTAAATGCAATTGTGCCCTGCTGACACACATTCAGAATAGTGATGCAGAGATCATTTTCCTAATATGCTACCATAAGCACAATTCTTTTTTCAAACTTCCACTTCGTCCTTTTTGTCATCACATCAAATATAAACTACTTTTCACTTTTGAGGTCCTGACCCCATCTTGGTTATCATCTGACCCTACCACCTATCATCTGAAAGGTCAGCTTTTCCATCAGGTCAGCTGTCTCCTTCAGTAATCCCATAACATCAGACTTATTTGCTTGGTAAAATATGAGACAATGCTCAGAAGGATTAGAAGCAGCAGAATAAGAAGGGAACAGGAGGGCACAAGAAGGAGTAAGGAATAGAGTAAGGAAAGAAGTAAATATAAAAAAGTGAGGGGCTACTCATGAAGTCTTATACCACCAAAAAGGACTACCAGAAACAAAATGGAGGGTATGTTATGTAATCAAGTAGTTGGTCCTGTGATAGTATTGTGTCTGTGATAGTATTGTGTTTATTTTCATCATGCCTTCTCAGAAGTGTAACCTGGGTGGTACGCGGGACGTACCCTCTCTTCAAATGGAAGGGATGTTAGTGAGAGTGTGTATGATGTGGGGAGTGTGACTGTCTAGCTATAGGCCAGCTCACCTCCTTTCCTACAGAGTAGAGCAGAGAAGACTAGGAGTCACAGTGATTCTTAACTATGTATAGATTTAATGTTACACATTAATAAATAACTTACAGCCTTAAACTTACATACATGAATATATATATATATATATATATATATATATGTAAATGCTGACAGAAATACGTTCACCCAAACAAAGGGCTCTAATTAACCCCACACTCAAGCACAGGCCTACCCTCTGGCTTTCTGATTAGTCTGCAATCCCGCCTCCCCAACAGGGCCCCCTAGGCAGCAGGAGAAGGAGGACTTAATGATAAAGCATCAGGTTAATCAGTGGACTGATGACAAAATAATAGGCAGTGATGGGTCAATAATTTGACACATACAATAAGGTTACATCCAATAGAAACCTATATACCTAAAGATAGTCAATACAACCCAATGACAAAAATACCTAATGGTAATAGGACAATATATATACTTATACAATAAGGTTACATCAAACATAACATTTATGCATAAAATACCCAAATACACTAGATATGAACATAATACAGTTAGTAATTCTCTTCTAATACAACAGACGCAAGATAACAATAACAACCCTAGCAGTGTAGGACAAGAAACAGAACCCAACCATGGTGCAGCTGCTGTGCCCAAGGAACACAAGCAGGGTCCCTGTCACCTAATAGGGCATCATTACCCTCTCCAGGTTACTCAGCTGGGCAGGGCCCCTGTGATATCCTCAGTTGGTTGCATGAGTATTTCCCTGCTTCCACGAGTATCTACCCCAACTTGCCTGCCACAGCTTGATGGAAACGTAATTCAAGGAGGGGTTTAGTGGTGTTCCCACTGTGTCCCAGAGTTCATAATACTCACTGAAACGGTGTGGCTGATCCTTGGTCTCCGCCTCCCCTATACCCCATTTCACTCACCGACCATGCAGGCTGTTGTGCCACCGTTCCCAATTACTGGCTCTGGCTTCTTATAGCCTCCCATCAGGCCTCGACCCCATCGGCTTAAGTGGGAAGTGCAGGCTTGTAGTTGCAGCCTGGCACTCGTCCCTAATCCTTGACCCTGCTCCATTCCTTCGCCAGACCTGGAACTGCCATCCCTTCCATAGGTTCAAGGATGACTGTAACAATCCAGAACTCACAGGGTGGCAACTGAGCCCAGAAACCCTTCTTGGGGAGCTGTGCATGGGAAGCCTGTTCTGGCTCCCTTACACTGCTCCTGCTCATGTCTGGTGGGTCAGCGTCACGGGGGAACCCACGCTGGCTGGCATGCACCCTGGTGAGCTTGGCGTATCACTCCATTTGTTCTCACTGTACCTGGCTTCTGTCGAGGTTTTTAAATCTCCTGTGGCAGTCGTCGTAGCTGATGTCATTAGCTGGCCACTGCCCAGTCTGATTTATAGATATTTGAAAAGCTATGCAGTACTGGCTCAAGCGGCTCCAGCCCCTGCCTCCAGCTCCCTCCTGGGTAAGTTCTCCATGGTGCCGAGGCCCCTGGGTCTGCCTTCGGGAGCATCGGGTTTTGTTTCCAATGCCCCCAATCCCTGTGAGCGGCCCCAGCTGCCAAAGCCCCAAACTAGGGAACTTCCATTACCAAACAGGAGCCCTGGATCCCTCTTCAGGTCCCAAGGCAAATTGTCCCCTCTTTCCCTTCCACCCCTGTAGCGTGGAGGGGCCCTCCTCCCTTGTGGGAATCCCCTTCTTGGGTGACTCATGATTCCCTCAGGCTTGACGGGGTTGGACTGGTCTCCAGTGGTGTGTGTTGGAGGTGCACAGCATCCCCTCCCTCTCTGGAAAGGCCTGAGCTGCCCTGTGTGGCTCTCCTGGCCTGTCAGGCTGCCCTCCTCCCTGTGCGCTGAAGGGTCATTTGCCCCATGCAGGTAGGGGTGGGAACCCAAGCTGCATAGGGCAGTCCTTGGTGTCCCTTCTGCTCTATGGCCCTGTGCACTCCTCCATGCACCGATGGCACTGCACTGATGACACTGCTCTTGCCTTGTGCAGGGTTGGGGACCTGTGCTGCCTCATCCAGCTGTTGTGGCCTTGTCTGCTCCTGGACTCTCCGTGCATCAGCTCTCCAGCCCTGTGCACCAGTCTGTGCACTGAGGGCTTCTACCCCGCCTCGTGCAGGGTTGGGGACCCGAGCTGCTTCGTCATCCCTCATCAAAGCCGCCCAAAGCTTGCTGGGCATGCTGCCTTTTTATTCCTTCAGAAGATTCCACCCCTGGATTGGGAGCGGATCAATAGAAAAGCCTGAGGGGTTAGTTCCCCTTCAAGTCCTGCTCTTCACCTGACCCCTAGGTTGGGGAAGGGCAAAGCTTTCTCCTTCCCTTTCCTGATTCATAGGGAAGGGAAATGCTCCCACCAATTGCTCTGAGCCTTCTGGCTCAAGCCAGCAAACTGGGCTGCTACCAGCAAGCCTGCCACAGAAGCATCTTATGTAATCAATTACTGGAATTGGTGTTTGACTACCTCAGCAGGTAAACTGTAGGACTGGAACTTTGAGGGGAATTATTTAGTGGGAGTAACTGTCAAAAATGTTGTCCTTAACGTGAAAGAAGTTTGAACACTAGTGCAACAGATAATCAGTACTTAGAGATCTAAATTCCAGCAACATTTAAACTAATGCAAAAAGACATGTGCTGTGAAGTGATGGTAGGTTGACAGCAAAGAAGAGAAGGAAAAAATGATACAGAAAAATGGGATTCAAGCACCATTTAGAGCATCACAGTGGTACTCAAGGTGACAAAAGGAGTATTAATTACCAATGAAAGTCTTAATAATTCAACTGATAAATTCACTAGAACTAAAAGACTGTATTTAACACTTCAGAGAACTTAGACAAAATCAGTAATTAACAGAGAACATCCAGAACTTGTAATTATTTAAATGTATGCATAATATAAAATAGTCTAATAATAGAAGCACTCAGCCATGAGCACAGACCTGAGTGTCTATACAAGAGCTGTGAGGTTGGTCCAATTCACCGGAATTCCAGCGCATGGAGCAGACTCAGTTAATCGAGTCTGCTGGACCATGGCAGTTGCTACACTCTAGGAGCTTCCTGCATCTTGTTGAACGAGCTTTAGACTGCAGACAGAAGTGCTGCTCCCAGATGTAACTCCAAAAGATTTCTGCAAAGTGTTCTGAGTTACACCGTTACCCCAGACCAAACAGAAGTTCACTGTTTGTTCCAAGGGGAAGGGAATCTAGCTGTGGGCTGCGAGCCTGCAGCCAGGTTCCCGTAGCAATAGTCAAGCTCTCTGCCAGTGCTTGCTGTTTTCAGAATGGGAGGGGGAAAAGGCCAGGAGACAGCTCATTCTTGGGACTCCCCAGCCCCTACTGAAGGGTGGGGTGGCTGAATTGGAGCCTCCTCCACTGGGGGGAAGGTGGGGGAGGGCTCCAATACTCCCACCTCACCCAAACCCCCCAGACTGAGACCTCCCTCTGCTCCCCCACTCCCTCCACCCTGCTTCTGAAAACAGCAACAGGCTGGGAGTTGGGCAGACACAAGTTACAGAACATGCCATGTGTTGAAAGATCCCATGCAATGAGGGTCACATTTTCTCCCAGTTGGCCATCTTTGAAGCTGTTTGCAGATGTGCACATGTGTTTGGCCACAGCTATAAACTGCTTTCTGTGGCCAGATCAGGCAAAAAAAAAATGTCAGTTTTCTCTGCACCCTACGTTCAAGCATCCCTGCTACCATTTTTAAGTGTGAGGATGCTCATACACAAGACACAAGGATGTTTTAATTAGAGCACTCGGAGCTGCTCTAATTAAAGCGCTGCCGCTGCCCCTGCCCCACGTCTGGAGCACGTGTAAAAGTGGCCTCAATAACTTCTGAACCTTGTCTGTAACAAACAACCTTGTCTGCCTACTGCTGTTTTAACATTTCAGACGTCACCAGTTGATTTTCCCTGTAGGCCACAGTGTCTCCAAGCGAGGGGGCCGGAAGCGACACCAGCACACGCGGGCGAGCAGCTCTGAGGGGCAGACGAGGGACTCGAACCCGCCACCCACCCGCAGCCGCCTGCCTGTAACTCGCAGCTCGGGAGACAGGGCGCGGCCGCAGCCCGCCCGCGGCCTCAAACACACGCGCATTTCTGCTTTCCCCCTCCCCACGCAGAAGTGCGATTGCGTCATCACGAACGGCCGGCGACCTCGCTCCTTGAATGGCGCGGTGGAAGTGACGCGCCGGAAAAGCTGGCTGGTTTGTGGTTCAGCTGGTTGCTAGCAGCCGGCTTGTGCGGCGTCCGTCGTTTCCCGGCTGCAGTCTCCGTGCGGTGTCTGGGCCCGAGCGCGGCGGGGCGATGAGCTACGAGCACCGCAGGGGATGGGGCCGCGGCCGCGGCGGGGGTGGCGGCGGGGGCGGGGGCTCCCGGCCTTCCTCCTCCGAAGGAGGATACGGAGGCCGTGGGGGCGGCGGCGGCCGGGGGCGACATCCTGGGCACCTGAAGGGCCGCGAGATCGGGCTGTGGTACGCGCGGAAGCACGGGCAGAGGAGCAAAGAGGCCGACAGGCAGCAGGTAACGAAGCGGCGGGGCTGAGCGGGGTCGGCGCCCGCCAGCCGCACTCTTCGGCCCCGGGGCTCCCGCGGTGCCCTGGACATCTGCTTGCCTGTGAACCCCTAAGAGCAAGTGGTAGCTCGCAAGCAGCCGGATGTCAATGCCAGCACTTGCAAATAAATCATCATCAATCAATCCCCCCTCCCCGCCCCCCTGACCCCCACTTCTGGGTCAGGCTGGCACATCCTCCCCCCTGCCCCCCTCAGAGAAGCCAGTTGAAAGAGAAGTTTGCATACAGGGAAGAAAACATGTTAGTTTTTAAGCTGCAACTGAGGATAAACTATGGGGAGGGCAGCTCTAAAAAACACTTGGTGTGTCCCTGGAGGTTTGAAAGGGGATTTGAATAGGGCCTAGTTCACCTGTCACTTATTCTTCCTTGTACCATTAAGCAAAAAAAACTGGTGAATACAAAGAAGAGCCTCCTCTATCTCAAAAGCTAAAGACTTTGATGGAGGAAATAGATTTTTTTTTCCTTTTTTTAACTTTTGTGCTGATTTTGCTGTCCTACAAAAGATAACACATGTGATATCATGTTTGTGCTGTTGTCATATACAAAAGATACCACTTTCAGCAGCTCAGCACCTGTTTTCAGATACAAAATGTTATCTTCCCTCCTTAAAAATTCCTCTGCAGAAGAGGAGGATCAAGTCTGCACTTTTACACAGTATTTCCCCCTGGCAATAACATGTGCAGCTGTAAGGAGATGAAACAAGCAATTCTTCTCAATATGTGTGTCTTGTTTTATGTGTGTCTTATTTTTTTTCCTGCTGGGAAGAGGCAGTTTGTGTGTTGTTGCCTGTTCGTGTGCGCCTGTGTAATATCAGGGCACCTCCACAGGCATAGTTTTGGAAAGGACGGGGAGAGGCAAAAAGAATGTAAGGAAAGTGCTCTTAAGTAATGTTCACGGGCAGGAGATGTACAACAATGTCAACATATGGACCTGTTTAGTTCATTTCTTTTTGATCCAGCAGACTATGTTCTTTTAAAAACTGTGAAAAAGTTGTAGTGTTTTTTGTTTTGTAGTTAATGGCCTAACTTCTGAAAGATTTAGATAACTGAAATTTGACTTGTCTATTAAAATAGTTACTCCTCGCTTAATGTTGTAGTTATGTTGTTGGAAAATGCAACTTTAAGTGAATCTAATTACGTCACAGTAGTTGCCTGCTAGCAGGCAACAGCCAAACAACATTATAACCGAACACTGTGTGACTTTAAACAAGTATATTCTCTAATAGATTAGCAACATTGTAATGAAACAAAGTTAAGCGGGGTGATGTTAAGTGAGGAGTACGTGTAGCTGTAGAACACTTTATTTGAAATCCATTAATGGCGTTCACTGTAACTGGATTTTTTTTTAAGACTTTAAGGTATTTAACAAGTGAGTAATGAAGGGCTGGCATAGTAGAGGTGAGGGCATTATATAAATCTCAGCTTTTTAAACTTCAGTTTCCATTATACCTGTAACACAAAGAAAAAGTTGCACCTAAGAACTTCCTTAGAAATAGCAACTTGTGCACAAGTTCAAACGTAAGCTTTTATACAAATGAATTTGATGGTTAAGATGTCTTCTGTGATATAGTAAGAAAAAGTGCATTGCCCTTGTTTTCTGAATTACTGGATAAACCGCTTTTCTGTTGCTTTAGAGAGCTGTGGTGCAAATGGATGAACATCGTGAAGAACAGATTGTGCAGCTGTTGAATACTGTCCAGACTAGAAACGAAAAAGAACAAGAAGCCATGTCCTGGTGGTCAGGCGAGGAAGAAGGGTAAACAGAACAATTATTTGTGCATTATATTTATTTTGGTTCACACAGTGTCATTCTGGGAGTTGCTAAAAAGACTTCAGTAGAACATCTAGTGCCATTGCTTGTGCGGCTTAGCTTAAGTAAAAATGCTGTGACATTTTTCTCTCTGTGTCTTAATGTATCAAGCCAATTAATATGGCATTGTCACATTGTTTTGCAGGAAATGTGAGTTTAAAATATTTACCCATTTTAGAGTACTAGGCTGATCTATTAGGAAGAATACATTTTCTTAGCTCACCTTGGATTGATGTCTTTTTGTTTCCTGTGCGTGGGAAGGGCCAGGATACTGGGCCTCCTATTAATTCTAGGGACACTTTGCCTTACGCTATTTGTAATTCTGTAGTCCTCTACTAACCTACTACTAATGGCTGCAACTGGAGAAGATGCATTAGGGAAAGGAATGTGTGGTATTTGCAACTGGTTCTTTTATCCCTTCTTCCAGGTGGTCAAACTTTGGCACAGGCAGTCTGTGTGTAATATGTGGCAGAGTAGAGAGAGCATAGGCAGCACAGTGGCAGAAAAATAGGAATAAGAAAGCTTGGTCAGGGACCACAGGTTAAGGAGCAGAAAGTAGAGCAGCAGATTGGGCAGGGGAAAGGGATCAGAGTGGCATTCAGGGAAGGTGCGCTGCTAACCTGTGGCATCATGCCTACCAGAGTTTGCCCCTCCATGTCCTGCTCTGTTTAACTGATGTGGTGATAAAATTGCTTGGCTATAGCAGAAGCATGTAGTATTGCCTTGTCTCCAGTTTGCTCTTGCATCTGTCTGAAATATCTGTTGTTGTTAATTATACCTACAGTTACTAAAGCTGAAGGATTAGAAAAGTGTTTCTTTTTTGCTTCATGCATTTGACAGCACTTTCATTCCAGCAATGGGTTTTAAAAGTGGGGAATTGATTTCCAAAAAATGAAAATTGGCAAAAGCCTGGCATGTGTAGTGTTTGAAATGCATTTTAAATAACTCCTCAAAGTGACTACATTTCAGATTGACACTCAGGATGGTTAAGAAAGAAAATGTAAAAATCCAATTTACTTGTCACTATGCTTTTTTGCTTCTCTTTGAGATTGAACAGTGAAATCAAGACAAGCTTTGCACTTGTGTAGACCATTTCACTTGCAGATGTCTTGTGGGGCGTTATCTGTTGTTTTTTTTCTTTTTGCTGTTGTAAGGGAAAGGTTTGTTCAAAAAAAGTTTGTGCATGAATTTTCTGTGTGTGTGTGGTGCATGTGCAAGTAGTTTTCATTGGTGGTTGCAAAATTACTTTGAACGTAATAAAACTTAAAGCAGTTCCGTATGCATACCTGAGAAACCTGAAGAGACAGATTTTCTTCAAGGTGCTCTTGAATTCATATGTTTAAGAATATTAGCGCACGTGATCTCTGCTGAGAAAAGGAAACTCATTTGTATGGTTTAAAAATTAGACAGACTCAAGATATTTAACAAAAAGTCTTTCTACTACTTGTTTCAGTGGCCAAGTGTATCCTTAATTATTTTGTTTTAACATTTCAATATGGAAGTTAAAATGCAATCTAATCTTTGTTCCAGACCTGATCAAGTGGAGCAAGTAAAAGAGAAACCAACCTTGGAAAAGGTTCCTATAAAACATAGACCAAACTTGGAGAGAACATTCCTAGATCGGGATGCAGAATTTCTGTTTCAAAAAAATGAGCCAGATATTGATTTAGATGAGCAATTTAGAGAAGAATTAAGAAAGAAGAAGTCTGATTCAAGATACATTGAAATGCAGGTACTGTATAATGCTAAAGTAACTTGCTTTGAGTAGAAGGCATAGCTTTTTTTATCTTATTTAGTGAAAGAATGTTGGTTTGATAATCTTACCTTAGTTTTACTAAAATACCTGAAAATAACTTTTGATATTTTTTGTGATGCCATTTTTATGTAGCTAGCTAGCTATCTATCATTTTAATTAAAACATTTTACAAGGGTAATTACCAATTCTGTGCAATCTAGTAGAAAGTATTAGACATTATATTAATTTGTATTAATATGAGCATACATACTTATATTGTGTAATGTTTTTTGATGTGGCTAGCATTCCAAAATTCGTAGTTAAGAACTAAATCCAGAGCTGTGACAGCCTTTGGTAACTTTGAATAAATTACCTGGGTAATTTAGTCATGAAAGCAGTAACTGGCCATAGGTTCAGTTTTATTTTGATATTGTGCTAATTGTTTTATCCTTCATCCATTTCTATCAAATCAATCTATGTATATATGGGTGTATAGGTTATCTTTACAGAATATCATTAAGGGGTGCTGATGTGCCTACAACTGGGAAGGGCAACTATTTTGGGTGCAGAGATGCTTAACCTGTCACCTTTGCCACAAGAAGTCCCTCCTCTTGCCTTTCAGAAATAGTCCTTTTGGGAGTGGGGATTACTATCTTAGAACTAAAAAAAAAAAAAATCATACAGTAAAAGTCAAACACCTGCTAGAACATTTTTAAATTTATCACAAAAAATATTTATCATGATTTGTGTTGGTGTGCTGTATATAGAAGGGACTGCATAATAACTAAAAAATAGTCTCATTCTTTTATATTGTGTATGGGGCTTGGGGAGGGTGTATGTATGGTAGAGGTGTGGCTGTGTGGGGGCATAAGGTATGTTGGGGGTTGTGGAGGTGGGTGTGGGGGTGTGAGGTTTATGAGGTGTGGGCAGTGCCCCCGCCCCATGGCAGCTCCTGTGGCCAGCAGCAGCAAATGGGTGGGCAGTACTTGAGGAGCTCCTGCCCAGTGCAGGTGCTGGTGCCAGGTGGGGCATCTCTCTGGCCAATGCTGCGCTGGGGGCAAGAGGTGCAGCCTACTTGGCCACCTCTATCCCAGCGGATCTGCGTGCACCTGCAGCTTCTGGCCTTGCACGCAGTAGCCCTGCTGGGCCCCGTGGGGAACCAGGAGGCAGGCTCTTTCCACTTCCAGTCAGCAGACCTGCATGGCAAGGGCAAGAAGGCAGTGGCTGCAGTGCAGCACTTCTCCCAGCACGTGGCCCTCCGATAGAGGCAGCAGCAAGAGCCAGCCAGGAACCATGGGGCCAGGCTGGCTTCTGCTGTGTTCTGCGTTGCAGCCAGAAAACATGCAACTTGGCATGGCACAGCTGTTCAGCCTGCCTGGGCACCGTCCTACCCTGCCCCCATGGTTCCTGCCTGCGATGTAGCACACAGCAAGAGCCATCCCAGCTCCATAGTTCCTGGCTGGCTCCTGCTGCCGCTGGCCCTGACCCCTGGGGTTCCATGCTCCCACCTGCTACTACTCCCACTTCCCTTCCTTCCCTGCTTGCCACCACTGCTGCTGCACCCCCAGCTACCGCTGTATGGCTGTGGTGCCGGGGCTGCGGTGCAACAGGAGCACTATGCGGCTTCCGGTTGGGCTGGGCTGGCTCCTGCTGTGCTGGCGTCCTCCCTGATCCTCCCCCTCCCCTTTCTCCAAGTTCTTACCTGAGTTCCCTTTTGGGGTGTGCTAGAACCCTCTGGTAGGTTAGAAGTTGGCAGGGCTGGGTGGGCCTTGCTGCTTCTGCTCTGCTGCTGCTGCTGCTGCCACTGGGTCTTGCTGCTGGCTTCTCCTGGGTCTTGCTGCCACTGGCTCCTGTCATCTTTGACAGGCAACCCGGGGCAGATAGATACTCATTTTGAGGCGCCCCACAGGCTGGGTAGAATGGCCTGGAGAGCCTTATTTTGTCCACCCCGGCCTACAAGTTCTCTGCAGGAATAAGAATTTTTAATTTAAGGGTCAAATCCAGAAGATGAAACTATGAAACAAAGGGCCCAGGCTCTCACACATGCACATAATTAACTTTAATTTTGCAAATACTCTTTTCCCACCCATCCCCCTGCCCCGAGTGGAAACTGTGCATATGGTTAAACGTGCACATAAACCTAAGCCTAGGGCCTACAAATTCTTAACTCGAGACCAATATGCTGCTTTGTTTTCTGATTGAAAGATGGATAGTAGGCAAAATTGGTTATGTCTTTTACCTCGGATTGTCTTTTAAATGCTCTTCTCAACTGCATGTATTTTTTTTATTTTTTTTTCTCCTAGAGGTTCCGAGAAAAATTGCCTTCATATGGGATGAGAAGGGTAAATATATTTTTATTTTAAAATTGAATACATACTTGTTCTTTTATTTAAAAAAAAAAAAATAGAGAAGCATTTGTAAAAGTATGACTTTGAGCTGAGCTTTAGAATTGAAAGCCTGTTGGTTTTGGTGCATCTCTTCTGAAGAATCCTACCTTTTCTAATAAAAGTTACCTTTTACTTGTGAAGCATCAGTATTAGCTCTGACTTCATTTCAGAAGAGATGAATTCTTCACCAGTGTGTAGGAACTCATTTTGATATGTTGAAACTTATTATTTTTGTCAGAGGTAGCAGTTTGTATGGAAACAATCAAATGTGCCAAAATATGGTACTGTTAAAATATATTTTAAAAATACCGTTTTTCTCTATGCCTTTGCAGTGTCAACTTCTAAAGTTGCATTTCATGGGCTTTTTGAGACTCAAACAGCCTTAAACCCAGGCTTTGCTAATGCATCATATTATGCCTGCTACCTTGGTACTTGGGCAACCCTATTAGCCCATTATATAACATTGTGTTCATTGCTGTTATATTTTTTGTAGATTAATTAAAAGCTAAGTCTGTAGGAAATTCTTCTGAAGTCTAATATCCACTTAATATAACATTTATTATAATGCTTTCTTTACCTTTTCAAATAGGAACTGGTAAACGTGATAAATAATAATCAGGTAACTGTGATAAGTGGTGAGACTGGTTGTGGAAAGACCACACAAGTAACTCAGTTCATTCTGGATGACTACATTGAGAGAGGAAAAGGGTCTGCTTGCAGGATTGTGTGCACACAACCAAGGAGGATCAGTGCCATCTCAGTAAGTGTCATCTTGAAAACTATATTACTTTTTTGAATATTAATTTATTTTTGCCAGAAGGAAATTGGAAGAAAGGAGCGTCTCCTATTTGTATTGAAGAACTGCAAAAAGATTGCAGTCAGCTTTGGTTTTCTTTCATTTTATGTTTTCTCTCTCAAAGTTTGTGCTGCCCAAAGAGATTACAATCGTAAATCCCCTCTCCTACAGGCACCTATACGCCTAATTCATTGTGCAGATGTAAAAATAAAAAGAAGTTTGTTGATTTTTGTGTGTGTGTGTTTGCAGCTAAATGTTACTCACTAACAGTAAGGTATTTTACAGCAGTTAACCAATTTTCCAAAAACTGGCTGAACCTTACAACAGGAAATTCATCCAGAACAAATCCCCTTTATCTTTGCAGAGATTATAGTGCTTAGGGTCAGAAGGGACCTAAACAGATCATCAGGTCTGACCCCCTGCCCCAGGCAGGAAGGAGTGCTGTCATAACACCCCAGCCAAATATCTATACAGCCTCCACTTGAAGGCCCCCAAGGTAGGAGAGAGTACCACCTCCCTTGGGAGTCCATTCCAGAGCCTGGAAGCCCTAACCATGAAGCAGTGCCTCCTCATGTCCAGTCTGAACCTTCTTTCTAACAATTTGTGGCCATTATTCCTAGTAACCCCTAGTGGTGCCTGGGGGAACAGAGTCTCTCCCAATTCCCGCTGGTTTCTCTTGATGAGTTGGTAAATGGCCACCAGATCCTTTCTCAGCCGTAGCTTAGATATTAGCTAAGTTTTCCGTTTTAACGCTCATATCATACATGAGCATGTTACAGGTAAAGGAGAACATAAGAGTTTGTACCTGACCTAAGCAATTTCACAATCTAAAATAGTTGGGAAAACTGTAGCACTTTGCTTTGTCCAGCATTTTGAAAATTAGAGGTGAAAATTTCTGAGCATGTTTGATTGCATGAAACTTGATAGCCAGAATGAACAAAAAGTCTTTAAAGTTTATAAAAAGAATCTCTTTGCCCTTAATCTCTTTGAGTATAATGAATATATGTTTTATATAGAATTGGCAAGCTGGTCAATTAACTAGTCAAATATTGGCCACTGACCAGTCAGCTGACTGCATATTTTTTTGACTGATCAAAGATTATAGCAATTTTACGAAAAACCTCAACAAAACCCTACATGTTTTTGCAGTTATCTTTGCAGAAAATATGATTTTTTGTTGTTGTTTTGATTACACATCTGTGATTTTTTTCTTTATATTATATGGACCTCTTGGTAACTTATTTACAATTTTTTGAGGATATTTGACCGGTCAGTTGACCAATCTTTATTTGACTGATCAAATACCTAACCCTAGTTTAGTATATAAAACTGTTAAGTGGGGAAAGCTGAAAAAGCCTGTAAAAAACCCCCTGTAAATTGACATAATATAGTGGTCATCCTTAATAATTGGCGTATGTAGTGGTCATCCTTAAGAAATAAGTTGACTTAGTAAATCAAAATTACAAAATCATGAGCTGTCCCAGGGTTGTTTTTCAGCCCATTGAGGACAAGTAAGATAAACTTCTTGGGTTTGTTTTGGTGCTAATTTCATGCAGTTTTATTTAAACTGTTACATTTTGAGAAAACTAATAGTAAATACTTTGAATTTTTATTTTAGTAGTTAATGAAAACTGATGCTGTGGGTATTAATCTACTCTGTATTTACTTCTGTCTTATACTGCTGACTTTAATTGACTTACAACTTTTGTAGTACTGGAATCATGAATGCTAATACCACTTTTCATACATAACTTACAGAAGTTTGTGTATTTAAGGGAAGATCTTAGTCTATGTTTGCAGCTATTTACTAAAGTTGAAATTTTGTTTGAACAAAGTCACTTGACCATAGTACCCATCTTTCTTTTTTTTAATTTTTTATTAATGCCCATCAGGGAGAAAGTGTACTTCCCAGGAAAAATTGCATGTCATACAGCAAAGAATTAAGGAGATGTTTCAAAATATCTTTCAGTTCTGTTGCATATAATTTTTGTTGGTTTTTTTGTTTTGTTTTTTTAACAAGTGCATGTACAACTTCATTATAGGGAGTGCCTATTAAGAAATAATAAGAACTTCACAGATAACCATTGTGACCTTTTTAACATGTTGGTGTGATTTTTAAGGTTGCAGAGAGAGTTGCTGCTGAAAGGGCGGAAGTATGTGGTAATGGGAAGAGTACAGGATACCAAATTCGCTTGCAGAGGTAAGTGATGGTTTTCTTCGAAAACTTTGGGCACTGTAAGAGTTAGATAAGAGGTGCTGGTCAAGGTGAAGCAGAAGCAGAACAGTGTTATGGTCTAAGAGAATACTGTATACTAATCCTAGAAAACTGGAAAAAATTAGAAGGTGCCAAATGGGTACCAGACTAAAAAGTTTCAAATGGGTTATATGGCCCAAGTTATCTGAGATCGTAAACAGTATAGAGAGATTTTTGACAGCTTGGTCCCATTTGCAGCATCTTATTTGTGGAACCCAAGCTCACGGTCGCATTCATAAACACTGTTTAATAGAGAACAATTTTCTACCATATTGTTAGTCTCCAGCAGTCATTTGCACTGTGGTTTAAATTGCTGCAATAATTTGAGGCAGGAAGGAAAAGCAAATCCCAAAATGATAATAAATAATGGCTGTACAATCTGATTCTGGCAGATTGAGTGCCCATTCTCATCTGAAGAATATTGTGGATAGCCCCTTTCTTAATTTCCTCCTGCAACAATTTATTTCTGAATGAGTGAGTTGACAGAATAAAGTTGAATGATAGACACTTTAAAGCGTACATTTTGATTTTGAGCTTTTAAAGTACTTTGTAAAGTATTGAAAAGAAGAACTCAGGAATTCTTAATGCATCTCTTTTCAGTCGGTTGCCAAGGAAACAAGGCTCCATTTTGTACTGTACAACAGGAATTGTCTTACAGTGGCTTCAATCAGACAAGTAAGAACTTATTGAAAAAAACAATGTAATTATCATAAGATATAATTAGTAAACTAGTTGTTTAAATAGTGATATTTATTGGGTTTTTTGGTTAACATTTGCTTCTAGTCTGTGATGTGCTAAACAGAATCATCTTTGTACTCTATTTTAGGCAATTGTCCAGTGTTAGTCATGTTGTCCTTGATGAAATCCATGAAAGGAATCTTCAGTCAGATGTCTTAATGACTGTTATTAAAGATCTCCTAAATGTTCGTTCAGACCTGAAAGTAATACTGATGAGTGCTACTTTGAATGCAGAGAAATTTTCAGAATATTTTGGTAAGTGAAATGTCTGCATTGTAATATTGATTGCACATTATAATTACAGTTGTTTCTGGTTTGGGAATAGCTCCACACCACTGTTGGGCATCAAACTGCTGACCATCTTAGTGCTTCCTTAGTTTATTCCTGGCTTGTTCAGCTTCCCTTTGGCTGGAGGCTGCATTTGGTGCTGGCCATATGGTGTAGGTGGAGTCCCCCCTACCAGGCAGACAGTGCTGGCAGTGTGCGGCTGCCTGAGATCCTACCTTCCCAACTATGTAGGAGCACCCCCACACCTTTGCTGCATGGCCTTGGGAGAGGTGGCTGAAAGGGTCTGCCAGTTGGATGACCCTGATTTATTGCATCGTGGATATATGCCACTGTCACTTTCTGTTAGTAGATATCTTTTAGAGTTGTGAGCATACTATACAATAGAAGCTGCTACACAGCAGTTGACTTTTTCTTTAGGTTTTAGCAAATTTAAAAGCTCTACGGATGAACATTTCAAGCTCTGTCGTATCTAATTCCAGCCTACGAGTGGCCTCTGGTTTGCGTTTCAGACAACTAATAAGAATATAGGGAAGCATGTGCTCTTGTTACATATGGTATTTTTATTTCTTCATTTTCTGTGAATATTTCCTGGCCCATTTCAAAGGTAATACATTTTCCTAGAAACCAGAGATTTAAAAAGCGTGCAGTTAAGAAGATAAAAAACCTAGTGAGAAATGTTAGCTGAGCTTCCCTTTTTTTAAAATACAGAATAGTGCTATAGTTCTGTCCTGTCTTGTCTTACTTGTTTAAGAACTGCTTATGTTACCTTGTTAGACGGTTGTCCCATGCTTCATATACCTGGATTCACTTTTCCTGTAGTGGAATATCTTTTGGAGGATGTCATTGAAAAATTAAGGTCAGTGCATTTCTAAATGTAAAGATCATGTAATGGTAGCAAACATTACTGGGTGCATACGTAGAATGAAGTTTATATTTTTGCTCAGCTGAACTCTCTGGAATTACCAGAGTTGCCAAGCACTCTCCACTATGACTAAACTAGAAAGGCAGTTCGCTCTTTCTATTGACAGCTGATGTTTCTGAATTGAAGGCAGGCATCTTGTTTAAGAAAACATTTTTGCTAATGGAAAACGGAGTTGTTTTTGTTGTAGCTTCATAAGTAACATCTTGCAAAATGCGAGGTGCTATCAGTAGTAATTTAAATATATTTTTAATGTGAGGAAAAACTGTTTAAAAGATCGATATTCAGGATAGATGATATGATGATAGTGCCTAATCATCTTATTACTTTTCAGTCTGCTAGACTGAGCTAAATAGTGTTCATGTATATTTAGAGACTATTAACAAAAAAAAAAAAAGACACTTTGTAAGGATGGTGCCTATTTTGTAAGGGAAGATTCTTAACCATTTTTGTAATATAAAGTACAGCAAAGTATTCTCATGTTTCTCACTGGTTGTGGATTGAAAAAATAATGCATGTAGTAGATGTTCAGATTTTACTTTTTAAATAATTTTCATTTGATTATGAATAAGTACCTTGTTTTTTTTTTTTAACATTCACTTAAGGTATATGCCAGAAAACACAGATCGCAGACCTCGCTGGAAAAAGGGCTTCATGCAGGGGCACATAAGCAGACCAGAAAAGGAAGAAAAAGAGGAAATCTATAGAGAACGTTGGCCAGATTATCTAAAGCAGCTTCAAGGAAGGTTGGTCAGTCTTGTTTTCTTTGCTGCACTTCAAATGTTACCAATTACATGTACTTCTACAGGCGCAAACGATAATGTGACTAACAATCCTATAGTGACAGGCATAACACCAAGTGTTGAAATGCTAATTAAAAGTTTTAGATAGACTCATGTAATTCTAGGTCTGATCAGACTAAAAGCTGCCAGTGCCAAGGCTAATGTAGACAAAGCTATGGCTGTTATCCATTTTCCTGTTGGTATATATGATCCATAATTCTGGCTCTTAATGAAACTATCTGGCTTCTGTTTCTCTTAGAATCCCTGTCCCTATTCAGTATTTCTTTGCATTAAATGCTGTTGATGGTTTGGTTCCACAATCAATAGATTTCATGATTTAAACACTCTAGTGGGCTCTAAAATACTTCTGACAACTTTATGCAGACTGTTTCTTCATACAGTTTTAAACAGATTAAAAACAAAAACACTGCTTTTTCCAGTCTTCTGAATGATGGTCTCCACTTGAGTCTCTTTGCTTTGTTGCATTTATGGCTCTTGCAGTACTGTGGTCATGTCAAAGGCCTAGCTGAGCCCTTCCTTAGAAGACCCTTTCTGAAAGGTAACCCAGCCCTCTTTTTAAATAGAGAAGTTATTTTGGAAACCCTCCAGGCCTTGGTAGCTATGCTCTTCTTAGTGATAGGTGGTATGTTATAGGAAGTAGCTCCACAACTTCAGCTCTCTTGTGTGAAAGCCATCAGGTTCTGACAGGGTTTGGGTTATCCATTGTCCCCTAAAACCTCATCAGTTCACACTTTATTAGGAGTCAGTTCTATTGATTTGCTCCCTGGGAGGAGTGGCTCTGGCAAGGGAATCTCCCTACTATCTTTCATAATAAAGACTGATTGGAAAAAACTCATTAAGTTTTTCTGCGATGACATTTTTGCCCTTTGGGGTTCCTTCTACAACCTGATCATCCAGTAGCTCAACTGATTTCCTGTCATTCTTCCTGCTTTTAAAGTTTTGTAAGACATTTTTACTGTCTTCTGTCCCTTATAAATTTTCTCCTCAAATCCTCTGTTTGTTTTGTTTTTTTTACTTCCCTTATAGCTGTTTTACATTTCGCTTCCAGAGTTGTTGTTCGTTTATTTTTCTCACTTGAACCTGACTTCCTGGGGTTTTTTTGTTTTATTTTGTTTGTTTTTTTTTTAAATGAAATGCACATTTTTTCCCCTTTAATATGTTTTCCTTTATTTAGTCATTTCACTTTGGTCGCTCTTCCCTTCTGAGTTCTGTTGTTCCTCTCTTGAATGAATTTGTCCTAAAATGAAAAGTATCAGTTGTACTCCTACCAGGGTAGCGTATACTTTACTAGAATATTTCCTATCCTGTACAGGTTTTTTTCTTCCGCACATCCACAACTTCATTCTACCCAAAAATTCAGTGTTTTCTCCACTGCGGATTTAAAGCTTCTCTACCTTTGCTGCTTTTGTTGTGGACTGCAATAATTGCAAGTAGCGATGCCTATATAATGTATTCCAAAGTCTTTACTGATTGGCTTGAATTAAGTCCCTCAGGAAGATCATTAGTTTGAATGATGAAGCATGAAATGTTTGTAGGCTGCTTAAATTATTTAGTTTTAATTCAGAAAGGTTATATTAATATAATCTGGCTTTTTGCAAAAATAGAACATAAAATCTTTCATTTAAGATGTAATGCCAAGTAGTATTTAGTATTTCTGTACTATTTGGGGGTATTTCAGGGTAGGTGTTAACAACCAACAGCCTACTGGGTGGATCTGGTCTGCCAAGGTCTGATCAAGCTTTGGGGGATTGGAGGCACATGGCTATTTCTTACTGCCCATCCCCTCCATAGCCTTCCCTGCTTTCGTGTCTGAATTTACACGTGCCATGGTATTTGTCCTTCCCTATTGCCATGGGGGGCAGGGATTGGTGATAAGAGTAAATGTAAGAGGCTTAGATGGCCTAGAGAGGCAAAGATGTACATCTTGTAATATGGGGCCAGATTGGAACCAGTGGTCTGGACAGAAAAAGGTTGCTGATCCCTGTAAGATGATCTAACTTTAAATGTTAGTTTGAATAATGCAAGAGCTCTGACCATATTTTACAGCAAATTACATTTAGGTTAAACCCACTATATAGATTAATATAATGCTAGTGTGTCAAAAGAATTGTCCTACGTTAGTGCTGTCCTTATGTTGTCAGATTGAAATTAGTTTTGTACAGAGCCTTTCTAATTGCAATGGCAGGTCTTTGGAAGTGCCCTCATTTATAGGGTTCTTATCTGTGGTATGTTGTAGGAGGCTCTTGATGTTTCTGATTTTATGCCTTATAGTTGCAGGAGTGAGGGTTTGAAGTGTGTGATCATTGGGTAGAAGTGCTGCCGGCTAAAATAGGGGGCTTGACTGAATCACCCAGGAAGACCCTTTTAGGTTGTATTCCTATGACTGGATCTATGATTGTCGCTTTGTATGCAAACAAGTTGCCTCCATATTCACTTGATGTCTATAGGTATTCAACAAGTACTATAGCTGCTTTGGAATCGATGGATGATGACAAAATTGACCTTGACCTCATAGCTGCACTCATCAGACACATTGCCTTAGAAGAAGAGGTGAGTTTCTGTCTAGCATAACTTTTTTTTTTTTCCCTAGTTAAACCATTTTTAACCCATTCAGTTTAACATTTTTTTTAAAGTGGTACTCTGCCTTGTTAGGCAGAGGGCAGTGTAGGGTACCACCTTATAGACCAACTAGAGAGGGACATGAGCTTTCATAAGGTACAGCCTCCTTTGTCAAATGACATGCTATGCCATGCATCTGGTGAAGTAGGTTGCAGCCTACAAAAGCTCAGGTATTGGTGAGGAGAATGACACAAGGCATGGAGGCACCTTTTATAGATTGCCTTCTGCCTAGCTTTAAAAAAAATAAATTATATAACAGAGTTAAAATTGTTACACAGTTTGTTACGCTGATACCAAAAGTAACTTAACATTCATATAAGCCTTCTCCTCTTTCTCATCAGCAAACTATATTTTCCCATCCAGAAGCCACTTTCTGATGGAAAAGGAGCATGTACTTAGGTTTTATATGCTGATATATAAGACTTGCCTTCTTTAGAAAATCCAATGCTCAGGCAAAATATTGAGCAAAGAGCACACAAATCTGTCATAGCATTGTTACTGTTACAGCAGTAATATTAGAATGTGGCACCATACTTTAGGAAATTACTACAGTGGTCATCAGGGGGGTCACAGCAGATAGAAATTATGTTGGATTCTATAACTGCACTGTAGTTAAGTTTTTGGGGGTTTTTTTTGCTTGTTTGTGTTGTTTTTTTCCCCCAAAGTCACCTACAAGATTTAGATGCATCATTCCTATTCAAGTCCCCGAATAATGAATGTACAACTTAATTAACTCAATGTGATTTAAGCAATTGCTTAAATTTAATGCCTGCGTAATGTTTTCTTAGATGAAGCCTATTGAAATGAATGAGAAAACTGCAGTGAAATCCTGCTAGTAGCTTTGAAAAATCTCACTCTAAATACATTTATCAGTTGTTTTGTAGTATATACTGAACAACTGAAATGCAGCATATATCCTTACCTAGGCAGGAACCATTGTGTAGTGAGTAAACTGTAGGGCGAGATATTTGAAAAACCTTAATTCCCAGAGTTATTGATAAATGACTGCTAAAATATCGAGGGAAGGCAATATAGAAATCTAAATGAAAATGTTAGTAGGTAGTTTTGAATTCATTTTTTGACTTAATAGGTGCGCTGACAGCTACCTTATTTACCTTTATACTTTCTAGAAATTTCATATAAAATGAATCTCTAGTGCTTTGCCATCTTCTTAAGTGGACAAGTGGCTAGGAAAAAATGCTTGAATGGGCGAAGAGATGTTTTATTTCCTTGTCGTAATTGTATTGGGCTGTGGGCTTTAAATTATTTCTTTCAGATAAGTAAACAAATTCATTTTCAATACAGTGGGCCCTGTTTGTTGCTTTAAAAAAAGTAACTTCATGGGGTCATATTAGTTCAGATATTAAATAAACACAAACATTGAGGAAATGTCTCTGCCTTCTTAAGGTTGTTTACTTGCTTGTGAGATATCAAAGCTTTGCATTACTGTTGAATACAACATTTGTATTTTTATTTTTAGTTAGTCCTGTGCTTATCCCATAGATGTGTCTAATTTAATTATACATCTATACATTCCATTGTCTTGTGTGCTTACAAAATAATGGACCTAAAAACTTAACTACTGCTCACCTCTGCAGCATCATGTTTTTGCTAGATGGCCCTATAGTCTGATCCAGTATGGTAATTCTTGTTTTCTCTTTATAAATTTACTTAGAATTTTAGTTCCATTCCTTTGTTTTTATTAGAGAAAGTAGGCTATGGAATGTATAGGCATACACCAGTGATAAGTCATGAAACCCTAATAAAAGACCACTTCCACTATAACTAAACATACTTTGTCAGAACGGTTCTGCACTTGAGACAGATTTCAAACATGGAAACTGAAGTTAATTCTAGAAAGAGTAATGGAATAACTCAGTCCTCATCCAGCACATCTGTTGTTTGCCTTCCCCAAAGGGCAATTGAATATTAAACCATACACTTTCAAAATCACATATCCTATGCTGCAAAATTATTAGAAAACTAAGTGAGGAGAAATTATGTGCTTTTTCAGCCAATTGTGTGTCTTTTATTTAATTGCACTGCTAATTTCTCAGAATGTTGAAGAACTGGAATGTCCTTTTTATAATTTTACAAGGGAATGTGTTAATTTTAACTTGAAGTATTGAGAGAACTTAAGAAAAGTTATGTAACCATCTCTTTGTAACATCAAGCTTATACAGTTTTGTGGCATGTTTTGTTCAGTGATGTCTCAAATGTCAGCTATTCATAATACCCAACTTCGTCTAAACATTCGAACAAATGCTTTTATAACTTTAGCCATAATCCAATTTTTCCCCCATTTTTTATATGTAGGATGGTGCAATATTGGTGTTTCTCCCAGGCTGGGACAACATTAGCACTTTACATGATCTCTTGATGTCACAAGTCATGTTTAAATCGGGTAAAAATATATTTTGTTTTCTTATATAGATTCTAAGAGTCCTTCCCTCCCCTTCCCTCCCAGTGAGAATTTCTTCAGTATTTTCTTGTGGTTCCTCAGATCCCTACACACTTGGCAATGTGGTTTTGTTTTTTTCAGTCTCTTCCTCTTTCTCATTCTTTATAACGTGAATTATTTTTGCATTAGTAGTGTCTTTCATCCGAGAGTGTTGGCAATGCCATTGACTGCCCATATTTTAGCTTTTGTCTCCATATTGATGAGTCTCAGACTTGCATTTCCTCTGTCTTGTCTCATGTCAGAACTTTCCTGCCTTGTCTTTCTCTATAGAGAATTGAGCTTATCTTTCTTCATTCCTCTTTGCTGATTCAGTCTTGCTGTTTGAAAGACTTCGTAAAAGTCTTTTTATAGAGATTAGCACAAAATTTCTTGGAATAATGATGGCTCATATCTTCTGGGTAGAGAACTATTTGCTCTATCCTCTTGATGCATACGAGGCCCCATCTACACATTACATTTAGGGTGTGATTAACCAGTTAATTATGCCTTAAGTTGTCATCCAGTTGCACGTTCAATCAATCAGTGACATGATAAAAAGGAGTAAGCTACAAAGATATTTCACAAAACATGCAATAGGTTTTTAACTGCTTCCTATAATGCCATTACTTGAATGTGTCTTGTCAGTTCATGAGAGCTCCCAGCTGGGGGAGTCCATGTGCATGCCCAACTCTGGGAGTTTCCAGCCCTGGAGGGCTGCCACACCTGAAGTTGGGAAACCAGCTGTGAGAGTACATGTGGTGCTCCTGGGGCTGGGAGATCACAGTAGCTGTGGCATTAGCATTAAGGTATGATGGGATTTCATTTGTGATCCCACAGTCATACCATCTGCCTTGTATGTGTGGATTATGTGAATTGTGCAAGTACAAGCATCATGGGATCTAATGCATATGTAGAGGGACTCTCAGTTGGAGAAATGCAAAAAAATGGTCCATGAGCTTGTAATGCTTCTTCTGATCATTTCTATGAATGAAGTGCAAACTGTGGAATGTCAGCAGGGATCTGTGCCCAGCACGGAGTCGCCCAGAATCCAATCTGTTTGCTTTGGCCAGTCAGATAAGTTTGAGCCCAACCAATCAGGCTTCCCGTGGCAGCCTTGCTCTCCCCTCTCCCTGTGTCAGTCCTCTCACAACCATAGCTAAATTAAAGCTTTGATACCCAGGATCTACCTGCAGATCACCTGCACCTGTGGAAGAGTGAGGCTGACAAGGGAACTCTGCCTTGGGTCCACACTGCAAGTCTGCAGCCCTTGGGTGCTCTAAGTGCAGCATCCTCCCCATCCCCACTCCCAGAGCATGTGTATAAATGCCTCTAGTTCTTCCAAGTTGCATGGCTGCTTCTCTGCCAGTAGATGGCCAACCACAGCTAACCAGCTTGGTTATGGAAAAAGGCCATGATAACCTTACAGCCACATACCACGCTGTCCTGGAAAAATGTGGTAACACATTTTATCTTGCATACTTTGGCAGGACTTGAAGCAGGATAGTGGTCTTGTATGTCTGTAGTCATGGGTGGGGAAACACTTTTTCTCCTGGGACATCTATTTACAGCCCTGGTAGTAGTAAATAATAGATGTACACACATTCTTTTTCTGTTCAGTTTGTTCATTTCTGCTGTGTAAGAATTGTATTTTTCATTCTGTGTTATAATGCATACTGTTCTAATTTGCAGATAGGTTTGTTATCATACCTCTCCACTCTTTGATGCCTACTGTTAATCAGACGCAGGTAAATGGGGTTTTTTAATAAGAAAATGTTGTGAATGTTGGACCATAAAAAGCATCAGAAAACATACAAAATTTCTTAAGTACATCATACAGAAGGCATAGCGAGTGAATAGTTTATTTTAAATTTTAAAACTTGACTCGTAATGACTTTATTTCAGTGCTTATATATTCCGATACCTTTGCTGTGATTACTGTGCAACCGTGGTGCTGTTAATGGCAATACTATTTGTGTGAGTGACTATCTCCCATTGTAGAAAGCTTTTTTTGTTGTAACCTAATTATGGTTAACTGTATACAAGATATTATTTATTTAGTATTCCTAAAAATATTTACAACTAGTTTGTTTTGCAGAAAGTTTCACCTCAACTAAATAGTATGAAAGTGTTCGAGGGCAAGTGTGTACTAGAGGTTTGTGAAATGGGCAGTATTCAATTCAGATTTGGCCCGATTCAGGGGACAGTGATTTGATTCGCTGGATCACTCCCAATTTTTTTGAGATTTGGCCGAATCTCAATCTGAAATAGGATCATTATTCCATAGACACAGCTTTATATGGTTTTTATTCTACGTACCTCAAGGTACCTGCATGCTCGGTGGTGTACCCTCCCCCCACATCTCCCTGGCTTGGCAATCAGCTTCAGGAGGATCCCAGGTGCCCCCCCAGACCCAGGAGGCACCAGGCGCTGAACCGGGGGTGGGAGGGGGTCCCCTGCGCAGAAGTATCGGAAGTACTTCTGGTCCACTGCCGGGTCTGCTGCCAAGCGCGCAGGGACACCCCCCTGGCTCTGCTGTTGGATGCTCCATCCGCCCCACCACCTTGGCATTCACAACCCACACCCGGTACCTCGAGGTACATAGAAAAAGCATAAGGGTGTGTCTACGGCTGAATTGTTGAATCTCTCTGAATTGAATGGGAAGCTTCCAATTCGATTTGCAGAGATTAACGAGTCTCCTGATTGGATTTGGAATTTCAGCCACTGAATTGGGCCGAATCTCCTCCAAATTGAATCGATGACCAAAGCTTCGCACAGCCCTAATGTACACATTTGTTCAGATCTGGAAAACAACTGATTGACTATCCTTTGTTATTGGCAAATGCTTGAATAGGAATTAACAGACTGTGTATTTACAGGTTTTTAAAAAGACCCCTGCTGGAGTACGGAAAATTGTTATTGCAACCAACATAGCAGAGACCAGGTAAAATATTACATGTACCGTGGGTGACTTCAATATAACGCAAGCAGCATAAATCCTGAGTTATAAAATTAGAAGTATAAATCTGTTAAGTAATATGGGAAATGTATTTTGCTATTTTTTACTATTGGCTTATAATGCTAAAAATACATTTCTCTTCATAAATGTTCTTGGGTTCAATCAATCAGAGTATGGAATTGTCATGTTTCAAATCTGTTGCGTTTTAAAGCATCTGAGCTGCTTGCTTTTCTGGCAAGCTTTTTTTTTTTTTTTTCTTCAACCCCTCTTTTATTACTGCAAGGCTGAGGAAAGTGGCTCAGACTTTTCCTTAAACAGTTATGTTGATAAATAATTTAACATTCCACCCCAGGGTTTTTATTTGCCGTTTGTGATTCATGGAGAAACAATTGACTAAGATGTAGACTGAACTGGAAGAGCTGATGGTTAAAGTATGCTTTTACTTGTGCAAATATTATTGACCAACTTTTTGTGTAAATTATTCTTGTTCATGATAATCCCTTGTTGCAATGTTTGAACTTTCTAAAGTTCTGTCCATAATTTTAAAAAGTTCCTTAAAACTAGTAAGTAGATTTTCCTGTTGTATAATGAGGAAGGTAACTTGTGCCAGGTTATTCTGGCTCTGATTCCTGCTAGAGCACTGAGTTATCCTTAAAAGGTTTGTGTAAGCATCAGGATGAATTTAGAGCAAAGTTTTGAAAACATCTTATCACAGCTTAGTTATGAACAACAATCATGCTGCATTTTCTGTCCAACCCCCCTCCCCCCCCCCCCAAATTAAAGTGACAAGCTTCCCACACTACCAGGTGATTTTTACGTTGGTTGTTGGTTTTTTTTTGTTGGCAATGTTAAATCTATTAGTGCTTGATACAATACTTGATTTATAGGCACTGTTTGCTGGAGAACTGCTACAGTAGAGCAAGAGCTGCCTTTCTTATAGTTTAAAATAGTACAAAATGAAGGTTTTTTTAAAATGTGTGCAGAATTGCTGCTCAATTCTCTTTATATGTAGCAAGTACACATCTTTTGTTTTATAGATAGACCACTTAAAATAGCACTAATAACCTTAATAATTGTATGCGGTCCTTGAAACTAGGATACTTGTAATTAATTTCTTTATGTAGAGATGAAGTATTAGTTGGTCTCTGTAGATAGGTACTTCTGTTTATATGTCAAAGCTGTGACAAATGAAAACTCCTTTTATTTTTGACAGCATTACCATAGATGATGTTGTGTTTGTTATTGATGGAGGAAAAATAAAAGAAACTCATTTTGACACGCAGAACAACATTAGCACCCTGGCAGCTGAGTGGGTTAGTGATGCTAATGCCAAGCAAAGGAAAGGTCGAGCAGGAAGGTAAGACATGGCTAATAGAAAAATTCTCATTTTAGTAATCTCTAAAAGGAATCTAGTGGTGTGCTTTGCATTCAAGTTGAGAACCTTGATGTTCAGTCAGGGTAATCTCACATTCTGAAGCATGACTTGGCATAACTGTCTCTGTTTTACTGAAAGAATGACTGTGCTAAGTTCTAGGAACCTGATTTACTTTTGACAGCCTCTGAAGATGGTTTTTCCTATACAGTAAAATACAAATTAATTATGCATTCTCTTGCATCCACTTGTTTTAGTAGGGTTTTTTTCATATTAACATCTCATTAAATGAGGATGAACTGTGGAACCAAATATTTCTTAAAAGCAATGTAATTTGCAGTATATCATTGTAGCCCACAGATCTGGTCTGTGTTCCCTGTATTGTCACTGCTTCTTCATTAATCTTATTACCATTGTGGGATATTTTCAGAGCTGAAATCTGAAATTTTGAAACTTGCTTTTACCTATCTAAATAGCCCTTAATTATAGGTCCTTGAAATGTTTTAGACACTATTTCCAACTAGGTTAACAAGTTGGAGAAAAAAACATTCATACAGATCAAATATGTTACAGAGTCCAGCGTGGTCACTGTTTCCATCTATACAATGGTCTACGTGCCAGTCTTCTAGATGATTATCAGTTACCAGAAATCCTGAGGACGCCTTTGGAAGAACTCTGTCTACAAATCAAGGTGAGTATCTGTTAGAGGGGTGAGTTGTTGTGAATGGCACTATGTATTAGAATTTTTTCTGAATGCAGCAAAGTTAAAGAATTTGCCACTTATATACTAAAGAAGTGAAATAACTCTGAGCCTGAGGTTGTCCTTTGCCTCGTATACCAGAGTCCAGCTGATTTGAAAAAGCTGTTTCAATTGTTTCTTTGAGGTATGATAGAGGGTAAATACCAGAAAAATTTGTTCCCAAATTGTTGGTTAAAAATCAATAAAGACCAGACTCTGAAGTACATCAGTCAGAGAACTCCATCTCCCCTGCCCCCCAACTTTTTTTTCTTTTAATACTTATTAGAATTAAGGACCTCTAATCATGCAGGTAAAGGCACGAGGGGGATCTAAAGTGCAATCCACACAATTGTACTTCCTACCATGCCATATATGCCTGGCAGGAGGTGTGATTGTGAGATCTCACATTAGATCCTCTTGTGCCTTATTGCTGGTGCATGCAGTTGTTGAGACGTCACAGCAAGGTGCTGCCATGACCCAGTCTTTGCAGCTGCTATGCGCTGCCCTCAGCTGTGTAATGCCCAGTCCCTGGTAAACCACTGTGGTGCAACTCCAGTGAACTGACAGGTCTCCCAACTACTGGGCCAGACCCTGCTACATGTGCAAATTTAAATTTGGATAGCAACTAGCTATACATTTATTGCTGGAAAATGTGTAACTGTAGTTAGTTGGACTCTTTTATGGCACCATACTTAATTTGTGCCTGTAGCTAATTTAAATTAATTGCATGATTAATGTGGTAATTGTGTGATTTACATATAGCATATTGTGGTGGAGGGAAGGGCCTTACAGAACAAAACTGATGCAACACACTGAAAAGGACTATAGGCTGCAGGATTTGCTGGCTTAGCCCCTTCTGTCATTACTGTTAATGTGTTTTTTCTCTTACATCTCCTTACTTGGCAGTTTGCAGTGAAATGTAAGTGACAATGGACAGTTCATAGATCTTAAACAAAAGCTGTTCAGTTCATAACTTAACAATCAACACAAGTTCCAGACATGCAACTTGGATGAGGAATGGATCCCTAAATATAAATAACATTGCTAGTGCCTGTTTTAGTATAACTTAATGATTTTTCTGTGGGGAAGGGGGAATAAATCTGAGTATATTCCTAGTGAAATTGAAACTTACAAGTTCTTACTTATTTGCGGTTTTGTAATTAGTGAGTGGCACGTTAGTGGTCTGCAGATGTTCGCAGTAACATACAAATATTTACTTTTAGAATCATATTTCTTGAACCTTGCATTTTTTTTTTCCAGATTCTAAAGCTTGGGGGAATTGCTCATTTTCTAAGCAAACTAATGGATCCACCATCTCATGATGCTGTAATGTTGTCCATAAACCACCTAATGGAACTGGTAAGCATCTTCTGTTAGAGAACAAAATGATTCACTTGATCAATATAGAGTCATTTTACTAAGTTACCTTAAAATAATTCACGTCTGGATTCTTGAATTAGCTCAGATTCTTTTGGCTCTCCATATATCCAAACTATATTTCACAGCAGTGATGCTCCATCTTCTGGCCCCACAGGCTGGATTAGTGGCACAAGGTTAGTCTGCAGGCCAGTTTGGGCCCCATGTACTGGGATCGGGTCCTCGGTCCTCTGCCACCTCAGCTCAGCTTGTATGCTGAGATTAGACCCCACGGCCTCATACCCCTGGCTTTGTTTGCGATCATGCCCTGTGCCATGTATGCTGTCACTGGCTGGCCCGGCACACCCTGACTGGGTCCCCTGCCACCTGAGCCTGACCTTATGCTGAGAATGAGCCTCATTCTACCCTGTGCACCTCATCTAGCAGGAAGGGCCCTGGGCCTGGAAATTTGGCAGCAGGAAAGCAGCAATTAAACCTGCCATTGCTTGCCTGCCACCAAACTTTTGGACCCAGGAGAGCCCTGTGGGCTAAAATTATATGTGGCTCTGTAAGCTGGATCTGGTTCTTGGGCTGGGGGTTGAGCACCCTGCTTAACAGCATTGGAATCACTATAGTCTGCCTTTTGACTTTGGGTGTGAAACTGATACAGACCTGTGTCCTGGCTTGTAAGATTCTGAAATTTTGTATTGTTTATAAACCTTGTGTATGTTTGGTTTACAGTATGGAAATAGAATATGCTGGTAGCAAAGGGCAGGGTAAACAATTCTGAAATGGAGGGAAAGGACTTGGGGCTTGAAAACTGGGAATGTAACTAATTGAGAGAACAGGACATGGAAAAGTACCATAATCTATTTTAAAATTTTGTTCTGGACTCTTTCCATCTAGTATGGTATGGTAATACTAATTGATATGAGTGCTTTGTCTAACAATCTTTTAGCAATTGCAGTAAATCTTAAATTCTAATTAAAAGAATAATTTGCTCTTTAATAAAGGTATAGATATTCTAGCTTTCAATGAATAGCATAACAAGTGAATTCAGTAAAGAAATTCAAGTTTGCTGCCACCTTAGCTGTCATGCTTTCCTTCCTCTGCCAAGCACATAATCTGCTTCCAAAAAATGTCTTCCTCACGTTTGAACAGTGTGCATTTGTTTTTCTTAACAGAATGCTTTGGATAGACGAGAGGAACTGACTCCACTAGGTGTCCACTTGGCACGATTGCCAGTTGAGCCGCATATTGGAAAAATGATTCTCTTTGGAGCTTTATTCTGTTGCTTGGATCCAGTGCTCACAATTGCAGCCAGTCTCAGCTTCAAGGATCCCTTTGTCATTCCGCTGGTAAACTATCTAAGATGATATTGCAGATGAAACTAAGACGTTGTTTATTTTAAAACTTTTAAAATAAGGTTTGGTAAGAGTTGATCTCAATTTAATTTTAAATTTGTAACACTGTTTCTGCCAGTCTCTCACTATGGTGTTGTCATTGTCATCCTGAATATTGAAGTAGCTCACTAAAGCTATTTTTATTTAAATAAAAACAGTTGGGAGAACAATAGGTTTCCAGAGTTGGGAATGTTTGGCATGTTTTAATTTTTTGTTGTGTTTTTCCCTTTAGGGCAAAGAGAAAGTAGCAGATGCAAGGAGAAAGGAACTCTCAAAGAACAGTAAAAGTGACCACCTAACGATTGTGAATGCTTTCACAGTAGGTACATTAGTATTAATATTCCATTAGTCTTTGCAGTTGTGTGTGTTCAATTTAATTGAAGAAGCTTTTAAATATGTGATTCCTAATCAAAGCTGATTTCTGTACACTTTTATAAAGCATTTGTGCTCGACCTTTGCTGTGATATAATGCCTTGCTAGTGTTACAGAACTTTGTCTCTGGATTAATAGTAGCCTCATTTCCTGCCCATTGCTTTAAGGGGAAAAGAAGAATGGGTAAATTCATAGTTAAGTTGCAGATGCCTAAATATTAGGGCCATGTGAAACGGCTTGTGGGACTGTGTGTCTTGGGGCAGAGGGGGGTGAAAACTGCAGGCCTGCTAGGCCCTGTTGCAGCCACAAAGCCTGCCATAGTACCTCACAGTTGTTTAATGAACTTGTTCTCACAACACTTCTGTTAACTGGGAAGTGTAATTACTCCATTTTACAGGTGATTAGTTGAGGCTAGGGGACCTGACCAAGCTTGCTCTGGAAGAACTGTTTCAAAGCCATATCTCCTAAGACCTAGGCTGCAGCCACTCATCAATTCATAGATTGTAAGGCCAGAAGGGACCTTGGAAGATCATCATGTCCAGTCCTCTGCACCAAGCAGGAAAGATAACTGGGGGCCAGGTGACCCCAGGAAGGTGACTGTCTAGTCTCCTCCTGAAGACTTCCAGGGAAGGTCGTTGCACCACCTCCGGAGGGAACTTATTCCACAATCTAGACACCCTAGTTGTGAAGTTTTTCCTAATGTTAAGCCTGAAATGATCTTCCAGGAGTTTGTGGCCATTACTTCTAGTTTCCCACTCAGGTGCCTTGGTGAACAGTTGTTCACTGAGCCCTAGATGTACGCTTCTGATGTAGCGGTAAGCTGCTACCATGTCCCCTCTCAGCCTTCTCTTTTTCAGGTCCCTCAGCCTTTCCTCATATGGCTTGCCGTGCAAGTCTCTGATCAGATGGGTGGCTCTTCTCTGGACTCTCTCAAGCTTTACCATGTCTTTGTTAAAGTGTGGAGCCCAGAACTAGACGTGGTACTCCAGCTGCGGTCTCACCAATGCAAAGTAGAGCAGGCAAATCACTTCTTTGCAATAGTTTTGCTGGAGCTGCATCAATTGATGCATGCCCAGGTATTGTTGGCCTTGCTGGCTACCGCATCACACTACCAGCTTATGTTCATACTGGGGTCAATGATTACCCGTAGGTCTGTGATGGGAAGTGTTGGGGGATTTTCAGTCCTGCTGCCTGATGAGAGACAGCAGTTCCACAAGCACCCATGTTATGAGGCTTGCCTATCAACAGCTAAGGTTGCAGGGCCCCAGAACCACCTTGCACCTATCTCATTAACAGCTGGCAGGCTTTGTGGCTGCAGCAGGGCCTACCTGCAGTCTTGACCCCGTTGTGACTTAACACATACGTGTGACATGAGTTTTGCTTTCAAGAAGTTGGGGTGCAGTTTCCCCAAACCCCTTGCACCTCTCTCCTTGAAACTTGGCAGGCTTCATGCCCTCAGAGAGGCTACCATTCCTGCACGTTGCATCCAGATCAGGCCAGAAATGACAGTTATAGGCTGTTTCAACCTTTCCCATTATAGCCTATGGGCAAAATGGCGAAACGTTTCGACTTGCCTCGTTTTGTTTCGAGGCTGTTTCAACCATATCTCTTTCGATTTCACTCTTTCGACCTCGAAATAGTGTTGAAACAAAACTGGCAGCAAAATTTCACAGCTCTACTAAATATGTGGTTTTGTATTAGGTAGAAGAATAAGAATCTTGTTGTTTCTGCTTGTTCTTCCTTCAAAGTCAGTAACTTTTTTCACCTGGCCTCCACAGGGGCTGGGTCTGACTGCACAAGTTTTAAAATTTCCTTGTGGGGATGGAAACTAGAGGAATGGATAACTTTAAAGTCGTCTTACACATTTTATATCAGCCTGCTCCCACTATCAGGAATTGTTACTTGCAGTAAATAGAGGAAATTAGCAACAGTTAGATAGCAGTCCTAAAGAATTTTCCAATCCTGAAAATATACTCAGAAAACAATATGTACAACAGCTTGGAATCCATACCCTTCTATCTTTATCTGGCTGGTACCTAAAAAGTAAAAAAACCCCATTCTAGGGACTAGCATCATGCTTGATCTTTTTAAAAATAAATTTTAAAAACCTTTCTGGCATTCTTGGCTATCTTGCGTATGCTTGTATGCATGATGTGGATGTGTAAAGTAAATAGAAAGATTTATAATACAAAGAATTAAATGTAGTATTAATATGTGTGTGTATGTATATATAAAATAAATAGAGTAAATTGTCCTTTAAAGAACTACAGTTCAAAATACTTTTGTGTCCAGGGCTGGGAAGAGGCTCGGCGGCGTGGCTTCCGAAATGAAAAAGACTACTGCTGGGAGTATTTTCTGTCTTCAAATACACTCCAGGTAATATCTTAAGTGTGGCATGTTTTTAGGGGAAACTCTGTGACAGTATAATTCTAGAAGAATACTTATTACTTGACATTCCTTCCTAGATGCTGCATAATATGAAAGGGCAGTTTGCTGAACATCTCCTAGCAGCTGGGTTTGTGAATAGTAAAGACCCCAAAGATCCAAAATCTAATACCAACTCAGGTAAACAGCAAGAGATGCTGGGTTTTGGATAAGTTAGACTCCTTATTTACAAAACTGCATTGCTTGCTTTGTTGTCTTCTACAGATAATGAGAAGTTGCTCAAGGCAGTCATCTGTGCTGGTTTATATCCAAAAGTTGCAAAGATCCGGCCAAGCTTTAGCAAGAAGAGAAAAATGTAAGGGTTTGATGTGAAAGTCCATTTGTTTTTATTCAGGTTTACTGCAAAGATAGTTTTTAGGTGTTGAAAGTACCTTAAGGGCAAAATGTAATAATCTGTCCAGTTAATTGTACCTATAGGTTACTTAATTTATTGTTTTCTTTCTTGATGTGAATCGGCAATCCTGAACCTATGAGAGATGGCAAGTCACTTTTAATGATAAGTTTTGGAGACCTGGCAGTATATCTAAATGTTCCCTGACAGTGCTGTATGGAAGTGTAGTATTACATATACAGAAAATTGCAACTGTCAGTGTCCTGTTTATTTTTTTTCTCTTCAGTGTCACTTTAGATGTTTAATGCTCCGTCCTTTTCCCCCGCACTGTTTAGAAAGAGATCCAAACAGATCTGGTCTCTAGTTCATGATTTCTTAATTTCTTTGCCTCATATGAACTATATGGATAGTGCGCTTAGCATTACCCGTGCTTGGCACAAAGGAACAATGATATGGCAAGTAACATGCCAACTATTAGTTGCTTAGCTCAGTGAAAAGAGAAAAATAGAGACTAGTTTGGATTCCACTGTATACCAGCTCATGTTGTAACCTTTATGAAAATCTGAACTGAGTCTTGTTTCCTTGCCTGGGAAGGAAAGGAATCGTGAACCTTTACAATTTTACAAAGTCAGAACACTGATTAAACCAATCCTAGAAACGTATTTTGTAGCTTTATTCTTTCAAGAGTAGAGTACTGCAACCTGCATTTCTGCCACCTGGTGGTGCTAGTTGAACTTGTATTAGAAGCTCAGGAAGGCTTCCTCTCTCAAATCAGCTGAAACAGTATTCATTCTCTGGACTGCTTCCAAAGCAAGTTTCTCTGTGTTTGTCTCTGCAAAGCCCCAGGTCCTTACTTTGCAAAACATTCTCTTCTACACACCAGTAGCCAAAAGGGCTTTATGAACCACAACTGCAATTGCTATCTTGAAGTATCTATCCTCAAGCTCCATGAAGGAGGAAAAACTTCTTCCTGGCAAGTGTCTTGTAGTTGGTTTTTTCCCTCCTTGTTCCCTTTGAATCTCAGGTTCCAGGAAGTATGTTTTTTAAATTAGCCCCATTTGGTCACAAAGGCAAGTGTGGTGTTCTTTCTTGAGCCCCCTTGGTTGATCACTACCGGTATGAGTAACATATTGTTTCATACTCTGTCCTCTATATCTAATACAGTTGCCACGCAGAGAGATCAAGCTGATTTAATATGCTTTTTTCCATTAATTCTTTGGCAGCTTGTTTTGTGTACAAGTGTTCCTAGGCAAACTCATAAGTGCCTCTTTAGAAAAGGTGAAAATGTCAAATGCTTTTTATACAAAATTAATAGCTGCTAAATATAAATTATAGTATTTTTCTGATTTTCAGGAGCAAATGACAGCCTAACTGCTTACATGTGTTTTTTATTTTTAAGCAGATAGTTTCTTAAAGGGGACTTCTTTTATACATTTATTTTCAAAATTAAAATTTACGTAGTACACAACTTGAGAAGGCTTTATATTTTTTGTTAAAATACAGACTTATCTTTTCTGACACTTTAAAGATCTTATTGCCTTAATTTTGTTTTTAATTTTTAAAGGGTTAAAGTTTGTACCAAGCCAGATGGAACTGTTAACATTCATCCTAAATCTGTTAATGTGGAAGAGACTGAGTTCCATTATAACTGGCTCGTTTATCATCTGAAGATGAGAACCAGCAGTGTAAGTGAACAATTCTATTTCCGTACTGTACCTGTCAGTGCACTTGACACCATGTAAAGAAAATTCTTAAAAGCAGTGTTTTGCATTTGGTGTGAGAATTTGTTGGCATACTGTTACCAAGATGAAAAGTCATTTTGTTAAAATCAAATCCTATATTGCAGGGGTAGGCAACATTTTTTGGCTAGAGTGCCGAAAAACCCCACAATGCCTACCTCGGACGGTGCTGGAGTGCCGGCACGCCAGAAAAACAAAATGAGGGTAAGGGGTACATGGCAGGATGCCCTACTTGTGCCCTTTGCCCCCCAGCCCTGCTGCCCCTGCCCCTCAGCCTGGGCTCTGTGGCTGTCAGCAGCTACCCAGAACATGGGCCAGCTGCAAACATCTGCTGCCTCGTAGACCCCGGCCCTGGGCTCCGGGGAGGCAGCACATACTGGCAGTGCCCCCCACTGTGCTGCCCTTGCTTTTTCTGCAAAGCAGCATTGGAACCTGGCGTGGCAGGGCGCAGCGGGGTAGCACAGAAAGCTGCCTGCTCCCAGCTCCCCACTGCCCTGCCACACTTCCCGTGTGCACAGGAGCAGTGTGGGCAGCAGCACTGGGTTGTGCTGCTCGCTGCTGCCCCTGCCTGCAGGAGAAGTGTGGCAGGGCAGCAGGGAGCTTAGAGCAGGCAGCTTTCTGTGCCCCCCGCTGTGCCCTGTGCACTGGGTTCCAACACCGCTTTGCAGAAATGGCGAGGGCGGCACAGTGGGGAGCATTGCTGCTATGTGCTGCCTCCCCGGAACCAGGGGCCAGGTTTGAGAGGCAGCTGGAGCTGGGGCTGGGGTCAGGGCAGAGAGGGAGCAGATGTTTGCAGCTGGCCCAGGTTCTGGGTAGTTGCTGACTGCCACGGAGCCTGGGCTGCTTGCAGCAGGGCTTCCATGGCTATCAGCAGCTACCCAGAACCGGGACTGGCTGCAGCCGTGAGGCTTCAAACAGCTGCTGCCCTCTTGCCCCAGCCGTCTCCCAGCCCCGGGCTCCAGGAAGGCAGCAGGTGCCGGCACTGTGCCCACTGGGGAGGCAGCAGCTGTGTGTAGGCGCCTGGCTGCAGCTGGCCGTGGTTCTGGGTACCTGCTGATAGCCACGGAGCCCAGACTGCCTAGGGCTTGCAGCGTCCCAGCAGTTACCCCAGGGGTGGACAGTTATTTCAGGTGGAGGGCTGCTTACCTAGGTTTAGCAAGCTGTTGAGGGCCACACGGGTTGCCCTGCCCCCTGGTCACCATCTTGGGACCAATGTCCCAATGTCTTGGGGCCAGTGTTGGTGGTGCCCAGAGCAGGGCACAGGTTGGTAGGGGTCCATGCAGCCAGGCTGGGCTGCACCAGCAGGGAGAGGGGGGAGCTGGCCTGGCCCCATTAAGCTGCTGGCTGGGACCCCTGTACTCCCTGCAGCACTCCTCTGGGCCCCGAGACACTGGTGTGGGCCCCATGCACCCGCTTGCTCCCAGTGCCACCCCCCCCATGGCAGAAAAATCTCTGCCCTGTGCCACTGTGACTAAAATCTCTGAGCTGCAACCATTTGATTAGGGTGGGCCCTGCACACAGGGGACCCTCAGCCTGTCTATTTAGGTAACTTCAGCTGGCTGCATTCCTGAGGGAGGGGGGAAACCTACACGACTTGCATCAATGACCTGGGTGGGGGGGTTCTACCTGGGGGGCTGGTTATGTATTTCAAATTGGTTGGCGGAGAGCCAACTGGAGCTGGCCTCCACTGGGCCAGGTGAATGAAGTCACAGGGGCTATATAAGTTTGGACAGGGAAGAAGGCGGTCTCTTCGGCCATGAGGCCAAGCAGCAGCCATGCGGGGGACACAGGGGAGCTTTACCATCTAAAATTGGCGCTCTCCCCCAAACTCACGAGCTAGGAACCGCCTGCCTCCAAAGGGAAACGGCACTGGCCTCTGGAAGGTGCTTGTGAGTAAGCTGCTTGAGATCTGATTAGATATTTAGCTGGCATTAACTCAGATGCGTGATCAAAAGGCTACCTCAGCCACACTGTTTGCTCTTTAGGATTTCTAAGATATTGCTCAATCCTGTACCCCAGTTTACCCTACCCCTGTAATCAATAAAGTTCTCCTTTTTTGACTGGTGTGGGAGACTTATTGAGGGGTGGGTCTAAATTATGCCTAAGAGACCCCTTAAGTCTGCGGACTAAGGGAGACTTCACTTTTTGCCCCTTGACTTGGGGCAGTGCCCCAAGTGCCTGTACTGGGTCAAGTACCCGTAGGACTCTTAGGCCTGTGTTTCCCCGAGGACACAGGGCCGAGACAGTCCCTTCTTGGGGTGGTAGCAGCATGTTACCCCCAGACTAGCGAGTGTGCTCTGGGAGAGGGGTCAGCCGAACATAAGGTGCCCCTAGGGAGGTATTCGGAGCCTGGAAGGTGGTCGGGCACAGGGAGGTGGGTGGCTCAACGCAGCAGTGCTCCCTACTGGCCCCCCTCACGTGGTGGAAACAGAGGTGGGATACGAATACCCGGCTGTTTTACTGAGGTGGAATCTCTGCACCTGCCACACACCCCCAAGCCTGTGGTACAGGCAGAGGGCAGTGTGCCCCCCTGACCCCCTGCTCCACGGCAGGGAACAAGCTGGTGCTGAGTGCGGGGAAAAGTGGCCCCACCCCCACCCTGTGGCTGGCGCTCCCTGCTGCAGCCACTCGCAGCCCATGCGGGGCTGTCCTGAGCAGGCACAGGCTGTGAGCAGCTGCAGCACGGGGTGCCGAGCAGGGGGCAGCAAAGGATCTCTTTTCCCGCACTCAGCACCAGCTTGAGTAACCTGCCCCTTCTGTAGCCACCCCACTTCCCGCGCCCAGCAGTGTTTGCCACCGCCACCTCTGTGCTGGTCAGCACATGAGCTCTGGGCGGGCAGCAGAAGCAAATGGTGCCCAGCGTGGCAAGCGGTGGGGGGGGGGACCACAGCTGCTGCCACTGTGGCACAGCCCCAGTGGGTGAGCCCAGAGCTGGCGTGGGGCCCAGGCTGGCAGTGGGGGTGGGTTACAAGTTGGTGCTGAGTGCAGGAAAAGCAGTCCCTCACCTGCCCCATGCCCAGGTTTGCCTGTGCCTGCTTGGGGCAGCCCTGCGCAGGCTGCGAGTGGCTGCAGTAGGGAATGTCGGCCATGGGGTGGGGGAGAGACTGCTTTTCCCCAGGCTCCTTCCCTTCCCCCTGTGTTACCTGAGGTTCTGGCACAGTGCAGTCACGTGGTCCCAGGCTGCACCAGCAGGGAAAGGGGGGAGCTGGCCTGGCCCCATAAAGCTGCCGGCTGGGACCCCTGTACTCCTGCAGCACTCCTCTGGGCCCTGGAGGGGCAGGGCCAGGCAGGCCCTGCTGTTGCTGGAGCCTGCTGGGCTTCCCCTGGGTCCTACTGCCCTTGGTTCCTGTCACCTTTGACAGGAACCAAAGACAGATAAATACTCATTTTCTAAATTCTTTATGAGCTCTGCTGGCCAGATAGAATGGCTTTGTGGGCCGGATCTGGCCCATGGGCTATAATTTGCCCACCCCTGAGCTACCCAGAGCTGGGGCTGGCTGCAGCTGGGAGGCTGCAAACAGCTGCTGCCTCCCCGGTCCCAACGCGTGCTGAGGAAAATGGCCTCTCATGCCATACTCAGCATGCATGCCGGGGGTTGCCCTGCAGTATGGCATTTTGTAATGATTGTAAAACTTTATTAACTGCTCATCAACACAGCATCTCAGCTTACTTTGTATCTTAATGAACATGCTGTTGGGTTTTTTTAAGTGTGTGCACATGTAAAAGTGGGGTGGCTACCTGGATTGATGCCAAATATAAAATCCTTTTCAAAGAAATTCTGCGCATTAATATTTTAATCTGTACTCCAAGTAGCCTGTTTAACTGCAGTTACTACTTTTTGAAATAGTAGGTTAACCCCTGAGTTGATAGGAAGTATGTGTCTGAATCTACGGAGGTAATAGGCTTGATTGCTGCAAATTTCACTTTAGTGATTTTTTCTTTCCTTTGTTACTTTGTTCTTTACCTTCCTATCTCAGCTTCCAAGATATCTCTTTATTCCTGTGCTCCCTCTATTCCTTTTGGCATGTCTCCATCTTCTGTAACTTTCCAATCCCTTGTTAATATGTATTTTCCCTCATTGTAGTTCTCTCTTAGAGAGCATGTTTGTCAGGCTCCCTCTTTTTTTCTTTTAAAGGAGTGGTCTCCAAAATGGAGTGTGCAAGATGATCCATTGGGGTGCAGGAAGAAAATATTAGAACTTCTATTTATATTTATATAAATAGACATATATTGGGGGTGCATGTTAAAAAAATTTTTTTACTGATAGGGGTGTGCGATCAAAGAAGTTTGGAGACCACTGCTTTAAAGGATAAGAGAAACGTCTAAGCACCTGTCCTGTCTAGATAAAAATTGCTTTATAGTATTCCACTTTTTCATCCTCCTTTGAACTTTGTGACTTTTCAGATTCAGTTCCTTGGTGACTACAGTTATATTAATTAATTTCATACTAATAGGTTGAGATAACTGTAATGATATACTGCTTGTTGCTAACAAGATCATTCCTTTACTTTAATTGACTTGTGTCAAGTGTCTTAATGTAAAAGTTTGCTCCGAATGTTGTAGCTAAACTTAATATTTATCAAGGTAATTTCTTTGATTTCAGAACTTTTTGCCAAGGGAAACTGTTAGCAATTTGGGCTTCTATTCTTCTCTAACAGAAAATATATATAATAGCTTCATTTGAACTAAGTCGTATAATTACTATTTTATTGATTCAGAAATGATTCTAAAGACATGATCTCTAGTGTTCTTTGACTTGACAATGCTATAATCACTAATACATTTTGGATGGATTAACTTGCTTCTTAGCCTCACTACATACTTTTGGCTTGTTGCAGATTTACCTCTATGATTGTACAGAAGTCTCTCCATACTGTCTCTTGTTCTTTGGAGGAGATATTTCCATTCAGAAGGATAACGATCAGGATACTATTGCTGTGGATGAATGGATTGTCTTTCAGTCTCCTGCAAGGATAGCCCAACTAGTCAAGGTGATCACTGGCATATTTTGGAATATTGCTATGGATAATTGTTTGTGTTTCATAAAGAAATTGTGGTGTCCTGTAGGAATCTTGGCCATGTGCTATTTAATAATTGTATTGATGTTCTGGAAGAAAACAACTGGTGTTGCAGATCTGCACATGTATTAGATTCCAGTAGTAGTAAAGATCACAGATACAGAATGGTCTAGGTCAGTGATTCTCAACCAAATGTGCCACAGTACTCTGAGGTGTCTTGATCCTTTCAAGGGTGATCCAGATTGCCATGCAGTGTTAGCACTGTTAGGTGTGCAAACACGATTCACAGGATAAACCCAGAGATTTCAAATAGGAATTTGTAGTGTTAAAAACTATTGTGACCTGTACTAGTCTGAGTTCTTTGCAAGAGAAAAACTGTGGTATTATTTTTTCATGATCAGAAAAACAAGTGAAAACAAAGAGCTAACATTTATGAGGGGTATCTCAAGTCCAAAATGATTTGAGAACCACTGGTCCAGGTTGTCTAGTAATCTGGGCAAAAAATGTTCTATAGCATTTAGACATCTGGAATCAAAGAATGCAGGACGTCCACATGATGGGATACTCCATCTTAAGAAGTATTGGCTGTAGGAAAAATAGTGGGGGTTTTGACAAATAATCTTTTTCATCAGCTCTTAGTGTAACACAGAGCAAAACGGCTAATGAGGTTCTTTGTATGGCAAAAAGAGTATGGTATACTTGTACTATCATGTACAAGTAGGAAGATTGTTACATGGTTTTTACTGATATGTAATTATGCAAAAGTGAAATAGTGCATTCAAAATTGAAGAAGTTTGGGGGTGGGCGTGGGGAGGTAGAGTTTGAGAGGGTACGTAAAAAGAATAAGTGAAGGATTTAAACATCTGCCTTATTGTGAGAAACTTCCCTATGAAAGAGGAAGTTAGGAAATGACTTGATCAGTCAATAGGTATCTACATGGCGAAACAAGTTTTGTTATTGGGGTTCTTATCAGGGAACGATCCAATAAAATTAAATGTCTGGAAATTTAATTTAGAAAAATTCTTCTTAGAAATTGGAACAGTAACAACAAGGATTTTCTAAATCAAGATGGGATCTTTCTCTAAAAGATGTACCCTAGCTCAAGCACAGATATCTAAGCAAGAATTCAGGGAAGTCCTGTGCTAGAAAACTGGCCTTAAATCTATTAATCTGTTTTCAAATAGTTATAAGGCTTTAGATGGAATTATGATTTATTGAATAGCTGATTCATGATTCATAGATCTCTCAAATGTTAATAATTCTAAGACTAGCAATGATTTTGTTCATTTATTTGTTTACTTACGGCACATGTTCTGAGCAGGAAATAGTAAGTCCTGGTCCTTGAGACATTACCTTTAATCTTATTTCCATGCATTTTAGAAACAAGTAGTTTTTGTGCAAGACTTCAAAGAGTATTTAAAGTCAATAGCATTTTTTTTTTTCAAGTTGGCCATAAATGAAATGGCCAGACATAAAATTCAGCATGACCATTCTTATTCAGGGATCTGTGATGAAAGCAGCAATATTATCAACGGTTGCATTCAACTCGTTTGTCTACTGACCTATTTTGGTATAATTTTTTGCTAGACTTAAAGAAGCCATGTTAGCTTCAAATCTAGTGTCACGTCTACTACAAATGGAAGTGTTGAAATGTTTGAGGTAAAGAATTATCAAGGATATGATGATTATCTTTAGAAAAACTGATGGTCTAAGTAATTTTTACCGTTATCTTAACATTAAATTGTATGCAGCATTCTAGGTTGGCTGTCGTCTTTACTCCAAAAAACCCCCTTTGTTTTATCTACAGAATTTAAGAAGTGAACTAGATGACCTTCTACAAGAGAAAATTGAAAACCCGCACCCTGTGGACTGGAATGACACTAAATCCAGGGACACAGCGGTCCTGACAGCCATTATAGACTTAATCACAACACAAGAGAATGAAAGTGCCAGAAACTTTGCTCCTCGATTTCAGAATGAACATTATAGTTGACACTTTCTTTCTTGTTAGAAAGATGACATTTTTGCCAGTTTTTCTTTAATTTTATAGCATTTACCTAGGTAGACTTGAGACTTTTTAGGGCAACGTAGTAATTTCACCTTATTAAAGAACAGTTAATTTCAGTAGTTTGTAATGACTGTATGTGCATGGTATCCAGTGTTTAATGTGTCTTTTTAAATACAAGACGGTGTAATGCTGTAAGCAACTATTGGTGTATGTTTATTTCTTGTCCGTACTTCTTTGGAACTAACTTTGATGTAAAAGGTGAATAATATTCAGAATGCACTGCAAAAAGTACTACTTTATTATATATAAACTGTCAAGTTCCTACTGCCTGTGGATTTTTGGGGAGGAAATAGATGCTAGTAGTTAGTGTTGTCAGAAACAGTTACAACCATGCAGCATTTTTACTGACGCTTCCTTCAGTCTGGTAGAAACCAAACTTTTTGACAAAACAGTTAACATTGTACAGTGTGAAGAATCACTATTTAAAACTTTAATCTGCTCTCCCTTCATCCAAATCATTACATCTCCTGTTTTTCTTTTAAGCCCAGTGATCAGTTTGAGTACAAATTCAGAATAAGGGAAGTATTTACTATAGATTTAAAAAAAAAATCAGGATGAGTTTACAGCTTTGAAGTTTTAATTTTATTCCGATTAGTAAAGGTAAGCACTTAATGTTACATTAAAGAGTTTTGTTTGGGGTTTTTTGTTAAAGCTGCAGCTATTTCTAGTCTGTTTCGTGTTTTGAGTACTTCCAAGTATGTGCACATAAGCTATATGCTTGTTTTATTTATGATATTATAGTTAAGGAATTCCTAGCTTTACCCTGAAAAAATGTGAATCAGTAACAAATCTGTTTCTATTTAAAATTTGTTTGACTACAAAGCCTACTGTTTCTCTGACTCTTCCAAGTTAAGATCAAGTGTATGTTTTCCTCTGTTTGATATAAGGATTAGCAGTCACTTTAATCTAACACATCTAGATGGTGTTCTTTGAAAAGCTGCCATTAGGCAAAAAAAATGATTGGATATTGCAACTTTCCCCCTTTAATATAGTTTGTTCATCTGTCAGTATCCTGAGATAAATGGGAAGTTGTAGACTTTGCATCTGCTGCTCTCATGGGAAGATTAACTGCAGCAGCTTAGTCTTATTTTATTCAGGTGTAAAATTGCTTCACTTTTTAAATTAGTATCTCTGCCCTTGCATAAAGAGAATTTATTAAACTCTACCCCCTGATATCCATTAAAAATATATACTGTTACCACAACACAATGTTTTGACAATAACAAGTACACAATAAAAGCAACAACTCTTTCAACAAAATAAATCATGTATTTGTATTTACAAATTTCTTAAAAACTTGAACAGGCTCTAGGCCAAAGGGGAATACTAAATGTGGAGAAAGCTCCATCATGATCAAGCTTCATAATACCAGTGCCCCATCTTAAGTAATGTGTTTTAAAATTGCAGAGAGCTGGAGGAGGGGGGGGCAACAAAAAACAACAGCGCTGTGGAAAATAAATTACAAATCTATATACAAACAAATATTCTTGTTTTTAACTCTACAAAAATTGCAAATCAGTTCTCAAAAAGCATAATAGCAGGAGTTCCTCTGTTTGGCTGTAAACGGTCTAGTATTGGAGACCTGATTTTTTTGTTTCTTTGTTTTTGTTTTTTGTTTTTCTTCAAAGGTTTCCATGTTCCTTTTTAAGATTGAAGTAACTTTTTGCATGATAAATGAGAGAGCCTAATGGATTTTGCAAAAGACCCAATGCCTCTGTCATACATGGGAGTGACAGCTCAGCAAAAGCTTTTTATTTTTTTTTTTAAACAAAAATGGATGGAATTGTCAAAATATGACCTTATGTCAGTATTATGAAAAATATGGAATTGAAGTGGTGCCAGACATCCAACTCAGAATTGCATATAAAAATTAAATTAAAGTGAAGACTGCTGTCTATTATTATTATTTTTTTTTATATATATTTGGTAGCTTTTTAAAGCAGTCTGATCTACATCTTGATGCTTTCACTCACCTTCAATTCAGCTTCAGTTCTTCCTGCAAAATAAGCTTAATTTGACGACTTGTTGTTGATGATGTTGTTGTTGTTGTTGTTGTTTATTATTATTATTAATATGAATCTAAAATTGTGATTCACTGGAAATAAAACCTCACCTGCTGCTGGACGCACAGTCACACTGTGTTTATGCTAAACAGTCTTCACATCTTTTTTTTTTAAAACCATTTCTTTCTTTAGGGATAGCTGCTGTGGGTCCAGCATTTTATGTTTAAAGGGTGCTGTTAGGCAGCTGTAAAATCACAAATATGTATGCAAAGTATATATGACACTTGCAGTTAACTCTGTTTATTGCAAGGAGGTATATTACCAATTTCATGTAGATAGATACTCATGTGATCATCAGATAAATATACCATTAAAAGGAACTACCTTGTTTGAATAAACATATGCACAGTGCTCCTGCAGTGATTACAAATGATTTTCTGTATTCATTTTAATATATTAATAATAGCGGTACATCGGTCCGATATCGCGTTGGCACCAATGTAAAGAAAATTGACTGTATTGCAAATCGGCTTTTTATGCCTGATGTGGCTGATAATTTGGCTGATAAATGCCCCATGCATGTATGCAGCACAGCATGTAGGCGGTAAGGAGTACAGCCCAGCAACTTGGGGAGCTGTGTCCAGTTGCTAAGTCTGTTGTGGAAGGGAAGGGGTGTGGCGAGGGGGGGAACACAGATAAAGGCCCCTGGGGTGAGGAGGGAGTAGGGCAGATGCTGCCAGGGCAGGGTAGGGTGTAGGATGGAGCTGTGACTTATGCAGAGTGGTGGCTCCTGACTCTGTGCACCTTGGGAGGGCATGTGCCCGTGGATCTGTGCAGGGCAGGGTGGGCTGCTGCTGTGGGCCTAGCACTGGGCTCTTCCCAGAGGGGATGCTAGGTCAGACTGCGCTCAGGGCAGGCAGCGGTGGCACTGGGAGCAGGGCCTGCCTGGTGTGAATTTTGGGGTGGCTGCAGCACCCTCGTATCTCCATCCCAGGGCTGCTGCCACCCATCCCCATTGCAGCCTGGCCCAGCTCCCTGTTGGAAAGAGCCCAGAGCAGCCAGTCTGCAGTGGCAGCTCAGCCCACCCTGCCCCATATGCAGGTCTGGGGCACATGCCCTCCTGGAGTGCGCAGTGGCAGGGGCCACTTCCCCCTCCCTGCGCCCCCTGCATGAGCCATGGCTTTCCCCTGTGCCCCACCCCAGCTGGGCAGTGCCTACCTCAGCCCCACTTCCTTACTGCAGGGGCCTCAATCTGCCCCCATACCCCTTCCCTTCCCCCTCCCCTTCCACCACAACAGACTTACCAGCCATACACTGCTCTTCAACCTGCCAAGTTACCTATTGGAAATCAGATTGGTATCGGATGATATGCCTACTTAAAAATCAGCTATCGGTATCAGTCCAAAAAAACTCTATTAGTGCACCCCTATTAATAATGGTCTAAAACTATTTTCAAAGGCCCATAGGGCTCAGAGAAGAATACTTAGGCTCCTAAAGGACACAGATAAGTGTCTAAATATTTGTAGAAATCCCACTAGGAGTTGAGTACCTAGGTGCGTTTGAAAATCGACCCTGCATGACCTTCTTCTGAAAATAGTACTTAGCTTAGTTAGCTTGAAAATCCTACCAGGTCCCTAGAGATACAGATGACCCATAATCCTGTTGAAATCCTGACAGCAGTGAGGTTTGCTCTTCTGAAGCATAAGATACTTTTGAAAATCAAACTATAAGTTTCCAAAGTATGATTTTAAAGGATATAAAGTTAGGCTCCAGTACTTTACAATTTTGGCTGCTACTTGTAAACTCAAAGTTGAGGATCACAATGCCTTTAAATCTGCTTTTAAATTGTTTTGCACAAATCATAAAAACAAATGACTAAAGTTGGCCATTAATTTAAACTGCCTTCTTGTTTTACATTTCAACGTTCCTTTCAAAAATGTTCTCAGTTCTCCTTAACATTCAAAGAGCAGCAGTGGCTGCTATGCTTTGCATTATGCCTGGAGAATGTATCTCAGATTTGTCTAATCAGCCAATTGTGGTTTCCTACAGACCTTTTGGCAGCTGGTTGCCAGGTCAGTGGTCTTCAAGTCTTGAAAGAGGTTCTTCAGCTCCTGGACAGGTGGATATTTGTTGGAAAGCTAGTAGTCTCACTGAAAGATTTAAGGAATGGTATGACGCATTGCAGTACTCTACCTGCCTGATGCCTTTCCGAGATGCTATACAAATGAAGGATTTCAGTTTTGAGCTAGGTGGATCATGGAATATAAATTGTTCGTGAACACATTTACAGCCTTTTTTCCTGCCATTATTTTTTCTTTTGTTGGAACTGGAATAAGCTACAATGTAACTTACTTACTGTAACTTTCTTTACATATGCCTAAACAGATACACTAGGCCAGTGTTTCTCAACTAGTGGGACATGAAGGTTGTGTAGGTGGGACTTCAACTTATTGCCCAATTTGAAAAAAATCAAAGTTGTTTGCACTTCAAATAGATGAATGAATGGATATCTCAAACAGTGGGGATCTTGTTTTTATTGGTGTGACCAGGGTTTTTTGACAAAAGGTTGATGGGATGTAAGAGAGAGAGAGACTTCCCATGTTTTCTCCTTAGCTGAGTGACTAGGACAATTACTAGGAAGTCAGAAGACCTGGGTTTTAGGTCCCCCTCATCCAAGGGGACTTTAAACCTGGGTTTTTTGATTTCCCAGCATAACACTTTAACTCCTATGCCATGTATTAGCCCAAAGGTTGATGTCTAGACCTCCTGTTGAAACTAGCTTACGAGGCAGCTACAAGAAGGGTTATGTGGGAAATATATGGGGCCAAGAAGAGGAACAGCAGTGAGAGGGTTAAGTGATGTGTGACCTCAGAGGCAGGGGAGCCCTTGGTTCTAGCCTGGGTCCATGTTTCCAGTGAGGCAGAGGCTCCTCCTGCACTGCTGTCTGTCAGGTGGTGCTTTTTTTTAAAGAAATTAACTGAATACACTACACAAATGAGCAGCACCTCTTCTTCAAAAAAAAATGTGCTGCGGAAGGGCCAAAATAATAGTTGACTTGTAGTGTGGCTGGTTAGCACACCATGCTGCAGGTAAAGAGGGGCGTAAAACCCCAGCCTTCGAGGAAAAGATGGAAAGTACTAATCTAAATTTGGTGGTTATGGGCTTTGGTCAATCAGATTTTCATGTACCTAGAGCAGTAGTCTCTGAACTTTTTTGATCTTGCACCCCTACCTATATAAACAGAAGTTCTAATATTTTCTTCCTGCACCCCAATGGATGTCCTGTGCACCCCACTTTGGAGACCACTGACCTAGAGGACAAGGAGTTTGCTTCTGACTGCACAGCCAAAGGGCAACCTAGTATGCATGGCCAGCCTACATGCAGAGACAACTGTGTGCACACTCAGGCTTAGACTTCCGATTGGGACCTAAGTAGCATTTTTGGCACATAGATGACCAAATCTGGCTGGCCAGGAAAGGAACAGAATTTCAGCCAAGGGGATCTACTGGCTAGGGTTAGGGTTGAGATCAGTGCAGGCTGCCAGGCAAGGATTTTGTTAGCAGGAAAGTACATAAGATCCAAATGAATTATAGTTCTATCTGAAACCAGTAAAGCCTAGTTAGTTAATTCCAAAGAAATTATTTGGAATTAATTCAAAAGCAAATATTTGCATTTGATTGGTATTTTTTTTTTTTTTTTTTGGAAAAAGAGGAACGTTTAATCTTTTATTAAAGGATTTAAAGATGTTTTATTGATTGTTGACTTTAATAACACTGGTCTTTGATTTCTGCATAAAAGGAGAACTGGAAAATACATTTATAAAACTTTGAAGTATTTTGCAAAAAGTAGGCATGAACATATTTACAATGCATTAAAAAACCTGGATAAAAAATTAATATCTGGATTTACATTCAGTTACCATGTTAACCATCTGCCTTCATACAGTAAATTCTGTTGTTAAAATATTAGCAGTATTTTTACTATGTTAAATAAAACTTTGTCCAATTTATAAAGTTTACAATATTGTCATTACCACTTCATCAGTCCATTTATAAATTAATTCACAGGTTGTATAACCATTTGTCAGACTGCTAAGATCAGTGTGGTACTCACAGTGTTTTATGGAAAACCACTGCTTTACTAGTTAACCTTTAAGGTTAATCATTACAGTTACATTAGGAACATTATATTCATTCACAAATCAAATTCCAAACATTTTACAATATATATTACAATGTGCAGCCCTCCAAAATGGACTGAAAATGTTACAAGCCAAAAATCTTGTTTTTTGCCTCATTTTTGTGTTAACATTTATTCAACTCTGCTGAGTGATCAGCTATGCCTTAAAATGATGAAGCTATTTAGAATACACACTGGCTGTGTCTATATGAGTGGCAGACTGTGCACTTGTTATTGCACAGTCATTTAGTACTTGCACTGTTGTTACTGCGCGTAGTGTCCCCACACATTTTTTTTTCCAGATGCTACTGCACAGTGTTGCATCACGGTTAGTGCCCACCAACACTACTGTGCAGTAGCATCTTGTGCAAATTGTCAGACCTATTCATGCAAAAGATGTACTGAAAATTATATCCTATTTGCAGGTACATCTTGGTCACACAACATTAAATGATTGCTTCTCTTGTGAAATTCTGTGAAAATTCAGCTGGTGAGCCTTGCAGTGCAATTATGACTGATGTTTTTCTAATGCAAGAACATGTGTGAACCAACCTGAATCATTTCAAGTGAAATCCATGGACTTAATTATCCATCATTCCCCTCCCTCTTTCATAGATGTACCTTGAAGCATCTAATGGCAGCAGGTCACATTTTAGAATGGGGAACCAAACGACACAAAACTTAGCAGGGTGAGGCTAGAGAAACTCCCTGGAAAATCTTCCTCAGCACCAGACGGTCTCTTTTTCCCCAGCACGATTAAGGCTAGGGACAGGCATTACACATAAACCGGTTTAAGTGAACAGAAAACGGTTTAAACCTGTAACAGAACAGATGTTCAGTGCACAAAAACCGGTTTGAAAATGGCTGAAATTGGTTTGAGATAAATCTGGTTGAATGTAGTATCAGACTTAACTGATTCGGCTCAAACCATCTTATGCAATGTCTGTCCCAGACCCCTTGCTGGTTTAAGATTAAACCAGACACCCCCAGCATCCTGGTATGCTCTCTGGACTGGGCAGGCTCTCTGCTCCACAGCAGAGCTGGCCCCTCTCCTCTGCTCCCTGGCTGCAGCTTGGCAGAGACTTGCAGGCAATTATGCAGGCACCTCAATATTCGCTGTACAGGAGTTTTCAACCTTTGTAAAACAGGGTACCCCTTCTGGTGGGTACCCCTGCCGGATGTAGAGGGGAAGTGTGGTGGGAGTGCTGATAGCCAGCCAGGGGTGGGGGGGGGAGGCTGCTGACAGATGGCCAGACGCGAAGCCAGCAGCATGGGGAGCTTGCACGTGGCTACTGCCACCATCTATAAATTCCATGTCACTGCTGCACACTACTTTCCCAAACCAGGTATCCCCACTTTTGAAACATCCTTCCCAACACTGCCATAACACTAGGAGGACACAAAATGGGAGCTGCCTGACTAGATAACTACTATCACCAGGAAAAAAGAACCACACCAAGAACCAGTCTGGATTTTCCCCCTACAGTTCCTGGAAAATGTATCAGTTTTGCTATCTTGAAGAGAAGTGACTTAATTATTGCTTTAAAAGTTAAAGAACATTTTCTTTTTTTAAAATAAAAGCATACTGTGTGAATTAACCAGCCATTGCAGGGAACAGGAAAGCTCAAAGGACTCTAGTTTCAAAGGCTTAACACAAAAAAGAATGTAATGGAAACGCTTCACACACATATATACAGAGAAAGTGAGTGGACTCACCAAAAAAAAAGGGGGCAGAGACATTAGCAAAACCCAGGTCCTTATACAGCATATACTCATCAAACTCATTATGGTTAGATGAGGGACTTGAGAGCTGCTATACGATCCTCCAAACAACACTTTCTGAGGCCAAGATTGCTGCATTGCAGCTTTTCAATGAGGCATGACAAGCCTAAATACTGAGCTGTCACCACTGCTTGCTGGTGGTTTAGTCTGTTGGGAGGGGCTGGTGGTAGAGCTGGGCAGAGAAAGCTAAGGGGAAAATTGTTTTTAATAATTGAATAAGAGAGAGAGCGCCTGGAGAGTGCATGTGTGTGGCTAGAGAGGGCCAGGGAAGAGTGTGTAAAGGTGGGTAAATGGAAAGTGAAGTCAAAACTAGTCTCTAGAGCCTAGGATGTCAGTCCTGATTAGTATCAATTTAGATGTTGAGTCAGGGCAGGATTCATTTAGAAGCTCCCTCATACCATAAAACTGAGAGGGGACAACCATATAAAGAATCATATCTATTTTGTTATCGTGTCTTTAGAAGGTAATTTATTTTCAGGGATTTTAACAACTGATTTGGGATGCGTGCAAGGAACTGCTGACTTGTTTCTGCATGACTTTTCCTCACTGATGTTGTATGTCTACAACCACATCTTCCATAGCTCTACTGTAGTGTAGCAACCAGCAAAAAAGCAAGCCATCACTGACAGCATATAGTGCAAATCCTGCAGTTAAGAAATGGCAGTGAAAAAAACAGATCTCTGAGACACTATACATTTGTTTCAAGTCCAAGCAAACGCCCCATCCGCTCCATGTTCTTCTCAATTGTGGCTTGACAAGTGATCTCCTTGGCACATTCCATTGGAAACCAACCTCGCTCACCATCTCGCAGTCGCTCACCTTCATACCAGCCTGCAAAGGGGAATGGAGGGGCAACAATAAATACTTTCTAACCTGTTTCAAATACATATGTAAGAACTGTGTATGGCGCACTTTTAGAGAGAACCTTGGTGGCACAGTCAGCCATCCCACCTATGTACTTCTAATGTGTAAAGGGTAAGATACACACATTAGGCAATTTGGTTTAATTGTGACTACCGACCGGGAACAACAAACAATATAGTAGTAAAAACTATAGGATATTTGACAAACAACAGTTATCTTTGGATCTCAGACACTCTGTAAGTGATAGCAAACAACCATGTTATAGAGAAGAGCTTGATTATGCTGAATATCCTCAAGTACCTTGAAACCAATGGGAGTCCAATTTACTCAGTATCCTTCAAGTCATTTTATCATTAACATTTATATTTTGGCAGCATGTATTGGCAACAGCCAAGCTGGACTGTCCTGTGCTCAGCATTTCATAATCAATTATAGTCCTTGCCGCATGCAATTTAGCATATTACAAATTACCACATCATAGTGTGAAATACCCATATGTAATATTAAGACAAACTACTGTATATACTGCTTGCCATGACCATGTTGAAGGCCAATCTTTTAAGGGGGCTGCCTGTTTAAGAATTTGGTTCATGCAAAAATTATTCTAATGCTTTTTGACACCTGCAACTATCTGCAAATCTCCAAATGAGAGATTCCCACAATGTCTTCATAAACAGAGGCAGCCCTTTAAATATTTCATCCTAAACCTATGGACTTTCCATGTTGTTTCCCCAAAGCAGAAGCCAGGATAGATTTTATAGACTAATTAAATAAGAGATCAAAAAAATCACAGAATGATAGAAAAATAAGGTTGGAAGGGTCCTCAAGAGGTCATCAAGTCCAACCTCCTGCTCCAAACAGGACAATCCCCAACTTTGTCTAGCCTGGTCTTAAAAACCTCCACAGATGGAGTGACCACCTCCTCTCTGGGTAATCTGTTCCAGTATTTTACTACCTTCCTGGTGAGATTTTTTTCCCCTAATATCTAACTTAAACTCCCCTTGCTGCAACTTGAGACGATTACTGCTTGTTCTGTCATCTGCCACCACTGAGAACAGTCTAGGTTCATCCTCTTTGCAACCATCCTTCAGGTAGTTGAAGGCTGCTATTAAACCCCCTCTCAGTCTTCTCTTCTCCAGACTAAATAAGCCCAGTTCCCTCAGCCTTTCCTGAGAAGTCATATGTTCCAGCCCCCTAACAATTCTCGCTGCCCTCTGTTAGACTCCCTCCAATTTGTCTACATCCTTTCTGTAGTGGGGACCTCAAAACTGGTCACACTACTCCAGATATGGCTTCATCAGTGCCAAATAGAGAGGAAGGACCACTTCCTTTGATCTGCTGGCAATGTTCCGAGTAATATAGCCCAGTATGCTGTTAGCCTTCTTCACAAAAAGGGCACACTGTTGGCTCATGCTCAGCTTATTGTCCACTGTAACCCCCAGGTTCGTTTCTGCAGAGCTGTTGTTTAGTCAGTCAGTTCCCGGCCTCTACCACTGCATGAAATTGTTCTGTCCTAAGTGCACTTGTCCTTAGTGAACCCCATAAGATTTCTTTTGGTTCAATCCTCCAATTTTTCAAGGCCTCTCTGAATCCCAGTTCTACTCTCCAGCATGTCTACTACTCCCCCTTGCTTGGTGTCATCTGCAAACTTGCTAGGGTGCACTCCATCCCTTCTTCCAGGTCATTGATGAAGATATTGGACAAACCTGACCTCAGACCTGACCCCTAGGGCACTCCACTTGATACCAGCTGCCAGCTAGACATCAAGCCATTGACTGGTACCCTTTGAACTGGACAATCTACCCAGTTTTCTATCCACTTTATAGCCCATTTATCCAACCCATATCTCCTTAGCTTGCTTGCAAGAATGTTGTAGGAGAAGACCATATCAAAAACCTTGCTAAGGTAAAGGTATATCATGTCCACAGCCCTCCCCACCTCCAGAGAACCAGTCATCTCATCAAAGAAGGCAATCAGATTGGTCAGGTATGACTTGCCCTTGGTGAATCCATGCTGATGTATAGCAAAAACTTCTGTAAACAGAGGGCTTACTTCACTGGATACTTCGAAGGGACTGAAAGAAGCAGACTGCTAAATAGAAAGCAGTGATTAGAATACAAAGGGTAGGGAAGGGGACACCTAGGCTGACACTGTGTTTTGTTGTGGAGAAAATGCTACAAGGAAAAATGAATTCTTCCAACAAAATAATCTGCTTTGTTGACAGCATTAGCATTAACTAAGCAGAAAGATGTTCACCTACCATCATTCACTTTTTGATAAACTAGAACCACATCAGCAACCTGAAGGGATAGTTCATCTGACTGCTTTGCAGTGTAAGTTCTGATGATCTCCACCTGAGTCAACGCTGGAGAAGAAACAGGACTTATTGGATTAAGATGCATATAAGATATCAATATCTTTATATTGTGACAATACAAGAAGGCATAGTAAATCCCTATTTTAGGCTGTAGCAGAATAAAATTGTTCAAGTAATCTCAGTAGTTTAGAAGATTAGCCAACTGGCTTTCGCTTGATAGCTACACAAAAACATGAATTTAGGTTATGTGCCTAAGCTCTGGCTTTCTCAACCTCAGCCAGGTAATAGGCTGATATAATTGACCAGATCAATGTTAATGAATGCAAGGAATATAATAATGTGTAAAACGAAACCTCTCAAAGAACCTCCACAAAACCCCACCTGGTTCACTGTGTGCACAGAAGGTCAAACTTTGGATATGTTAGAGGAAAAGAGCAATTTCAAAGGGAACACAGATGACTGTTTTTTGCAGGGAAATACATTTGTATTTGTTCAGTTTAACCACCAAGGGGCAGTATGTTTCTGTTTTCATGTCAACTGCCTGAACAGTCTTGTTGTCTCTTGCTTACTTGTCCTGTCTGTGTTCTGTCTGTCGCTGTTCTGTCCAAGTGTAGTAATCCAGCGAGCTCTTTCACTCCTGTGAACAATTGAGACAAATTCAGTTTCCAAGACCGCTGACCTTAGAGTGTTAGAGGTCCTGCCCTTTTCACGACTCCGGATTTGAATCTTTCTCCTTTCTCATGGGAGGAAAGCATGTTTTCTTTAATTTCACAAGATGGCAAGATAGATTTTCCTGAAAATACTTCAAAATTAAAATATAGCAAGATATTTTAAATGACCAATGATATCGCTTTTGTTTTGTAGAAGTGGTATTCTGATAAAGGAGGAGCAAAAGAACACTCTTCATTTGGGAACATGTTAGAAAGTGTTTTAAAAGAAGTACTTGAAAAATTTGGTTTTGTGTGCACATTTAATTATAATATAAGCACTGCCTTAATCTCTGCAACCAGTAGCTTTTACATTATTTCTAATCTAACAAATAACTCAAAAGTAATATTTTCATTAAAAGAGAAGTATTTGGAAGTATATTTGTGAACGCCCTTTTCTATAAAAACTAACATGCAGTGCATATTACAGACAAGAACATTTTTGCAGAATGGTGACAATTAAAAGAAATGCTGAATTTTCCTATAGCTGCGACTTGGCTGAATGTATATTTAGAAAGGAAAACTGATCTCTTTCAAAAACTAACAAACAAACAACCAAAAATTTTCCATATGTTCTGAAAGAAGGGACACATTCTGTCCCTTGGCTATGCTGACTTGGGAAGTCTGTGAAAGATATCACAAATATCCAGCTTAACTCTAAACATTACCTTGCCAAACAACTGATTTTAGATAGACTATCCAGAGATTTTTTTTTTTTAAGTGAGTAGAGATGGGCATAGAAAAAGTTAGATGAAATGAACAATTTTGGGAGTTGTGTAGGTGGGATAAGGATCAAGGAGGTACTGGGCAATTTAGATTGGAAAACAAAAGATTATTATGGGTTACTCAGTTCAATACCCTGAACTACAATTTAAGCTGAATGTTTCTGATCTTTGAAAAATTAGGATCTGACTTCAACTCACCATGCTGGGATGCAAGTATATAGCTCATTTTGTGAAACAACCATTTCAATTAAACACATTATTTTGTCTGACTGTTGTTAAAGAGAGTCTAACATGTTCAGATGGTTCAGGTAGCAGAAAAACGGATTATTAAGATACATTTTTAAATCTGAATTCCCAAGTGCTTTTAAAAGCCAGTTACTGAACTCTTTTAGATACACACCCTATGTTTCAGGTGAATAAATTATGCACACAAAGTATGCAATATGTTCAGAGGTATTTATTAACTAACATAACATTTCAGTATTTCAAAACCAGTGTCAGCTGGAATATGACATCAAGGGAATGCATGTGTTAGAACAGTGTTTTGAAAGAAATGGTTGAAGTATGGAAGGATAAAGGATCACCAGACAAAAGAAAGTCATCTTGGAATCGCATCTCACTCCCCAGTCTGCCTCTTGAAATGCGGCTACAGAGAACAACTTTCTGCACTTTGACCATGCCAGGTTACACTTGAATCCTTTGCCGTACGCACTGATTTTAAGCTCATAACTTTTCCTGTCATGTCTATCAGAATTTTTCATTTGAGCACTCCTTTTGGTCATCTATCAAACTACCTCCTCTGCTTAAAACCCACTCCCTGGGCGTGCATACATGCATTTATGCCAGCTTAAATTTACTGCGCAGTAAATTACTATGCAGTAAGTAGGAATAGGCTGGCATCGACACATGCAGGCATTAAAATGCATGAATGCTGTGCGTAGAGTGACTTGGGACTAAAGTTAGTGTAGAATTATTTTCATAAATTCTTTCAACACGTATTCTCTCTGTGTTTCAATAAATGACCTCTAGGTCTGGTCTGTTAAGCAACCTTGAATAATCAGGTTTAGCTTTTGAGCAATTGCTTTCAAAAGTAAATAATCAAAATTATATCAATCCCTTCATTTACCCACTGTATTTATTATCTTTGCTGCCTTTAAAGCAGCTGCCCTCTATTTAATTATATCTTCAGGTAGGTTGACCAAAATTCAATACTGTGTCCCAATACTTTACAGTGATAGCATAATATAGTTAGACTTCACTGAATAAACCTTGTGGATTCAAGCCAACATCCTGTTAGCAGAGTACATTTGAAAGGTGTCAGGATAAATGTGTTTTAAGAAAGAGTTTGTACATAGGGGGTACATCTACATGTGCACATTTACACTTGTACTGTGTAGTAAATATGGTGACATGCCAACTTGAGCATAAATGTGATATCTACATCATACAGGTATCAAATTTAAGTTCAGTTGGTTACTGTACAGTAGCGCACATGTAGGCACCTTACTGCGGTAACACTGTGTGTGTGCACTGACTTGGGACTAAAGAAGTCATAGGATAAATGTGTTCTAAATAGGAGTTTGCACATGGGGGTGTGGTCCTCTGACACCTTTAGGCCCAAGTCAGTCCATACACACGATGTTACTGCACAGTAACTAATTGGATGTAAATTTGATATCTACAAGTATCAAATTTACATTCAGTCAGCATAATTTACACTCAAAAGATTTGTATTTTTTTGTCAAAAATACAAACACTTGAATATTGAAAAAAATCATATTAGAAATCCCATTGTGGGAGTTTTAATTTGTATCCATTGTGTCCCCATTTTCGCCTCTGGCATAGTCCCTCCAAGTTACTGTATCACCTATAATGTACCACAGTGGCTCAGAAAAAAAGAAGAGAGACAGCAAAGGCAATGTAGTGTGGTCACCAAGTCTGGAAAGGTTCATGAGTTTTTTTGAATAAATGAGGTAGCATTTCCAAAGCAAAGTTTGTGAGTTCTGATATTTCTTTAAAAGGTACAAATCTTCCTATATATGAGAATATTCCCCAACACCCCCAATTTTCCAGTCAGCCCTAGATATTGGTTTTGTATTTAGAAGTAGTCAGAAATGCCCTTAATGGAGGGTGTGGAATGGACTTTTACGTACTTGCCCTAGATGGGTTACACATTATTTTGCATGAGTCATTTTTATTTTCCTCAGGAACAAAAATATTGTAAAAATGAATTTTAGGAGTTTAAAAATGTTAATATGCACAGAGACTCCTCCTTCCTTCTATCAGATATTTCACACTCATGAATGCCACACAGTCTGCTTATTGTCTTACATAAATAAAAAAAAAATCACTTCTGGCTGAAAAAAAAATCTAAGAGAATAATCTACTAGTTATATGAAGATTGGCATGCTGTCTAAATATAATAAGCATTTTAGTTCCATAACTGAAATTCTGCAATCTAGCCCTAATTCTTCACCCGAATTCTCTGCCATCTATATCTGTGCTAAGTAACTGGAAAACTCTACTATTTTTATTTGGTAACACTTTACACGTATTTTGTATGGTTTTAAACAACAATACAAGGATCAAGCCAGTGATAAAACAAATCAGATCCTCAGGGACGGGGCAGCCTGCAAGCTTACTTGACAGCTCCCTGCTGGGCAGGAAATCGAGGAGACAGCTGCTCTCCCTCCCCTGCCTTTCCCCTTGGAGCAGGAGGTGGGGAGGTAGACAAGAGCACTGTGGGATAGTGGGGAGTATAAGACCTAGCCATACATTACTTTCATCTTGACAAGACAAAGAAGCCGATGTTTGAAACAGTAACTTCTTTGCTGTCAATCTCTCATTTTGGTGGTGGATCCATCCTTTTTATGTTGCAACCAACTTGAACATGTGGGCCATCACATTTTGTCACGCTAATCGTGCATATACATGAGGACAAGTTTAACATCTAACAGGATCCAAACCATGCTATTTACATGGTGGTATTTTCCATATTTTCCTTTTATTTGCACTGTTGGCCCGTAAACTTTTCTAAAAGGAAACCAATGATCTTCGTGGCACAAGCCTTTCTTCTTTGAAGTGAGTCAGGGTGAGGGGAAGAAGTTGATTATTCTAATTTAAAAGAATAGACAAGAAAATGTCCTTCTAAACTATGTCTAATGGTACAGACAGAAAAGAAAGATGATTCTGAAGAACCTGCATGAGCTGAGGGCCATTCTCCTTTGGAGCTTTCAACTAAGGTGTCAAGCATCAGACTGGTTGTGTGTCAGGTGAGCTGCCAGGGTTAGATATGGATTTTCTTGTGCTAAGTGACAATTTAATTTGAATCAATGCATCAGTGGCAGGAGTATTATATCCATCCCAGGATGAATGTATAAGAAGCATACATGTAAAAAGCACATCCTGATTCTATGACAAATGGTTCTTTTTAAATAACAGCAGTAGTAGTATTAGCAGCAGTAATTGGTAAGCTTTAGACATATAGTCTCATGGTGGCATTTTCCCTTCTTTCTACTTGATTCCCCTCACACTAGGCTGAATAAGATCTCATTTTCCCCTCACAGACCAAATGCCAAGATTGATCCATGAAGAGCAATCTACAATTTCACCAACTAGCACTCAGCATCCAGATTGCCAGAAATAAGCAAACAGTAATTGGGAAACTGACCCCTCAAACTAACAGTAATATCTTATATTTATAATACAGAACTCTTTGCATGTATAAACACCACTGACTCATTCAGTTTGACCTGCCTGGTTAGGTTTTTATTCTTCTGTGTTTTCCCCATTTTAGCATCAGTCTTAAGGGCACAGTGACAACTTTCAAACCCAGTAATTATTTTCTGGATTTTTCCTCCTAAGTAGGCTTTGCTGCATTGTTATTTTTATGAATGGGGGTAGAGAATATAATTAGTTGCTAATAGTCACAACAATAAATTAATAAATTAAAATATTTTATTAAAAAATAAACATCTACACATGCACTACAGTGTGGCCACAACGTGCGCCAACTCAGAACACATTTGATTCATTTTATAACAATGCTTTTAAAAGGAAAAATAATGATCTATAGTTTCTTTCAGAGTTGTTCTCAACTTTGAAAACAAATCTAAAATGGCAAACTTTCCAGTTTAGGGTATGTCAAGAGCACTGTGCAGTTAATGTTTTCATGTGTTCCACCCGCCTCCGGCTTCCAATGAGACAGATAAAAGCTGTTGCTTCTGTGGAGGGCTCCTTGGTTGCTAACGACATCCCAAGAAAATGATGCCCTCTCTGAGGTTTCCATGAGAAAGAACAAGACACTTTTTGTTGCTTTAGTCAAAAGCAGGATGTTCCTTGAAACTGCCTCAACAGAACAAGGACCACCTCTATCCTTGCCCAGATTCATAGCTCTGCCCAAGGCTATGCAGAATTCTCTGGCACTCTTTCTGCACTGTATCCCACTGCTCAGTCACACAAACGTCATTGTAAATAATCTGATACAAATCCTAGTTTCAGGACAATAAACTTTATAATCTAGCAGAGCTTTTCCTTGTTCTGTTACTACTATTATTACAGCTTAAAGTACATCTGTACTTTACAGTAGCTATTTCCACCTGAGTGGAATCTGTGCCTAGATATAATTTCATAAAATGCTAAAATACTAAAACATAAAAAGTAAAAATAGCAATTAAAACTCAAACTACACACCAATGAGGAAAAGGCAGCACAAAAGCAATACTTTCTTAGACCTCTCAGAGAGCTGGCTAGTGTGTGCCTGCATGATCAGGAAATACATTTTGAATGGGGTTTCATAACTGCTTTATAAAACATTTATAAAACAGTATTTCTTCTTCAGAAATCTACAGTAGTGTTGACATTTGTGCACACAATTACCAAACTTGCACAAGCAAATGCAATATTTTATAGCAGTGGAGGCCAACCTTTTTGGTAGGCAGGCCACAAGTTAGCCCCCTCAAGTCCCCCTAATCCACTTCCTGCCCTATACTGTCCTGTCTCCTGCTTTGATTTCTGCTTCCCACCCTCCCTGTTGCTGTGTTGCTTGACCTCTCTCTGATCTGCTGTATGCCGCATATTCAGGCTGTCTATGCCACTTATGGCAATTGTGGCTGCAAGTTGGACACTCCTGTTTTACAGGATCAGACGGAGATGCCTGCAGTGCAGCTCAGGATGATTTGCAAATACAGCTTATGCCGTTCAATTTGCCTTAAAAATAACTTTCATAAGAGATTTAAAACCGTTAGTTAGTTACTCTAAAAACTAGAGCTACCTCAGTGTTCTGAAGTAAAGCCACGATCTAAATCGGCGTTTCTTAACCCCTGGGCCGCGACCCAAAAGTCGATCACAAGAATATATGAAAGGGTCATGAACAAACTTTAAAAATGGATTCTCATTTAAAGGAGAAAAATGTGGGAAACTGTGCCTTTTCCCTTTGCAGCTGTCAGAGTTGCAGGCTGTGAGGGGCTGCTTGGCACCCCCCATGCCCCCCCCACACTGAGGGGCACTTTGCATTTTGTTCTCTCTGCCTGGCTGGGACCAGCTTCACCTTCCTCCTCCTGTGCTTCCTGCATCACTTCAGTCGGGGGCCTCTTGCCCATAAATGGTGGAGCTAGAATGTAAGATAACAGCCCCCTCATCTCATCAGGACTGCCCAGGCCTGTCCTGACATGTGTCTGTTTTGGCAAACCATGTGCTCTCATGGAAAACAGCAGTCAAAAGGATCCAAATTGTGTGACTGCGCAACTCAGTGCGACTTCAGAAGAAAAGTGCGATGGTCAGCTGATGAGCAAGGATCCGGGTTTTCCATTCACCATTCTCATTTTAAGGAGAAAAACCAGGATTTTCTCTTAAAGGAGATAAGTGTGAGAAACAGTGGGGTTCCCCATGTAGGCTGGCAGAGTTCCAGCCTACAAAGAAGGGCAATTAGGCAGGGGGTGCCATGTGCATGTGTGCACATGTCTTCCAGGCGGCCTGGAGACCAGGTCCTCACAGGTAAGTTTGTGGGGAGAGGGAGGGATTGAGGCCTCCATAGTGAGGGAGAGGTGGAGTTGGGCAGGGCTGGGGCACCTGGGTGGTGCGTGAGGCTTGGGGCATAGGGCTGTGATGCCACAGGGCCTGGGCAGGGAGAAGGAAGGGGCCATGGGACGCTCATCCAGGCATGGGGGCTGGCTCCCTGTCATTGCATGGACTCCCAGGGGGGCATTGAGGGGCATGTGCCCCCCTGATTTGTGCACTGGATGGGGGTCAGGGTGCCTGCTGCAGGCTTGGGCACCCTGCCTTGCTGCAGTCTCCCCCGGGCCTCTGCAGCCCAGTGGGCAAGACCCAGCACAGCATGGCAAAGCGGGATGGGAAAGCTCGATTCCGCCACCAGGAGCCCTGAACTGCCATGGTGAGGTGCCCCCTGCCCACATAGCAGTAGCAGGGATGGTAGCACTGAGTTGTGCCCTTTGGTGCTGCTGGGCTGGCAGGGGGCACCTCATCATGGCAGCACAGGGCTCACGGTGGCAGCACTGAGTTCCCCACCTGCTCTGTCCTGCTCTGCCCTGTCATGAGCAGCAGAGGCCTCAGAGGGAGGGCAGCAGGGCAGGGAGCCCAAGCCCACAGAGGGAAGCCCACTTCCTTCCCTTACAGGCTCTGTTCCAGCTGTGCTACCCATGGGGGAGAGAGAGCTGGACCCTGTGGTCCACTCTGCTGCAGCAACTGCTGCTTCCCACATGTGGCAGCTGGGGCCCAGGTGCTGCTGGGAGGATCAGGGGGCTGCAGACCCAGGTCTCTGACCCTATAGCCTGGGCAACTTGGGGACTCCTTTGGCAGGGCTGGGAGGGGCAGAAGGCTCTGGGTGGTAAGTGAGGGGCACTTGCAGGGCCCAGGAGGCCGAGGGTGATGAGTGAAGGGCACTGATAGGGCTGGGTGGCTGTGGGTGGTGAGTGAGAGGCACCAGCAGGGCCCAGGGGGCTGTGGTTGGTGAGCGAGGGGCACCAGCTGGGGGTTTCCGGGGGGAAGCTGTGAGTCCTGAATGAGGGCATCGGCAGGGCCAGAGGGCCTGTGGGGTGGGAGTGAGGGGAAGTGGCAGGGCCAGGGCACTGTGGGTGAGGAGTGAGGGGCACCAGCATGGCTGGGGGGGGCTGTCGTTTGGGAGTGACGGGCAATTGCATAGGCAGGGCACCGGTCTATCAGGGCTGCTCAGCACCACAAAGCAGGTGGTGGGGCAGCTGCAGCTGGACCGGCATCCTGGTGAATGAAAGGGACTTGGGGAGCTCTGATTTTCCACGATAAGAAACCCAAAATCAAATGCCAAGACTTATAGGCTTATTTCAGTATTTAATTATAATGATTAATGCACTAGTAGTCTTCCAAATCACTTCAGAATTGGAAATATAATAATAAAACATTGTGTTTAACTGATACCTATATATATAGTGGCATTTCATTTTAATCACAGAAAAAAACATGGATTTAATCAGAGAATTTGTGCTTTTTTTTAATCAGAGAAAATCAGGATCCCTGGTGATGAGCAACAGGGCCATGCAGAGCTCCATGAGCATGCATGGCCGGATTAAGGGAGCCTGGATGCCAAGGTGTACTGTGATACAGGACCTCACATGGCTCCATTCTCAAGACCCCGCTCAGGGCAAAGAGGATCTGATTGACTAGCCTCAGATGCTGTCTCTGAAGAGAACTTAAACATCTAGGGGAGTAACTTTGCCAAGAAGCTCTGCAGGGAGGACTCACAAACATATTGCCATTTGGTTTAAAAAAATTAAAAATCTAAATGTAAAAAATGCAGATTACATACTTGACATCCTTTAAACTCATGTCAGATGAAAATGTAGTAGCTTATTTCCACTGAAAATGTAGTAGCTTATTTCTACTGTCAGGTGAACAGAATAACTTTTAAGGCTAAAGTGCAGTATTTTCTACTGCCATGAAAATGCTACTTGAGTCTACAATCAATTATTAGTACTAGTTCTTTGGGCACTGACCATGTGTTGTGTTATCAAGATATTGGGCTAAGACTCAACTCCAGCTTTTCAACTCACTGGACAAATGATAGAATAGGTCCAAAAGACTTGATGCTCTTGTACTTTGGCTAGAAGGAAAAATGTTTAAAATTGTAGGATGGAGAAAGGGAGTTAAGGAAACAACAATCTACTTACTGATTCTCAGTCCCGAGTAGCATTTCCACCTTTTCTCCTGCATGATTACTAAGGATAGTTAATCTGAAGAGGTGACTTGCAGAGTTCTGCCGTGAATACAACATGGTTGAACTGTTTTTTACAGGAGAGGAATTCAGTTCTTCATTGTCACACTGTTCAACCAACAGCTGGTCCCTTAAGGAATAGGCTGTAACACTGTAGCTCTCTTCACTGCAAAACAAAAGGAATAGTACTCTGTGTGAAATAAAGAAAACCACACACTTAACTTCAAAGTGAATAATTCGCCACCAAAAGTGTCCAGAAACAGACTGACTACTACAGCCCATTTTCAGCAGTGTTCTGTACCACGTAAGTATTTTGACACTTTCACCCCTACAGCAAATATTTTTCAGAAACTTACAAAACATCTGCTTGTCAAAGACACAAAAGCAGCTAATTGTTTTGTCTTGAGGAATTTCACTCAGCAGTACTTACATGTTTTTGACACTCCTTTTCTAATGAAAGCTTAACTTACTTCATTTAGGGCATGTCTACATGTGCAAATAAGTGCAATTAAATTTAATGCACATTAAGTGATTTTGGCAGGTGTTTACACGTGCAGAGACTTTGGACTAGTTAGTGCACTTGGCACTAAAGTTAGTCCCAAGACACTCCAGTCCTGTCATGTGCCCTTGTGGTCACTGGGGGGAGCTCCAACCTCCAGCCACATGGCTGCCAGCACCTGGCAGCCATCTTGAAAGCTCTGATTCCTAGTCAGACCTTTCCCTGCACAGGAACCACATGCCTGGCACTGGGGCAGCATGTGGCAGCTCCCTCCTTGCCCACACTACCTCCCCATGCCAGGGCTGCCCCTGCCAGTGGTGTCCAGCACCCCACTACTCCAGCCTGGCCCCTGCCAGCAATGACCAGTACCCTGCACTGTTGTTGGCCATGGTGCTGGCCCTGCTGGTCCCAGCAGGCTGCCCCCCACCCAGGCCCCAGAAGAACCGTGCACCCACCAGCGGGGGCCAGGGGACTGAGTGTAGGAGGCCCTGCCTGACCTCCTCCTTCTGCACTCCCCACTCCAGCTCACCTGCCCTGCTGCCCACACCCCCTACCCCCTGGCCACCTCCAGCACCACTCTTAGGACATGCACATGGGTGAAACAAAAAAAAAAGTATTGTCCTCACAACTCCTACATCCATCCCTCCCCACCAAACAAACAGTGCCCCTCCACCACCCTCCCCACCCACCAACAATAAAAACCCACTTACAAGAGGCATACTATATACATGAGGCAAACTATACACATATTGAAAACTATTTACAATATCTTGGCTTGTCAAGCCCAGAGTGGGGGGTTTTGTGGGGGGCCTTAGGGGGAAGAGCCCCAGGGCAGGTGCCCAGCACCCCTGCCCCTGGATGTTCCTCCATGGGTCCAGGGCCTGTGGCTACCCCAGTGGGTCGCAGCTTCATGTGGGGCTGGGTCGTTGGCTGTGTGGTTTGGGGGAAAGTGGTGGGGCTGGGCCCAGGAGGGTGGCAGCAGGTCTGGGGTGGAGGCTGGGCCAGTGGTTCTGGTGGGCAGAAGGCACTGTAGAACCTCCTCCCAGGGCCAGGCAGGGGCCTCTGCAGGGCAGCAGGTGGGACCCAGGGGCCCTGTAGAGCCATGGGTGGGGACCAGGGAGTGAGGAGATATACAAGGCCTGGCAGTCAGTGTCCCCCTGCTGCTGGAGCTGCTTAAGGAACTCCTGCTCCAGGGCCTCCATGTGGGCCCAGTGGTCTTGCTGTGCTCTGTGCCACATCTCTGCCTGGGTGATGTCCTCTGCCCGCCAGACCTGCTTCCACACCTCCCACTCTGCCACCACCATAAGCAGATGGAGCATCACAGTTCAGTCCCTGGTTCACTGCTGGCATAGCCGGCGCATCTGGACCCCTCCAGTGGTGGGTGGCAGCAATCCTGAAGCAACACCCCACTGGGACTAGTGGGCTGTCTCCCAGGTCCAGAGGTTGACCTTGCAGAGGCAAGAGACAGAAGAGATAAGATAATCTGCACTGGGGCAGTGTGCTGCCTTGCCTCAGATTGGGGGTCAGCTATACACGCATGGCCAGGGAACATGGTAAGCTGGCTGGGCAGGCCTGCACCCTGGTGGCCACTGGCTGAGCCTCCCAACTTCCCTTGCTCCCCTGGGGAGGCAGTCTGCCACGGCTCCAGACTCTGGCCAACCTGGCCTCCACTCCACAGGCCAACCACTCTGCCGCATTGCTCTCCATCCCACAGCGCCAGGGTTTGATGTGCGCAGGACTCCCGGACAACTGGGGCGAGGGGCTGGCTGTACCTCTCCCCTCCCCACAGGAGGCCTCTCTAAGAAGCTGTGCCAAGGCTGCCCCCCTCTGTTGCTGCCACTGCACCCTGAGCATGCCCCTGCTGTGTGCATCCCAAGCAGTGCATGATGAGCTATTTGTGCAGGCTGAGGGGTGTCTGAGCCACTATGCGCTGATGATGATGACACCAGGATCCTCCTGGTGCCCTGAACACACCTGCACTCCTGGTTTGGGACCTTGAGCTACAACACAGGAGGCAAGCCTGGGCTGCCCCACAACCTCTGCCGCTGCCTGGAGGGCTACCTCTTGTAGTACTACATATCCCTGCCCCCCGCTGTGGAGGAGGACATTGCCGCCAGCATTGGTTTGTGAAGAGGCTCATGCCTGACCCCAGCTGTGGGGTCATGGACTGCTCAATAAAGTTCTGAACTGTGTCCCACCTGCCTGTGTGCTGTAGTGGGGGTGGGGACGGGAGATGGACCCAGGGCCAGGGGACTACAGGCAGGGAGCAGGAGCAGGGGCCAGAGCTGGGACCAGGGACAGAGGCAGGAGTGGGAACTGGGAGGGCCCTCTCCAGTGTGGGACTTATCAGGGCTGGCAAGACTGGTGCCTTGGCATGGGTCTCCCCATCGGTGACAGCATCTGGCTGAGTTCAGTGTCTGTAGTGTGCAGTGGACCGGTGCCCAGCCAGCGCCTCCTGCCCTCCCCAGGGATGAGCTGGCTCTTCTGGTGGCTGGCAGTGGCGTGGCTGGCTGCTCCTCATGCTCAGGTCTGTGCCAAGGGTGAGGCAGCCCCAGGGTTGGCCAAAGCTTCCCTGGCCAGGGCTCCCCAAGCTGCCACTGGATTCAGCAGCTGGTGAGGGGGACAGGACAGATGGGGTATTGAAGGCCCAAGGTCCCCTCCTCCGGTGACATGACACCAGAGGAAACTATTTGTAAAGCTATGTTAAAAGCATCATTTCTCCTTCACATGCATATTAATGTGTAGAATGGAGGACAATGCTGAGCAAAATAGCTGCCTACACAGTTGTTAGTCAATCATACACATTTGGTACAGGAAACAGAAGAACTCAGGGCCTCTAGTTGGCCATGTAAGGATGAGGTCACAGTAGTTCAGCACAAGCACAGACATAAGAAGTTCTGATATTTTACACAGTAGAGAGTAGTAGTGCATATACACACTAGCCCCTTCATTACAAAAGAGAGAACAAGTAATTGATGACCATTGGTACTACTCTTCAGTATCCTTGAGGGTTAACAGGGCATGTAATAGAGCTTGACTATATTTGTAAATTCCAGCATTACTTCTGTTTAGGTTACCAAAATAGAGCTCTGCCACAAAAAAACCTACCATGTAAGTAATAAAAAAACATTTTTTAAAAAAGGTACTTTTTTGTAGATTACTAATTTTACCCACATAAACACCTTTTGTAGACGAGCCTATGGACTTCACTTCATAAATCTACTGGATACAAAATCATGGACTAAATAAAGACATTGGCTTTATGGCACATCATTGCCTGCCTGCCATCTGATAACCCCAGGCAAACTCTCTACATTTTACCGGCTATATTCTGTCACCAGTTCAACATTCCCCCTCCCCCCACACCTACCTGTCTCACACCTATTGTCTCCCATGGCCTCTGATCCTCAGTGCCACATATTTGCATTTTCACAGACCTGCATTTTGCATATTGGCTTCTATTCAATCCAGGAGAACACAAAACAACAGCAGACTCTCCCTATGCCTGAAGAAGGGTGTTTGTACCCAAAAGTTTTCAAAGAACATTTTTTCTATTTAGTTGGTCTAATAAAAGATACCACATTTACCCAAAGAACCTTGTCTACCAACACACAACCAGACTTTTTAAAATCTTGCCATACCCTCGTAAACAGCTTATTCATTCATCTTCCTAAATGTCTCAAACAATGTTAGCTAAAATTGTTCATTTCTGCATCTTCATCTGTTACAGAAGGAAATCTAATCAGAACATTTTGTTATATATAATGATGCCATATACTGTTACTGAACAGTTACTTCAACCCTTCCAGCCCCCACTCCAGTAACATTTATGTATTAAAGGGTGCTTGAACTGTAGAACCTTCAAATATGTTAAGAAGTATGTCTCAACATGCCAAACTGTGAATTCATAGTGTTTTTTTGTTTACTGTTTTTTTCCTGAACTTATTGTTAAGGCACAATTACTGTAAGCCAATATTGCAAGAGTCCTTTCAAGCAGAAGGTAATCTTAATGACATTTCCAAATCTTTAAAATGTTTACCCAAATATACTTTAAAGGAGTATGAGAAAGGATCTGCATCATAAAGTTCAGAAGCAGAACTGCTCAGCTAGTAAAGAACAGTCTGAAAACCTTTTTCCATTTGCTAAAATGCTCGTGAGTATATTTCCTATAATTGTCTTACATATGTTTGCAAGTTTACCAGCTGTTTGTCAATACAAGGTACTTTTTGAGATTATAGCTTTACCCATATCATCCACTACATTTATTTGTAAAATGTGACAAGGTCCTCACTGCTAAAAGGATAATTTTTCAAATATATGTTCTTCAATGGTATGATGGAAGAGAAACAAAAATACCATAATTTATCTACTGAACAGAGATTCACATATTTCTTTTTTGTTTCTGAGACTGTGCAGTAAGAAATTCTTTTAATTCAGACTAATGAGTATTTGCTGGAAAGCGCAATCAACCCACACATTTCAGACAGAAGGCAATCACCAGCTGGGTTTACCAGAGAACCCATAAGATGCTGTTCGGGTGCATCAACATGTGACGCTATATTACTGTAATAATGTGCTACAGTGACAAAGTATCTGTGAGTATCTATACATGACTAGCGGCTACTTCGCCATAGTGATTCACTCCCCTGGTATAGCGTGCTGCTATAACAAGCTAGCTGCTACAAATAACCATTGGCCGCTAGTATGGCGCAGTATGGTACAGTATGGGCTGTTACTGCACTGCAATTTAATACTTCTAAAAGGAAGTACTAAATCATGTCTCAGTAACAATGTCACCATAGTGACACATGTAGATGCACTCTTTAGGTAGCAATGAAATATCAGTAGAACACAATAATAATGCTGGGTTTTATAACTGTTTTGTTTGATTTCAAACTGCTTCCTTCATTTAGCCCTCTTGAAAGTGGGTGGCCAACTGATTCACCATTCTTTAAAAAACTCTATCCAGAGAGACAGAGCAGGGACTTATGGATAGAAAAGTTAAATTGAATATAAAAGTTAAATTTAAATATAATTTTAAAAATAAAGCCATTTAAAATTAAAACTGAAGTTATGAAAACCTAGTTATGGCTTAAACTTACTATGATCTATTAAAATAAATACATAAAATAATATTCAAGTGGTACATATTTTCTGCCTCTTTTAAAGAAAGTCAGAACAGTGAACTCTCAGAAGTAATTGTCTGAAAAAATGCATTGGGACGTTAAGTTAGCAGAGATATATTTTTCAGTTTATTCAGTTGGTTCCAGCTTAGTAGTTCATTCAAAGGTGTGAGTTGAGGCTAGGGTAGGATGAGGAGGGACAGAAGGAAAACTTGCTATTCTTTCACAGTCGTGGTTAAAAATGAGGTGGAAAAGGATATCTACCAGTTACAATTCTGAAGGACACGGCTAACTAGGGACAATCAAATAAATTTACCAACTACTGGTAATTCCTCTTTTATGAAATGAGTCAGATTTTTTAAATGAAAGAGGTGTTTTCTTAAACTTCTTTTCTTCCCTTATGTATTTGGCATACTCAAGGTACAGTAGTTTTATTTCACTAAATAAAACAGTTTTAAATGGTGTTTTTGTATATTTTAATTGAATCTGAATTTCCATCCAAATACAGCTTGGCATAAATCATGGGGGAAAAAAAGAAATCAATTAGCAATTAAGAATCATAGAAAGTTAGGGTTGGAAGGGACCTAAAAAGACCATCTAGTGAGTCCAACCCCTTGCTCAAAGCAGGCCCATCCCAACTAGATCATTTCAGACAGGGCATATGTGACTCATTATTTGCTAACAGAATAAAAATATAGAATTCAGGACCTGAGAATAAAAAATTATATAAGCGCTTAAAATAAATATCCTCTTGGGTAGCAAAAAAAAAAAAGAAGGCAATACTAAGAATTAGGGCAAAAGCTATACTTGGTTGTACATAAACATATTATCATAGTTACTAACTAATAAGAAACAACCGCTCAAGTATAAATGGAAAATATTAATAATTAATATTAAGAGTTATTTTACACTCACATTATAATAAACCCCCATGGAATGAGGAAGAAAGTTTATTAAAATAAGGCATTTGCTAAAATAAGGTATCAATTTGCTGCCTCTTGATGATGATGATGATAAAATTATAGTGAAAAAAATCAGGTCCTGCTGTTCAAATTGGTAAAAACATGAGTATCTTATAATAATGTTTGCTATGTTTAATAATGCATTAACTATACTTATTTTCATCCAGGCTTCCTGCTTGATCATTTAAATCATGATTAAAATTGTTGCTTTAAAATCTAGTCATTCTAGGGCAGAGGTGCTAGTGGCTCCACATGGACCAGGAAATTTGGCAGTGGAGGAGCAATGGCAATTAATGGCACCACTCTCCCTACCGCCAAAATCCCAAACTCTGCACAGTTAGTCAGAGCCGCCCCCGCTTTCTTTGTGTGGCTGAGCCTCAATTCCTTCCCCTGTGCAGCTGGTTCAGGTCTGAGCTACGCCCCACTCCCTCTACCTAGCGACGTTGGGGCCAGGCAGGCTATGCTCCTTTTCCCCCATCCCCCACCTGGCCAGTTTGGGACTGGGTCAGATTCCCTTCCTCCCATGGGATCAGAGCATGCCCCCTTGTTCCCTCGCTGGGTCAGGTTCAGGCTGGCCCAAGCCCCCCTTCCCAGTGCTACTGGGTTGGGGTGGGGCTCCCCCCTCCAGATGAGGCCCCTCTGCCTACACCACAGGTGCCATATTGGGTCCACCAGCTAGATCCTGCCCATGGAAGTACAGGCCACTGCCCATCCAGTCCCATTGACAAAAGAGTTGAGCACCACTGTCCTAGGGGATACAATGGGAACTGTAGAGCTATATTCAGGAATGCTGTACTTTGTTTTTCTGACTCTTTAAAGACGCTACTTGTCCACTTTTTAGTAGCTAAAGTCTATACAAGAAAATGTCTCTGGATAAAAGGAGACAAAGGATCATACAAAAGTAGAGCTGGAAAGGAACTAACACGGTTATCTAGTCCAGCCCCCTGGCCAGGCAGGATCACTGATGACTAAACCATGCAGACCAACTGCCTGTCTAACCTGCTCTTGAAAATTTCCAGGGATGGAGATTCCACAGGCTTCTCTAGGCATCCTGTTCCAATGCCAAACTACCCTCATAGTGCAACAGTCCCTTCTAATCTCCAGCCTAAATTTCCTCTGCTCCATCCTGAGGCCATTGTTCCTAGTCTTGTCCCCTGTGACCAAAGAGAAAAACCCATCCTCGCTATAATTGCCCTTCAGGTGTGTAAAGACTGTTGTCAAATCCCACACTGGTCTTCTCTTCTCCAGACTAAATAACCCTAAGGGGCAATGATATAAAAAGAACTGATTCTTGTAGAAATTGATCTTACCCATTTTACTTCCATCTTACTTTTATTTCAGAAAAAATATCTTTAAATCCTGATTAATAAAATTTAAATGAATGTATGTTCGAGTAAAAAAATACCATTTTCAGGCTACTTCAAAAAAACAATCACTACACTGGAACAGAACACTAACCATCCTGCATCATAAGTGGCATCATAAATGGCTCGTTGTGATGATTGAATATCTTTTAAAACACTTGCATAATCCCTTATTTCCCCTTTGTTGTGTTTTGCCTGACTGGAATCTGTGAATTAGTTGCTCCTGACAGTTTAGTTAATGAAGCTACAAATATTATTTGATGTATTCTTTACAGTAGTATTATTTAGTAATATTTATACTTGTGCTTGAATTTATTCTGTGCAATCACAAAATAATTAATTTATAACATTGAGAGTGTACATTTCTAGAGAAAAATCAGTTTGCCCCACATGTTCCTACTTCCATAAGCATTCTTTTGGTCCACCATTTATCATAGGCATACGTCAATCACATTTCTCATTACTTGATAGTATTCAATGTAATTCCTGACAAAAATTGTGTAACTGTAACCTGTAAAAATTGTGTTACCAATTAAACTTCAGCTCAAGTCAACATCTCCTACTGCGTTATCCATGTCAATCTTTTTGAGATGATGATAACGTTGATCTGTTTATTTCTAAGAAGTACTTTCAAGATTCCTTCTCCAATCAGTAAACCACACAAAACAGATGTTCAGCCTGAAGCGGTAAGATTTTATATTGCACACTATCAATCATATTACTATACAACTAAGCAAGATAAAATAAACACCCAGCCAAATCAGAATATATGACATATGCTTTTTCACATACAGAACAGGGGACTTTACCTTTTTCTCCTGATCGTTTTTTAGTCATTTCTTTACTCAGTAGAATTAATTCTGAAGAGAGGTAGTTTTAGATTTGTCATCTTCTGACATTGTCAGAAGTTCCTCAATATGAATAGGACCTCAATATGAATAAGTGCAGAGATGGTTGAGAAGGCCAATCTGTCATAGACTCTGATCAAGCAGATGGGAGCCAAGCACATAAGTTACTACACCTGCCCCTGATCCCTTTCTAATGTGGCTGACCCAGATCTCTGCAACCAGACTGGCTGCTGAAAGTGCTACTCACTCCTTTTAAATACATAGCCACAGTGGGCGCATCCACACATTCAAGCACGTGCACTTGGAGCACCTCAAATAATTGCGGTACAAATTTGAGCTGAGGCTTTTTGCCTTAGCGCATGTGCCTGGACATGCACTTTGGTGTGGGGCAAATTGTGCCACTTGGGGCAAAATAACCCTGCCTGGCTCCTGCCAGAACTACAACCAGGGGGAGCTAGAGCCTGGGGTCAGCATCTGTGCTGTCCCCAGCAGTATAAAAAGCTGCCCTGGCAAGTAGCTCAGGGCTACTAGCTCTCAGGAGCTTCTGCGGCCCAGTCAAATGGTACCTGGGGACATTACCCCTTGTGCCTGCTGGACGGATGCAGCAGCCCTGAGAGTTCTCTGCACCCTCTACCCACTGCAGCAGTCTGGCAGTGGGGGCTGCTGCTTGGCTGTGACCTGGTGCGTACCTGCCAGACCTAGATGGGGGCTCTGGGCCAGCTGCCAGTGGGTCGTGACTGCAGGGTTTGCCTTTGTGCGGCACTACTGCCATGTGTAACTAGAACATGTTTCCAGTGTGGTGGCCTGCTTTGAACTGTCAAAGCATCATGCCCTCCTGGCCCCAACTGACCAGGAGGTCAACCACCTCCAGCTGGGTCCAAGGTGGCTCTGAGCTGGCTCCTCTGCCTGGGTCCTGCTACTGGCCTCCCTAGCAGGAATTCTGATGTTCCCTATTTGAAAATTAAAAAATCCCGAAGTCACTGTAAAATACTCCAAAATTTATGTTCCTTCACAATTAAAACAAAAGACTACCAGAGAGAGAGAGAGAGAGAGAGAGACGGAGTAATCAGTTGGGCAATGTTTTATTGATACATCTACAGTGTTAAAGCAATTTGGAAACCTACCAGTGTCTCTATCATAATAATAAAATGAATTCTAAATACCTATATGTTTTGCTGTTTGCCTTTGGGTTCCTACCATAGAGCAGTTAGAGCTCCCTGTGACCACTTCACTTTACCAGGACGTGCAGACAGCTGCCCCTGCAGCCACAGCACCTGCCAGCTGGTCTCATCCTGTCTGGCAGCTGAGCATGTAGGGTGTGTCCTGAAGGGATGTGGGGTTTGCAGGAGAGGGGTGGAAAGAAGGATGGGGGGATGTGGGTGGCAGCAGAGGGATGTGGGGGGCACTTGGGTGTGTGGGTAGGTGTGGGTGAATTGTGGAGGGACTGTGGGGGGGGCTGCTCAGGAGGGGTGGGTCCCTTGCCTCCACAGGTTGCAGTCCCCCTGCACAGCTTATGGACTTCTCCCCACAGGGCTACAGCCTCCCCACAGGGGCAACAACCCCCCCAACAGGGGCAACAACCCCCGCAACTGGGGCCACATGGCTCCCACAGGGGCAACCACTCCCCCTCCCCTGTAGAAGCCACATGCCCCACCCCCGCTTGTTCCCCCAGCCCCTCAGATTGCTGTCCTTGACAGATCCTGCAGTCCCCCCAATGGCTGACCCACACAGCCCAACCCCTACTTGCACACCCAGCCCCTCAAAGGCTGCTCCACCTGGCCTCAGCCTCCTAGCACTTGGAAAAAAAAAAGCCTCGTACCCACTGGTAGCAGCTGGGGCTGTGGGGCTCTGGTCGGCAGGGAATCATGCAGCTCTAGCTGGGGTTGCTGCAGCTGTCACCTAGGCCCTGTTCTGCCAGGGGGCTATGCCACAAGGCCCCAGTGACCCCGATGGCAGCTGCTACTGCCAGTGACTGGGGCTTTTTTTTTGATTTTTTTAAATTACCAGGATGCTGGGGCTGGGCGGGGCAGGGATCGGGGGGGAAGACTCGGGGGCAGTTGGAGGATAGGACTTGGTGGGGAAGGCACTGGTGGGGGGCTTAGAGGGAAGGTGGGGGCTGGGGCCAGGCAGGACAGCAATCGGGGGGGGGCTCAGGGGATGGGGGCAGGTGGGGCAGGGCCTGGGTGGTGCAGCTATTGGGGGCTCGGGGGACAGATGGGGGATGGGGCCAGGCAGGGCAGCCATCGAGGGGTTGGGGAAGCAAGTGGGGATCCCCCCATGTACTCCCCCCTCCTCCAGCCCTCCCCACCCCCTGCTTACTGGCAGAAGCACAGGCCCAGCTCCCTGAAGCTGGCATGCTACCTGCCCTGCACAAGCAGGCAGTGTACTTCAGCACTGGGGCGAGGGCCAACCATAGAGACCCTCTGCCTGGCTACCAGAGCATCTATGTGGAGGACCCAGAATCCAGTTGCCTCAGGGCATGGTCCAGGACCGTGCCCTGCCTGCTTTTTTCCTCTGTGGTTTTTTTTGCCCCATGCTGCAAATCTGCAGTGGAGGGAACATTTTTCTTTCCCACATGTGCCTCTTGCAGTGTCTCAAAGGGCTATGAGACACTGCAAGAGGCATGTGTGTGCTAGTCTGGATGCGGCCAGTCTGTTCCATCAAGCTTGCATTCACAGCTTTCCCTGGTTCTCCTGACTTTTGACCAGACTTTGGCTTTTCCTGACTCTAATCTCCCCTGAAACTTGGTGCTGGTTCTGCTCTCTCTGGCTTCCCTGGCATCCTGACTCTGTTTGGCTTCCTTGAACCTGATCTCAGATTTTCCTGGGAACTTGGCACCAGTTCTTTGACCCCTGGCTCTTGACCTCAAGTTACATCTTTTCAATGTTTCTCTCCACTCCAATAACCTGTATCCCCAACTTGTTAACCTCTTAGTTGCTCCCCAGGACCTATCCACAGACTTAACCACTTACATCCTGGCCAAACCCTCACACAATCCAACTGCAGATGGGAGAGGTTTCATCTTCCATGAAGTTACTTAAAATGTAACATTGACTAATACCTTGACTTTCTTCCTTTTCAAATCTTGTATTCAACCAAAAAATCTTATTTATACACTGCCAAAGTTCAAAGCATCTCAAATTGAACATATCCTCATTTCAAGCTCAAACATAAAAAAAAAAAAGAGAAATCAAATAAGTATCCTCACCCATGCAATGTTGTAGTAACACTGTTTAAAATAGGGATATGCTAATTAACTGAAGGTTAAGGGGCAGAGCTGGCGAGCTCCCACAGATGCTGCCAGCATTGTCGGCAGAAGGGCAGAGCTGCTGAGCATCTGCAGATGCTGCCAGTGGCGGCGTGGATAGCCCTGACAGGTGGGGCACATCGAGCACCCGCAGACACAGCCTTCCCTACCAGTCACTTATATTTGTAGGAACAAAAACACTTCTACTTGGATCTGTAATACCTCTGACTAACGAGCTCTACAATCGTATCCATCATTTTAATATGCTAATTTTTTTTCTACTGTATTTTAAAATACAAATAGGATAGTATTTTTATTAATAATATGCATGCATGCAAGGAGATTTTATTTTAGTTTATTGTGCATAAAATATTCTAGATAGAGGCAAACCTAACAGTGACATATTACTAAATACATTCTTTTACAAGTTTTCCAGAATCTGTCAAAGGAAATAATTTTCTATTAAGTCCATCAAATTTACAAAGAAGAGTTTTCAATCAAGATAGTAAATAGTTTTGTGGTGTGACTAAATTACTCTGAAATACTGGTACTTGATTGGAAATCTGGACATCTTTATTCTAACAGTAGTATTTTGATATCTGTATGTTGTGTAATATTATATACCATAAAACTCCTCAAAAATTACATTATATCCTATTGCTGGCTTTCCCTATAGAGACATACACATTTGATGCTTTTCATCCTCAAGACAGATTCCTGTTCTTGCCCATTTACACCAGTATACAGAAATTATGCTTGATTTACATAAATGCAAGCAAGAGCTTTTGCTTTCATGAAGAAAGAAACAACTGCTAATGTCAGTTTGTGAATTTTCAGTTTTTGCATTACAGTATAAGAAAGTCTTTATTTCCCAACTGACCTTGTACTCAGAAAGTTAATTTCCTGAGGGGAAGCATGCATCATCTCTGACTTCCTTTGCAATAATGACATGCACTCAGTTGGGACTGTTATATTGGTGGGCTCAATTATTCAACACCATCTCATATCTTAATAGGATTCATACTTCTCATAATTCTCAAAATGGGACCTCTGACCATATTATAGCATTTGGGACACAGACAGAAAAATATTCAATAACTTGTCAGGTTTCCAGGATTATGCTATAGCAAGCGACATCCAAGCTCATATAAAACTGTATTAGAATATTTTTTTGGAAAGATGCCATAATTTTACTCCAAAGTTTTTATACAAGAAAGCCAGAAGTGTTATGTTGCTAAATTGGACCTCTGAATAACTAATTTTCATCTCCCAGTTACATGCAGAAGGTTAGTTATGAACAGCTTTCTTTGGGCAGTGATATGCTTAAAATTAATAAGCACAATTCACTACAAAATTAATCAAAAGACTATTCAGTCTTTAAGTATTATGCATTTCTGTTTCATTTCAATTGAGCAAGACAAACTTGTGTGTTCTGAAAAAGGGTCTGCAAAATAGCTCTCCACTCACAAAGATTACAAATTTACATCTACTTGATTATTTTACAGCAGAAATTAAATATCTGTAAGAAGGAGTGTGGGGGGACAGGGACTGAGAAATGGTGTGGGAAGGATGAGATGAACAAAGGGCCTCTGGTTGTACGCTTCAGACCCAGAATACACTCGAATTAATTTACCAGTTAACAACAGAATACAATTTATCAACTAAAGAAAGTTCCAACTACTTTTCCATGATTAACGACAACTTTATTTAAGAAGAAATTTATTCCTGTTATAAGCTAACACTTTCACTAAATCCTCCCAAACATATTTACAGATCTAAAATCTTGGTAGGTTTACTCTAGCTTTACAAATCACAGATCATCAATATATTATGAATAATAGTATTTCATTACCAATAAACTCCACATGGGGACAGCTGGTTTTTGATTTTAAGAAGAAAGTTTCAAATAACTTTTCAGTTGTATACTCAATTTCCTGGAGTTTGTAAGCAATGAATTCCATAGCTCAGCTGCTTTGGGACGCAGAAGCCTAATTTAATGCTGTTTTCTAGTTTTTCTTATAGTGAACACACACAGAGACAGATACAATTGAAAAAACAAAACCAAAACTGTTAGGACTACTGTTTTTCCTTTGGAAGAAAGAATAGAAAATGCCATAGGAAAAAAAGAAAGCAATATGCAAAGGATCACACCTGTACTCCGTAAAAATAGATAATCACTGAACTGTTTCATACAATACTTAATTTATTTCATTTTTTAAAAATTCATTCGACCTATGGTTTTGAACCAGCAGAGTAAAGAATTATAATTTTTATAGAAAAAGGGAATCAGAGCTGTGCTCTGGTTAGATTATTTGGGGATGTATTCAAGAGGTTTGAATTTTTAGAATGTAAAGATCCTGAATATTCTGAATACTTCGGGTATGTCTAGACTAGAGTAAAGGGTGTATTGAAAGAACTTATTAGCCAATGACTAAAAGATACACTCTATCTTAGTCTAGGAAAGCCATATAGGGTTGCAACAAACTGTAAATATGTTAAAACATCTACACAAGGTGTTAAAGTGATGATTTAAAATGATGTCAGGTTATTAAAACACCTTACCTCTAGTTTAAACAGCTTTGCTATGAGAAACTGAGAATGAAGGAAGCAGGGGTCCCATCTCTGCACACCCCTAGCTCATCATATGAGTCTTCCTGGCTCTGGCCCCAGGCAGGTGGTGGCTCTGGCTTTGGCACCAAAGCCAGGGATGCTGTCACTGCCTGCTCCAGCTGGTACTTGAATCCAAGATGAGGGGCTCTCCCCCTTCTCCCCCCATGTAGAATGCAGAAAGAAACCTGGTCTTGGATTCAAGTAAATACGGTATATACAAGACAACACAATGGAAATTTAACATGGAGAGCAAGGGAATAAATACAAATATTGTGAAGAGTTTAATCAAGAATATTTATTACTATATTCTGACTTGATTTAGAGCTTTTCACCAATTCATAAGTAGAGAGTATAAAGACAACAAACTCAATCTATTTCTTTGTTCTATTTTGAAAATCAAGAATAACTGATGAATCTGCTATTACTCGAGGTTAGTAATATTTAAAGATAACTAGAGATGTCATTCTGAGAGCATTAGTATTTCAGCACAAAATTTGTTTCTTTATATTTATACAAAAGTATCTATTTGCTGTTTTAATTAAAACATTGTTTTTGGCGTCTGGAGAACAAACCCAGTTTTGCAAGCAGCTGTGAACAGGTAACATTCCACAGTATTATTTGACCTTTGGGTGATTTCCAATTTATGAAGTCCAGCTGCATTCCGTTGTCTAGATTATCTCAGGAGTTGACAAGCCATGCAGCCATTAAACAGACAGTATTTTAGTAATATCCTTAGGGGATTACACAAAGTGAGCTAAAAACATTAAATAGCCTTTTTAAAACACAGGTTTTCTTGCAGCTCTTGTGAAATCTTTTAACAATCTCAGCATTGCACCTGGTGGATTTTTTTTGAATGGGTGAATAAAGAATTTCTACTCCAACTATATTTAATCTTATCCAAAATGTCAAGAAGTGATATGCCACAAACACACCACTTCTGGAGTACAGAGTTAGAGACACAGCTCAAAGCAAGCCACACTATCTTAAAAGCCAGAATTTTTAATCAGATGTTTCTAGGTAGGTTCTCGATGAAGATATGCACTAGTCCTAGCAGTCTGCCCTTGTGGTGTAAGATATTAAGAGATATGGAGGATACTCCTCCAGTCGGCTTATTTTTTAATCTACTCTGCCAGGATGCAGAAATATGAGTTACAGAACAACTGCAAAAAGGCAACATATGAACTGCCATTTATCAATGCCTCTGGTTACCCTTAGAAAAAGATGCCTGTTTCTAATTTTTTGCTGGGTGAGGAGGTCGCTCTAGAAGTTCAACACAGAAGCAACATTTTTTTTATATCTAAAAGTTTTTCAGGCAAACTATTGTTACCAAGCAAAGACAATATGCATATTTGTATTGAGGTTTTTCCAGTTTAATTCTGCAGTATCTACATGTGCCACACATGAAGTCCAATTTAGCTACACCTAACCTGCTTGACGTTCTTATACTGATAACAACCATACTCTGGACAATCTTATCTTTTATTTAAAAAAAGAATATTTCCATGGTTGTGAGGAAAACCTTCCAAACGTGACCAATGCAGTATTATCTTATGGGCTAGGGACAGAAATTACACATAAACTGGTATAAGTAACTGGGAACTTATTCAAATCTGTAACACAACAGAGGTTTGGTACGCATAAACTGCTTTCAAAGTGGCTGAAACCAAATTAAGATAAATCTGGATGGATGTAGTGTCAGACTTAATTGATTTTGGTTAAATCAATTTATTGAACTTCTGTCTCAGATCCTCTCCAGATTCAAGTTAATTCACAGTCTCCCAGCATCCCAGGATGCTTTGTATCTCCCCCACAATCTCTCCCTTGCAGGATGGGCAGGCTAGCCTTGGCCCAAGCTGTCTGCTCCAGCCGAGCAGGGAGGTGTACTTTGATGCCCCCCGGCTTCTGGCCGGGGCCACTGCAAGCATATGGTTGCATTTCCAAAATCAGAAGTGAATGTCTGTTCACTTGCTTATCAGTTCAGTTTATGAAGTTTAGGCTAACCTGTGAAGATTGAATTGACTGAGCCTTGGGCTTTTTGACTGGACTTAGCCATGGCATCTACAGACTGTCAGAAGCAATGACTTAGAAGTGTGAACTTCTCTACCTTCTATTAAACATCTTAGATTGTTATCTTTAAGAGTGCAGACCTGCCATTTTGGTGTCCACCCAAACTATTTGATCACTGCCCACTTCAGTGGAAGAAATGTCCAAAAGGAAAGGAATTCAGAGTACTGTAGAAAAATCAACACATAGGGAAGAACTGAGGAAATATCAAAATTCAGGGGAGAAGGATAGGGCATTAAAAGTCATAGAATCAAAGAATCATAGAAATCAAGAGCTGGAAGGGACCTCAAAAGATCAAGTCCAACCCCCCTGCTCTGGGCAGGAATACTGCTGAGATCAAATGATCCTAGCAAGGTATCTGTTCAGTCTCCTCTTGAAGACTTCCAAGGCTGGGGACTGCACCACCTCCCTGGGAAGTCTGTTCCAGAGACTGGTCACTCTTACCATAAATAAGTTCTTCTTTACATCCAACCTGAAACCATCCTCTAACAGTTTATGGCCATTGCTCCTTGTCATCCCTTGGGGCACCCTAGTGAACAGTTTTTCTCTCCGCTTCATTTTTTGCCTGGTATAATGATGAATGAAACATTCTAGTACTGATTCTAGACAATCATCCTCTTTCCTGCCATGGCAGGGGGTCAGATTTGATGATCTTCTCAGGTCCCTTCTGACCCTACTAACTATGAAACTATGAATAAACAGCAACAATTATGAATCAGTCCTTACTGAAGGGTTGAAGTCCACACAAATCTTTTTTGCAAATCTGTAATGGACATTAATAGGAGATCACTGTGTACAGTGTCAATGACACTAAACCTATGTGTCAACTCAGCAAGAATTTTTCAGAGAGGAAGTTGGCCCTTTTATAGAAGAGCTGGACATCTCTTGATACAAACATGCTTTCAAAAAAAGCTTTAGAAAAAATTACATTTTTACATTTAAAATGCAGATATTACCAGTTTCTTGGAATGCTTCATAGAAATTAGAGAACTACCTGGATAAAAAAAAATAATGAAGCAGTAGAAACTGCCAATGAAGAATGGAAAAGGGAGGGGAGTTCTGTCACTGTTCAGAACTGTGACCCAGAAGAACAGGGGCTTGATCCTGGATATAATTTGCCAACTCTGAATTACGCTGGGAGAGCTGAGGTAAAGCCAGCAGTGATAAGGCATCCACCTATTGCGGTTGATAAGGACAGTGAAGAGTGAAGCAGTGAACAGCTATTTGCCATATACTTCTGTTGATCTTGTGGATTTCTCATTAAAATACACCAAAGCAGAAGGTCTGACATGTCACCCTCTAATCTGGTTGCTTCAGGGGCTAAAGTCTCTTTGAAGCAATTCTGAGTTTCTTGACCTTTTATATCATGAAGAGGACAGAATAAGTCCCTAGGTGATCCCCACAAGCATATTAAAATACTTATAAGTGCTTGAACTATACAGCAGCATGCTGCTAGAACATAAACCGCTAAAATCCTTTGACCCTAGCTGACTTCCTGCCCCTTGGGCAGAGGGCTGGACCCGATGATCTTATGAGGTCCCTTCCAGGCCTAATGTCTATGAAATCTATGAAAATATTTTGGAGCTGCATGGACATTACCATACGACATTTATTAAAAGTGAAGAGAGATGGATAGCTAAATCACATTCAAACTATTTGAAAAGGGGAAGATTGTTAAGCCTTACCATTTCAGACTCAGGATAAAAATCAAATCATAGGCTGTCAAGGAGTCTGACTACTAAAGTATGCTTAAAATGAAGGGATAAAAACTGTGGGGCATGCCTAAGCATACTGCATCATTAGATTTTTTGCCCTTTATCTTTTCATACTGAATAATTCTCATTGCACAAATGCTTTTGGAATGCTTGCAAACTTTAATATATAGGTACAGTCCTTTTAATGATGTTTCTGGTATGCAAAACATTCACAAATGCTTCTTGAAGCAATTATGTAAATACCAATGTACATACTTGAAGTTTGTTGGACCACCATCGCTTTTTAGTTATCCGTGGGACTACTTAGACATATACCATCAATCCTGGTCTTTATAGACTTAGTCACTCCTAACTGAGCTCAACAAATATGATTAACTGCTTTTGACACAAGGTAAGTAAAAGTCAGCTTCAGGATGAAGAGTGAAAACTTATTTTGCACAATTCTGGCAGGTCAATATGTAGGACCTATCACCCAACAATGTCCAATAATCTATTTCTGGGAACACGGAAAAGTCAATGGAAACCCAAATGTGCAAAAAAAATTTAACCATCTTATATTTGACCAATAACTGCAAGCCCATAACTTCTTAAAAGCTAAAGGAATTATAACTGTGAACTTTGTATCGCTATTGTATTGTTTAATGTACCAGCTATCCACAGAAGTCTGTTAACATATCTTTATGAAAAACTGTATGTAATGGTTATATTTCTGTCCACTGCTAAATGTTTATGGTGAAATTGTGTGCGAGACAACAGACTACAAAAAGAACATTATCAATAAGCTAGTCTGCTTTGTATAGCATATATTTTATGATCAAATATCCATGGAAGGAACAGAAAGAGCAACACTCTTCAATTTCATCTGCTTATTTAGAAAGGTTTTACTACAGTGAATATATACACATTCTGTCATTAAGATTAATTTTTATTTACTGTGGCTTATGGGCTAATTGGGATAGCAGAAATTCCAACAGCTGGAAAATGCTATAAATCAAAAGCATCAGAGTTTATGTAGCGTACATTATTCCAAAAATCTTTTTTCAAGCTGGGCAACCAACCTATAACGTAGGAAACAGATAAACAATGTAATAACACAGATAACAGATCTTTTCATTGTTTTCTGAACTCAGATGTTTAATTTGCTACCAGCACAATAAAATATTAACTTTAGTCCCATGAGAAAAGAAAGCAACAAGCTGTTTGAAGATGTGTGATAACTAATCTGTGATGTGCTGCCAATGTTTTAACAAGGGGCTCCCACAAAAAATGTTTTCCTGAGGCTTGTGATAAAACCATGTGTCTCAGGGATTGCACAAGGAGAAATCTATTCACTTGTCTTACTATTCAACTAACCACAGATGAAGATGGAGGCAGCAAACATATTATGCTGCACTTTGTTATAAGTGTTAATGTTAATTTTTTTGGAAAATATTGGGATTGGAAGCATTATAATACAGTGCTCAACTTGTGCTCCTGGAAATTTGAGCTCAAGATTTTGTAGTGTGGTTTGGGCATTTTTCTCCCTTGGGAACTCTCTTTCAAATGCCTGATATTTGGTAAAACTAGTCAATTGCAAATTAAAACATTTGCTCTTCGAAGTTATTTTCCTTAACCTCCAATATGTCATCTCTGTCAGCAATGGTGAGCAGCATCTGCAGAGGGGATAGGCTCAATCAGAAGCAGCAAATTCATCCTAAACTACCTTTCATTTTGGTGGTAGAGATTTAACTAGTAGGCTTTTTCTAAACATCACTGACATTTTACATAAAAGATCTGTCTGGGGAAGATCTCCCTTTTTATTTGTACTGCTAAACTTACATGTTTGCCGTGTTAGTAAAATTGGGACTTAATTTTTTATTTCTGCTTGACAACCACCCTTTTGTAATTCTGAGTACAGTTTGATGGAGAAATGGGAGAGACAAATAGCTCCAAAAGCAGTGCATTCCTTGTACAGGCATAGCATATTTAAATATGTAAATACATTCTGTATGCTTTGGCAAAACTTAAAGCACTTTAGTAAAGATTTCCACTTGCATCCAGTTCTGTTTTCATGTTCCTTGCATACTATGAACAAATGCGCCTTCCTAAATCTTTCTCATTCACTCACTCACACAAATATTTGTTAAAGGGAGATAATAAAAATACTTTGGAAGCAATTAATTATACTTGAGGTAAATACCAGAAAAAAAGTTAGCCTTTACAAAGTCAGGAAGTAGCTCATGGAACAAGACAATATTTAAAAGTAGCTTACATCTTTTAATTGTTCCTTATGTGTGACGCAAGGAATCAAACAAAAATGTACTGGCACTTTTAGATTCGTGAAGTGCTTACCTCTTCTTCTTTGTGATGATGAGGACATCATTAAAGAGGAAGAAGTACACCTGCTGCTTGGAGGTCCTTTTAGAAAAAAGTCCAGTGTCTTCTACATATGCTGTTAGCTCACCCCTTTTCACTAACCATCGGGAAGAGGAGACCAATGGAAATGGCTACAAAATAAGAGAACAACATTTTAAGCACTTCAAAGCTTATACAAATCTTGTGAGATAAAGAGAATAAAAACCATCTGGAAAGATAAAAAAAACCCTCTGAAATACACAGATAATAAGGGTTCAGCAGGGACTTCAAGCTTCAGAATCACAAATCATACAGGTAAGGTACATTTCATAGTTTCATAGATTTTAGGGTCAGAAAGGACCTATGAGATCTTCGAGTCTGACCCCCTGCCCTGGGCAGCAATGAGCGCTGGGGTCAGATGAACCCAGCCAGGTGTCTGTCAAATCTCCTTTTAACACCTCCAAGGAAGGGGACAGCACCGTCTCCCTTGGAAGCGTATTCCATATTTTGGCAACCCTCACTGTAAAGAATTTTTTCCTGATGTTTAATCTGAATTTGCTATCTTCCAGTTTGTGGCCATTATTTCTAGTTACTCCGACAGGCACCCTAGTAAACACTGTATCCCCTATTTGTTGCTGTCTTCCCCCCCACCCCCCGATGAGTATGTAGGCAGCCATGAGATCACCTCTCAGCCTGCTCTTGTGGAGGCTGAAAAGGTTCAGGTCTCCCAATTAGTCCACACAGGGTTTTTTCTGTAGGCCTTTAACTGGATGAGTTGCCCTCCTCTGAACCCTCTCCAGTCCATCCACATCCCTCCTGAAGTGCAGTGCCCAGAACTGGACGCAGTACTCCAGTTGTGGCCTGACCAATGTCACATAGAGGGGAAGTATCACCTCCCTGGACCTGTTTGTGATGCACCTACTTATGCAAGAAAGGGTGCAGTTAGCTTTACTTATTACCTCATCACACTGGTGACTCATGTTCATTTTGGAGTTGACTACAACTCCGAGATCCCTTTCCACAGTTGTGCTACTTAGAGTAGTACCTCCCAGGCTATAGGAGTGCTGATGATTCTTCCTCTAGAGGTGCAGCACATGGCACTTATCTTTGTTAAACTGCATCCTATTCTGTTCAGCCCATTTCCCCAGCCTGTCCAAATCAGCCTGGATTCACTCCCTGCCCTCTAGTTTGTTTACCTACCCCCATAATTTGGTGTCATCAGCAAACTTGGACAGGGTGCTCTCTACTCCCTCATCCAAGTCACTAATGAAGATATTGAATAGTACTGGTCCCAGGACAGAGCCTGGGGGGACTCCGTTGCCCACACTTCTCCAGGTAGAAACCGACCCGTCCATCACCACTCTCTGGGTGCATCTCATAAGCTAATTTTCTACCCACCAGACTAAGTAATAATCTACATTGCAACTGTTTAGTTTATTTATAAGAATTGGGTGCGACACTCTGTCAAAGGCCTTTTTAAAATTTAAGTAAATAACATCTACCTGTATTCCTTCATCCAAGTATTTTGTGACCTGGTCATAAAATGAAACCAGGTTAGTATGAACCCATGCTGATTGTCCCTTAGCATTATTTTACCTGCTGTTCTCCCACAAATGTGATCCTTAACAATTTTGTCAAAGGTCTTGCCAAGGATAGAGGTGAGGCTAGCCAGCCTATAGTTACTTGGTTCCTCCTTCCTCCCCTTCTTCAAAATAAGGACCACATTGGCCCTTTTCCATGAGTGCTCAAACAGTTGTGCCAGTGGCTCCACTATGACTCCAGCTAATTCCCTAAGTGTTCATCATTTGAGGACATGTTTTAAGCAATATTCATACCGTATCTGCTATTTCAACTGAATATTAAACAGACTATATACTGAAATACTATAGGACAGAGATGATGACATACATCCATCTAATGCAGAACTGAGTGAATTTCTTAAGGAGGAGATAGATAAAATGGCCATAAATATTTCCAGACCCCAATCTCTTGTAAGTCACAGTAGGATAAACAATTGTTCTTTCTGCTTGGAGTATGTGCCAGTATGGGTCCCACTGTATGTGGCAGTCAAGTAGCATCCTCTCTGAAGAGAAGTAATCAGGAGTTTCAGCTTAATTTGTCAAATAATGATTGAGGAACTGTTTTCCTAAGTTTGATACTTGAGCTGGATACTACATCCAGAGCATAAGAAAAATAAGAAGGCTGGTCCATAAACCTGAGACTGACAGAGCAGCCTTCTGAGGCAGTTTGAAGATGTTGTCTATGCCACTGTAGTATGTCCTGACATTTAATGGAAGGTGGAAATACTGTGTACGATCCACTTAGAGATTTTCTGCAGCAGTGTGGTTTGTCATTTTATGAGCTAGAAATAGCCACTAAACGGGACACCTTAAGAGGCTTAGTCCCTATTAAAAGCAAGCCTCTGAGATGTCTCACATCTTTTCTCTTAGCATCATGCATTGTCCTGGGAAGACTATTCAGTTTTATTGATCAATTCTGATGAAACTTAGGAACCTTAAGGAAGAGCTTGTGAAAATGATCACAACACAACTCAGTGCCTGTAAAAGGATATGTAAGGAGGTCTAGGCTATTGGACTGAAGATCGTTAATGCTGGTTTATAACAATGAAAATTTGCCTTGTTGATAGGGTAGTTGGCTAAGCAATCCAATGGTAGCCCAAAAAGAGGCTTACTGAGCTTTAGGATGACAATGCTGAAGCCCTAGGGAGAGCTGGGTATCTAACAGATGGAAGGTATGCAGAAGATCTTTGAGTAATCTGGGGAGCATCTGATGAGAAGCATAAAATATGTCCGTACTACAGAATATACAAGGATGACCTCAAGATATGCTGCATACTAGGCCAGTCTGTTAATCAAGGATCCTCAGTACTGTGACCTCTACTAGGTCTAGATCACACCAGAATTACTTTCTAGAGAATACCCTTGTCATTTCAAGTTGTCTATCTTACTAATGGATTGGTTTTTGTTTGGCATGAGACTTTCCTGACTCAGAGTATGAAAATAGGCAAGGTCCCAAAATCTGATTTTAAAGGGTTTTTGGCTTCAAAAGCATAGCACTTCTTAACATTCTTTTGCTCTTCTTGAAATTATTTCATTTCTTGATGTTTTCCCCCAAGGTATAGAAGTTCTCATAAGTCTAATTTCACATGTATGTGCCAACTATCTGTTCCTAAACTAGACATAAAATAATTCACAAAAGGCTGAAAGACCCTTGTATAAACTAAGATGGCTATGTTAATACTGTCCACAGAAATATCAAAACGATCCACATGGTTGTTTCAGGACATCAAAACTCAAGCGGCTGAAACTGAGAAATTTCTCAAGGAACAAAAGATACATGGAAAGCTTTATTAGACGTTTCAGTACTCTAAGTTTATAAACTCTACAAGGCAAAAGTTCTGAAATTCTGCTCCCATTACATTCAATAGCAACATACTTACTGATTTAATTAGTTCAGGACTTGATGATCTTCCGAGGTACCTTCCAGCCCTAATGTCCATGAAATCTATGAAATCTATGAATCAGAACTGTCCAAATCAATTTGGAGAGATTTGGAAAGATTCGATGATTCAGACATGGATGCAGCTTTAAATGCTTTTTCTACATACCAGAAGGTACCAGGCAGCTTGTGAATGCTGAGATGATGGGGTGGATTGAGTGTCCCACAGGAGTGGGGGCAGGGTCCCCAGCGCGCTTGGCAGCAAACCCAGAAGTGGACCAGAAGCACTTCTGATCCACTTCTGGGTCACCCAGAGAGTGCACAGAGGGTCCCCCCAGACCTCCCCCTGGCTCGGAGACTGGGGCCTCCTGGGTCTGGGAGGGCACCCAGGGTCTCCTCATCGTTGATCACTAAGCCAAGAGCGACTTCCAGTCCACTTGTGGGTTTGCTGCTGAACACACGCCACCCCTCCCCACCCGCCCCGTGCTCCTGGAGGATGCTCCATCTGCTCCACAATCACAGCATTCACAAACTGTGCCTGGTACCTCATGGTATGTACAAAAAACATTTAAAGCTGTGTCTATGGCCAAATTGCCGATTCTCTGAATCAGCATCAAATCTTCAGATTTGGACTGGGATGAATTGAATTGGGGACAGTGATCTGAATCAACGAACCGAATCACTGTCCCTGATTCGGGCCAAATCCGAATCGAACAGGGCCCATTTTGCACACCCCTAGAGTTTACCCCCAGATCTTCTGACACTTATAAACTCTGCAGGAATCCCAGCCCTGACTGCTTACTATGAGGGTACCTATACACATGTTCTGACATGTTCTAGTTAGAATGTGTTGGAGCAGACTTGATTTATCAGGGATGCTCACCAGGATCTGTGGGAACGTTTGTTCACCAGGCACCCCAAGGGATGACAAGGTCAAACGGTCATAAACTCCTCCAAGACCGTTTCAGGCTAGACATAAGGAAAAACTTCTTTTCTGTCTGAGCCCCCAAGGTTTGGAATAGACTACCACTGGTGGTGGTTCAAGCATCTACTTTGAACGTCTTCAAGTGAAATTTGGATGTTTATCTTGCTGGAATCCTATGATCCCTGCTGACTTCCTGCTCCTGGGGCAGGGGGCTGGACTCAATGATCCTCCAGGGTCCCTTCCACCTCTAGTGTCTATGAAATCTATGATTAATTGGAGCAGACTTGATAAATATCAATATAAAATAAAGCAGACATTGGGATAGATTTTTAGTTCTTTTTCCCAGTTGCTTCTTATTAATTATTGTAAAGCAGCTCTAAAATTATTGTAGAGCAGCTGGAAAGAGCAGTCAATACCCTTGCCCAAAATGTATTGCTATTTTATACTGGATTCTTTACATTATATCCCAGGATGACAGGAAGGGCATTCCATAAATAATTTTATTATTACACTGCCAGTGAAAAGGCAAACATAGTGAGAAGTTGCAGGGTGTATGAAGAAGAAAGCTACTGCTTGTAAAACTAGGGAGGCATTAATATACTGTGTAAAATTGAAGCAGGCCTAAAAGGCCAACTAGTTAATCAAAGTTAATTCAATTAAATCAGTCTGTTCTGCATTCTAAATGGAATGCTCTAGCATTGCCACAGTGTCACATGTATAAGCCCCTGCAGGTATAAAAATAGCCGTTGGGACACTTTAACTAAAGCTCACTGAATGAGCTTTAGTTTAAGTGTTCTGCAGCCATTTTTAAATGTGCAGGGGCTTAATATAGATGACACGGCAGCATTTTAATTAGAACAGCTCTCCAGGAACCATGTTAATTATCTCTTCCCCCTCACACACACACCTTTGAGCACATGTATAGGCACTCATCAATTCTAAAGTTTTAAAAAGAGATGCTTGGAAAAGAGGGAAACACACTAATGCTGAAGGGACCATTAAGCCTATATCCTGTCTTTTCCTGATGTCTCTCCCTAGTCCTGTACAATTTATAAACTCCATGATGTGGAGTACCCCTGTACAATCTAAATATTCTATGCATCACAGCAAATATTCATATAAATCACAGCAAGTGTCCTAGGTCTACCCAAAATCCTGGCAGACTGATTCAGTTTTTATAAAGAGAGAGATAAGATAGAATTCAAAATGGAAAGCCTATCAAAGTTTCACCTGGGGTGAACACTAACTGTCTTTACAGTTGATGGTGATATACACCGGGAATCAGCAGAGTACAAAATGACCTCAGATGCACTGTGGAGGAGTCCTAGTACTACTCACCATTACCAATAGTCTGTTACAAAGTTTTTTGTCTCCATCATTTTCCATTGCAAACATGTTTTATTAGTTCTGGTGACTGATTTTTGGGTTACCACATTTCTAAATACTCATTGCGACTGCTGAAACACATCTATCTTGCCATGTTTGACTAATGAAGACAATTGCTTTTTTTCTCTCTAGAACATCCTTTTACATGCTCGTAATTTTTTCCCCCTCTAAGTTGTCAGCCCTCTGAATCATTCTTAATGAGTCTGATTTTTTTAGGCCTTAAATCATTTCACCCACCCTTTTGTGACTTGTCTTAAATTTATCAATACTTGTCAGCAGATATAATGTCCAAACTGAACAAAATACTTCAGCTGTCGAGCCACTGATGCATGGATTGAACACAGAATAAAAACCTCTTTAGTTTCATATGCAACGCTTTACTTCTGCTTACAATCTAAAGTATATTACTTTGATTATATTTAAGTCAAAGTAAGCGAATAACCAGGGATCCTGGTTTTTTCTCTGTTTAAAAATCACAAATTCCCTGATTTAAAAACCCCCAAATCCATATTTTTCCACGATTAAAATGAAACACCACCATATATATAAGTATCAGTTTAACATAATGTTTTATTGATATGTTTGCAATTTTAAACCAATTTGGAAGCCTACCAGCACCTCAATCACTATAATAAAATACATTCTAAATATCTATAAATTTTAGTGTTTGAGTTTGGGTTTTTATCAGGGAAAATCAGGGGTCTCCCTGCCCCCTTTGTTCACCAGCAGCTGTTCCTCCTGCTGCTTTGTGTTGCTGAGCAGGCCTGATATGCCAGTGCCCAGCCCACGACATAGCTCCTCACTCCTGACCCCCAACCCTGCTTATTCCCACTTCCCACCCACAGGACCCCGGCCCTGTTGGTGCCCCTCACCCACAGAACGCACCCCTCCACCCCCCATGGAGCTCCTCACTCCCCAACCACAGCCCCCTGGCCCTCCTGGTGCCCCTGACTCCCCACCCACAGTGACCCTGGCCCTGCCAGTGCCTCTCACTCACCACCCACAGCTCCCTGGGACCTACTGGTTCCCCTCACTCCCAACCCATAGCCCTCCAGCCTTGTCAGTGCCCCTCACTCCCCACCCTTATCCCCCCAGCCCCCAGCCCTGCTGGAGGGTCCCCCAGCTGCCAGGGGTAGGGAGCCAGGGATTCAGGTCTACAGCCCCCTGACTCCCCCACCAGTGCCTGAGCTCTGACTACTGCCCACAGGAGACAGTGGCTGCTGCAGCAGAGTGGAGTGCAGAGCCCAGGTCCCTCTCCCCCATGGGTAGCATGGCTGGAGCAGAGGCCACGTTGGGCGGGGGGCAGACAGAGGTTGCCCACTGCAGGCTCAGGGCTCCCCACCCTGCTGCTCTTCCTCTGGAGCCTCTGTGGGCCAGCAGATGAGACCTGGCATAGCAGGACAGAGTGGGCCAAGGCAGGGAATCTTGGTGCCACTGCCAGGAGCCCCACACTGCTATGACAAGGTGCCCTCTTCCCACTCAGCAGCAGCAAGGGGTATAACTCCATGCTGGCACCCTTGCTGCTGCTGGGTGGGCAGAAAACACCTCATCAAGGCGGTGTGACAGTGGTAATGCATAGGGGGTGCATGGGGGTACACATGCACCACCTGAGCCAGTGCACGCTGCTTAAATGATGGGGGGGAGGGGCAGGAAGGAGCACCAGTGCCAGCTAGGGACTGGGGATGCCAGGAGAAGTGCCGCTGGCACTTCCCGGTGCCTCGCTCACACTTCCCAGTCAGCACAATCGGCTGTGGGAGACTCCCCCCACAGTTGGCGAATTCGGCTGTGGGGGGGAGCCCCCCAATTGCCATTGAGGGTGGGCACGTGCTCCCCCTGATTCAAGAGGCACCGGTCGCTGGTGCAGTGCGGTGCTTACAGTAGCAGCACTGAGCTTCCCCACCCTACTCTGCCCTACCATGCCAGGTCCTGCCTGCTGAGCTGCGAAGGCCCTAGGGAGAGGGCAGCAGGATAGGGAGTCTGAGCCCACAGTGGGCAGCCTGTCCCCATCTTGTGCTCAAATCTGGGGGGTTATGTGGCCCCCATCCCTCCCTGGGAGTCCGCACAGTTGCGTATTAATTATTATAAAGCAGCCCTGAAAAGGTAACTGGATAGAGAAGTCAATAGCCTGGCCCAAAATCTATTGCTATTTTATACTGGATTTTTTTAATATACTGTATGCCAGGGTAAAAGGACGGGCATTCCATAAATTATTTTATTAGTACACTGCCAATGAAAAGGCAAATGCAATAAGAAGTTTCAGGGTGTATGAGGAAGAAAGATATTGCCTGTAAAACTAGGGAGGGGTTAATACTCTGTGTAAAACTGAAGCAGCCCTAAAAGGCCAACTGGCACAAATTATAGCAGCCTGAAAACTGTAATAACTAGGTATACTCAACTCCACCCAGAATAGGTGGGGAAGCAGTATGACAAAAAGGGAAAAGGTGATTTAGAGCCACTTGTCTCCCTTGCTGCCCAGTTGTATTAAGCGTAAAGACAAATGTGCATTTTAGCTGCTTTCAAAGAGGAGGAATGGCAGCCAGCAGGGATTGCACAGCAGCTGTCATAATCTGCATGATCTTGTAGTGATACAAGCAAGCTAAATCCCTTCAACTTCAACCCTGCATGAAGAAGGGTTATGGTTTTTGTGCACTTTTTACAGACATAAAAGTTACATAATAACAGCTTTATCTGCATCCTTTGATAGTGATACAATTGTTATGTCAGTCTATAACTTAAGTTATATTTTGGTACAAGTCAATAATTAGCCTCTTAAATTACAATGTACTCTGTTTAAGTGCATAGCCTTTGGACTGGAAGGTTAGGGATAAACTTTCAAAAAGCCCAAGCCTGAATTGATTCAATCTTTGCAGGTTAGTCTAACCCACAGAGATTGAACTGATTTGCAAGTGGACAGAAATCCACATTTCATTTCTGAAATACAGGCACATGACTGCAGTGGCTCAGGCCAGATGCCCGAGGGTGCTAGTGCAGCCCTCCCTTCGATAGGGAAGCTGAGTTGTGGGGTTGTGGGGGATGGGGCATGGCCAAGGGGGCAAACCTGAGTATGACGGGGCATGGGGGACGGGGCAAGCCTGAGTATGACCAAGGAGGGGGTTAAATCCTCACCTTGGCCTGCAGTGTTTAGAGGGTGGGGTAAGAGGGAGCATGGCTAAACAGGGCTTAGCCCCCTGTTGATGGGGAAGAGGAGGAGGGAAAGAGCCCTGCCCGCTGCAGTAGTTCCTTGCCAGCCGGCTGCAATCTGGGCACACAGCTCTGCTGGTCAGCCTCTGAGGGGGACTCTTCCCTCTCCTCCTTCCCCACCTTCCCTCCCCTTGCCACCAAGGGGCAGGGCAGGGGCTCTGTGTAGTGCTGGAGGGCAACTCTTCCCCTCCTCCCTCACTGTCACCTTGGGACAGGTTTGCGGGGGGAGCTCTGTGTGGCCCTGCCTAGCGTGGCCCAGCCTGGGCATGGGGAGTAGCTGCCACTGAGCCACAGCTGCTGGAAAGAGCCTTGCCCCCAGAGCCTGGGGCAGCCCTGCTGAGTCCCAGCTGAGGCTGCTGCATGGTGGGGCCGACTGTGGCTGAGTGACAAGGAAGCTGAAACCTGTCAGTGAAAGTAGCCTGGCCATGGGTAGCAGCTGGCTGGACAGTGGGCTACCTGGGCCAACTCAGAGGTGCTGCAGGGGCTCATGTGTCTGTAGTGAGCAGGCAGCTGCCAGAGTCTCCCTCCAGCACTGCAAACAGCTCCTTTCTCCACCCCATGGCAGTGGACTTTTTCCCAATTTTCTAAACATACACACTTGTGTTAAACTATAACTTTCCTTTTAAGTGCCCTCAAGTTTATTGAAATCCCCTAAAATATTTTTTCTGTTGTTTTTATCCAGGTCAGAAATCTGGCAAATATTTTTCAAAGCAGACAAAACAAATGGCTTCAGTGGACCAGAGCATGAAATCAAACTGATTATAATAATTTTATTCACTTTGATGGTGATACTTCTAATTTTCTCAAAAACCAAACCAAACCAAACAAACAAAAAGAACAACAGAATTAGGTCAGGCCTTTGGCTTTCTATCCAGATTTGTACCCAGATCACAGAAAATCTAACCAATTCAAATGCTTATTTTCCCCCATAAGAGTATTACAATGTTCTTTTATACTGTCATTCTATTCAGACTCGCATACACCCTCATAAGGAACTCCCCTATGCTGCAGAACTCTTGAATGTCATCATTATCATTATGAAATCCATTATAAAACTAGCTTTCACAGTTTAATATCAATAGCTATCTTAACATTTTGGCTCAGTTTAAACCAGAAACTTAACCCACTTAATCAAAACTTAAGGTTCATGCAATCCTATGAAAACTGACAATGCTTAGAATATCTTTCCCCCCATATCTTCTCCAAATATGATGGGAGCCCCAAGCAATCAAATATCAGACTGATATGCCAATATCATGCTTTTGTGACTATACAAAATATTGAGAGAGCTAGGATTTGAAAGTGTCAGATAGCAGCAATCACAGAACACATAGCTCCAAATGATCAACATTTTTATTTCTATCTGAAAGAAAAACTGTTGTTTCTCTAAACCTATGGGTGGAAAAACCTGATACTGAAATCAATGAATAATCTCCTTCAATCTCAATTAAAATTAACTTCTCAGGATTAGCATATAGGTAAGTATAGAAAAGGGGGGGAAAAACCCTGACAAAAGTTTCTGGAGTGGCTTCTCCTCTTCAAACTTTACAAACCACAAAATTAGATATAATTAAATACTGAAAAAAGAAATCTAAGACTGTTATCAGGGCAGAATAACATATATACACACAATAGAAATTAAGGATAAAGATCCATGATACTGATTTTGATTTTTTTATGCCCAAAAAGAGAGTTAAGAAATTTCTTTCTATGCCAAATGAGTTCAGCACATTTTCCTGATTATTCCAGGGGTAATTTGCTTTGACTTTTGACATTAACTGTTTCTTACTGTCAAAAATATTGACCTTTAATTCAGAATGTCATCAACTTGAGAAGTTGGATACCTTCAAGTCAGCCGGCAGTGACAATCTACACCCCAGGGTATTCAAGGAGTTGGCGAGCATCATAGCCCAGCCTCTGGCACGGATCTTTGAAAACTCCTGGTGCTCTGGTGTAGTGCCTGAAGACTGAAAGAAGGCCAAAGTGGTCTTCAAGAAAGGAAGGAAAGTGGATATGGCTAACTATAGGCCCATCAGCCTGACTTCTATCCCAGGGAAGATCTTAGAAAAGTTTATTATAGAGGCCATCGTTAATGGACTCGCCGATGCCAACAACCTAAGGGATAGCCAGCACGGGTTTGTTGCAGGTAGGTCTTGCTTCACCAATCTCATTTCCTTCTATGACCAGGTGACCTATCAACTGGACAAGGGAGAAGAGATTGATGTCATATATACTGACTTCAAAAAAGCCTTTGATCTGGTATCCCATGATCACCTCTTGGCCAAACTGGCCAGTTGTGGCCTTGGGTCCACCACAATCCACTGGCTGGAAAACTGGCTCCGTGGTTGGACCCAGAGGATATTAATTGAAGGCAGTCACTCATCATCGTGTCCTGTGACCAGTGGGGTCCCCCAAGGCTCTGTCCTTGGACCCATATTGTTCAACATCTTCATTAATGATGTGGACATTGGAGTCAGAAGTGGACTGGCCAAGTTCACCAATGACACCAAACTTTGGGGCAAAGCATCCACACCTGAGGACAGGTGGGTGATCCAGGCTGACCTGGACAGGCTCAGGAAATGGGCGGACGAGAACCTGATGGTGTTTAACACCAAAAAATGCAAGGTTCTCCTCCGTGGGAAGAAAAACCTGCAGAATCCTTATAGGCTCAACAGTGCTACGCTGGCTAGCACTATGGAAGAAAGAGACCTGGGGGTCATCATTGACCACAAGATGAACATGAGCCTGCAATGCGAGGCTGCGGCCAGTAAAGCGACCAGAATGATGGTTTGCATCCATAGATGCTTCTCAAGCAAATCCCGGGACGTCATTCTCCCCTTGTACTCGGCCTCGGTGAGGCTGCAGCTGGTGTACCGCGTCCAGTTTTGGGCTCCACAATTCAAAAAGGATGTGGAGAAGCTTAAGAGAGTCCAGAGAAGAGCCACACACATGATCAGAGGTCAGGAAAACAGACCTTACGATGATAGGCTGAGAGCCATGGGGCTCTTTAGCCTGGAAAAGCGCAGGTTCAGGGGTGATCTGATGGCCACTTATAAGTTTATCGGGGTGACCACCAGGATCTGGGGGAACGTTTGTTCACTAGAGCGCCCCAAGGGATGACAAGGTTGAACGGTCATAAACTACTGCAAGACCGTTTCAGGCTGGACATGAGGAAGAATTTCTTTACTGTCTGAGCCCCCAAGGTCTGGAACAGCCTGCCATCGGAGGTGGTTCAAGCACTTACATTGAACACCTTCAAGAGTAAATTGGATGCTTATCTTGCTGGGATCCTATGACCCCAGCTGACTTCCTGCCCTTTGGGCAGGGGGCTGGACTCGATGATCTTCCGAGGTCCCTTCCAGCCCTAGTGTCTATGAAATCTATGAAATCTTTCCATAAAAAACCCTAAATATCTGAGTTAATAAAGTGTAATGGAAGTATGACAAAAACCAGGTTTTTACAAGCCAACTAGCAAACTCTCAAACCACATATAAATTCTAAACTACTAAATTATATGTATGATACACAAACTGATACACCAGCAAAAAAAATACAGGGAAGTGAAAGAACCGAATTTGCTATTGTTGCCATGAAACTAGTGAGAGTATTTAGTTGGAATATTCATTCAAGAAGAGTCCACACTCTTAAGGGAGAGTTCTTTCTATCTAAATTGAGATCAACAGACCTTTAGTAGGACTTGAGGATAAAGGACAGTTTATTTAATCTTTGTAATTACAAGCAAATATGCATATCTCACTCCTTATTCTATTTTTATTTAAAAATATGTAAATAACAATTATTTGTATGTTTTGAAAAACCTCTCTTCTGAGGCAAACATTTTCTACAGGAGAGAGAGAGAAAGACTCACATTTACTTTTTTTTAAAAATGTAAAACGGTGTATCTTGCCATTGCATTAAGTAGGCTTCTTGGGAAAGAATGCTGACAATGCTAAAAATATGATGTTCCATTAACAAACAATTTTTCATAATCATTTTTAAAGTACAAAGAAAATTCTATTGTTGTCATTATGTGAATGTTTTCAAAATACTGGAAGCCAGATTAACAACATTTGACTAGTATTTTCTCACTATTTTCTGCTATTTACTTGCCAGACCAGTTACGAATTAGACCATAAAATAAGAATATTTTTCTTAAACTAAAAAAAGGAAATATTCAGAAGTTATAACTTCAGCTCTAACAAAAGCAATATATTTTCAAATATAATTATCTTAAGCTCTTTAAAATTAATTAGGGCTTACTACAACACATTGTGGGGGCTAAAGGAGAGTAAAGATCTGTAAACTCAGTACATAGAATCATATCATAGAATCACAGAAGGGACCTTGCAAATCTTCAAGTCCGACCCCCTGCCTGGACGGGAGAAAAGACTGGACTCAAATGAGTCCAGCCAGGTAGTCACCAAGCCTCTTCTTAAAGATCCCCAAGGGAGGAGCCAGCACCACTTCCCTAGGTAGCTGGTTCCAGCTCCTAGCTGCCCTAACTGCGAAGTAGTTCTTGCGGATGTCTAATCTAAATCTAAACAGCAACGATTTAAGTAAAGATTTTATTGGTCAGAGCTAGCACAACAAAGTTACAGGGAAGTGTACAAGAAACTGCCTAGATGGTGTCTTGTGTTTACCTCTGGGGCTTATTTTAAACTACAGTATACCAGAATCAGCATAGATTCTTTTCATACTGCCTAATCCACATACATGCCAAAACAAGGCAGTATTCAGCATGCACCAGAACAGCAAATATATCAAAACCCTGATAAGGTCTGAAGAATTCAGATTTTTGTAGGCCTATAAAAATAAAGTCCTAGTCCTTATAGTCGCAAAGACAAATTAAAGAGTAAAGGGGATATTTTGTCTTAGTAAAGCCACATAAGCAATGCCTTACTGGTCTAGAAATGTCAGTATACTAAGTTGGCAAAGTGCCCTCTGCTTTTTACCAGTAAATTCACCCCCAAGAGTGAACCAAATGAACAATGAAAGTGCAGATTTGCCTGTATAACTTGATCTATCCAAGGAATTTCTGAAGCACAGCTATGCCGGACAGTGATCACACCTAGTATAGCCATTCCTTGAGTTCCCCTTACTTGAGAGGTCATCAGTCATCTCAGTAGAACTACCAACCTCCTGTGCAACTAATTGGGGCCAGCTCTGAATTTAGTAGTGCACACAGTACTTCCGTAACATTACATCTTGATTTCAACAGTCTCCCACAGAAAAGGGACGATTCCATAATTAACACATACAGAATGATCCTTACAGAGTTTATCTGCTGCACTCATGCAAATACTACCCACATATTCTGGATTCAAAACAGCTTTTTGGAGCCCCTGAAGTCACTTGCATTCACTACACTGCTATGTGCAGCTTGGGAGAGACCAACCAATGCTCGTTTTGTCTGACCATTAAGAAAGTTGGGGGACAGAAGATGGCCAACAAGTTATCATTTGTATTTACAGCTGTGATATGGTAGAAAGGACAGGCTCTCTGAAACATAGATGCAGGGTTGGCATTCTAAGTAACTGCAAGGAAATTGGAGTCCATACATCAGTCCTTTTTATTGTTTTATATTTAATATAAAATAAATAAAAGATGTCAATTCAAAAATAGTTTTAGTATAGACAAATGTTCAACTACTAATACAAAGAGACTTTCCATTCTATTTTTTCTATATGGTATTTATTTTTATTTAAATAGATTTTATTTGCCTCAGTAAAAAACTTCAGACTATTTCTATCATTAATATTACTGGGAATTGTTTCATTTAGACTGGTCGTGACTCTATTAAAACTTGAAAAAAGGCCAAAGCTCTGCATGTATTAAATGGATTCATGAATGGAAATATCATACCTTGATTTTAAATTCCAGCTGAGAGTTAATTGTGTACATCATTTCTGTCCTCTCCATTTTCCGAGCACCTTCATTACATAAACGGACCAACTAGAACAAAAATAAAGAAAAATAGTGTTACAATGCATATATATTCAGATGTTGTAATACTGGCATTTCCTTTACAGTATTTCTTCGAGGAAGCAAGAAATTCACAAAGAAGCTGGTATTTTTTGTGTCATGCTTTAAGCCATAGAATTAATTGGATAACACAATGTAGTACAGGTGGTACAAAGTCAGTGGCCTACATAATCTGTAGCTGGTCAGTCCAAGCAGGGGCTCCATGGGAGGGTGCCCCTCTCATTTTGACACACAAATGTGTTCTGTAGTTATGACTCTATTATATGTGCTGTAAGGCTGTGCAAAACACTATCGCTTCATTTCAATGTCTGTTTCGCCTTTTCAAAGGAACAGTGTTTTGTTTTGTAGTTTTGTTTCATTCTGAAGCACTGTCCCATTTCATTTTGTTGAAACTGTTTCACTGTTTCGACTCGTTTCAACGTTTTGCCCATAAGCTATAATGGGGAATCATGAAAATGCCTAAAATGTTGTCATTTGTTGCCTGATTCAGATGCAAATGGCAGCAATGGTAGCCTCTTTTGGGGGAATGCGGCCTGCCATGTTTCAAGGAGATAGTTGTAGAGGTTTCTCAGAAACTGCACCTCAAATCTTGAAAGCAAAATTTGCCAGCAGTGGCAGCCTCCTGTCATCCGACACACACATCCGGGGACTTGAACTCCTGGGAGGGCTGAGAGGCTGTGCTGGGCTCCTCCCAGGGGTGCAGGCCCCTGGATCTGTGCCAGATGACAGGAGGCTGCCACCTCCACCTGGGACTGGGGCTGGGCGCAGCCCGCACCCAGTGCCGGGGAAGAGAGATGCCACCGCTGGCCCCAGGCAGCAACAGCAGCCTCCTGTCATCTAGGCACAGATCTGGGAGGGCTGCAGAGCTGTGCTGGACTCCTTCCGGGGGTGCAGGCCCCTGGATCTGCACCAGATGACAGGAGAATGCCGACTGGAAAGCAGCGCCGCTCTGCCCACGTCCCCCCACCAGACTGCACTCTGTGGGGCTGGCAGAGCCAATCGGAGGGCATCCTGGTGACAGGAGGCGGGCAGAGCTTGCACTACCCTCTGATCAGCTCCGCCAGCCCCATGGAGTGCAGTCTGGTGGCGGGAGGCGGGGAGAGCCCACCGAGCTGAGCTACATGGGGGCTGTGGAGCCTGGCTCTCCCCTGTTTCTCACCTCTGATCTGCTTTGAAACTTGAAATTTTTCAAAACTTTCAAAACATTTTGAGTGTCCCCATTTTGTTTTGAAGCTATTTTAATGCTTTTTGTTTCATTTAGATTTCACTATTTCAAGCTCAAAACATGTTGAAACAGCTGCAAAATGAAATACTTGGTGAAATTTTGCACAGGCCTAATATGCTTCCCTTACCATCACAGGCGTGCAGATTTTTTATGGAAGGAAGACACCAAGGTAAATGTTATGGTGCTCTTTTGGAAAGATAAGGAAGTCAGAAACCTTTTTACCCACTGTCAGTGTGCTCACTGTAAGTGAGACTTTAGTTATATTCCTTGGAGAAATTTAAAAGAGGGAAGAATTGAAATGGGAAAAAAAAAACACTGCTTAACTCTTTTCATGGAGTTTCCAAGACTCAATGAACACTTCCTTGTTGCTAAGACTTCCCTCTTAGAAGTTAGGAACAGTGTACTCCATTGATTCCCCAAGTTTCCCGGATCCTTCCAGTGATGGAGCAATTTAATGAAAAGCATACCTAATATACTGATAGCTAACAGTGCATATTGTGCTGGAGTTTATTGCTCCTCGGAGCTGAATTTAAACATGCACCCAGGACCACAGCATATTGAGCCAGGTTGGAGTAGTGCCAGGTGGCAGGGGGCCAAGGGGGTCAGCCTACCAGCCCATGGCTGCTCCAATCCAGCTCAATGTGCTGCAGAGGGGCTGGCTGGGGCATGAGAGTCCTCCAGCACAGGGCTAACTGGCAGGCGGCCCCGCACTGAAGCACCCTTGTGCCCCAGCCAGCCCCCTCAGTATCTACACGTGTGCTGCTGTGTGGTAAATAATGCTGTCGCAGGATAGTACTTGAATTTACAAGTACTGACCTATGGCAGCGTTTATTAGTTTATTGCAACCTAAGGGCAGCATGTGTAGAAGCAGGGTCTTTACTGTCGTGTTAGTTAGGCAGCTGCACAGTAAAGATCTTTTGTAGATGTGCCCACTATGACACTTTCTAATGCTTGTCATCAACTTAGTATTGGATAGCTCACTGAAAATCCCCCCACAAATCAATTGAGTCTGGAGAGCCTTCTCCAGAAGGCTAATATGTAGCATCAAAAGCCTAAAAAGGACAAAAGAACCTTCCTACTTCTCCACTAGGAAAATAAAATCATATTTACTTTGCTGTAATTACTGTTGAGGAAGGTTAGAAAGTCAGGCTGCTATATTTTTATCACATTGTATATAAGACAGAAGCCAAGCAGTTACTACCAGGCAATAAATTTATTACAACAGGTTAGTCATTTGGAAGAGCTGAGGGTATAGGGTTGGGGAAACAAAACTTGAAAATGTGTTCCACAGAAGGGTTTTTCAATGTATCAGAAATAAAATCATGCTTATTGAGGAGATTTCAGCAGTATCCAGACAGAAGAATATGAACCGTATCAATCAGGCAGATTCCCCTGCCTCGTGTCTTCCAGTTTGAATACAGTGTATGCCATATAACATTTCCACAGAAAAATACAACAGTGTCGGCAATAGCATTAGGTTAATGTCTGAATTTAGGATTTTTTCTTAAAAAATAGAGAAAACATGATTTAAATGTAAACCTAGGTCTGTCAGTAGTCACTGATAGATTTCCGCATTTGGAATTTTCATCTTTTATTACCCTTCATCTTTAACAGAAAAAAATAACATTTCCCATATGTAAATAATGTAAATAAGGTAAAGCGGACCAGAATCCACAGGGCTTAATGCAATTACTAGCCCTAACAGGTGAAGAACCTTATTTCTAATAGGAGTATGTGAATTCAACCAATGTAACTATCATTTATTGAAAGTTCAGTTTTCCAAATTCTGAGATACTAATCCCCATCATTTGTGTCTCAAAGTACCTTGCTTTTCCAATAGCTATATTTCTCCAGTAGCAATGGAGTTTTCATTTGGAATTTGGAAGCTGCTACCAAAATACGCTACTGAAATCTAGTCATACAGCGTTAACAGGAGCATACTGGAGGTTATCATAAGATCAACTGTGGTCAATATTTACAACCTACGCATGGAATTTCTTTTGTTTTCAGTACTCAATAAAGAAGTTCTTGCTCCAGAATGACAAGGGAATGTCGATGCATCTCTCTCAGACTGACAAACAGGAATTGTTTCATTTTATTTAAAAAAAACAATCCTTTAATTTTCTTGAAGATCCAGTTCATGGCGGTTTCCCTGATATAAGTATACTCTGTCATACCTTTTATCCCTTCTTTGGATAATGAACAATAAAAATGCACAACCAAAGCAAGTAATAAAGGGAAAACTACATAGATATCAAGTAAACCACTTATTGTTCAGAAAAAGAAAAGTGACTCCCTCTCATACTGGAATGATAAATTGCCTACACAGCTGGGGAAAAGAAGAAGAAAACCAGATGTGGGTATGGAGCAGGATTGAGTTTTTAAAAACCTACCTTGCTTACTTCTTTCAAAGCTCGTTTGCAGTCCTCATATTTTGGTGAGTCTTTGGGGGTTTTCTGACAAATAGTCTGAAAGAAAGAATTAGACTTTTCAGGAATCTGAACACTTCAGACTGTTACATCTAAAATGCAATTACAGAATGAAGATGCACCTGTGAGATTAACCCTGAAGGTGCTCTGTCCTACACCTGAATGCACCTTCTCATTTACCAGACCTCATCTGTGTACTTAAGGGGACACCCACAGAGATGCCCTTTAGGGAGTGTAGCATATCTTTTCCCTTGCATGCCAGTCTCAACCTGTGGTCCCCTGCAAGGAAAGAGGCAAGCCATAGTCTCCTAAGCATTTTGGAATGCTACAGATCCTGCACTCCATCTTAATTGTGCCTGTGGCTTATGCAGACCATGCAAAAAGGGGGATAAAGGAGACTCCTTTTGCCCTTTACCCTTCCATGTAAAACCTGGCATAATCTGGTTCTTAATGTTTCAATTTATTGCTGAACATTTGCTGCAAGTTTTCTAATGGAAACCCAATGATTTTCAAACAGTGTTCTGAGGGATCCTGGGGTTCTAGATCATAAGAGGTTCCACAAAGAGAAGGGGTAATAGCAGAGTGGGCAAAGAAGAGATGAACCTCTTTTGCAAGATTGGGTTGCCCAGCTCCATGCCAGCTCTTTAAGATAGGGGAAGGGGTTCCACAGCAGAATAAGTAATATTAAAGGTGATGGCTAGACGATGATATTAGAAATTTGCTTTTAGAAACTGGCTTGCATTAGGATGATGGTCCAGAGGTAATGGCAAGGGTTAATTGGTTTCTAAAGTCTGCAGTGAATATTCAGGTTCTCAGCATGTTAGAATCCAAGGGTCCAAAGCTAGCAGACAGACAGGCACATACATCCGGGGACACTGAGAACATGCAGCAGTAAAACAAGCACTTTGCTCCCTTAGAGCCATAATAAGATAGGAACATGTACAATTTTCATCAGGTCCCAATGACCCACTGTAACTTGGTGAGATATCCTGACCAAATTAGGAGACCAGAAATTACCAAATTAAGGTACCAGTAAATTATCAAATTCAGATATATGTATGTCATATGTTTAAAGAAACAAGGGGTAAGGCTGACAGGGCAAAACATGGACAGCATTATGGCCACAGGAAAACCAATCAATGGTACCCAGAAATGAAGAATCATCAGGAGAAAAAGAAACAAAAGGAGGAAACTTTGGGGCCATCATTTGGATGAGACATCCACTCCCCAACCTCCAAGGCTGCTGACATCATGATTCAAGCAAGAACCACGAGGTGGCATTCATGTCCCAGCCACACATACTATCTTGCGAAACCCTAGGGCTGGTAAATAAGTAGAATGTGCTCTTATTTTGCTTGCTTTGCTTGCAGTAATCTTACTTGCTAACTGTGTATCAATAAAATTCACCTATTATCAAATGGAAGGGGTCGTGATTGGTTTCATTCAGAAAAGCTGTGCTCACCTGGAACAAAGTATCAGGTCCAGTGCGAACAAAAGGGTTCTGTGATGTTATGAAGTTTGAAAAGCACAGGTCTAACCGTATGAAGATAGTGTTTGCAATGGGCTGCTATACCTTCTCCCTCTCTGGAAACTATCTACTGGGAACATACTACCAACTGCTCTCTGTGCTGTACTGTTACGAGCACTGACAGCAGTAAGAAAACACAGAAAATGTAGAAATGGTCTTAAAAAAAAAATCTGAAAGAGCATCAAGGGAACCATAGAATCGAACAATCCACAAAGTAACAAGAGATTAATTTGATCAATGTATTAAACATGACAGTTTCACATACTGGAAAAGTTTACTTTCACTAGTTGGAACAAACATCTGGCATTAAGTATTCCTAATGAAGAAGGGGCTAAATTATATTTTTTTTCTTGGAGTAATGCATATATTGCAATACCTGCAGTATGAACCCAGCAAAATTGTGTTTTTGATCTGAATATAATAAGGGAATCATCTTTCCTGTATTACAGCTAGAGTGAAATGAAAAATTACTGTAAAGAAAAAAAATTAACATAAAGTGTAGAAATCCATCTCCCAAGGCATGGACAACAACTGTTATATTCTAATTGTTATGTATGGACAGGTTGGGTGCAATACAAATGTAGCAAAGGCCTCCATGTTTAACCCATTCTGAAATGGCTCCAAAACTGTGTTAATACCCCAGAAAAAAAGTCTTCACATTTTTCATATTATTTTTCTTAAATTATCTGAAACAACAAAAATGGAATATCTTAAGTTTAGAGAGAAAGGGAAAATACTGGGTGGGTGATGGATTCTTTTTTTTAAACACAGGGATTTATGGCACAATAGAGCATGGTTAGAGACCTGAAATATATAAACTTTCTACTACTATCACCTGAAGGACCACTCCAAGCAGTCACTGTAAAATACGGAATATATGCTCAGGGTTATTACAGAATTCCTAACTGAAGATTAATCTTGTCTTTGTATGTTCTGATCTGGATCCTATTAAAGGTAGAATTCAAGTACTGACTTTAATTCACACCAATGGCAATGGTCCAGATCATAATTGACTTCTGGCATCCATACAGAAATGCTAAAAACCTCATGAGTACAGACGTTTTCCTCAAATTTCCATCTCTACTTCCTGACTCTTCCAATCAATATTACGACCTTCTGGGAGGTGGCATCCACAGGTTACTATATCGGTTTCTGGCTAAATATGCCAATGATATTACCCTGTAGCAGCTGCCTCACTGAGTGTACAGAACCTATTACTAGATGTCTTAGCTAAAAGTCAGATTGTGATCTTCCTGCCCCTTAATTAACAAGTTCACTGAGAACATTCCTGTGAGTAACAGCTTATCAGTGTAAGTGGATGGGGTTGAGGCCTAGAAATGAAACCGTCTCTGAACCCGCAAAGTAGCAAGTCTATGTTTTTTGAACTGAAGGACCATAGCTCTAGTTGTAGTTCCATATATGTGTTTTCTCTGGTACCTGCATCCAGATTTAACCACAATTTTATACCACAAATTTTACAATTGCTATTTTGTCGGTGACAGACCAGTTTATTCAGCTAGTGGCCCAGTCTAAATAAGCTACATTTAAGAGGTAGAAATGGTCCAGAACTGAAAAAGTAGAGATCGTTGACTTTCTAAGTATATAAAATATGAGAAGAAAAGAGTAACTCTGTTCTCACATCCATCAGTAATGGAAGGCGTGTAACCCTCTGCATTGGGAGAATGAGGAAAGAGATCATCGGTAAATTCCTGCAGTCTTCATGGGATTCGATCCGTGACAGCACTTCTTTGAATGTTGGATTTGTAGCTCTGTAGAAAAAGAAGGGGTTTTTTTTGTTTCTTTTTTTCAAAGATGAGTATTTTAACAAAAATGCGTTTTCTTTTCTTTTCAAATAAACAGTGATGTCATTAATCTGAGGAATAGTGGCTTGTGAGGGATCATATTCTTTTAGTACTCAAAACAGTTTATTTAGGAATATGATATAGAACAGTTTAGTTAGAAACATGAATGCTATACATATAACGCAATGTATGACAAAAAAAAATTGGGAAAACTTATCAATGGGAACAGAATTCTACACATGATCACAAGAAGATTGTACTATACAGCCAGACATATTTTTTACCCTTAATTTCTTCTGTGGAATTTGAACATGTGCTTTTAGATAAGCACATGCTTACATTCTTTGCTGCACTGGTTCCTATATGGGCTGTTGACTCCTACTATTAAGAGGATGATTTTACATCCTGACATTCAAAGCATAAATTTCTTACAATAGTTTCTGGAGTGTTCGCTGCTGATAGACCTCATTAGTGCAATATTTCACATATGGGTCAAAGGTTGATGTTGTATGCTTTTCAACTATGTCACTGATGTCATCTATGAAGATGTTGTTCTGATGCCTCATTTCAAGTTCTTTAAAGAACCTGAAAAAGAAAAATAAATGATTTGGCAAATGATAATTTTGGCAAACATATTCTCAAAGATGGGTGCAGTGGCAGAGTGGGTAAGGTGCATCTCTATGGCTTCTGACATGTGGGATCAAGTTCTGATCTGGACTTGTACCAAAGGTCCCCCTCAGTTGCCCCAGTGACAGATGGTATCTAGTTATTCAAAGACAGGAGTCAAAGGTGGTCAGATATGATGCTAACTACATCAGTCTCATGAATGTTACAGGTTCCAGAAACTGATGTGCCTCCAGCACACTAGCTCAGTAGGCCTCTAGGCTTAGGGTAACTTTTGACTAGACTTGGTTTCACAATGGCCATGCAAAAGTTTTGCTTGACATGACATGAGATCATTTAACAAAGTTATTCTCCAAAAAAATTCAAGAAACCAGGGACAAAGCTGAGAAGTTTGAGACTTCTGAGGTAGAAATGGGTTAATGGATATAAACCCATTATCCTTTTGATTTGATTACTTATGTACCTCTTGCACATTAAAGTGCAAAGAAATGGCAATGTAGCTGGACAGACTCTAAAAAAATTGATAATGGTCAAACTACTGTTTCACAAATTAACAACCATCTAGAACGAACAGGACTAAACACCAGTTGAAACTATAGTGTGGGCAAAGACACTACACTTAATGAACTTTAAGCATGCAGAAAACTTTCCAGCTCTAACAGAACAGACATTCGTGACACACAAAGCATTTTTAAAATGGCAGATCCCGCTCTAAGTTAACCCTGGGTGGATGTGTACTAACCTAAACACTTCCTGCTAGAATGCTTTATCGAACATCTGGCCAGACCCCGCCAAGAGCTAACTGAGAGTGCAATTGCTGCCATCCCAGGCAGTGACAGCCTCTGATCCCAGCCCTTCGAGCAGCCTGGCAGGGGGGTGGGGAAAGGGGAGTTTCTGCCCCTGCAGGTGCCCCAGTTGTGGGGGGTACTGTGTGGGAAGGGCTCCAGCGTCTCCCTCATCACAGCACCCTGGCCAGGGCTATTGTTGGGGAAGGGCTCTGGGTTCCCTCCACCGCAGCAGCTCTGGCTGGGCAGTGATACATTAGGACATAGACCCCAGACCTCTTCCCTGCAGCAGCCCTGTCCAGGCCATGACACTCTGCAGCTGCTATCTGCAGCTGTCAAGAGGCTGGGTAGAGGGAAGGGAGCCCCTCCGTGCAGACTCAATCAGCACTCTCCAGGCCCCAGCCAGTTGGGGCAGCCTTCATGATGGTGCCTGCTCCTTTTCTCCCCACCTTCCCCTCAGCCACTGCTGACAGTCACCAGCAGGAGGGGAGAGGGGGGCAGGGCTGGAGTGAGGGGCTGCTCTGGCAACCTCCTGGGAGGCATATGAGAGTGCCCCCAGCAGCCAGTGTGGCTAGGCTATGAGCCCCTCACCAAATAGCAAACGTCTCCTCAGCTGGCTCCTGCTCTGACTTACCATACTTTGAGTAAAATGTGGTAAGAGTGCTTCCACCAGGGGCTTTTGGAACATCTGTATGTAGTCATATTTTCACTGACGTGGTTTAAAAACTAACTAAAACAACTTAAACATGACGAAAGAATCTTTTCCCCTTGTCATAGAGGAAGTCAAATAGCATAGCTACAATGAAAACTGGAAAACCTCTCATAGGCTTGAAGATGAATTGCAAAATTCAGATTAAAATTAAAGTAAACTGTACACTGATATGCTGAGAGACTCAGAGAACAGGAGGCATTTTCACTGCCCCTAAACAGTCCACAGGTCATTTTACCATTAAATCAACATTATAAGCAAGACATTTAAGACAAGAAGAAAAAAGCAAGCCTGATCTTTCAGTAAAATTGTGTCTGGACATTTTATGTAATAGTTTGGGATATCCACAATTATCAAGGCATTATTTTTAAGCAATCCTAACACAAAAAAGTGAAATTGACATCAAAATGTTGATCAGATTTTATTAAAAGTTTCATTAGATGATCAATGATCTGGTCAAAACATATGAGGAAGTGGAAATGGGGCCAATCTTTAAAATGTATTACTCTAATCAATGGCAAAGCTTTTGAAGGATAATGTATTTGGCATTTTCTCTAATATAGTTAGTTCTTACCTGGTAGTAGAGCTACAATAACTACAGTGGTTACAGTGACACTTCTCCAGTTCTAAGAAGCATGACACCTCTGCAATTCCTCTAGTGTCACTCCTGCTTTGTTTGATGCATGAGATGCCACAGGCTGCCATTGATTTATTTACATTAAATACTGCTTAGATGATTTGGCAAAGTGTATCGACTGGAAAAGAACACCAAGCTGAAAACAAATGTCATACTTGATATATGTATTTTGCAGTTGTTGTTCTTTTCCAACACACACACACACACACACTTTCACACTGAAGTATTAAAGCTGGTCTTAAAGTATTAAAGATGGTTGGTCTCAAATTTCTCTGGGGCTCTTCAGATTTATATTAACCAGATAGGGGAACAGCTTGCAAGCTATGTTGTCTATTAATATTCTTATGATGAATAATAACATTCAGGTTTAAAATACTGACCAGCACAACTTGCAGGCAATGACTGGAAACCATTTCTACTCTGCTCAGCTCAGGCAAGTTTCATAGCTCTAAGAAATTCTTAGCACTTAATGTTGGTTTGCTGAAAATGTATTTGACCATGTGGGCTAGAAAATCCACTTTTAAAATTTATCAGGTGATTTGTCAGGTGTTATGTTGGTCATCAAATAGTGTAGCTCCTTCAGGGAACGGTAAAAGATACAGGTTAGGAGTGTTTTATGAACAGAGAAAGAAATCATGCTGAAAGACTCCCTACCTTTAGGGCCAGTAGGTACTTTTACATCCAGCATTATGAATATCATAAATTGAGATCTGGACCAGGGGGGTTCTTATTGTGCATCCAGCTTACTTTTATTATAATGAAACCGGCGATGTCACTAAATCAGTTTACTACATTTTTTTTACAGGTGGTGCTACGTTTAAAGATTAGTTCTCATAAGTCAAAAGTGTTTATTCCCATAAACTAGACCCAAGCTGGATCTGGCCTTTTGTTCAATATCAGAAGGATTTATTAAAGTGTTTTTAATTTCTTTGTCTTTGACTTTTCTGACTAAACTTGGATCCCGATTAAAAGTTAAACAAGACCACAAGAGGGTTTGATTCTTTCCTCCTATCATTGCTTCTTAAAATAAATCACCAATTTGTTAATAGTCTAATGCAAGGCCAGACTGCTATTTTCCTGCAAGCCATACAAAACCGATTTAGAAAATGTAACTTTATTTTTTTTTCTTTTCTTTTCAATCCAGGGAAGACCAGATTAAGCTTCGATCAGTTATACCTCTCCATTGACAAAAACAGTCTCTCTCCATATGTTTGTGACTGTGGCTCTTGTTGAAGGCATTCAGTTGCTAAGGGCTTTCATCACTAACCTTCAGTTAAACATTAATCAAGAACAGTGTTTTGATATTTACTCTGCCAGTCTGCTAATCTGGACAGCTTTAACCACTGACTGTCCAAAATGCCTTAAGACATGTAAGTTAATTTATGTAATTTATATGAATGTCATAGTTTGTGGCTTAATTATGCTTCATGTACACAGGCAAAACATTCATCAACTTCAGCAGAAGTTTAGTATAAATTAAAAAGACTCAAGATAACAGCTAGAAACCAACCCATTAAATCTAAGTGGACCATTCTTCTCAAATTCACTGCAAAAAGTTACTGAATAGGACTTAAGATATTGGACAAATGGACATGCATTTACATGCATACTTAGGCCTTCTAATGAAGATATTCTAGGCCTGGGCTTATGTCACACTGGAACATAATTCCCATTTCTCTGACAGTGATAAGATATACTTCTGTTTCTTCAGGTGCTTTGGATTATAGGGCTCTCTAGAGGTAGAACTGCTGTATTCAATACATGCTTGCTTTAGAGAAAGGACTTTTGCCCATCCCCACTCCTCAGTTTGACAGTAGCTGCCTACTCCCCCTGCCCTGGCTGGTGCCTGGCCATGCCCCCTCCACTCCACCAGGGAGGAGACAGCCTTGGAGGGTGTCTCTCTTCCCTCTCCTTTGGCAGTGGCTAGCAGGCATGCCCTAGTACCTCTGGCTTCCGACTTGAGCCACTGCAGGCATGTGGCTGTATTACCCGATTTAACAGAAAATGTCTGTCCAACTATTAATCAGTTTAAGCTGTGCAGCTTAGACTAACCTGCAAAGATTGACCAATTCAGGCTCAAGCTTTTTGAATGTCTGTCCCTAGCCCATATGACAGGACTGCTCAAAACCTTTCAATGATCTTTTCTGTTCTCATATCATTTTGTGTCCTCTAACTTCATTCTATGAGCTAGGAGAAACAGATTTACTTGCATGGAGAGACTTGGGAAACTTTTTAGTATCTCAATCTTTCTTTATCAGTTTTCCAGCAAATACAAATTATTCTTTGCTTCCAGCTCCCCCCTGCTATCAAAAAAAAATTCAAAACTTTTAATTAAAATGATTCCCTCTCCCCAATATTTCTACCTCAGGTTCTTAATGTTGGACTTCTATTGCTTCCCACCAGGGACATGGGTTGGAATCTTGTTTTAACATGCTAATTCCTTCCACATACAGTTTACGAATATGGCAGGGGGTGTTCCTTCCCCTTCTCCCACTTTTGTACAAATTTCTGGCAACATCTGATCCTAGACAGTGGAGCTATGCTGGTTTAGACTGACAGTTACGTACATGGTTCCAACCTCACATGTTAATTTTTATTAGGACAGAAGGGATATTGGAAATTTACTTTTTATTTATAGCACATAACCACAAGTGTCCCATAGTTCCTAGAGTTACTCCATATTTAAAACAGCATAAGGATCAAAATCTATCATCATGCCATGTAATGGAGCATTCAACATATTCAAATTTAACCATCTAAGAATTAAAGCATGCTGCAATGTTACAAAGATAGCTAATACTTTCTCTTTATTATCTACTGTATGTCTTATGCAGCAAGGCATGCAAAGGACTTCAAAATAATTTAAATTTTAAATACCTGTGAAATACCTCAAGCAATCAGGACTCATAGTAGATATGATATCTTTCATTAGACCAACAAGATTTTTGCAAAACAAACAAACAAACAAAAAAATTAATTGCAAGTTTTTGGACACAAACACCCTTCATCAGGCATTGGAGAAAAGATTGTAAAAGTTCTCCTGGGTAAAAATGAAAGTTCATATTTGTGGCAGGACATGACCTAGGGGTGCCGTGAACTCCCCTAGCGCCCCCTTACCGTGCCAAATCAGTTTCAAATGCACCTTCATTATCTCGCCTGCCACGTCTTTGATGGTAATATTGTTAAAGGGAGGCTGCCTTTTTACCCTTTGGCATGGTACCTTGAGATGTCCCAGTCCGTACCCTGCCTAGTTGTCCCGGTGCACTCCAGCCTCAGGGGCTATGCATAGGCCCTACAGTCACCCGGGCCCTCACGGGCTCTCTGCCTCGTCTCCGCTGCCTGTGCCCTCACAGACACTCCCTGGCCTGTCTCAACTGTCTGCCTGCGCCCTCATGGGCGCCCCCTAGCTTCCCTCACAGCTCTCGTCCGCACTGGGGCCTGTCTCCCGTGCTCTCGTCTGCACTGGGGCCTGTCTCCCGTGCTCTCCCCCGCACTGGGGCCTTGCCTCGCAATTCCTACAATCAAGGCTCAAGTGGCCGTAGCCGTGCCTGGCCCCCAGACCTCCTTCTCAGGTCTTGCGCCCCACTGGGGCTTCTTGCCTGCGCCTGCGCTGGGGCTTTTCACTCACGATACTGTCCACACTGTGGCCGGGGTCGATAGACCCCAAAATGCAGCACCCTCTCCGGCGCCAGGAACCCCCACGCTACTGGGGAGCTCCTATGAGGCCTCTTCCAACCCCTACAGCCTCACCCGGTCCTCTGGTCTTACACAACTACAAAACAGAAGACTCACACTCCTGTATTACAACATAAATTCCAAGCCATTCATATCCCTACCAGGGTTTCTTCCACCCAGTATCATCAAGCAGACACTGCTCAAGCCATCAGGCTTCTCTGCTCTGCCTACTCCCAGCAGAGCTTCCTCTTCCTCAGCTGCCAGAGAGGAACTGAACACCTGATCTCAACCTGGCTTGTTTATATAGGCCAGGCCAGGCCCTGCCCCCTTCTGGTCAGCTGACCAAACTGGTTGTCTCGGCAACTCATACCTGTACTGCCCTGGTGACTGACAGTTCAGCCTCCCCCTTCTCACCACTAGGGGTTTCTCACAGGTTGCTGCCAATTTAGGCGCAGGGCGCTTAAGTGCCCTGTGACAATATTTCATAGGATTTCACAGAGGAGTCAATACATGGAAAACTCCTTTGGGCACTCAGTTCATAGCTGGTCTGGAGTCTCTCACCTCTATGTGAGGTTCTGTGATGATGCAAATTACCTTGAAACAAAGGCAGGGGCAGTGTCTCAGGTTTCAGGTGGTCACAGTTGCTTCCTGCTTGAGAAAATATGAAGATTTCATTTAAAAAACCTGGATACCTGACATATGGAAGATACTGAATTTTAACCAATTTTTTAAGTCCTGATTGTTATAAGTCCTGATTGCTTCTTCCTCTAGACCAATATGGCTACAACCTGGAAACCTGTGAAATACCTCAAAATACCTGTGAAGTATTATTCATACTTTACAGATCTGGAAAATGAAACAACAGGTTACTAACGGAAAGAAAGGCTAGCAACAGAGGTTGTATTTATCCCTGGACAAATTGTGCCTGTGTTTATCCTAAAACAATAATATCCTAGGATTAATGTGCACATTCATCACTTTTATAATCAGGGTTTAATGAGTGGCTGAATGCACTGCTACTTTTAGGCCATTGATCCAGCAATGCAATTCCTGGATAATTGTACAGATGTATTTTACAATATTATGGGATAAACTGTTACTACCTTTTAAATGGGAAACTTTTTAGGATTTATCCCAGGACAATGGGCATGGATGGACATCTGTATATTTGGTTTGTCCGGGAATAATAGAGAGAGAAAATGTGTCTCAAATTCACTTGCTCATTCTATCCCTTTCAGTTATAGCATTTACGCATTGCTCACAAAGTGTTAAATTAATAAATACTACACCAAAATGCTTTAGGGGAACCCTGTGGCCATCATGGGGATGTTAAGTTCTTTGTCTTCAGCCCAATGGCAATATAACAAAAAGGAATGCAATCAGAAACCCAACAGCACCACTAATTTGGCTTTTAACAAAGTGTGTAGGAGTCACGTTAACTATTGTAAAAGGCTTGCCAATGTGCAAGATTAAAAAACCCCAAGAAATATAAAGGAAGTAACTGCATTTCATTAGTTATTTAGCCAAAATATAAATACATTTAAAACATATTTTGCTTTCCTGATGTCAACATAGATAAAATAAGGGTCTCATTTTTATTCTATGTTTCTCACTGACCATTCTGGCAAATTAATAAACAGAATTTAGAATATATAACAAATAAACATACTTATAAAGAACACCACATTTGGGCAATGACCAGAAAAAATGCTGAATGTTAAAAATGGAAGCTTGTAAAATAAGAAATTGAGAGTAGCAAAGTATCTTGGGAGTCCAAGAAAAGTGGTTGCTCCTCAAGGGGGCGATCCTCAATGCACAAGCTAAGTCTATTCCATCTCGGAGGAAAGGCAGCAAGAGGGCACAACAGCCCCCTAGCTCTCCAGGGATCTAGCAGACCTCCTGAGGCTAAAAAGAAAGGCCTACAAAGGATGGAGGACGGGATTCATCTCCAAGGAGGATTATTCTGCACTGGTCCAGTCCTGCAGGGAGCAAACCAGGAAAGCCAAGGCTGCAACTGAACTCCAACTAGCTTCAAGCATCAAGGACAATAAAAAGTCCTTTTTCAGATATGTGGGGAGCTGAAGGAAAAGCAAGGGCAACATTGGACCCCTGCTGACCAGATGGGACAACTGACGCCCAGGAAAAAGCTAACCTATTAAATGGGTACTTTGCATTGGTCCTTCATCAGTCCCATGGGACTCCCATGCCCGCCATGGGACAGGCAGGTCCGGGTGAGGGAGATCCCCTGCCCTCCATCAATGCTGACCTCGTGAAGGAACACCTTGAGAGGTTGGATACCTTCAAGTCAGCTGGCCCTGACAATCTACACCCCAGGGTACTCAAGGAGCTGGCAAGCATCATAGCCCAGCCTCTGGCATGGATCTTTGAGACCTCCTGGCACTCTGGTGTAGTGCCTGAAGACTGGAAGAAGGCCAATGTGGTGCCTATCTTCAAGAAAGGGAGGAAAGTGGATCTGGCAAACTATAGGCCCACCAGCCTGACATCTATCTCGGGGAAGGTCTTAGAAAAGTTTATTAAAGAGGCCATCCTGAATGGACTCGCCGATGCCAACATCCTAAGGGATAGCCAGCATGGGTTGGTTCGGGTAGGTCTTGCTCGACCAATCTCATTTCCTTTTATGACCAGGTGACCTATCACCTGGACAAGGGAGAAGAGACTTATGTCATATATCTTGACTTCAAAAAAGCCTTCGATCTGGTATTACCTCTTGGCGAAACTGGCCATTTGTGGCCTTGGGTCCACCAAGATCCGCTGGCTGGGTAATTGGCTCCATGGTTGGACCCAGAGTGTAGTAATTGATGCAAGTCAATCATCATGGTGCCCTGTGATCACTGGGGTCCCACAAGACTCTGTCATTGGACCTATATTGTTCAACCTCTTCATTAATGATGTTGACACTGGAGTCAGAAGTGGACTGGCTAAGTTTGCCGATGACACCAAGCTTTGGGGTAAAGCATCCAGACCAGAAGACAGGCGGGTGATCCAGGCTGACCTGGAGAGGCTCAACAAATGCGCAGACGAGAACCTCATGGTGTTTAACACTGAAAAATACAAAGTTCTCCACCTTGGGAGGAAAAACCTGCAGCATCCTTATAGGCTCGGCAGTGCTACGCTGGCTAGCACTACAGAACAAAGAGACTTGGGGGTCATCATTGACCACAAGATGAACATGAGCCTGCAATGTGATGCTGCAGCTAGTAAAGCAACCACAATGCTGGCTTACACCCATGGATGTTTCTCAAGCAATCCCAGGGCATCATTCTCGGCCTTGGTGAGGCCACAGCTAGAGTACTGTGTCCAGTTTTGGGCTCCACAATTCAAAAAGGATGTGGAGAAGCTTAAGAGAGTCCAGAGGAGAGCCACGCGCATGATCAGAGATCAGGAAAACAGAACTTACGATGACAGGCTGAGAGCCATGGGGCTCTTTAGCCTGGAAAAGCACAGGCTCAGGTTTGATCTGATGGCTACTTATAAGTTAATCAGGGGTGACCACCAGGATCTGGGGGAACGTTTGTTCATCAGAGCACCCCAAGGGATGATGAGGTCGAACAGTCATAAACTCCTGCAAGATCGTTTCAGGCTGGACATAAGGAAGAATTTCTTTACTGTCTGAGCCCCCAAGGTCTGGAACAGCCTGCCATCGGAGGTGGTTCAGGCACCTACATTGAACACCTTCAGAAGTAAATTGTATGCTTATCTTGCTGGGATCCTATGACCCCAGCTGACTTCCTGCCCTTTGGGCAGGGGGCTGGACTCAATGATCTTCTGAGGTCCCTTCCAGCCCTAATGTCTATGAAATCTATGAAATCTATCACATAGAACAGATGACCTTGTGTATCTGTATTCTAAGATATATATTTACATTTATCTATGTATTTAGCTGTATCTAGGAGGCAAGAAAGGCTTACAAACTTGAAAGCTGAAAGACCCTGGTTTTCCAACATCCCTGTTCCTGTTTCCAGAGTGTCACTGTCTCCATAGCAACATATGGGCTGGCAAGCTAATGGCAACTAATGATTTGCACATCTGTGACTACTGCCCTACTATTGCCTGATTATTTTTATTATTTCCTCTTGAATAACTTCTTTTTGTGATTCAAAACCTGATGCTGCATGGTGCTGGATGGTCTCAACTTAGTATCAACCAAGAAAATCAATAAGCATTTCATAGTGCTCAGCTTTTTGCATTATCGGAGTTCATACCACAAAACACTTAGTGTTCAAGGCCCACTCAATAGTGATAGTATGCAAAATACATAGCCCATTGAAGTCATCTAGTAGAATCTACTGTACCCACAACTGTAGAAGTCAGGAGCCTCAAAAATTCCTGAGGATTTTCTTTTGTAGTTTGGAAAACAAACATATAGGCCTTAGCCTATATGTTTGTGTTCAAGAACCTCGAGGAAGAAGCCCTCTAACTTTTGAGCTTTACTCTAAGTGCCCAAGATGAGATTGGGACTGAATAGAACAGATATTAGCCCTTTGGTGGTGTGGGCCTCAGAGCCTTTCTGCACAGATTGAGCCCAGCAGGAAGGGGAAGGCTCTCACATACCTTCCGGCATGTCCCACTGCTTCCCTGGGTTGCTGAAGACTCCCAGATAGAGCTGAATGGGGGTGCCAACCCTGATTAGGTGGGGGCATGGGCCACTGTGCCCTCGTCCCGCTGCCACTAGGACTTGCATGAGCCTTTGTTTCCCAATTTGGAGACCCAGGCAAGGAGACCAAGGGGCTGCAGCAAGTCCTGCTGATCACCTTGTGGGAGTCTAGCTGGAATCTGCAGAATAACACAGCTGCCCACCTGAACCTGATTTGGCAGCATCTCATCATGGCATGTGCCCTTATGGCCATCAGCCACCAGCTGGCCATCCTGCACATGGCCAGCCAGTGAACCCTGTGCCCTCCAAGCGTGTGCAAGTCCTGAATGCCTGGGTTATGTGTGTGCATATGTGTGTGTATGTCCTAGATGACTGGGTTCTGTGTATGCATGTGTCTCAGATGCTTGGGTCCCATGTACATGTGTGAACATGTGCATATGACACCTGGGTTCTGTATGTATGTGTGCATGCATGCATGTGCACCCTGAATGACTGGGTTCTGCATGTCTAAATGTGGGTGTGCATGTGTTTCAGTTGGCCTGGGTTATGTGTGTTTGTGCATGTGCATCTTGCATGCCTGGATCCTCTGTGTGTGTGTGTGTGTGTGTGTGTGTGTATGTGTGTGTGTGTATATGTGCGTGCGCATCGTGCATGCACACATGTACCCCAGATACCTGGGTTCTCTGTGTGTGTGCACGTGTGTGTCTCCCAGATGCCTGGGTTGTGTATAGATACACAGACGTACATGCACATACACACAGAACCCAGGTGTCTCAGGTGCACACACACATACACAGCCCAGGAGTCTGGAACTCCTTGGTTGCGCCCCTTCCCCACTCAGCCAGGAAGGGGCTCCTTGCCTGCATCAAGCCCTTTAAACATGACGCAGGCGGCAGGTGGGGGGCGGGGGGTGAGCGGGGCACAGCCCCTTGGCTGCAGGGCCCCCTGCGGCTGCAGGTTCCACAGGATAAGATGGGCTGGCCCTGCACATGGCACAGGGATGGAGGAGAAGATGATCCCCACCACTAATGCTGTCTCTTCACCCATGTGTACTAGACGCCCTCCCTGGATGACTAAGACCAGGCCATGGGTCTTGCCCCAGGCTGCTCTGGCCCTGTGTCACAAGCAGCACTCCGCACAACCCAGGCTGCCCAGGAACTGCTCCCCTTCCCTTCTCCTTCCCCAACAGCCTTCAGGGGTGTACACCAGGATACGGGGGAATGCGGCTCACGGAAGAAACATGCCTCAGTTAAAATGTTGCAGTTGCCAAACTTTTTCTGTATAGCAAAGAAACCCTGTTGAACATCGCCTGTGTCTCAGCTTGGTCCCTCCTCCCAATTAACATAAAACAGCACACTTTGGAAGGTTTTAAGAAAGGGGGGACATAACCTGAGGGTTTGGGGTCTGGGGGAATGCCCCTGACCCCAGAACTCAGCATACACAAAACCTGGCACCCTACTTTCATGGGTCTGGAATCAAGACCAGGCATTTCTCTGGGTAGGAGTTGGACAGGTACATGATCCCAGATCCAATGTCTGTCTGAGAGAGCTGTGGGCTGGAAGACGGCTGCTGAGCCAGGGATGAGGTGGGGAGATGCAGGTTGGGAGGCATGGCCGCAGCAGGCACTGAGGACTCCTGGTTGTTCCACATGGGATCCCTGGCTCAGGGGGTCAGGTCTTCCCTTTTGAGGACCACAGACCCACAGACCTCATCAGCATCTAGAGGTCATATCAGGCAGCCAACCTAAGCCAGGCGGCTACCTATTCTCAACCAGGCTATGCAACTCCCCTACAGCAGGACATGGGCCAGGAGTAGGGCCAGGAGCAGAATAGCTCCCCCACCGACCTCCCAGCTGGTGGACCATACTTTTTCTCCCATTCTGAGCACCCCTGTGGCCCTTCAGGACTGGCCTGGAACCGCTTGGGAGGTAGAGGGGCAGAGCATACAAGGTGTCTGCCAGGACTCAGGGGTAGTAAGTTGGGCCTGGAAGGGTGATAGTGACCCTGACAATCCCAAAATTGAGTCTTGGGCAGCTTGGAGTTGCTCCACCCACTACTGTTTCCCAGAGCAGGCCCTGCTGGGTGCCTTCCTGCCTCCTAGGACCAGGAGGCACTGGCTCCTATGTGCTGCATCTCCGGTCCCAGTGCCCCCTTGGCCTCCCAGCATCTCCAAGTCATGGCACAGTGGGAAGCATTCCCTCACAGCTGCCATCCTGGGGTTCCCCCTCAGGACTCCTACTCCTGTTTCCCCAGAAAGAGTCCCTGAACCAGGGCTCACCATGCCACTCAGGGCTAGGTGGCTGTCCCACTCTTGCACAGGAGAGCTATGTGGTTCACTGTAGGAGCCAGTGCTGGTGCCATTCAGGTATACTGTAAGTGGACCAGTACTTTGTGCACTAATTTCCTATGCTGGTGCTGTGACTCTTAGCTAAGCTGCACCACAGGCTGCCTCCTCCAAACAGCAGGTGGCTATCAGGAGCCCTTGGTCATATGAGTTGGCAGTCCAGGGGTCAGCACACCCCACCCTCTCCACTTTCCCTGTATATGTCCTGCTTTGTTCCTTATCCCCATTTTGTAGCCCCTGGCACCAGGAGTCAACAGTGCATAGCCTGAGATCAGTGTGTGTGACCAGAGCTTGTAACATCTCTTTTTTATTCACTGCCACCTCATACACACATCTTTTATGCACTGTGCAGGTGTTTTCCTGCCTGTCCTGGACCCATTATGCGAGCCGCTACAAGCTGGCCTTCTGCGCACAGATGTGGAGCCTACAGATGAGGGGGAGGGGTTGTTTGGCTTGCAGGAGTTGGGGTTAGGGGGCAGGTGTGGGATGAGGATGAGGCCGCAATTGCAGGAGCGGGATTGGCTAGGGGTTGATATAGTGAGTGCCTGTGCTGTGAGAATCAGAATCAGCCAGCACCCATTGGATTGCACCCACAGATCAGATCAGATCAGAGGGGGAGGAGCAGCTACCTGTTCTGTTGGGACACTTGCCAGCCTGTACAGGTGTACAACCCAGGAGTCACCCTGGCAACAATAGCCAAGCAGCTGAGATAACAGGTGCCATGTGGGAATCATTCCATCACATGTCCCTTTTCTGGAGTGGGAGGCAGAGAGGAAGGAAGGGAAGTCTGGGGTGTTTTTTTCTTGTCTCTGCTGCACCGTGACTGCCACTGCATGCTATCTTCTGTCCCTGACCTATTTCCTGTCCCTGACCTACCAAAACTGTTGTTTAGTATTTGCTTGCTGAGCTCAATAAACATTAATGATGCCTTTCTGTGAGTGCTTTGGGGAGAGGGGGAGCTGTTTACACACCAGTGCAACTCCATTTCCCATGGAGCACATAATGGCCCTAAAAGAAATGGCAAGGACATGTCAATTAGGCAGATTTATGATCCTACTGAATGCCAAATGCTCTCTTTAACACCCAAGAGCAGGGGGTGGATTGGTGGGGTGTAGGGAAAGAGGTGGGCTTCTGCTTTGGCTGGACTCTAGGCTTCAGTAGGGGAGGTAAGGGATGGGAGGAAAGCTGGCAACTCACCCTCCTCCTATGTCCCAGCATTCCCCACTCCATCCTGGCCCCCTTTTGTAGGCTTCTCAGCTGTAATGACCTAAGAGAAAGCTATGACCATACAGGCCTGTGGCAGCTTCAGCATTCCCACTGCCCCTTCATCTCCCTTCTTTCCCTCCTGAGGGCTCTGCTTTTCCCCATCATGGTCACTTGAAGCTGAGGCAAATCTTACCATCATGGGTTGCGTAGTGTCCTCATGCAGGGCCTGAGTCACCAAGAGAAGGGAGGAAGGGCCATGGGTGCTGTGGGTCACACTAGCACAGCACCCACTGTGCTCTTACTGTGGCAAGTGGCGGGTACAGTGGACTGGTATGCGAAAGCACTTGCTCCAGAACAGCCTCAGCCCCCATGTGGGGCCCAGTGTCTCAGGGCCTCCCCGAACTGCCTCATCGTCCTTCTCAGGCTGGGTCCTTGCAGACAACTCCTCTGGAACACCCTAGTCCCATGTGTATGGGGGTGTCAACTGCTCTGCTTTTGGCAAGAAAGCAGAGCAGGTCCTTGTAGAACAGCATCCTGTGCCTCCAGTCCACAGACCACTTTCTAGCATCAAACATGAAGTAATAATGTCTATTCATCAACCTGGTTCTGCCAAGACACTGCAACCAGTCTTTATTGTGCCTCCTCACATGCACCTGCTGGACGATGTGTTTGAAGACATCTGATTCAGTGGCATATCTGGAGATGGTGCTGGATGTCCTTGCCCCAGATGGTGATCAGATTCTTTATTTCCCCAAACTGCCAGTTGCATGCCTGGGTTTGGCTAGTGGTGGCAGATGGTTCATCCATAGTCCCCAGCGGTGCCCTTGTTCTCAGTGCCTGTGAGTGCACAAGGGTCTGGCTGCAAGGAGGTGGGTGGAAGGCTGGAAGGGTAAATGGATAGATGGATGGAAGCAGTGGTGGATATGCAGAGCTGCAGTTCTTGGTACATGGTTCTCACTCTTACTTCAGAGGCCTGTGGCCCCTGCTTGGGTGTCACCTTCACAATCTCAAGATGTCCAGGGGCTTTCAGCAGACACCGTATGATTCTGGCAATGCCACAAGCCCCACCCAATCCATAAAATTCGAGGGCCCTCAATCCCCAGTCAAGAAGGTGGCTGGCCATAACCCTGGTACCTCCAGGACCACATAGGGCATCTGTCTGCTCACCAGAGCTTTGCGGTTCAGTACCCCGCCAGCCACAGCACCCCATATGCTTAACTAGCTAGTTGATCATCTACTAGGTAGTTAATGATCACCAAAGAAGAAAAAGGGGAGTCAATCTGAACTGAATGACAATGCAGAACATGGCAGGAGCCTTCCCTCCAAATGAAAAATGATGGCAAATATTTAGGGCCCAGCTCAGCCACCCTTACTTTACGCCCTTACACAATGGAGGACATTAGTGCAGTGAATTCTATTACTAGCATCTTATGAATTTCAACCCCAAATACTACTTGCCAAATTTTATTAAATTGCATTTTTTCACTTTCACTTTCTTTATCATTTATTGGCACTGTACAAAATCCCTGTTTTGTGGAAATTTCAATATAAATATAGATGTCACAAGTGAGAAGGCACATGGCAACATACTATCAGCTTGTTGTTTTGCATTGCTACGAATTCATTTCAATATTTTAAAAAAAATTTAGGTATGTAGTTTGTAAACCTGAGACAGGTAGAAAATTAGAATGAATAAAGGTGGCATGTGGTATGGAAAGGCATGAAATTTTAAAAGGAAGGAGATTATGAAGGAGGTATGATACAGAGATAAGAAGAGATCACATAAGCAGAATGATTCTAGTGCTGGAACCAAAACCATGTGTCAAGTTCAGATGCAAGACTTTAATGAAAAGTCCCCCTTCTCAACTAAACTGGAGTTTCATATTTATGACTTTATCCATTCTCTAGGTGAAAGTGATTTTTGAATGCACTAGGCAAAACCAGAGAAATTTTGGTTCAACGCTCAGATCTAAACAAAATCTTAAGCAAACACAAACTTGGTTTAAACAAGACACTGTTTGCATCAGGACATTACAAAATTATTCTGAGAGGTATTTGGTCACGTGTCTGAAGACAGGCAGAAGGCAGCATAGATTCATAAATGTTAGGGTCGGAAGAGACCTCAGTAGGTCATCGAGTCTGACCCCCTGCCCTGGGCAGGAAAGAGCACCGAGGTCAGATGACCACAGCTAGGTGCTTGTCCAGTCTCCTCTTAAAGCCATGGGACTCTTTAGCCTGGAAAAGCGTAGGCTCAGGGGTGATCTGATGGCCACCTATAAGTTTATCAGGGGTGACCACCAGGATCTGGGGGAACGTTTGTTCACCAGAGCGCCTCAAGGGATGGCAAGGTCGAACGGTCACAAACTCCTGCAAGACTGTTTCAGGCTGGACATAAGGAAGAATTTCTTTACTGTCTGAGCCCCCAAGGTCTGGAACAGTCTGCCAGCGGAGGTGGTTCAAGCACCTACATTGAACACCTTCAAGAGTAAATTGGATGCTTATCTTGCTGGGATCCTATGAACCCAGCTGACTTCCTGCCCTTTGGGCAGGGAGCTGGACTCGATGATCTCCCGAGGTCCCTTCCAGCCCTAATGTCTATGAAATCTATGAAATAAAGATCCCCAAGGTAGGGGAGAATACCATCTCCCTTGGAAGTCCATTCCAGATTCTGGCAACCCTTACTGTGAAGAAGCTCTTTCTAATGTCCAACCTAAATCTGCTCTCCATCAATTTGTGGGCATTGTTCCTAGTTACTCCAGGGAGTGCCCTAGTAAATAGATTTCTCCTATTCCCTGCTGCCTTCCCCTGTTGAATTTATAGGCAGCCACAAGATCACCTTTCAGCCTTCTCTTGCAAAGGCTGAAGAGAGCTAGGCCCCTCAGTCTCTCCTTGTAGGGCCTTGCCTGTAGGTCTTTGACCATATGAGTGGCTCTCCTCTGAACCCTCTCAAGATTCTCAGCATCCCTCTTGAAGTGTGGCACCCAAAACTGGACATAGTACTCCAACTGCTGCCTGACCAGTGCCGCATAGAGGGGAAGCATCACCTCCCTGGACCTGTTCATCATGCATCTGCTAATGCATGATAAATTGCGGTGAGCCTTGTTGATCACTTTGTCACACTGATGACTCATGTTCATCTTGGAGTCAACTATGACTCCAAGATCCCTTTCCATTTCTGTGCTGCTGCGAAGGTCATCCCCCAGCCTGCAAGTGTGTTGGTAGTTCTTTTTGCCCAGGTGCAGTACTTTGCACTTGTCTCTTGAACTGCATCCTATTTTATTCTGCCCATTTTTCCAACCTGTCCAGATCCACCTGGATCCATTTCCTACTCTCTGGTGTGTTAACTTTGCCGCATAATTTGGTATCATCTGCAAACGTGAACAGCATGCTGTCTACATCCTCATCCTTGTCACTGATGAAGACATTGAATAGCACTGGTCCAAAAACTGAGCCTTGTGGGACTCCACTGGCCACATCTTTCCAGATCAATAATCGACCCATCCACCACCACACTCTGGGTGTGACCCCTAAGGCAATTTGCCACCCACCTGACCATGTAATCATCTACATTACAGCCTGCTGGTTTGCTCCTTATAGATGAACTATGAAATAAGCAACCTCTTACTGCTTCAGATGCATCTGAAAACACTTTGGAGAGTGAAAGATGGAGAGAGTAGATATTATATAAATAAAGGCAGGCTACAGCTGTACCTTATAAACTAAACAATACAGTACAAAGACCCAAATGTGCTCCAATTGAAAATCAAGGGAATGACTTCCATTTGTGTATGATCAGGCCATAAATTGTTGAAAAATGAATGACAAGCTCAATTGTGATTTAAATATTTTACTACATTTGCATGTGACCAAAGCAGTGTGCAATAAATAGGGATCCAGGTTTTTTGTCTTCCATGGAAAAATGGAGAAAAACATGGATTTTCCCCTTTCCCCAAGGCAAATCCAGATTTTTCATTTTAATGGAGAAAACCATGATTTTTGCATTTTTGCAAATAGCTCTCTGCAGGCTGGCAGAAAGAAGAGGAGGGTGATCAGGCAGGAGGCGCCATGTGTATGCACATGGCTGCCAGGCAGCCCAAAGAGCAGCTCCTTCAAGTAAGTGGGGGTAGGGGGGATTGAGGCCCCCATGGGGAGGAAGGGCAGGACTGGGGCTGAGGGTGCTGCCCAGTCAGGTGGTGCGTGGGGCTTGGGGACTGGGGCTGCAATGCACAGCTTCAGAGCCCTGGCAGGGAGTGGGACAAGGCCACAGATAACTCATCTGTAGATCAGGGGGGTCAGGGCCAGCTCCCTGCTGCTGCGCACACTCCTGAGGGAATAAGGGGGGACTCATCCCATTTAGATCTGTGCGCAGGGCAGGGGTGGGTGTGGGCTGCTTGCTGTGGGCTCAGGCTCCTCACCCTCCTGGCCATCTCCCAGGGTCTCAGTAGCCCAGCAGTTGCGACCTGGCACTGCAGGGAACAGCAGGACAGCAAGGAAGTTGCTTGCCACTATGAGCTCTGTGCTGCCCTGGTATGGAACCCCCTGTGCATACAGCAGCAGGTGTGGAGGTGTGGGGCTATGCTTCTCACTGCTGCCACATGGGCAGGGGACACATCGCCAGGGCAGCATGGACCTTGCTGCGGTAACAACCTTCCCCATGTAGCCCTCGTGATCCCTGCAGCACCAGGCTGCACCTGTTGGGCTGCAGAGGCCCTGTGGGAGGACAGCAAGATGGGAACCCAAGCCCGCAGTGGACAGCCAGTGCCATCCCTGCTCCAGCCCTGCACACAGATCTGGAGGGCACAGGATCCCCTCCACCCCCCACCCAGGAGTGCATGCAGCAGCAGCAGCAGCAGCAGCAGCAGGGACCCACCCTCCCACCCCCCGCCCAAGCCTGCAGCAGGGTGGAGAGCCAGGCTCTGCTCTTCTGCAGTAGCCACTGCCTCCTGCTGGGGGCAGAGGGCTGTGGACCCGGGTCCCTGGCCCTGCAGTTCTGGCAGCTGGGGGGAGCAAGGCGCTGTGGATGGGGGGTGAGGGGCACTAGCAGGTCTGGTGGAATGGAGGGAAGTGAGTGTAATAAGCAGGGTGTGTGGGGGTGGGGGTGGGGGTGGGGGTGCGTGTGGTGGTGGGGGAAATGAGGGGCACCAGCAGGGCTGGGGAGGGGGAGGAGTGTGGGGCGCCAGCAAGACCAGAGTGGCTGTAGGGGGCAGTGAGAGTCCTTTCATTTTAATCACGGATTTTGAGGTTATCAGAAAAATTGTGCTTTTTTTAAAATCAAAGAATTTGTGATTTTTCATTAGAGAAAACCAGGATCCTTGGTGATAAACAGGGATCCATGTTTTCCATTTGCCATGGAAAAATGTGGATTTTTTTCCTTTAAAGGAGAAAAACCTGGGAAACCATGAGTTTCCCCTAGGAGGCTGCCAGAGTTCCAGCCCACAAGAGGCTACTTGGGGCAGGGGGAGAGCCACATTAATATATGCATGCACACATCTACGTGGCAGCCAGACAGTGTGCTGGAGAGCAACTCCCATCAGGTAAGTCTATGGGGGCAGGGGGAGGCACAGGCAACAGGATGCAGGGGCACAGGTGAAGTGTTGGAGAGGGAGGGGGGAATGTTCCCCCCCAGATTTCTGTGCGCACAGTGGAACACGAGTGCAGTGGGGCTCAACCAGCTCTGGGCAGGAGCCACCTCTGCACCCCAGCAGGCAAAACCTGGTATGGGAGGTAGTACTGTGCTGCCATGGTGAGGCACCTCTGTCTGCCCAGCTGCAGTGGGGGGCACAACTCCATGCTACCGTTCTTCATGTTGGCAGTCATGAAGGTATGGCACTCCCTCCTGCACCAGATCCTGACCGCTGGGCTGTGGAGCATCCCCTCCCCCAGACAATGCACTGCCTATGCCCAAAGCTCCCCTTCCCCACAGACCTACACCTTTCCTTACACACTGTGGGGCTGGAGGCAGTGAATCAGGAGTGAGGGGCAACTGCATGTGCAAGGACAGGGCACTGGCACATCAGCACCACAAGCTAGCAGTCGGGGGGTGGGGGAGAGAAAAACAGTTGCAGCTAGACCCACATCCTGGTGAGTGGAGGGGCTAGAGGGACCTTTGATTTTTCATTATTAAAAAAAATATACATATCAAATGCCAAAATATATAGGTATTTAGAATTTATTTTTTGGCATTTCATTACAAATGTGGAAAAATGTGGATTTGGACATTTAAAAAAAAAATCAGAGAATTTGGGATTTTTAAACAGAAAACTAGGATCACCAGTGATAAATTTAATCCTCTCCCCCAAAAAGTTCATTGCAAGTGTTCCTGCCCTGACTGCAAATAAACAATGCCTTTGAAAACCTTCAAAGAATTTCTTGCTAAGCAATGTATTGTGCTAGAACTGCAGGTAGTGGTTCCACTGCCTGTAATTCAGATGCACAATGGCTCCTACCAGGTGTTAGGGTGGTGGGTGATTAGGCAATTAGGGCATTTTTACACATGCTTTTGGGCTGGGGGCAGCGGGAGCACTGACCACAGCTCGGCAACCTGCAGGCGGTGGCAGCAGCCCAGAACCATCATGGACCACCCACAGATGCCGCCAGAGATGGCGAGTGGCGACCTCCTGCAGGCAGTGCACCACCACGTGCAGGGGGTGCATGTGCACCCCCTACACATCACTCCTGAGAACACAGAAACATTCTTTGCTTCTTTATGGGCTACTGAATACATCCAAGGTTTCCGGGACTTCGGGTCTGTTAGCTGGACTCATAGGTCTTGGATCCTGTATTGAGCACAGGCAGCAAAAGTGCTTCTCACATTCTACATTTTACATCTACATTCAGTTTCCCCAGAAAAATCTGAGAAACAGTGACATTACATTTTAATAAGTATGTGTGTGCTGCTGCGCATTTCGGGCATATTCAAGTATATTCTTTATAGTAATAGGAGTTGGGACTCCTGTCTCTGCAAGGGACTCTGTAACAGTGTTTGAAAAGCACTATTCAATTTGACAGTGTTACAGAACGATTAAGTACCTTGTTAGAGGCTTGGGTAAGAAGGTATTTTCAGCACCAAATTTATCTTGATGCCATTCTGAACAATGTTAAATAGTCAGGAGTTAAATACAATGTTATGTCAAAAACCTCATGTCCATTAGGGAACTTGCCAATTCCAGGAATCAGTGCAGATGAAACAATTTTTAAGACAGGTTAACTGTGAGCAAAGGCAAAATACCAGCTGAAGCACATTCAGCACTTGCTCAACTACACCCATGACAATATGCAATACAAGAAATTCAGCAATAAGCAGTTTTATTTGTATGGCTAGATCTGTGCTAACTGGAGGGAGGATGCAGACAGGCCTGGGGACAGAAACTTCACTGACCATTGTCAGTGACAGCCTAGGGACTGGACTGGCCCAGCACTCGGGCAGACCAGATGAGCTCCGGCTGAGGCTAGAATGTTACTCGCTGCGACGTGGGGTGGGGAGGCAGTAAGAGGGGTGCCACAAAGCCCCATGGGGTGCTGGTGAAATGTGACCCAACACGAGTCGCAATGGGATGTGGTACAGACATTTATTATGGTGCTCTAACCTTCAGCACTGAAGTCTGATATCAAATACATCCAGGATAACCAAAGAGCGGGGTTTGCCATTTTTACAGTGCTCTATGCACCCTGGCCATCTTTTCAGTTATGGCTGTAGAGTGTTTTCTGCATACTTACCACTCAACAGAAGTGTAACACCTGTACCTACCATAATTTTTGAGATAGCCCATTCCATTCTGAAGAACACCATGCCTCAGAAATCAATGCATTAATCCTGCAACTCTAATGGTCTCATTCTTATCTTATGAAGTGAACTTCAGGTTATAAAAGCTTGTGCTCTCTATATATGCATCTTATTTCATGAGTTTATAAAAGGTGCATATCCACCTGCCCTTCTGATGAACTTCGAACTAACACAACTCACTACCTCTCATCATTCCTATTCCCAGTGGGAAAGGGTAGGGAAGTGCTGGCAAACTGAGGGCATGCTGCATTATCAGGGAGGGTATCAAACGGAAATCATACAATTCCTTCCGTCCTCTCTCCCAAAGCCCCTGCCTTCCCACCCCACCAGATCTTCCTGAGGAAAAGCATGAGAACCTAACAGGCTGCACAGCCTCTTAAACAGAGCATTAGGGTAGACTGAAGCCAAGGAAGTTCTGGTAATTCCTTGGAAGTCCTGACATTGTAGCTCCAGAGATAAGACAGACACATGCTGATGGCCAGAAGTTAGGCACGCTCAACAGCTGGAAGAGAGGGAAAGGAGATGCAACTTCTTTATCCACCTCAGAAGAAGTTATTCACCGGTAATGAGAAAGCAGGCAGTCTCAGAATCATAACATTTAGCAGATTAATTAACCACAAACAAGGCTTTATTACTGGGGTGAAAGTACTGGTCTCAGGGAAATTAGCTAGGTAGACTGAAATGGGACTGCCAGCACTCTGCTACCCTCACGAGAAAATAATTTTTTGTATTTATGAACTTTTTTTTAAACAATGTAAAACATGTATCAGAGTTTTCTATAACATGTCCTAGTCAAATAACAGGGTGGAGATGCATCTTATTTCCAGACTAACTGAACCAGAGACCTGACTTCTGATTCAGTTAATTTATAAGGTGCATCTTGAACCTGCATGCTGCCCGACTTCGGAATAACATGGCTTTCTATCCATACCGTAAAAATAGCCTGTGCCTTCACTGACTACACGTTGCTGAAATGTATTTATATTTACCACAGCATTTCCAGTGGTATATAACAGAAGAAGCAAAAAAAGAAGAACAAGAACCACCGAGAAATTAGCAGAATGACCACAAACCACTTATACAAGCTGCAAAATAAACAGCATTTTACTTCAAACTTGGTATGCCCCAGCACATGCCCCGAAGAGGCATCATATTGGGCGAGCCAAGTCCAACTAATGTCTACATAGATTGGGCGCTTCAATGGGGCTTTTTGGTACTTTTTCAGCTATTAGACAAAAGTGCCAAAAAGTCCTGCTGAAGCACCCAATCTATATGAATGCTGTGGAGCTGGGTCCAACTAATGTGCTGCCTCTTTCAATAAAACATGTTTTTTGTCACCTCTGTCAACAGCTGACCTGTTTAAAATTCCTGCTTTGACAAACCACATATATTCACAACTCGCAAGCTGAAGCCTAATTCTAACTTCAGAGCAGCAACCAAAGTGTACTTCAGTTGAAAAATTTGTGCTTCTTAAAAATGACTTGTAACATATTCAACAACACATTAATTAAAGCTTCTAACAACTAACCCTTTATTGATCATGTGCTTCAAAGATTATACTAGTATTAGTATTACAAAAACTGTCACTAGGCTCAAACACACCCCAGTTATGAATCTGTGGTATGAAAGCAGTGAGAAAAAAAAACAAAAACCTCCCAAAACCAAAACCAACCCCATTTAACATATGCATAGCTCTAATGTTATAAGGATATCACTAACCAGATTCAAGTCAATGACAATTCAGTGTCAATATCCAAGTTCTTACAGGGCATGCTAAATTAACTTTAGTAAATGTCACCATTGCAGAGCACCTTTCCTAATCCTTTATACATTAGCCATACATACACTGGTTCATTTAGCATAGGGGTGGCCAACCGGCAGCATGAATGCCACAAGTGGCACGAGCAGCCTGTGTGCGCGACACCCGGCAGATCAAAGAAGAGAAAGGCAGCATAGCAGCTAATAGTGAAGAAAGCAGAGATCAGGCAGGCTGCACAGGGCAGGAAGTAAAAAACAGGAGGAAACTGGGCTGGGAGTACGGAGTAGGGAGCAGAAAACAGGGCACCAGAGTGAATAAAGGAAGGGGATCACAATGGCACTTGGTGAGGGTGTGGGGCTAATTTGTGGCATGCCTGCCAAATAGGTTGACCTCCACTGATCTAGCATGTATCTATCTATACAGTAACACATAGCTGAATAGAAGGGCTGTGGGAAATTTCGTCACCAGTTCTGTTTCAATGCTGTTTTGAGGTCAAAACAGCAAAATCAAAATGAAACAGATATGGTCAAAACAGCCTCGAAACAAAATGAGGCAAGTCGAAACGTTTCGCCGTTTTGACACTGTTTCGACTTTTTGCCCATAGGCTATAATGGGAAAGGTCAAAACAGCCTATAACTTTGTCATTTCTGGACAGATTTGGATAAAACTTGCAAAAATGGTGGCCCTTCTGAGGGCATACAGCCTGCCACGTTTGAAGGAGATAGGTGCAGGGGGTTCAGAGAAACTGCACCCCAAAATCCTGAAAGCAAAGTTAATGTCACATGCATGTTAAAGCACAGCAGGATCAAAACTTTAGGCATGCTAGCCCCTGCTGAGTTTCAAGGAGGTAAGTACAGGAGTTTGGGGGAAACTGCACCTCAAGTTGCAGACAGGCAAAACTCATGACATGGGTGACACTGTGTGTTAAGGCACAGCAGGGTGAAAGCTTCACGCCTGCTAGCCCCTGCTGTGGCCCCGACACTGTCTGTTTTTTGCTTGCAAAAAACCTGGAAAAAAATTATTCCTGGTTAAAAATGTTGTATTAAGTAGGGGTGCACTGATAGCTGAGTTTTAAGAAGACATAGCAGCCGATACTGATCTGATTTCTGATACAGCTGTGTGTAGCTAGTAAGTCTGTTGTGGTGGAAGGGGAGGGGAGAGGGAAGGGGTGTGCAGGGGCAGATCAATGCCCCCCACGATGAGGGAGGGAGTAGGGCACGGACTGGGCCAGGCACTGCCCAGCCAGGGCAAGGCAGGGCTTGGGATCGGAGCTGTGGCTTGTCTGACGAGTGCTGGGAAGGGGGGCGGCTCCAGCTGCTGTGCACAAACTGGGAGGGAAGCATGTACCCCTGGATCTGCATGGGGTAGATTCATAGATGTTAGGGTTGGAAGGGACCTCAACAGATTGGCGAGTCTGACCCCCTGTCTAGGCAGGAAAGAGTGCTAGGGTCAGATGGCTGCAGCCAGATGCCTATCCAGCCTTCTCTTAAAGACCCCCAAGGTAGGAGAGAGCACCACTTCCCTTGGAAGCCCATTCCATATTTTGACCATACTTACTGCAAAGAAGTTTTCCCTGATATCTAGCCTAAATCTGCTCTTTGTCAGTTTGTGACCATTGTTCCTTGTTACCCCAAGACGTGCCCTGGTAAACGGAGCATCTCCGATCCCTTGCTGCATTCTCCTAATGAATTTGTAGGCGGCCACAAGATCACCTCCCAGCCTTCTCTTGCAGAGGCTAAAGAGGTCCAGGTCCCTCAGTCTCTCCTCATAGGGCTTGTCCTGTAAGCCCCTAGCCATACTAGTGGCCCTCCTCTGGACCCTCTCAAGTCTATCAACCTCCTTCTTCAAGTACAGCACCCAAAACTGGACACAGTACTCCAACTGCGGTCTGACCAGTGCCACATAGAGGGGAAGTATCACCTCCTTGGATCTATTTGTCATGTATCTATATTTATCTATATTTGTATTTATCTGCTGATGCATGATAAAGTGCGGTTAGCTTTGCTAATTATTTCGTCACACTGACAACCCATGTTCATCTTGGAGTCCACTATGACTCCGAGATCCCTTTCTGCTTCTGTGCTGCTGAGAGGGTCACTTCCTAGGTGTAGGTGTGCTGGATATTTTTGCACCCTAGGTGCAGCACTCTGCATTTGTCCTTCTTGTTCTGCATCCTATTGTGTACAGCCCACTTTTCTAACCTGTCCAGGTCTGCCTGCAATTGTTCCCTACCCTCCAGAGTGTGCACTTCACCCCACAATTTAGTATCGTCTACAAACTTGGACTGTACACTTCACACCCACTTCCAAGTCACTGATGAAGATATTGAAGAGTACAGGGCCAAGGACCAAACCCTGCAGGACCCCACTATCCACATCCTTCCAGGTCAACACCAACCCATTTACTACCACTCTCTCGGTGTGACTGCTAAGCCAATTTGCCACCCACCGGACCGTGTAAACATCTGTCACAGCCTCTTAATTTATTTTTGAGAATGCGATGAGATACCATATTGAAGGCCTTCCTAAAATCCAGGAAAATGACACCCACCTCTACACCTGCATCTAAGCATTTTATGACCTCGTCATAAAACAAAACCAGATAGGTCAGGCAAGATCTTCCTGCTACAAATCCATGCTGCATTATTTTTTCCTGCTGGACTCCTACAGATACGATCCTTCATAATCTTTTCAAAGACCTTTCAAAGGATGGAGGTGAGACTGACTGGCCTATAATTACTCAGATCCTCCTTCCTCCCCTTTTTAAAAATAGGGATCACACTGACCCTTTTCCAGTCCTCTGGGACCTGACCCAAGCACCACGAATGCCCAAACAGCCATGCCTGTGGTTCTGGTATGACACCGACCAATTCCTTCAGTACTCTCGGATGCAGTTCATCCAGGCCTGCTGACTTGAACACATCTAGTCCATCCAAGTGATTCTGCACCAAGTCAGCGTTGATGGTTGGTGGGCTGGTATCCCTCTGAGGCCCATCTAAGAACCCGTTAGGAGACTTATCTTGAGCCCTGTTCAAGAACACCGAGGCAAAATCATTGAGTAGCTTAACCTGTCTGTCACTTATTGCTCCTTCTTGTTCAGAAGGGGTCCTATGCTGCCCTGCACCTTCTTTTTACTCTCTACATACCTAAAAAAAATACTTTTTGTTGTTTTTAATTTATGTTGCCAGGCTCAGCTCTGTAGTTGCTTTGGCCTTTCTAATTGCTTCCCTGAAAGTACAGGCCAAGTAGGCATACTCCTCCTTGGTAGCTTCCCCCTGCTTCCACCATATGCCTTCTTATTTGCCCTTAGGCTCCCTTGGATTACCCTGTTTAGCCAAGGAAGTTTTTTGGCTCCCTTCCCCCTTTTCCCTCATACTAGGATCATCTCCCTCTGTGCCTGAAGGATTGCTTTCTTTAGGAATGACCACCCTTCCTGGACTCCAATCTCGCCAATACTCCTATCCTGCAGTACATCATTGACTAGAATCCTAAGCACACTGAAGTTAGCCTTCCTAAAACGAAGCAATTCCACCCTACTAGTTACCTTACCTACACTATACCATACGGTGAATTTGATTGATTGGTGGTCACTATCCCCAAGGTGACCATGAATCTGTAGCTCCCCTACCAGGTCATCCCCCATAGCTAACACCACGTCTACTAAGGCATTCCCCCTAGTGGGACCATATACCTCCTGCATTAGGTGAGGGTCCTGCGGCTGTGGGCTGGAGTCACGGCCAAGGCTGGGCTGTGCTGGGCTCTTCCCGTCAAGGGATGGGCCAGGCTGCACTTGGGGTAGGTGGCAGTGGTGCTGGGAGGAAGGTTTGGGCGGGGGGGAGGGTATGGTGAAATTTGGGGTGGCTGCAGCCCTCCCCCTCCCCCATAACTCTGTTCCTTGTGCTGCTACCACCTGTCCCGAGCACAGCTCGGCCCAGACCCTGCCAGGAAGAGCCAGGCACAGTCCCAGCCTGCAGCCTACCCTGCAGACCCAGGGGCACCCCCCATGTTTCCCAGGGTGCATGCAGCAGTGGGAACTAACCCACCTCACGCCCTGGACAAGCCACAGATCCATCCCGTACCCACCTCGTGCCAACTGGGGCCAGCTCTACCCTATGGGCACCTACTAATCTCACCTGCCACATCTTGATGGTATAAATAATGAATCGGAAGGCTGCCCTTGAATCACTGGTCGGTCACAGTGCTGAGTCCTAAACCCTGTTGGTTGTTGGACTCCTTACTGTGTCCCACACTCAGGAGGTCCCTTATGGTACACCCCCAAGCCTTATGGGCTAGGTGCGTGGCTCCAATACCTCCCTACCATGCCCCATGACTCGCAGGTGGTATTTAAATGTTGTCCCTATTTTGATGAGGCCTCAGTCTAACTCAGCCTCCGGTTATTACTGGGCCCTTGGCCCCTGTAGCTGCGCCATCTCCAGCACTGGAGTCTCTGCACCCCCTGTCTCTGTGCCCCCTCTGGCACTGGGCTTGCTGCATCTTTGTCTCTGCACCCTCCCTGGGGCTGGGTCTCTACACTTTAATGTGCTCCTGTGAGGCTTCCTCCTTCCCAATAGCCCTAGCCCAGTCCACTGGTATAAAAACAACATAAATATGAGCCCCTGGGCTATAACATAATACAAGTATGCAAGCCACACTCTGCCTTCTTAAAACCCCAAACCATTCCTTGAGTATTTAGTGCCTCCCAGCCCTGGGTACCTTGTAGACTCCTCATTAGTCCTGTAAACAGTCTATCCAGCAGCTACGGTGTTCCTAGGTATTTCTTCATTACAGGAGCTCCTTCCTCTGACAACTTGCCAGAGAACTAACCCCAGCTGGCCTCAACCCTGGGGTTTGTGTGTGTCCAGGGCCTTGATGCCTTCCGGTCACCTGACTGGGTGCAGGTGCAGGCCAATTCCCCCATTAGCCTGCTGCCCAGACAACCTGCAGCTGTGGAGCTTTGTCTAGCCCCTCAGGCTCTCTAGCCAAGCCGTTCCTGCCCTTAAAGGAGCAGGCACATCTTAGTGCCCTGTGACACAAGTGAATTAAGCTACACATTCATTGCATATCTTGTTAAAGGCATCTGAACTCAAGAAATGCTTTAAATCATATTTGAGAATACTGTATTCATAGAATGAAAACTTCCATCATTAAGCAAATGTACATACAGTCAAAGTTAATGTTGAAGGTTTCTCCTTAACACTGGCATTTCTTGACATCCGAATGCTTAACTATGCAACTTCGCTCTATTACTGACATTTTAAAATGGAAATTCCTATGTTGTAGTGGAGACCTTGATTTTTTTTTCTTGGGGGGTAAGAAATGATTTTAGAAAAAAATAATTTCAGTAAACAACAACTCTTTGGCCAGACCTCACTGTTCTGTGTGCACATTCAATCAAGCAAGGACACTTGTAGATGGTTATATGACTATATACAGGAATTCTTCAAGGCAGGGGAGCTGTCAGGGGGAGTTGTTCCTCCATGTTTGCATGGTTCTGCATTCAAAGGAAAGCAAAGGGAGGGAGGATAAGGAAGGAGCAGCAATTGTGTGCACCTGTACAATACCCTTATTTTTCAGAGGTGAGAGTCAGCTATAAGGGGAATTTAGTAGCACTGGAAAGAAGGCAAGATAGGTGACTTTCAAAATATCCCTCTCCTCAGCTCCTCTCTGAATTATGTAGTGTAGGACTAGCCCTGTGAATCTGCTAAAGGAAGCTACTTGCTTTAAGTGTCACTTTGAATAAAGTTGGCAATGCCTCCCAACTCTTCTTCCCACCCCTTTGTAGACCATTCATTCTGCAATTTCAGTACCCCACTGTAGTTCTGCAATTCTGCAACATGTTACTGTGGCTGAAGATTCAAATAAAAGGATGGAGTTTGGTTATAATAAACAGTAAAGCTTTTAAAATACAGGAATGTTTCACTAACTGAAAGTGCCATGCTCTCAACCCATTTCCTCTCTTAGCAGTATCAAAATTGTGAAATTCCTCAAAAGCTTCCTACGTAACAAAAGGCAGTCATTCAAAGTGGATTTGGATCTGTGTTATAGAAGAACACTAATTCATTTTGATATTACCAGTAAGATGCATGTAAAGTTTTGATATACGATCTCACAATTTTCCCATGTCACCATTAAAATAACTTACAAGTCATTCATTTCACAAAAAATCCTGCTAGAGAGAACTGTGTTACTCCAGAGAAAATACTTCTTAGGGAAGAATGTGTCATGCTGTGCTACAAAATAAAGTATAACCCCCTTGCCCCCCACCCCCCACCCTCCCCACACACAGCTTAGTTCAGGCTTTATCTGGTATTATGTGCACCCTTTGAATTAAAGAGAATGACAGCAGGGCTTCCCTTTTCCCATCCCCTCCCTGTCCAAAATAAAGTGATATTAATGTGAAAAACATTAGATTTTAGACAGAACTAATATGAAAACCTACAACAAAAAAGCCTCAACATTTAGCACACCAACATGCATAGAATTTATATAGTGAAAGCATGAAGAAAGCAAGCTATTTTCTGAACTTTGCTCACAGTAATAAGGCAAAGGAGGAGGAGCTGGTTTCCATAACAACCTTTTAGTTATGTGCCACAGGCCTTTTTCTCCTGTCATGTGTGCATATTCACATTCTAATTTCCCAGTTAAAGCACCATGGTAAAAAACTAATGACCAGCCAAATATATATTTGCCTACACTTATAAAAACATCTTCAGAGGATGACTGTAGGTCTGTGCCCAAGTCAGAAACTTGTAAAATAATCAAAAATGATGGGTGCCATAATGATATTTTTTCTGAGATTAAAACATACCAGATAATTCAAATGGCAAAATGGGAAATACAGTATCTTTGTTAAATACAGAACTAATGAATTCTCGGAACCATTGTCATTTCCCAAAAGTTTCTAGTCTCAGAAACAAGTATCCATAAGCAGAAGCTACACTTAAAGAACAGAATCAAACTTTAAGATTAATTTAAAGAAACTAGATTGTTTACAGTTAAGAAATAACTAAATGAGCACATCAGATGTAACAGCTTTGTCAAGTGAGGACAGGGAAAATGTGATATAGGAAAATGCCATACAGATTTGACCCTGAAAGCCTGCCCACATTAAATGTAATCTCACTGATGCATTACTTGGACGCCTGCAAAATGTTTGTGTAACTTTAAACTCCAAAGGCATTTTTGATATAAAGATTCAACACATGGATGTGAAAAATGATTGTAAAAACTTCACAAGATAAGTTGCTGGCTGTGAGAAGTGAACTCACTCTTCCATTACAATTTCAAGCTGACATGTTATTTGGAGACTCAAAAATTTCCATTCAGATTTTATATCAGTGCTAAGGGAAAAGGAAAAATATATTTGCCAGTTACTTGTACATACTAGCAACCAATTGTTTTGCTTCCATACAACTACTGGAGGTCAGTCTACTATTCAAAAATGTATGTTTGACTACACAACTTTTCCAGCAATATAGTCCAGATTACATCTGCAGAACTGCAGAAATCAGCAAACTGCTTATCAGATGTTCAGAACAGTACTTGCAGCTTAATTACATTTACTAGCCATTAATATACTCAGTGAACACTTACTATCTTTTTTTCTGGTAGTTCAGACAAAATATCAAAACTGCCTCTTAAAAACAACTCCAACTGCCTTCAATATTCAGAAAGCTTTAGAAAACAATGCATATATTACAAATGGTTTTACAGGATTCCTGAACTCGGACGTGAGGTAAATTTGGTTGCATTCCAACACACTGGAAGGAACAGTATGAACACTGTCATAAAGAAATTTACGATCTTAGGGGTGAAGGTATTGCTTAAACTCGAGACTGCCTTCCAATGCAGATGCAAGACTGCCTTCAATGAAGATGGAAGGCCACCCTCTCCGATGGAGATGAAAAGCTTTTGCCACTTACAAGTTATCCCAAATTCAAGCTGATTAAATGTTTTATTACTTCTTCAGCCCATCATGCATGAATAACATATTCAGTGACAGAAGGATAATTATTGAGCTAAAACCAGTTACTAGTTATGCCTTAAATTAGATATTTGAACTGTACTGCTTATCAAATTTGGTATGTAAGATGCTTGGGAGATTATGTCTTTCCTTACACTTTAAACATTCCTTGGATATCCAACAAAAGTAACAGCTATTACAAAATATAATATTAAAGACACTGGTGAGACTGGTACTCCTTTAAAGAGTGTAGGTGAAATGTATTAAGGTTGTTTTTTGCCTTATTTATGTATCAATTTGAGTGCTCTGTGCATTCCCAATGGAAAAGATAACTATTTCTAGCATAGTGTATCCTTATTAAAATTTCAGCTTCTTACAGGCAGCAACATTATTATATTAAATCATTGGTTTTTGTGTCTAAAGAAACATTAATTTTGTTTCAAGTATACTGAACTTCAAGGAGGCCAGCACGTTTGTAAAAAAGTTACTTGGGAACACATAGAAACATTTGGAAACACAGGATTCTGATACACTGGCTTCCCCAAGGCTTTTCTCTATTGATATTTGGCCTCATAGGGCACGTCCACACTTGCAAGCACATGCACTTGCAGCAGCTCAAATAGAATCGGTGCACATTTGAGCTGGGGCTTTTTGCCTCGGGGCATGTGCTCAAATATGTACTTTGTTGTGGAGCTAATTGCGCCACTTGGGGCAAAATAAACCTGCCTGGTTCCTACCGGATATTCAGCCAGGAGGGAGCTAGAGCCTGGGGCAAGCACCTGTGCTATCCCCACAACTATAAAAAGCTGCCCTGCCCTGGCCCCAGCAGTCTAAAAAGCCATCCTGGCAAGTAGCTCACAGACTCTAGCTCTCAGGAGCTTCTGGGGCACAGCCAACTGGTACATGGCGATACTACCTCTTGTGCCAGCTGGACTGCTGAAGCAGCCCTGAGAGTTCCCTGCACCCTCTACCCACTGCAGCAGTTTGGAACTGGGGGCTTGCTGCCTGGCTGTGACCTGCTGTGCACCTGCCAGACTCAGATTTCATAGATTTCATAGATATCAGGGCTGGAAGGGACCTCGGGAGATCATCAAGTCCAGCCCCCTGCCCAAAGGGCAGGAAATCAGCTGGGCTCATAGGATCCCAGCAACATAAGCATCCAATTTACTCTTGAAGGTGTTCAATGTAGGTGCTTGAACCACCTCCGATGGCAGACTGTTCCAGACCTTGGGGGCTCGGACAGTAAAGAAATTCTTCCTTATGTCCAGCCTGAAACGGTCTTGCAGGAGTTTGTGACCGTTCGACCTTGTCATCCCTAGGGGCGCTCTGGTGAACAAACATTCCCCCAGATACTGGTGGTCACCCCTGATAAACTTATAGGTGGCCATCAGATCTCCCCTGAGCCTGCGCTTTTCCAGGCTAAAGAGTCCCATGTCTCTCAGCCTATCATCGTAAGTTCTGTTTTCCTGATCTCTGATCATGTGCGTGGCTCTCCTCTGGACTCTCTCAAGCTTCTCCACATCCTTTTTAAACTGTGGAGCCCAAAACTAGACGCAGTACTCCAGCTGCGGCCTCACCAAGGGGAGAATGACGTCCCAGGATTTGCTCAAGAAGCATCTATGGATGCAAGCCAGCATTTTGGTCGCTTTATTACCCGCAGCATCGCATTGCAGGCTCATGTTCATCTTGTGGTCAATGATGACCCCCAAGTCTTTTTCTTCTGTAGTGCTAACCAACGTAGCACTGCCGAGCCAATAAGGGTGCTGCAGGTTTTTCCTCCCTATCAGAGTTAAACACCATGAGGTTCTCGTCTGCCCATTTGCTGAGCTTGTCCAGGTCAGCCTGGATCACCCGCCTATCTTCTGGCGTGGATGCTTTGCCTCAAAGTTTGGTGTCATCGGCAAACTTGGCCAGTCCACTCCTGACTCCAATGTCCACATCGTTAATGAAGATGTTGAACAGTATGGGTCCCAGGACAGAGCCTTGAGGGACCCCACTGGTCATAGGGCACCATGATGAGTGACTGCCATCAATCACAACCCTCTGGGTCCGACCACGAAGCCAGTTTCCCAGCCAGCGGATCGTGGTGGAGCCAAGGCCACAACTGGGCAGTTTGGCCAAGAGGTGATCATGAGATACCAGATCAAAAGCTTTTTTGAAGTCAAGGTATATGACATCAATCTCTTCTCCCTTGTCCAGGTGATAGGTCACCTGGTCATAGAAGGAAATGAGATTGGTCAAACAAGACCTACCCGCAACAAACCCGTGCTGGCTGTCCCTTAGCATGTTAGCCTGGGCCAGTCCCTCAAGGATGGCCTCCTTAATAAACTTTTCTAGGATCTTCCCCAGGATAGAAGTCAGGCTAATGGGCCTGTAGTTAGCCAGATCCACTCTCCTCCCTTTCTTGAAGATCGGCACGACATTGGCCTTCTTCCAGTCTTCGGGCACTACACCAGAGCGCCAGGAGTTTTCAAAGATCCATGCTAGGGGCTGGGCTATGACGCTCGCCAGCTCCTTGAGTACCCTGGGGTGCAGATTGTCAGGGCCGGCTGACTTGAAGGTATCCAGCTTCTGAAGATGTTCCTTCACGAGGTCAGCATTTATGGAGGGTAGGGGATTCCCATCACTCAGATCTCCCTGTCCCACAGCAGGCATGGGCGTCCCATGGGACTGAAGAAAGACTGACGCAAAGTACCTATTTAATAGGTTGGCTTTTTCCTGGGCGTCAGTTTTCAGTTGCCCCATCTGGTTTAGCAGGGGTCCAACATTGCCCTTGCTTTTCCTCTGGCTCCCCACATATCTGAAAAAGGACTTTTTGTTGTCCTTGATGCTTGAAGCTAGTTGGAGTTCAGTTGCAGCCTTGGCTTTCCTGGTTTGCTCCCTGCAGGACCAGACCAGCATAGAATAATTCTCCTTGGAGGTGAATCCCGTCCTCCATCCTTTATAGGCTTTCCTTTTTAGCTGCAGGAGGTCTGGTAGGTCCCTGGAGAGCCAGGAGAGCTGCTGTGCCTTCTTGCTGCCTTTCCTCCGTGTTGGAATAGATTTAGCTTGTGCACTGAGGATCGCTTCCTTGAGAAGCAACCACTCTTCTTGAACTCCCATCTCCCTGGGGTCATGGTCCCTGAGGGCCTGACCGACAAGCCTCTTGAGCTTGTCAAAGTCAGCTTTTCTGAAGTCAAGGACTTCTGTGTTGCTGACTGACTTGCCAGCTTTATGGCGGATGGTGAAGGTGATCAGCTCGTGGTCGCTGTCACCCAGCTTCCCATCGATCACTAGGTCGCTGATTAGGTCATCCCCCGTAGCCAGTACCAGGTCAAGCAGCGCTTTGCCTCTCGTTGGCCCATAGACTTCTTGAGTCAGGTAGAGGTCATCCACGCACGAGAGAAAGCTTTGCGACTGCTCAGATTTTGCTGAGTGATCCTCCCACGAGATGTCCGGGTAAATGAAGTCACCCATGACAACCAAGGTCCTGGAGCAAGCGGCTTCAGTCAGTTCCCGGGCGAACTCCTGGTCAAGCTCAGGACTTTGAGTGGGAGGTCTGTAGTAGACTCCCACTGTTGTGTCCCCTGTGCCGTATTCCGCACGAATTTTTACCCAGAGGGTCTCTAGCTGTCCATGCCGGTCACCAACATCAGCTTGCAGGGACATGTAGCTTTCCTTCACATAGAGTGCTACACCCCCGCCCCTTTTGTCAACACGATCCCTCCTGTACAGGGTATAGCTCTCTATACCCGTGGTCCAGTCATGGGTGGAGTCCCACCAGGTCTCCGTTATCCCAATGACATCATAATTCTTTGCACTGAGCAGGAGGATGAGCTCCTCCTGCTTGTTGCCCAGGCTCCTGGCATTAGTGTACAGGCAGGCAAGTGTGCCCTTGGGGGCTCTTGCCTTGCCTACAGATTGTGCCAGGGTTGGGCAGGGGTGGGCTCCCTTAAGTGCCTTGGTCTGCTGGCTTTGCAAGGGTTGCTCCGCAGGCCAGCAGTGGCAGTAGTCCCCCCATCCGCCAGCAGGCTTAGTTTAAAGCCCGGTGGAGTAGGTCAGCCAGCCTGGCTGAGAAGAGCCTCCTCCCCAGGGGGGAGAAGTGGAGGCCATCTCTTCCCAGCAGCTCGTTGCCTCTCTCTCCAAAGAGCAGGCTGCGGTCATGAAAGCCAAAGCCATCCTGACGACACCAGCTCCGCAGTCTTTGGTTCACTGTGTGGATCCTCCTCTCCCTTCTCAGCCCATAGCCCGAGACTGGGAGGATCGATGAAAACACCACCTGAGCTCCCAGACTCCTAAGCCCCGCTCCCAAATCCCTGTAGCGCCTCATGACCTGGCTGGGGGTGCTCCGAGCCGTGTCATTGGTGCCCAGGTGAATAAGGAGCATGGGGTAGTGGTCTGTGGGCCGGAGGAGCTGTGGGGTCCTCTCCACAATGTCTCAGATGTGGGCCCCTGGGAAGCAGCAGACTTCCTGGACTAAGGGATCGGGGCGGCAGATTGCCCCCTCAGTCCCCCGCAGGATGGAGTCTCCCACAACAAACACCTTTCGCTTTGTCTTGGGGAGAGCGGGGGCAGTGGTTAAGCCTGGGTTGCCTGCGGGAGCTGGCAACTGAGCAGGCTCTGCTGGGGCTGCAAGAGGTGCGAACCTGTTGCTAAGCTCCGGCGAGGGAGGGGCCTTGGTGCGGCGGGCCTTAGGGCCCTTGATCACCTTGGTCCATGCCCCTGACTGGATGGGGACTGCAGAGCCAGTAGAGGCATCTGCCCCTCTGGGCCAGCTGCCAGTGGACTGCAGTTGCAAGGTTGGCCTTTGTGCAGCGCGTCTACCATTTGTGCCCCCTGCCCGGCCATCTGGGCAGCTATCAACCTGAAGATGTTCTGGGTGTGGTGGCCTGCTTTGAACTGTCAAAGCATGTCCTCCTGGCCCCATTAGGATCTCAGGTGCCAAAATCACTCTCTAAAATACCCCCAAATCCATGTTCCTCCACAGGTAAAACAAAAGACCACTATAAAGAGAGAGAGAGAAAGAGAGAGCGCGCGATTAGTTGGACAATGTTTTATTGCTATATATACAGTGTTAAAGCAAGTCTCTTGTCATAATAATAAAGTGAACTCTAAATACAGGTTTCATGAATTCATGAATACATATTTTGCTGCCCTCCCACAGGGCAATGGCCCCCACGTAAGGGGTTGGTCCCCCACACAAGGGCTATGGCCCCCCCAACAGGGGCTTCACCCCTACATAAGGGGTTTATCCCCCCACACAAGGGGCTCAGCTTCAGTTCAGCCCCCACACAAGGGCTCAACAGGGGGTTCAGCCCCCCAAAAGGAGATTCAGCACTCTCACAAGGGGTATGGCTCCCCAACAGGGGGTTCAACCTCCACACAAGGGGTATGGCCCCCTCTATGCAAGGTGTACCGGCCCCCACAGGGGCTACCACCCCCTCTGCAAGACCCACATGCTCCACCCCAGCTGCAAAACCTTAACTGTCCGTGCCAAGTTCTTGGGCAAGTATAACCAACACACTGAAAAAAAATTCTGGTTTATCAGGTGGAAAAAGTTGTGTTCTTTTTTGAATAAAAGTGACACATAACTTCTCATTAATGGAGATGTGATGTACTGAGAATTTATAAAGCACTGTGCCAAAAAAAAAAAAGTTGTGTGTATGGCATTTTAGTTCTAAATGTATTTCTTCATTCTAGTAGAGCTGCAGAGTGGTAGTTCTGTTCAACATGACAGAAATATTTGAGAACAGCTACCTAAAACAGCAGTCTTGAAGAACATGTAAGGTTAAGCATTTCCACCCAGTACTGATGTAGGCATTTGCTATATAATTCTTTTAAGAAACTTCTGTTTCATAAAATCATAGAAGTAAGGTCGGAAGGGACCTTGTAGATCTTCAAGTCCGACCCCCTGCCTGGGCGGGAGAAAAGACTGGACTCAAATGAGTCCAGCCAGGTAGTCATCAAGCCTCTTCTTAAAGATCCCCAGGGTAGGAGCCAGCACCACTTCCCTAGGAAGTTGGTTCCAGCTCCTAGCCGCCCTGACTGGGAAGTAGTTCTTGCGGATGTCTAATCAAAATCTATTCTCTAATAATTTGTGTCCATTGTACCTCATCATGCCAGGTTAAATGACCTATCACAATGTACACTGCACTACGACATTGTTTCAATGAAATTCCAAATGTGAAGCGTCTATAATAACATTCAAACCACTATGGTACGGACAAATACCGGTTCTAACCCTGGATGAAGATGTGTTGAAGTTGGAGCAGTTTTGCTATACTTCTATCATGTCTGGCTTGTCCATACATAATGACACACGGAATGAAACAGCTGCAGTCCTTTTCAAATGGCTCAAAATGTATGTGTGCTCATACAGTACATTTTAAACTAGAGAAGATCCGCAACTTAGTATTAATACTAGCTTAAACCCACAAAACATTTGTGATTAACTTTTTATTGCAAAAGTATTTCTTTAAATACAGGATTTTTAGTAATCTTTTGATTTAATACTTCAAGAGAATCAAAACTTCTCACCCTTGAAAAGTCTACATAAAGCTGTCCATATGTAAAGACAGGCTTAGAAATATAAATACGTATTTTGTCAAAATTCTGACCTTGTGACTTGTTTATAATCATAGAATAAGAGGCCCATGTACACATGACAAAGAGCCCTTGTACACATGAGGAAATTACCCCTTCTAGTGGTTTAATACCCCTTTTTCATGATTTAATTGCATAACTGTATACAAGGTCGGTAGCATGTTACAATTACATTTCATAACAGTGTACTTGTTTCGTACACTGTATTTAATTTTAAATGACTTTTTTATGTAGCAAAATAAAACACATCTCATGTATTTTAGTTTTCTGCATAACAAATTACAGCAATATTCCTCGCTTGCACAAGGGCCCTATCTGGAGAAGGCAGCGGAGACAGTGTACAGGGTGCTGGAAGCCCGGGTATGCTCAGGGAAGCTCAGGTTTGGTGGGCTTCCAGTGCCCTGTGCACCATCCCTGCTGCCTTCTCTGGCTGCCAGCACACCCAGCCACCTTCCTAGGGCAGCCAGCTCATTTCCGGTAGAACCAAGTGGCAGAAAGGTGGTGGGGACAGTGCACAGGGTGCTGGAAACCTACCAAGCCCAAGCTTCCTTGGGCACACCTGGCCCTCCAGCACCCTGAGCACTGTTGGATCTGGTGGGTGCTGCCTGCAAGCTGGGGCTGCACCTGTGCAGCTAGCACCCTGCCTGGGCAGCTCCAGGGGGCACTGCCACTGCAGAGGGAAGCACCAGATCCCCTTGCAGCTCAGGGGCAGTGCAACCCAGAAGCTGCAAATTCACACACACAAAAAAAGACAGAATAGTAATTTAGGAAAAATAAGGTTGTAATTTTAAATTCTACCATTTTGTTAAAATATAATATTCTTATCTAGACATGTATATGTAATTATCTTCTTCAATCCAACTCACAACTTGTAGCAGTTCACTGTGTGAGAAAGGGTATTTAAAGCACAGGGACCATGTCTACCTTTATTTGAAAACAACTTAGCCCTGGGATCAACAACATTTCCTAGTGAAGGGACCAGTACAACGCAGCTTGGTTGTGAGTGGGGCAGGCACTAGAACCTGGCCACCTTTGCCGCTTTTCCTTGCTGCTCAGCTGCAGCCCAGCGCAGGGATAGCTGCCACACCAGAGCCCATGCTCCCTGACCATGGTGTGGTAGAGGAAGAGTTCCCTTTTCACAAATACCTGAGCACCTAGCTGCAGAAGGCAAGGGCAGAACACCCCCCACTTCTCCCTGCCACCAAATGCCACTGAACCATAACTCCATGACCCAGACCCAAAGACTCTGAGGGCCAGATCTGATCTGCAGGCAATATGTTGCTGACTCCTGAATTAGCCTATTATTTGTGTTATCACAACCAAAAACCTTGGTAACAATATACTCTTTTTGTACCTAAGGACTATGAAGTGGGCTGTCTACAAGAGGTGCAATTGGTTAAGCAACTCCAACAGTGCAACTAAGAGGAGGAAACAAAAACTCAGAAGGAAATTTATACATAAACCACTTCGACATCCCGCAGTCAAAAAAGTAAGTTACAACCAGCAAAAATGTGTCAACTGTCAGCAGCTGTGCACATGGGTAACTAAATAAATAGCTAAGCTTTGGGGTCTTCTTTATAGTGTACTGGCAGAAATCCAAAACAGTACAATGAGTACATGGTAATCACTCTAATATATATGGGTATAGTGACATTCCTGAGCTAGTGATTAGGTGTTCATAGTCTCTAGCTCAATGCAGTTCATTCTAGAGGTACAAACCATGATTCAATCAATTCGTACCCATTGACAAACTGAACCATGTAGGCCACTTTGTGCCACTGGAAATGTAAATCATTGTGGTAAGTTGTGAAGACATCACACCAGGACTCTTCATGTCCAAAGCCTTTCCCATGCTCAACAATTAACTTTGTTTTTCTTGTAGAATAATTGTGTATTTCTACCTCCTTGAGTTTGAAGTTATAAACATATCAATTTACAATAGAAAATGATAGAAGTATTGATACAACAAACTGAAAGTTTTGTTGCATTCCCTAAAACAATTTAACGATAGGCAGACAAACCAAGGCTGTATTCAAATTATACACATGCAAAGAGTTAAAGGAATATATAAAGAGAGAGAGAGAGCAAGCGAGAGAGAGAACACATGCGCAAGTGAGTGAGCTCATGTACGATCATGAGCACAAGGAATAAGCTTAGAGGAAAGAAAAGAAAATCACAGAATGCAAAAATATGATAGCTCTTATCTGAAAAGCCCGAGGTTCTAATAATGTATCAAGAGATATCGGTGAGTTTTACAGTAAACCTAGTGATGGGAAATCCTTACTCCCTTGTCATGTGCAGGAGAACTAAATCAAACATGTTATTAAGGAACTGGATTTTGACAGCTCAAAAACATAATCCACATACAAGCATAAATTAAACATCTGCCTAGTCCTTGGGGGAGAAAGTCTTCTACCCATAGCGTTCTTTACAACAACCTACTAGTTATGATGAGACGCAAAGGGCCCAGGGAAGCTGGCCAGAGAAAAGTCTGGAATTTGTCATTTATATCTTTCCCTGACATCCACTTGCAGACACAATACAGAATGTATAACTATATTTGTGTTTCACCACAGTTCAGAGCATTAGGGGTGAACACAACAGTCTAAATTTTCTCTTTTCTCCCAGAAGTACTGTATGCACTAAGATAGCAATAACTACACTGTCCCTGAGTCAGAGATGGCAGGATCAAAGTGCAAAAACTACGTAGTTATGTAGTTTTAGCTTTTTGATAGTCCCAATGTAGGTTGCTCTGAAGGCAGAGCAGGAACTTTAGAACAGCAACTGAAAGAAAAGCCAAGGAAACAAAGGACAATGAGCCAGAGCCCAGGGAGCTCTGAACAAATTAAATAGTGAGGCATTAATAGGCATCACACTTATCCTTATGTCCACTAATATACTTAATTGCTTTCTTACATGGTTTCCCAGGTCTGAATGCAATAATACTTCCATAATGGCAAGCAGTCACAGTTTTAATCTGTAGACAATTGTGCACTCCCTCCAAATTTGAAGAATAAACTATATTTGTATAAATGACTTTTGCATTGATATGATAAGTGTCCACAGTAGAAGTAAAATATTGCACTTCATAAGTGTATTAAGTTATATTGGTTCAAAACCCCTAAGGAGGCCAAGCTGAGAAACCCTATCCAGCCCAGAATATATCAGAAATATGCAACACACCCTATTCACTTGGATTTGAACATGTATCACTAAGAACTTGCATACCAGTAGCGGAAGCAAAGTCTTGTAAATTACGTGTGAACGGGAAAATTCACAGAACTCTGAGTAATCTGAGTAAAGGGTATATAATTCCACAATTCTTAAGCATTCGTTGAATGAATCTATATGCCAAAAAGGACACTGGTACTTTTTTTAGAAATCAGACTATGATCTCTCATCAAATTGAGACCACCTGTTCTATCAGTTCTCCTGTTTTATTAAAATTGAGAAATGCTGCCTCCTCATTCTTGTACCAGGGTGAAAGATTCAGTTAAAATAATCAGCCTATGTCTTCCTCTAATTATTAACAAATATACAGAGATAAAGAGATTCCTTTCTTCATACTGGCCACAACCAGTTAGCAATTTATGAATCTGTTGCAGGTTTTCAATCAGAATGAAGGGTACAAGACCCAGCATCAAAGCATTACTAGCTGAGACTATATAAGTAATGTTTCAGAGGAGCTTAAATGAACTCATCAACATGAACACCTTTGGGAAATGCTGCAGAATTTCAGAGTGGATAAAACTTTCCAACTAGAAGTATAACAAAACTCACAACTTCAAATACCTTGGTGTCCTATTCACTTCCCTTCACCTCCTAAAATATATATTCTTTAGAAGTAGAGCTTTTGCAGAAGGGTCAAAAAACCGTCTTGGCTGAGCAGGGAAGTTGCAGCCCTCCTACAGAAAAAGAAAGAGGCATACAAACAATGGAAGCTTGGGACAGCCTCTAAGGAAGACTGCTTGACAATGGCCTGCACTTGTAGAAAACAGATTAGGCAAGCTAAAGCAGAAACCGAACTAAAACTAGCTAAAAGAATCAAGGACAACAAAAGCCCTTATTTAACTACATAGGGAGTAAAAGGAAAACAAATGGGAGTGTGGGGCCACTGCTCAATGCCTGAGGATACCTGGTCACTAATGCTCAGGAAAAAACAGAACTCTTAAATGACTACTTTGCCTCAGTCTTTCACAAGACCAAGGGACACATGACAGATAGGGCACAGAACAAGCAGGGCGGGATTGACACTGTTCCCACCATTGCCATGGAACTGGTGTATGATCAATTAAAGATGTATATAAAATCAGCAGGACTGGATGAACTCCACCCAAGAGTGCTGCATGATTTGGCCGAAGTAATCATAAAGCTCCAGGCAAAGGTCTTTCAAAAATTAGGCGCCTCTGAGAAATCCCAGAGGACTGGAAGAGGGCCAATGTTGTGCCCATCTTCAACAAGGGGAAGTGTAAAGAACCAGGACATTACAGGCCAATTAGCTTAACTTCTATTCCAGGGAAAATCCTAGAAACATTCATCAAAGAGGCTGTATGTGACAAACTTGCAGAAGGCATGATACTGAATGACAGCCAGCATGGCTTCATCACTGGCAGGTCTTGTCTGACCAACAACATTTCTTTCTATGATCAGGTGACTCGTCACTTGGATGAGAGGAAAGCAGTTGACATCATATACCTCAACTTCCAGAAAGCGTTTGACCTGGTATCCCACAAGGTACTGATCAGAAAACTGGAAGATATCAGGCTCAACTGCGGAACCATCAAATGGGTGCAAAACTGGTTGTGGGGTAGGACACAGAGAGACCAAAAGAATGGATTGGTGTCAGCCTGGTGAGATGTGGGCAGTGGCGTACCCCAGGGGTCAGCACTTGGCCCAGTGCTGTTCAATATGTTCATCAACAACCTGGATGAGGGGGAGAAAAGCCCATTGGCCAAGTTCGCAGATGACACCAAGATATGGGGTTGAGTGGACACACCCACAGATAGGCTGCAGATACAAGGAGTCCTAGACAGGCTGGCATTGTGGGCGGAATGGAACCAGATGTGGTTCAACGTAGAGAAATGCAAAGTGCTGCATCAGGGAAGGAAGAACCCCCAGCACACCTACAGGCTGGGCATCACTAACCTGACCAGCACTACAAATAAAAGGGATCTGGGGGTAATAATAGACCCCAGCATGGATATGAGCTGGCAATGATACGCAGTAGCCACTAGGGCCAATAAAACTCTAGCACGCATCAAACGATGCATCTCCAGTAAATCCAAAGAAGTGATTCTCCCATTTTACTCCAGTTGGCCGCACCAATGGAGCATTGCGTCCAGTTCTGGGCACCACACTTCAACAAGGATGTGCTAAAGCTCGAGAGGGTCCAGAGGAGGACCACCCACATGATCAGGGACTTTCATGGCAAGCCATATGAGGAGAGGCTGAGGGATCCTGGACTCTTCAGCCTAAAAAAAAGAAGGCTGAGGGGGGGCCTGATTGCAGTTTACCGCTGTATCAGAGGTGTACATCAGGGACTCAGTGAACAGCTGTTCACCACGGCACCCTAGGGGAAAACAAGAAACAACAGCCACAAACTCCTGAAAGATAGTTTCAGGCTGAACATTAGGAAAAACTTCTTTACAGCTAGGGTGTCCAGACTATAGAACAAGCTTCCCCCAGAGGTGGTGCAATCATCTACCCTAGAGGTCTTCAAGAGAAGACTGGACAGTCACCTGGCTGGGATCGTCCGACCCCAGATGTCTTTCCTGTTCATGCAGGGGGCTGGACCTTATGATCCTTCCATAGGGGTTCCTTCCAGCCCAGTGATTCTATGATTCTTTCTACAGAACACTAAAAGAGCAGAATCAGAGGCTCTATGAAGCCTACTAATACCCTTCCAACTGCCTATCTTTTTTAGGCAGGTGCTTAAATATCATGATGATGGGAAGTGCTATGATATGTAGAAATCTCATCAGCTTAAACAAAATAAAGACTATATATACTAAAATCTACCACTCAGTTCCTAAAATATTAAGTATACATGAAGAATAGTGCAGTTAGAGAGGGATATTATGCCTCACTCACAGGATACAAAAAAAGCACCCTCTTCAATGAAACGGAAATGAAGTTAGCAGCCACTACCTTTAATCTATATTATTAGTTTATCTCAAACAAAAATGGATTAGAATAGGTCACTGAATAATCATTCAGGATTGGAGGAATACTATACTACCACTTTTTTTCTGCTTTAGATAAGTGATCTGTACATATAGTAGTACATGCTACAATACTTGTAACAATAATACTTCCTTCCTTTTTATTAAATCCATTATGCATCTATTGGTTTCTTATATTACTATGTTAGAAACAAGAGAGAATGCCTAATTTCATCGTGAAACTCAAGGAATAATATTTATAAAATCAGCACTTTTTTGTTTGTTCAGCACTTGTCTCATCACTAATGAATTTAAGATGGAATAAAAAAACAGGTGAAAATTACTATTTTAAATAGAGGAAAGTGCAGTAAAATTACTGTTAAGTTCACATGAAAACTTCATTTGTAACAAAAATTCTATTTCCTCAAATCATACTGAACCTTGGAATCTAGCTTCCATATAATCTGTTACCACTGTACACCTCAATTTACATTATACAATTGGTTATAAAGTTTTCAAGCTGAAGCAGACCTGAGCAAGTAAAATCTGAATTAGAAGTGTCCCAAATCCAGCAACATTCTTGGCTACTATATGGCAAGGCTTTTATTCCTTTTGTTAAGACCATAATACTGGAAGCCACTGAGTCCAGTCCTTGGCATTTGTACGCACTATTTAGCCAAAGAAATCATCTACTCAAGCCCCTTATGTCCATGCACTCTCCTTCACAATGCTGAAACCTCACCTGTCTAGAAATTGGCAGGCCTGAACCACTATTATTATTATTATTTTTTAGAAGAACTGCAGGTCAATCCACTCAGATGGAGTGATCTTGCCTGCCGCGTCTTGATGTCATCACCAGAAATCTGGGTTTTCTGTTTCCCACAGAAAAATGGAGTAAAACAGATTTTCACCCTTACTAGAGTAAAACATGGATTCTTCATTTTAGCAGAGAAACCTGTGGATTTTGCAGCTTTGCAATAAGCCCCCTGCAGGTTGGCAGGGTTTCAGCCTGCAAGGGGCTGGGAGGGAACAGGAGGAGCTGGGAGGGGTCAAGCAAGGGATGCCATGTGCATTTATTTGTCCCCAAGTACTGTGGAGAGCATCTCCTGCACATAAGTGTTGGAGGGGATTGAGCCCCCCATAGGGAGGCTGGGAAGGGGAGGAGTTGGGCAGAGCTGAGGTGCTGCCCAGCCAGGTGGTGCATGGGACTTGGGGCCCAGGGCTGCCATGAGTGGCTGCAGGGCCCCAGCAAGGAGCAGGATGGGGCTGCAGATGTCTTGTTGGGTGGGGTGGGTCCCCCCACCTCCTGGGTGTGTACACTGAGGTGGTGAGCCACCCCCCTACACCCAAGCCTGCAGCAGGCAGGCAGCAAGCAGTGGGGGGTGGGCAGGAGGGAGCCGGGCTTCGTGCTCTGCTCTGCTGCAGCAGCAGTGGCCCAGGAGCCTTGGCAGCTGGGGGCCCCTTTTGGCAGAGCTGGGGGGGCAGGAGGCTGTGGGTAGGGGGCAAGGTCACCAGCAGGGCCAGGGAGAATGAAATGGAGGGAAATGAAAGGCACCAGCAGGGCTGGTAGGGCTCTGTGTGGGGGGGGGGGGGGAGTGAAGAATACCAGCAGGGCTGTGGAGGCTGTGGGAGGCCTTTTATTTTAATCACAGATTTTTGTGGGGGGGGGGTGTTCAGAGAATTTGTGATTTTTTAATCAGGGAAAATCAGGATCCCTGGTCAACTAACAAATTCTTGGGACCTGGAAGAAGAATACCAACACCTCAGTCACTTTAGGCCCATCTTCTTATGGGGCTCCAACATCCCATTTACTCCACCCTAACCACATCAGATGAACAGAGGAATGTTTGGCATTGAAGTCTCTCTCCAATTTCTGAGAGACACCAGCCAGCTCTATATCAGATCCAGTAATTTTACAATCTCTTAAAAAGGTTAGAGCTGAATGGGAAATAAGCCCCCTGCTCTACTAAGGTTTGCAATTTCAAAACTCTTTCTATTTAGAGCTAGAATGAACCTGACTTCATTAGAAGATTTTTTTATCAGCTGAGGTGAGAGCACACACACCAGCCTGTCTTCCACCCCATGCTCTCAGAATAGTCAACTGCCCAGTAGTAAGGGAACACCCACAATGTGCAGTAAACCCAGTTTCAAGTTTTTGCTGCAGTAAATATTTTGGTTTTTGTAACAAGCAGAACAGCTCAAAAAGAGAGAATGAGATCTCAGAACAGCAAATAGCCTGGTAGATACAGAACTAGATATATGTAGGATGGAGGCATAACTAGCAATTTTTGGTGCCCTGGCCAGAGATGTTGTCAAGTGCCAGAGAGTGGGGGTGCACAAGCTAAAACAGTGCTTGAGGTTGATACCCAACTTCTCCATCCTATACTACTGATGCCAGATTAAAGTTAAAGACCCTGACCTAAGGCACTGGCTAACCTGCAATAGATATACTTTCACTCATACCCACTCTCCCTTTTTGACAAGAATTTCCACCTTAGACTTAAGAAACCACTCCCATCGAAATATGTAGACATTTCTCTAAAAAAAGTTACTTTCAACAAATCAGCCTTTGCTGATGAAATGCTAAAATGCTGTTACTCCTAAGATTTTCAAGGATGTGAAATGCAATTTGTACCTACTTCCTACTGAATTTCAATGAAAATTAAGTACTTAAACCAAATTCAGTGATTTTAAAATTATTCCCTGAGTCCATCAGAACACAGGCAATCATACTCTATTTTCCCATCCATCTTTATCAATGCACATTCCAATCTATTTCCAACTTTATCTTATGGGTAAGAGACTGACCAAACATCAAGGTCTACAAGGACTACTAATTCACTTGGAAAAAGCAGAAAAAAACATGAATTGAGTCACCAAACGTACTTCCTACTAGTAGGAAAATAAAAATGGGATATGTGAAGTCCTAAACAAGAGACTGGCAGAAAAGTCATAGAAAAAGCCTAATTATGAAAGGAAATGTTCCAGAAGGATCTTGTATAGTGAACTTCTTCTCATAAATATCTGGGAAATGAATTGCACACCATCTGTGTTGTATTTCTATAGGGATGACAAACTGACAGAACAGAATTCTCCAAAGTCATAAATCTTTCAGAGTGGGGCTCAAATAGAATGAATTCATTTGTTAGAGTAGTTTTGGTAGCAGAATAAGAATACTGATGAAGATGTCTTTAGTAAAAACATAACTAGATATCAGATGCAACTAGATTACTAAGACTCCATTTAGATTCATCATACAAGTAAGGCCAACTTATCTAAATAATAAGAGAGCTGAAGTAAAACACACAAAGATTTCCACAGTGACTAGCTAAGAAGATTGGTTTTGTGATTCAAAAAGGAACTGAACCATCATTCAGACTCCTAAAACTATCAGAGTCCAAAGATCACATAATGAAAAAAACAAATCTTAATATTATACATTTAAGACAGCATGTGTAATCAGGATTTTGACATTTCTTGGTTTGTAGTATTTAAGGGCGCTTGTCCACGTAAATCGGCATTTACCCGCTAAAAACATTCCTGGCTTAATTTTCCTTTCTTAGTTTATGACAACTAATTCAGTAACGTGGACGCGATTTACCATGTAATGGCTAATTATGTTACAACTAGTAAAATATGTTAAAGGCTGCTCTCATCAGTCTGTGCCTTGAGGCAGACCTCTGAACCTGGCTTTCCAGGAGTCTAAACAGACACCAGCCCAGTTCAATAAACCATTTTGTGATGTGACTGTTCTGAGGCAGCAATATTATTGTTTTCTTGTCACTTACCCCATTAGGAATAGAGGAAGCCATGCCTTAGCAAGCAGCCCACAGAGGCAATTCCTCATTCCTGCATTACCTTCCGGTATGCCAAAGGCCTATTCCATGATTAATTACACAGAGCTGCCCAACTCATACCACATAAACCCAATGCTATATGCTAGGGTTCTCTCCCAGAATTAGCAAAAGCCTGCTTAGCTGTGACTTGCACTTGGCAAGCCATGCACTTTATTTTCTCTGTTCCTCAGTCAGCCACCCACCACATTTCTGAGGTCCCAGGAACATTTCACTTGCAAAATTCCCTGCCAGTCCCCCCTCTGCGCAGGCATGGGGCTGTGGAGGACCCCCTGCTCGCAGTGAGTGGCCTGCTCTCACCACCCAATGTTTTGGGATGCCCTAGGCCACATGCTAGGGTTTGCTTCCCAAATTTCAAACTACCTGCTGCTACTGAAGGTCAAGGAACATCTGCACCACATAGTTCCCTCCCCACCACCACTGGTGGTATGGGGCTGGGACCCCTGGCTGGCAGTGACTCGCCTTTGCACTATCCACTGTTTTGGGGCGGCCAACACCAAGGCTACCTGCTACGGTTCATGCAGCTGCAGCTTGTTCCTTTAATTCCCAGGTCCTTATTCCTGGTTTTTCAAAGCTAACCTATACCCAATAAACACCTCTTATTAATGAATTATATTGCCTCTAAAGAGAGGCAATTTCATTAGCAATTCATATCTACCAAATAATATGTAAATTAATATCCTGCATCTTGCATGCACCCCCTATGCACCACCAATGTCTTGACAAGATGTTAAAGATATCCTTTAAAAAACTGTGTTTCTGTGTCTTCTTTGCTGAAGAAAAGTGCTGACTGACTTCCCATCCCTGTGCTAAACATTTCAACTAGCCTCGGTTTGTTTTGAGGCTTTTTCAATGCCCTTTGTTTCATTTCAGTTTTGCTGTTTCAACCTTGAAATGAGCTGATACAGTGTCAAAAAGAAACAGCCGTCGGAATTTCACACAGCCCTACTGCTTATCTCATGAGACTTTGAAAATTTGTTGCGAGACAAAGGACACGGATATCCGAATGACTGTGCTTTGTCTCTGGATAAAATGGCTTACCCTTGGAAAAAATGCAATGGCTGTTTGGCTATATGGCTGTCCCTTACCTTTCTAAATTTCTCTAAGCCTCCTTCTATATCTATTCATTCAGTCCTACCGCTGAGAAAGCAGATTTCCTCCTTGGGCTAGGGACAGACATTACAATAAACCGGTTTAAGTGATCAGAGACTTGTTTAAATTTGTAACAGAACAGATATTCAGTGCATATAAACCAGTTTGAAAATAGCTGGAACTGGTTTGAGACAAATCTGGTTAAATGTAGTATCAGACTTAATTGATTTGGTTCAAACCAGTTTATGCAATATCTGTCCCAGAGCCCTTGCTGGTTTAAGTTAAATCAGAGTCCCCCAGCAACCCGGCATGTTCTCTGGGGTGGGTGGAGCTCTCTGCTCTATAGCAGGGCTGGCCCCTCCCCTCCGTTCCCTGGCTGGAACTCAGCACAGACTTGCAGGCACAGCAGGATCTGCGGGCTTCCCTATGCCACCCCTCCCCCCACCTCACCACTCACTGCTTAAGCACAGATCCCTTCCTCCTCTCTGCCACAGCAGGGACTGTAGCCAGCATGTGGTATGCTAGCTAATGTCGAGAGGTGTCTGTGTGTGTGTGTCTCTCTCTGCAGTTTCACTGGAGCAGGCTGACAGAACAGTGACTCCTTAGGGCTTCTGGAGCTCATCAACAGATCAGCCTGTAAACTGCTTAAGAAGTTGGAAGCAATGTGGAGAGAGGCTATATTTTGCTAATCAGGGGATAAAGACTGTTATCAGCCACACGGCTGGCTTGCTCACCTGTCAGTTTGCTGCAGACAGTATGATGAAGCAGGGAGGGAAATTGGAAAGCTCCATATCATCAAACAGATGCATGCACTGCACACACCCCCTTGTCTCAGAGTGCTAGCAGGGGGCTGAGGGCTGGCAACATTCCCACCCCTTGAGCAGCCAGCAGGGAAAAGCCTGGGACCGTGCAGGCAGACCTAATAAGAGAGTCCTACCAGGGCCTGGCCACACCCCTTCAGCTCAGCTACCTGCAGAGGGGAGGGGAGGACTTCTCTAGCGCCCCCCCCACCAGCTTGTAGCCTGAGCCACTGCAGGCATGTGCCTGAATTTCCTCAGTCCAGAGAGAATGTCTGTCCGGTTTCAAATCAGTTCAGCCTAGCCAGGTTAGACTAACTTGCAAAGACGGAAACAATTCAGGCTCAGGCTTTTTTAATGTCTGTCCCTACCCCTACAGATTAATTCAAAGGTTCCTAACTTTAAGCATAAATGTTAGTGAACTCAAGTTTACCCACTTAGTGCAACACCAACCTAATTTAAGAGCAACAGCTTAAGAAGTTAAAAGGACTGCTTGTTTTCCATGTACATTTACTTCAGGGCTCAGCTTCTGCTTAAACTGCTAACAAAGATAACACCTGTAACACAAATGGTTGTCAAGCATAAAGCAGGCCTGGCCTATCAATTCACTTACCCCACCAGAGTGTCAGCAGGTACTAATAACTGTCAGTTATTCTCATCTGGGACTACACTCAAATGGCAACTTCATAATTGTAAAAAAAGAAATGCTCTTTATTTGCTTGGGTACCAATGGAATAGAGTGATTTTTTAAAATTAATTATCATTTATATTATACATTAACACATTATTTTCAACCATCCAAAGAAAACAGAACACATAACAAAGGAAAGCATCAAAATAAAGTACCACCTCTAGATATTATGATAGGTTTAGGCCATGGCTGGGCAAAATAGTGCATCTGGCCATCAGCTGGAGTCCATTTCCCAGCAGCCCCTACCCGCATTGGTGTGGCCAGTTTCCATGGAAACCCCAGAAATGTGGGCAGTGTATTGTGGCTCTGGCTCAGTTCTGGACCATGATGTCACCCCCACAAAATCCCAGACCCAGCCCTGGAACAGCTCCCTGCTGATTCAATCTTTGCAGGTTAGTCTACCTGGCTAGGCCGAATCAGTTTGTAACCACACATACATCCCAGACATACAGGCATATGCCTGCAGTGGCTCAGGCTAGAAGTCGGGGGGTGTTAGAGCAGCCTTCCGTTGCCTTCCACAGGGCTGAGCTGAGGGGAGCATAACCAGGACCTGGCAGGATTAGGGAGGGGTTTCCCCTGCTTTTATCAGCTCTGTTATCAGCATTTATCACCCCATCAGAATACAAACAGCCTCTCTCCTTAGTTCAGAATCTTCTTAAGAAAAGAAGGAATGGAGGGATAGTACCAGCTGAGCTGTTGATTAGCTCCAAAAAGCCCTAAGCCAACACTGCTGTCTGCCACAGCAGGGACCATAGCTGGCATGCAGTCAGCTAGCTAATGCTGATGTGTCTGTGTAAGGCAGAGGAGACAGGGGATCCCTGCTTAGCAGGGAGAGGTGAGGGGAGGAGAATCAGGCAGGAAGTAGAGGGGTGGGGCCAGCCCTGCTGTGGAGCAGAGCCCTGCCCAGCCCAGAGAGCATGCTGGGATGCTGGGGGAGTCTGATTTAACTTAAATCAGCAAGGTCATCTTGGACAGTCATTGCATAAACCAGTTTGATCCAAGTCAGCGAAGTCTGATACTACATTCAGCCAAGCTTATCTCAAACCATTTTCAGCCATTTTCAAACTGGTTTATGGGTACTGAACATCTGTTCTGCTACAAGTTTAAACCAGTTTCTGATCACTTCAACTGGTTTACGTGTAATCTCTGCACCTAGCCACAGAGGCTTGTCCGAGGCCAAGTGGAGGGAGAGATGTCCTGCTCATGGGACAGAGTCAGAAGGTCAGAACAGATGGAGGCCACCCCATGATGAGCAGGGTTTCAGGGTCTCATCTAGACTGCATCCAGGTCTCTGAGGGCAGCCTTCCTAACATATATGAATAGTTCAACAAAGTATGACAGGCAAGATCAGGAGTGTGCTCCGAAATCAGGTGAACCAGTCTGGTTTAGCTACCAGGGGGTGCCATGGCAGTGCTCTGAGGCAAGTCCTATTAAATGCAACCCTCAATTAATTTTACTGCATATGATTTTATGCATCCAACATCCTTTTACATATTATACATACAGATAAATATTCATTATATCTAGCTTTCTGAGGCAAGTTATACAAGATAACTTCAGAGATAAACATGGCCATGCATATTGTACCCTGTGCAAATTATTCAAATTGTCTCTCCTCTTCGTTAGAGGAGAGAAATTCCAATGAGCTGCTGAAAGCAGAGACAGACCCTAATGTCTGTATTATACCCATAACAAAGAGAGCTTTGTTCAATCAGGAATGACCCTGTCATTTACTAGAAGGCATCTTGATATTACTGGAGTGATGTTCCACAGAATCTCTTTAAATTCAAGTCACACAGATAAAAGCTCTATATGACTATCATTAAAGATATAATTTTGTCAGTATTCGTCTTACTTACTGACCTTTTTATCCAAACAACCCTAAAAATGCAAATACATTCCTTACATGCAATCTGCCTGCATCTCTTAAAAGGAAAGAATAGCTGGATTAGGCTACATCATCTAAACTAGGACAGCTGCCTAGATTCATTAGCACTGAAAACTCCCCACCCCATGCACCCCAAGCTTCTGAAAATGAAACCAGGCAGTTTTAATATACTGAAAAAAAATAGTTTTAAAATCCTTTTTCATGGGCTTACTTGCACAGATGAAGCTATGGAAAACCAATTCTTCAAATTTTGTTTTACTGTAATTCAAGAAATTTAAATAATCTTTCATTTAAATATAAGAAAGGAGTTATCTCTTATACTAGCCTACAAAAAACCCCACCAGTTTTAAGTAATTTTTTTCCAGATAAGAAATAATAAAATTATAATGGTTTAGATATTTTCCAGTGTATTTTTCCCTCTCATTCCCAATTACTCAAGGTTTCTCAACCTTTTTAGACTTAAGGCACCCTTCACAAATGCAAACTCTTAGCTTTTATTTAGATTATTGAAAAATAATAGAGCAATTCTTCTGTGACCAGGAACTTAAAGCCCACAATAAATTAGAAATGTTTCTGACCCTATGGATTCCTATTTGAAATTGCTGGATTTATCTTGTGAATCACATGTAGCAACATCTATGTTTTAATTCAGACCAAACCTTAAGTCATTGTGGCTGATTCTGATGCATTTAGGATGAGTAGAACCTTACCGTTGGGACTGTCTGAAATAAAGATATCACAGTGTATCTTACATGACTTCAGGCATGAAACTTAAATGAATCATAACACTTCCCGGACATCTGCTGGGAAGAGCAGTCAGCCAGGTCTGACTGCTCACGTAGGTTCTTAGACAGAGTGCAGGACCTCCATCTAAACCAGGAGGTGCACAGCCCCACCAGAGGGGACACCTTGTTGGACCTAGTGCTGGCCATGGGTGATGACCTGGTGAGAGGGCTGCGGGTGCTCGACCACCTGGGCGACAGCGATCATCGCCTGCTGGAATTCGCCATCCAGCGCAAGGTGGCAAAGGCATGCAGTAAGGCAGTGGCCCTAGATTTTAAGAGGGCAAACTTCAACGAGCTAAGGAGGATAGTTGGAGAAGCACTGAGATCCCAGAAGGGAGGGGAGCCAGGTGTCCAAGGTGAGTGGTCGCTCCTTAAGGAGGCGATCCTCCAAGCCCAAAGGAAGGTAATCCCAATGAGGATCAAAGGGAGCAGGAGAGCACACAAGCCTCCGTGGCTCACCAAAAGCTTCCGGGAATGTCTCCTTGCTAAAAAGGAGGCTTACACCCAATGGAAAGAAGGGGTCATCTCCAGGGAGGACTATTCTGCAGTTGCTCGGGGCTGTAGGGGGGTAGTTAGGAAGGCCAAGTCGGAGATGGAACTGGGGCTAGCTTCCCAGATTAAGGACAATAAGAAGTCCTTTTTTAAATACATAGGGGGTAAAAAGAAGGTCCTGGGTAATGTGGGGCCCTTGCAGGACGCGTTGGGAAACTTGGTCATCACACCAGATGACAAAGCTAACATGTTTAACAATTTATTCGCCTCCGTCTTCCTAAGTAGGGACCAGGACAGCCACCTCCCTGCTGGGCCCCCCTCAGGCCCCAGGGGAGACACACCTAGGCCAAGGGTTAGCGAGGATTTAGTTAGGGAGCTTCTCGAGGGGCTGGACGTTTTCAAGTCAGCTGGTTCGGATGATCTCCACCCTAGAGTTCTAAAGGAACTGGCCGAGGTCATTGCAAGTCCCCTGGCACGGCTTTATGAGCACTCGTGGTGCTCTGGAGAGGTACCGGAGGACTGGAAGAGAGCCAACGTGGTTCCCATCTTCAAAAAAGGGAGGAGGGATGACCCGGGAAACTATAGGCTAGTTAGTCTTACCTCAATCCTAGGCAAGCTGTTCGAGAAAATTATCCTGGCACACATCCAGGAGAGGCCAGCAGGGGACTGCATGCTTAGGGGCAACCAGCACGGATTCATCAGTGGCAGGTCCTGTCAGACCAACCTGATGGCCTTTTACGATCAGATCACCAGATCATTAGATGCAGGGCCAGCAGTGGACATAGTCTTCCTGGACTTCCGGAAGGCTTTTGACACTGTCTCTCACCCCGTTCTCATTAAGAAACTGGAGGGCTGTGGCGTAGACACCCACACAGTCAAATGGGTCGCCAACTGGCTGGAGGGCCACACCCAGAGGGTGGTAGTGGATGGGTCCTTCTCAACCTGGAAGAACGTGGGCAGTGGGGTTCCGCAGGGCTCGGTCCTCGGGCCCACACTGTTCAACATCTTCATCAGTGATTTGGACAAGTGGGTAAAAAGCACCCTGTTCAAATTGCGGATGGCACTAAGATGTGGGGGGACATGGGCACACTAGAAGGAAGCAACAGGATACAGTCAGACCTAGACAGGCTACAAGGGTGGGCGGATGAGAATAGGATGGGTTTCAACACAGACAAGTGCAAGGTGATGCACCTCGGGAGGAACAACCGGCACCATACCTACAGGTTGGGGAACTCCCCTCTTGTCAGCATGGAGGCAGAAAAGGATCTTGGAGTCATCATTGACCCCAAGATGAACATGGGCCGGCAGTGTGGGGAGGCAGTTAGGAAGGCCAACTGCACCTTGTCATGCATCCACAGATGCATTTCAAGTAGGTCAAAAGAGGTGATCCTCCCCCTCTTGCAGCACTGGTCAGGCTGCAGTTGGAGTACTGCGTCCAGTTCTGGGTACCGCACTTCAAGAGGGATGTGGACAGCATTGAGAGGGTCCAGAGGAGGGCCACTCGCATGATCAGGGGACAGCAGGGCAGGCTCTATAAGGAGAGGCTACGGGACCTGAACCTGTTCAGCCTCCAAAAGAGAAGGCTGAGGGGGGATCTAGTGGCCTGTTACAAACTAGTCAGGGGGGATCAGCAGGTACTGGGGGAGTCACTGTTCCCCCGAGCACCACCAGGAGTGACCAGGAATAACGGTCACAAGCTAGCAGAGGGTAGGTTTAGGTTAGACATCAGGAGGCGCTACTTCACAGTCAGGGCTGCTAGGGCCTGGAACCAACTTCCAAGGGATGTGGTGCAGGCTCCTACCCTGGGGGTTTTTAAGAGGAGGGTAGATGAACACCTTGCTGGGGTCGTTTGACCCCAGTACTCTTTCCTGCCATGGCAGGGGGTCGGACTAGATGATCTGTTCAGGTTTCCGACCCTAGAAACTATGAAAGAAATCTGTCTTGATTCCCTGGAGTGATACCTCAGACTTGGACTTTGTTCCCAAGCCTTGATTTTTGTGCCTTCCTCCCCCAACTGGTCATACCCATGGAAGTGGGGAAGAATATCTCCCATATAAAGTCTACAACTTCTGCAAAGTAAAGAACTTCCTGCTATTACAATTTCCACACAGAGCGGATACAAAACCTCAAAAACCTAAGAAGAGATTAGTGCAAGTAAAAGAGGATGGTACCAAATTAGAACTTCAAAGACCTTCTTGGTGTGTCATAGACTTATGCTTTGACTAAGGCACAGTCTCTCAACTGAGACTCTTCTGTTTTACAGAAAATAATGTGTTTAAGGTTGCTGAAGTGAGGGGACCATCAGGGCTTTAAATGAATAGCATGTATCATTCCTTCAGTGTGCTCATTTTCAAATAAAATTAGGGAAAGGAGCAATAAAACCTTGCGTTACACAGAGCAACACAGACCTGTGTCCACACGTATGTTCAGTAACCAGGTTGTGGGCAATGCATGAACTACAGTGATGCAATACCATTAATATAGCCTAAGAATATAGCATTTGTCTTTGTCCGTATACATGCATATTCCTTATATGAATTACAGCCTGGTGTTTTAAAGTACAAGAAACTCCGTGGCGAAACCCCCCTAGAATTATAATACAAATGCAGTTCGACTATTCGGGCAGTAATATCAAATAGACTTCGCAATATGTGTACCCATTTTAAACTCAGCAACCACTCCCCACTCCCCCCACTTTTTTTTTAAATTTGAACTTTGTCTGCATAGCACCGGTTTCTTTCATGAGAGTCAAAAATGTTTTTTTCACAGGTCTCCTAATTACTTCCTTTCAAACACAATTTAAGTTTCTGTAGTCAGGTGTCAGCACATATGGGAACATACAGTAACATGACTGTGCTGTTGACCTAAAAGATACTGTAACAAAATGGAATGCTACACAATGAGTATCCAGGAGAAAATAAACAGTGATTCAACCGACTAAAGAAAACATTGACAAGAGTCAGTTTTCAAAAGGCAATATGAAACTGTTGCTCAATCAGGGCCAGTTTAACATACTCTTCAGTTTAATTTAAAAATCTGTACAGATAAATTATGATTATTGTATTTATTGCATTTTTGGCTTAAACTGTTTAATGAAAACAAATAACATTGGATTAAAAACTTTTTGAAAATGTTAATCCACACTTTCAAACCAAACATGCAGGTGATGCTAATTGCCCAGAAATACTTATTACTATGCTGAAACTTTTTTTTTCCAAGTTCTTCTGAACTTCAAGGCTAAGTAGTCATTCAAAAAGCCCAAGCCTAAATTGAGTCAGTCTTTGCAGGTAGTCTAACCTGCATTGACTGAACCAGCAAGCAAATAACTTTTGATTCTGGAAATGCAGGCACATGCCTTTAGTGGCGCAGGTGATCCTACTGCACTTTCCCAGCCACTGGGGCTGAGGTGTTGCTTGAGGCAGCCCAGGAGCAATAGCCAGATTGGAGAGAGGGAGGGGAGAATAATGGCCTGAACCCAGGTGGGAACATGCACAGAGGGAGCACAACAGTGGCAGCTCCATCCTGGATGTGAGCCCCGCTGAGCAGAGTGACCCAGGCTGTGGGGGAGGGGAGAAGGGGGAGGGGCTCAAGTGTGTTGGTGCTAGCCCAGGGCAGAGCTGAGCCAAGCTGAGTATGCAGCTCGGGGAGCAGCTCCTTCCTGGCGGCCCCTTCCATCTGCTGGAGAGTGGCATCCAGGCTGGCCCTGATCCCTGCAGCAGTACACATGGTGCAGGCTTGCTCCCTCAGCCCCAAGTGCTGTTATCTGTGTTCCCTGAGCCACCAGGTGTTGAGCTGAGTGCATATTGCTGACTCTTCCCCTACCCACGACTGCCAGTGATGGTGCAGCACAGCCCTGTATACCAGCTGCCAGGCACAGGGTTCTCCCCCTAGGGTTTCCCCACTGCCGACACCGTCAGGGAGACCTGACTTGGCTGTACTGGTAGGCACTGCCTGTGCAGCCAAACTGTGGTTAGCTGCCAGGCAGGCAGATGGCAGCAGCGGTAGCAGGGAAGCCATAGGGGTAGCGCCCCACGTTTAGTACACAGGGCTGTGCTGCATCTATGGCTTCCCTGCCACTGCCATCTGCCTGCCTGGTGGCCTGTTGCAGTTTGGCGGTGAAAGCAGTGCCTACCAATATGGCCAGGGTGCGGCCCCCTGACAGCAGCAGTGGTGGGGAAGCCATAGTGATAGAACTCTGGACCTGGTGCCTGGTACAGGGGGCCATGCTGCACCGCTGCCTTTGGGTAGGGAAAGAATCAGCAGTATGGGCCCAGCTTGGCACCCTGTGGCCCATGGGATGCAGGTAACAGTGCTTGGGGCTGAGGGGTGAGCCTGTGCCACGTGTGCTGCTGTGGGGGCCGAAGCTAGCTGGGGCACTGCTCTCCAGTGGGTAGAAAGGGCCGCCGGGCAGAAGCTGCTCCCCCAGCTGCATACTCAGCTTGGCTCTGCCCCAGGATAGCACCAACATACTCAAGCCTCTTCCCTGCCCCCCTTCCTCCAACTTGGGTTCCTCTGCTCGATGGGGCTCACATCCAGGATGTAGTCATTGCCACCACAATCCCTCTGTGCATGTCCCTGCCTGGGCTTGGGGCCATTTCATTCTCCTCTCTGTCCCTTGTCTGGCCTTTGATCCTGAGCTGCCCCATGTGAAACCCCAGCCCCGGCAGCTGGGAAGGCACAGTGGAATCACCCCCTGGCTGGGAGGGAGGCTCTGGGGGTCCCAGCCTGTGCTGGGACACGAGCAGGGGAGAGAAGCCAGGCAGACCTTGGCTCGGGTCCATGCCAGTAGGACAGGAGAGACAGTGGGGAATTAAACCCCACTCTGTCACCCATTAGCTTGCAACTGCTGTAGCGGTTGTCCATGCCCCCCCACCGCAAGAGTGGCAGGGGGGTCAAATGCCTGACAGCAGCCGCTCTGCCCCAGCCAAGTAAACCCCAGCTCAGGACCCCCGGGGAAGAGGGGAGGGAGGGAGGAATAAACCCCCTCCCTGCCCCCTTTGCTTCAGGGGGCCATGCCAAGTGGGTGTCTGGCCATGCCCCCACCCCTCCTCTGGCAAGAAAGCAGAAGGGCAAGGCCAGCCCTGCTCTTTGGAGCAGACAGCACACCCCAGCCAAGGGCTAAAAAGCATGCTGGGATGCTAGGGGACTGTGATTTAACTTGAACCAGGAAGGGGCCTGGGGCATAAGTTCCATAAACCAGTCTGACCTAAAATCAGTTAAGTATGATATTCGGTTCAGCCACATTTATCTTTAACCCATTTCAGCCATTTGGAAACTGGTTTATGTGTACTGAGCTTCTGTTCTGTTACAGATGTAAACCAGTTTCTGATCACTTAAATCAGTTTGTGTGTAATTTCTGACTCTAGCTCAACTGAACAGTTAAAGAGCATATTTTAATATACCTCTGAAAACAGTTGGTAAACCTTCAGCTTCACAGATCTGCTAAGTCATACCTAATAGGGTAGTCAAACCAAACCTCAGATAAGTGTACCTTAGGAAAGTATTATATTAACATATTTGCAAAACCTAGCATGTTTACAATCCTGGTGAATTTGCTAAATTTATAGATACCCATCCCTTTCTGTTCTCCATGCCCAAACTCCTTTATAGACAAAAAATGGTCAAAATGCTTAATTAACTGATGCTTAATTCATTATGAAGGCTGGTTATGAAGGCTTGAAGTCCAAATAATTATCAGGACATAATGAGACCAGCTCTTTATCATGTCTCTTCCCTTTTTACCCACTAACTCACAAAAGAAAATAATTCTTCTACAGTCTGTTTTGGAGGTATGATGGCAAGAAAATCTTTGGGAAATCTAACAAGCATAATGATCTCTCTCAGAAAAAGACCTGTTTAAGCCACACTCTTGACGCCTGGAAAATTTTGATAGGACTGTGATGATTCAAACTCAGGCTTTCCAAGTATTTACAGAAATATGAACCAGATCATGGGGCTCCTTTCATCAAGGGATAGGGATCCCTATTTAATAGGGATTAAAAGAAGAAAATTTGTGACTGGTAAATTCAGTTATAAAAGGTAGAGTGACAAATAAGAGACAATTATTTAGAGGTTGAAAGCAGTAGGCTCAATCTGTGGGTGTGCAAAAGCTGACTAACTTGATTTCCTCTCATGAGATGACAAGCTGAGTTGATGAGGGGAGAACAGGGTATTGTGTCCAGTTTGGGTACTGCACTTCAAGAAAGATATGGAAAAGTCAGAAAGAATCTAGCAGAAAGCAATAAAAATGAGGCCTGGGAAAACATAATTCATGAAGAAAAGCTAAACAAGGATTATTTAGTTTGGGGAGAGAACTGAGGGGAGATTTGATAACAAATATCAAATATCCGAAGGATGGTTATATGGAGAATTAAGATATCCTGTCCTCTGCAGCCAGAGAACAGGCTAAGGAGTAATGGTTTCACACTGCAGCAAGAGAGCTTTAGGCTGTACATTAGAACTTTCTCACTATAGAGCCCACCTACACATGCAGGTATAGGTGCAATCAAATCCGATGCATCACCCACACAATCATGCCTCCTGCCATGCTATACATGCCTTATACGTGCAAAGGGAGTCCAGGGAGGCTATGAATATCCATTCTTGAATATTTTTAAAAGCAGGTTAGACAGAAACATGATTAGGATGGTCAAGGATGATTCTGCCTTCAGCCGGGGAGTTGGACTAGATGGCTTCCTGAGTCCCTTCCAACTGTATTTTTTTGTTTGAATTCCCTCCCATACCTCCATTATTTACTCACTTCCAACTGTAAACTCCATGATGCTTTAAGTTTTTTAGTTGTCTAAAATTCAAAATGTATGGCATTGTATACAACAGCCCTCTTTTTAAAAACAATGGAAAGAGAAACCTGTTTATATTATTTCTGAAAGAAGTTACCCTGGCAGGAAAAATGCAAACACTTGTGATCTCATTTGAAATGCCATATGTGAGAGATCTAAGGCTCTCATCCTGCAGACTGACACAAGTTTATGCACTGCAAATAGTTTAACTGAAGTCACTGAAAAGCCAGATGAAACAAAAGATTTGAAGAACATTTGGTGAGATCATTTTTTTACTTCACTGTGACCTTTCAAAGCTAGAAAGAAGCCATTTCCCTTTTCTTACCGCTGTATCTTAATATATATATTATCAAAATATGTTTACCTGTGAAGAAACACTACAGTCCAAATTTTAAGTCTGAGCAAGTCTGAGTGACTGAATGTCATAAATTCTGAAAGATACCAAATAACCTCCATTCACACTGAACTTAAATGAGGTTAGAGGAACTCCATATTTCTTAAATCTAGGCCTCAAATAGGATTAACATTACTTAGAAGAGTGCCTTTCATTATTTCTTTTTAACTTTCTTATACTACTCACTTCATTACTATGTTCTTCACTGCTGTATTAAATTTAAGTAGATTTAAAAAGTTTTAAAACTTTATTTCTAGTATTTGCAATTACCATAAGATTCTTAAAAGTTGTAGTTTGATATAAAGAGATTCATCGTACAGTTGGACTTTGGTAAGCAGAATTGAGAATCAAATTCTAAAACTGATCTGGATAAAACCAGGGTTTAAGGATATGGTGCTGAGAAAGGAAAAGAAAGTGAAGAGACAGTGATTGAATTTCCAAACATCATTCAGAAGAGTACATTCAGCAAATTTTTGAGCTAGGTACAAAGAAAATGGGTAATTAGCTCCAATTTCAAGTTGCACAATGAAGCTAATACCTTCTGCGTATGAGGGTGTCTCTACATGTGCTTCAATACATTCTAACTGGAATGCGTCTGAGCAGACTCTGCTCCATGTTCTAATTAGAATGCTCTAGTATCACCTTAGTGTCACATGATAAGCCCCCTTGGGTTTAAAAATGGCTGCTGGGGTACTTTAACTAAAGCTTGTCAAATGAGCTTTAGTTAGTGGCTGGTGGCCATTTATAAATGTGGGGGGGCTTAATACACATGAAGCTGCTGCATTATCATTAGACTGGCTCTCTAAGAACCGCCCTAATTAAAATGCCGCCCCCTCAAGCAGGTGTAGAGGCACCTTAAGTATTCAAATTCACATTGTAAATACACATAAAGCCTCCCTCTAAACTATGTAAGTAGTGAAGAAGAAAGAAAGTTATTGTTTAAATGCAAAAACAAGATAGCAATTTCTACATTTCCAAGTCCATAGTAAATACATTAATCATCTTTCCTGTTGGTGGTCTCAGAATACAAAAGGACAAATCTTCTGCTGATTTAATTATACTCTAAGAAGTACTGAGATTGAATAGATATTAACAAGCACAAAATTTGACCCAACAACTGAAGAATTAACAGACAATTTTATACACAAGTACATTTGTATGCACGCTATACAAAAGGATATCTTTGCTTAGGTACCCATTAGTTCCAGGACAAGCAGTTTGCTGAAAATGCACAGTATTCTCTGGTTCTGGTTTCCTTAAACGGGCTATTTTGCATAACGTATTACTAAGTATATGAAGTTTTTCTTCCATAAAAAATCATTTTAATACCTTAATGTAAAGATTAATCTGTATTTTACCATGTACAAAAATTATTTCTTTTAAGTTAAAATTTTATATTTATTTAGCAGCACACTTTGTCCCACACAAAGCTATATTTAAAACCTAAACTGTTAAAAATGAGGGAACAATAAATCCTGCTAATATACCAAAACACTACATTATCTATTATAAAAGGCATCATCTCACCTTCTGTTTCTAATCAACAAAAAAAAATAGTGTTATTGTTAATTATTTAATAAGTCACTGAATTAAAATGAAAGACAGTAAAGTATAATTTGATATGTTCTTTTCCTAACACACAAACACAAAAAGTTTCATGCTTGTATCTGGAAGCTATTTGATTCTGCAAATGGCTAGTTCTTGTCCCAAAACCAAATAAAGATGCTTCCTGCTAAAGGCCATTTCTACAGGAGAATCCCCACTCTCCTGTTAGAAACTAGGTGTGCATATGTGTTCATTCAATTTCTCATGACAGAAATGTGCCTCCACATGTAAGAAACTCCTCTACAAGAATGAACACCTTATGCTGTTAGACTCCTCCAGGAGTAGAGGATCATGGAGACTGGGGGGGGAGAGCAGATGGGCAATGCTCCCTGTGCTTCCCCAGACCAGGGTAAGCCAGGTCTGAGAAGAGTGCAGGGAGTTTTCCCCTACTTCTGCATTTGCCCTTAGGGATGGGAGGAATGGAGCAGCTGCTGCTCCTCACCATGTCTTCCTTAAGCCGTGATCACCCCAGTCCAGGGAAGGCACAGTGAGCATGGGAAAGAGGGGTGGAGGGGCTGCAGGCTGAATGCCTGTACTGTTCTTTTTCCTTAAAAGATTTCTAGTGGTGGAAACTTCTAAAAAATGTCCATCTCTAGGAGTGAACACCTGTTCATACCCAGTCATGGAATGCAATGCACAAAGCACTAAGTTTTTCCTACTTGAGATAATCCTTCCTAGGCATAATTTAATGCTAATTTATATTTATATATAACTTTTTGAGAAGTTTCCACCACTAGAAATCTTTAACTATATATATGTGTGTATATATATATATAGTTATTTACAATACACTTACTTTTTGCTTGCTTCACAGACATCAGAAATATTGGAGAAAAGATGATGGCTTTCTGTTTTAGTCATTGTGAAACTCAGTTCTTTGGAATTTTTAAACATCCGGATCAGAATCTCCAAACTCAGCAAGTATGAATGTTCAGAAGATATTACTTCAAATATAGCCTGCATAGTAGGAAAAAAAAAATGCTCACTGTCACCAAGTTTTTCAGGGAAGGTTTGCCTTGTAGATATGGAAGGAGGAGCAACAGGTGCTACCCAGCCAGGGCAGAATGGGGCATGAGATGGAGCTGTGAGTGGCTCATACAGGGGGCGCAGGGAAGGGGGGGGGGCCCACCACCGTGTGCCACTGTGTCCCACCACAGCTGTCACACCTGCCCCCCTGGATTTGCCCATGGGGCAAGGGCAGGCTGGGGTTAGAGGTGGTACCAGGCTCTTCCTGGTGGGGGCTATGGGTCAGGGCTGCACTCAGGGCAGGCAGCAGCAGTGCTGGGAAAGGGGGATTCATTGCAGCCCCCTGCTCCCAGCACCGCTGCTGCTGTCCACCCCAAGCACAGCCCTAGCCCAATCCCCCCTCATCAGAAAGAACCTGGCACCACCCCCTGCCACAGGTCCCCCTTACCCTGTGTGCAGATCAGGTGGCCACGTGCCCCCCATACCTCCTGCCGCAGCAGCAGGAACCCCGCCCCCCCAGGCCCCCTGGATAAGCCACTTGTCCGGCTGGGCAATGCCTGCCCCTGCTACTGCCCCAGCCCCACTCCCTCCCTCACTGGGGATCTTGATCTGCCCCCCCGCCCCATCCTTTCCCTCCCCCTGGCTCTTCCTTCCAGCAGACTTAGCAGTCCAACACTGCACTCCTAGCCCTGTGCATGCTGCAGATGTACCCATGCACGGGGCATTTATCAGTGACATTATCAGCCAAATCACTTAAGAAAATCCAATTGCCAATAATGTCAATTTTCCTTTTATTGGCGCCGATATGGACTGATGTGTCAGTGCACCTCTATTCTAAGCATCTGTAAACAGGAAGAAAATATTTCAGAAATTGATGTGTACTGAAGGTTCTACAAATGAATGGTTACACTTGCTAACTTATTAAATCAAATTGTGTTGCCATATATGCTGTGTATATGTTTTTATTTAACTCTTGCAGCTTTGAAAGGGTTTCCACTTTCCAACTCAAGTCTACTGGACTCTACTGCAGATAATCCTTCAAAGCTTTTGAGGGCTCAAGCTTATTTCCTTCAGATCATCTGATTCTCAGAGATTCCAGCTTTTGTCTTAAGACTTGTTCTTGCTCCTTCTAAAAATATCTGTGGCCTTTACAATACAGAGATGCTGCCAATGTACCAAAAGACTAGAGAAGGTTTGTTCTCTTCTCCAAACACCCACCTTGGGATTTATCTATAGAGCTAACAGGCAAAAAAGAGGGATGTGACCAGGAGCCACATAAGAACTCCATTATACAACATATTACTTGAAAAAGTGCACACTTTAAAGCAAGGAGACATACAAAGATAATGAATGATATGCTAAATCCCTGCCTGCTTTAACACTTAGCCCTGAAAATCTATGGAACATGGCCAAATCTTAGTTCTAGCCTCAGTAACGCAGCACCGTTACCTGCTCATGAAGCTAATGTAAGGGCAGCAGTTTTACTAGTTTTCCAGCTTCACCCCAGGTACGCTGCATTTCCCCCAGGTCCACCCACAAAGAAAGGATTTGCTGAAAAATAACTGTGGTGGTCCATGAGTAATTTGTTCCATAACTGCATTTTTGTACTGAAAGGAAACATAAATATGAGCCCTTGTTTTTACTACATTATTTGGAAGGTTCTTTGTTTCCAATTTTAATGAGTACCCTCATGGGCTTCTTTCAGTTTGAGAACAGCAAGGTCATGCTGATGTATTTCAGGGGGTGGGGGGTGGGGAGGAAATCAATCATTTTGCTTTTAGTTGCTTGTGTGATAAATATGAACTACAAATTGGATTACGAATGAGTTAGAGTATTATTCCTCCTGCTATATCCTCAAAACACTTCATAAGACTAAAACAACTCAAGAAAATCTTGGATTCAGTAGACAGCAGTAACATGAAAACAGAGAAGGACTGTTTCTATTTACCAGTACCACTGTATATGCAAGTTAGAAGACTGTTTAACTGAATGACAGTCTGAAATGTAGTTATATATATTGCTTTGTATCAACACGAAGAGATGCTTGAAGCTTGATCACTGATGAATGCTTCAACGAAAACTTAAGAAACCAGATATATTCTGCAGTTGTGCGCATGGTGTTGCTGAAGTACATACATTCAAGGTTAGAATCTGATGGCAATTCGAAAGAAAAGGATGAATTAATTCCTTCTTAGATCAGCCTATTTATAGAACTATTTTCTTTGGACAAAACATTCACAAAGGTTTAGCATAGTAACTTGAGTTGCAGTAAGCAGTGCTCGTGAATATTTGTTATTTTATTCTTTTAAGCCTCACCTAAAAAAGTGGAAAATGAATTTTCCCTAAGTTTTCATATGGTGATGAGTTAGTTTGTTACCTGAATTTCTATCCTGTTTAAGATAAACAACACACATGGAGAACATCATACCAACGCCACATACCAGCATCACTTCTTCCTACGATTTATTCTTTTTCTATTACTAGAAGCTACCTTCAGTTGGATAATAGCATTGGCCAATGTAAGGTTTTAAACTTGAAAGACACCTCAAGGACTTGCTCTCTCTAAGGAAGTGCAAGTTGATGGGACTTCAGGGGGCCATGGATATGACTCCCAAGGGACTGAAGTAGAATAAAAGAAGGCTCAGCGTCTCTTCCCCCTACTTTGTCAAAAGTGAAAACAGACAAGAGGTAGAGTGCAAGCGGCCATGAAAATGAAAACCAGTAGATGGATCAGTAGATGGATGGAGCTTTTTTTTTTGGACAATTACATGTCTGTAGAAATGCTTGTTATTCATCAAGAAAACATTGATATCCTCCAGAGAGCAAATAAGAAACCCACAGTGATGGGTGAGTCAAAGGAGAAAATGGGCTTTATACTAATTTCCTATGTTGACATTACAGAAAAATGACCCACATTCTCAACTAAAAGTGGGGAAGGAGTATCGTATAAATAAACTAGTTACAGCTAATTCTAGGCCTGCCATAGTAGAGAGAAGAGGAGCTTTTGGGCTGACTGATGATGACCACTAAATGGCCACCCACCACTGAGAATTCACTGGAGCACAGCATACCCCAACCAGCCAGAGCAGGCAGAGGGTCACGCAGGTTACATATGCAGGATATCCAGAATGGTTTTGCAGCCCCTTGCTAAGGGAGAAAATTCAACCTAGTCTCTTGGGCAGCAGATAATAGAACTAGAATGCAATGAATGGCACAAGCAGGAAATAAACAAAATATCAAATTAAGCATACTGTATAATACTAAATAAGCAAGAATGAAGAATTCTTTAATGAGTACCTCTTGTCTCTTCCTTTCTTCCTGGCTGATTGTTTGAGACAATCCATTTCTTTTAACCTGAAAGACAAATTTTATTTTTTTTTAATATTTGCTTGTAAAGAACAATTTTTCTTTTAAAATTATACACAATGATATCCAGAACAATTCTAACAAACAATGATTCAAGTTTTGGGCTAGACATTTAGTGGCCTCACTTTCATTCTAGTTGTTAGAAAATCTTGGCCACTTCCAAAACTCAGCATTTGATTAAAAAATTAACAAAACAAAAATGAAGCATACCATCCCATACTACCACCACCAAAACAGTACATATACATATGCTAATTTCCCCTTCTCCACCCCCACTGCTGCGCCCACCCCGCCCCAACAAGGTCATAGAACCCATGACATCAAATATGACTTATTGATAGACCCAAATATTTTTTAAGTTAAAATTTCACCCCACTACATGCACAAAGACTACTACAGCTAAGCCATATGGGCTAAGTACAGACATTCAAAAAGCCGAAGCCTGAATTGATTCAATCTTTGCAGGTCAGTCTAATCTGTGTAGACTAAACTAGCAAGAAAGTGATCAGACATTCACTTTTGATTCCAGAAATGCAGCCGCATGTCTGCAGTGGCCCAGGCTAGAAGCCAGGAGGGTGCTACAGCGAGTCCTCCCTTCCCTTCTGCAGCAGTCAGAAGGCTAGAGGGAAGCTGAGCTGAGGGGAGAGGTGGGGGTGAGGTGGGGGAACATGGCCACGTCCCAGCAGGCCTAAGTATGATTGGGGAGGGTTTTAAACCCCCACCTTGTCTGCAGGGACTCCAGCAGGGGTGTGCCTGGAGAGAGAGGGGGGAAGAAGACCTTGCCAGGCTTTGGGGGAGGGGAGGAGGAAGAAGCATAGCCAGAACCTGGCCCCTGGCCAGACGCCAGCCCAGCATGGCCCCATAAGGCAAAGTGAGCAGGGAGTGGGTTTATTCCTCCCCTCTCCCCCAAGGGACCCCATTCACTGTCTGCATGGCTAGAACAGAGCAGCCCCTGTCAGGTTCCCCCTGCCTCACCACTCCAGCAGCAGAGACATAGCCAGACACTGGCTGGCATGGCCCCCTGATGCAAAGGGGGCAGGGAGGGGGTTTATTCTTCCCCCGCTCCCCTCTCCATAAACCAGTTTGACCTCAGTTCAACCAGGTTCGTCTTAAACCAGTTTAAGCCATTTTGAAACTAGTATATGTGCACTGAACTTCTGTTATGTTACAGGTTTAAACTAGTTTCTGATCACTTAAACCAGTTTGTGTATAACTTCTGTCCCTAGCCCTAGAATCAGGATACTGTCACCTTGAAAGAGACATTACATGACACCCACAGGTTTTGTGCAAACAAATATTTGTTGTGCAAATCTTTTTTTATTATTATTAAAGTACTCATTTTGAACATGCAGTTTACTTGAGTTCAATTTTTGAGGCCTGCCTGAAAATTTGAACTAAAACGTTTTGAAATGTGAAATATATTAAACCAATACCATCTTTCAGTGAGATTGTACATTAATTAAAAACTAATACTGGATGAACCCTGTATGTATTTATGGTAAGTACAATGCCATTAAATCACCCAAGACCAATGCTAGCTTTATGATTTCATCACCAGAAATCTAACCTCTCGCCCACTGAAACCCTGAACCCACATTGTTCTGTCTTCATCCTAGACAAATCACAATCCTGACTCTTAGTCTATCCCACTCCATTCTACCTCTCTAAGTCCTACCCCTGAATGTTTGACACTATTCACTCCATCCACTCTTCTAAGTCTTCTTGATACCTCAAGGGTCTAGGGTTAATCACCATGAGAAGCAATTTCTTTCTGCCCTTCACCTACCCTGCAGAATTAAAAAGATTTAGAGGTGAAATGACTTACAAACTACTGCTTGCCTGGTTTAGAGGAGAAATATTAATACAAATAATATCAAAAACAGCACCATGGTTTTATGCTGCATATAAGTAATTAAGTACTGTGTATTCAAATGAATAAAATTTCAAATATGCAGATTGCAGGCATGTCATTATTTGCATGCAAGCTGCAGATTGCCAAGCCTTAACAGGTAGAGACCTCTCAAAATCAAAACGCTTTAAATTTTTTTTCTAGATACAGATTATGAAGACTTATTTTAGTCACTAAAAAGTTTTAAAATGTGAATTTGTCTAAATATTACAAGCAAAAAGTTTGTGTCACTTAAAAAAAAAAACAACCCACCAAAAAAACCCAGTCTTACAGAACAGAGACAAATCTCCAAAACTAGAATGATCAAAACCTGAAAATGCAGAACATCTGAGAGAGATGAAGAAGATACAGAATGTTAATGTTGATTATCTAATATAAAAATCACATAAGCAACAACTTCTTATTAGAAACCTATTTTCTATTTGGATTAATTGAGATAATAAATTAAAATAATTGACCTGTTATTTTTACAAACAAGAAATTATCTGAACCAAGAAAGAAATTAACCATCTTATATTCCTTCCCTGCTAGGACCCTGTGTAAATAGTATGCAAGTAACTCTTTTTCATTCTTCTGTTACTTCCTGTGATAATGGATCATGTTATTTATTTCACCAGAGGCAGTCTACTGAATTTCATAAACATTCCAGACTCACTGCCAGTAGGTGCATGAAGCCAGAGACTCAACTTCTTTTCTAATGTAAGAAGACTGAATGTAAAGCTTGGAAAGTTGAAATGCACAAGCTTGGTCTTAACCTCTGTCAAGGATTTCTCGTCTAAAAGTTAAGACTATACAACCATTTCAAACATGAATTTTCGATCTACTAAAGACAGTAACTCAAAATGCTATTCTTTTCAACTTTAGAAAAAAACATGAAAATTTAACATTCAAAGCAGGAAAAAAACCCCAAACAAATCTGTGAAGGAGTCTCAGGGAGATCTAACAAGGACCCTTGGTTTATGGAATTCATTTTAACTCTGTGCAGTATAGGCATAATGATACGTTTCCCTCCAGAGGTGTATACAAGATAAATCAATACAGAGCTAAAAAGGTTTTTTCCCCTCGGCAAAGATGAATAACCTCTTGCAAGAAAGAAGGGAACTTTTTTGTGGACACCTCTCTCAGAGAGTGGAAGAGACATGCAAAGTATCTTGAAGGCAGACAGACAGAGAGTAGGAGACTGGAATATGGAAGAGATGAAAACTGCCATGGTGTATTACATGGCAGGATGTATAGTTTTTAGCTACAAATGAAAGGTAGTTCTGAAGCAGGTCGGTCATGACTGACAAACCTCACCTCCTTCTACGACCAGGTTACTTACACCTGAATAAGGGAGATGAGGTCAACATAATTTACTTGGACTTAAGAAGGCTTTTGACTTGGTGTCTCATGAGGCTTTCAAGGTAAAACTACAAGACTATGGGCTCAACAATTCAATTGTCAGATGGGAGGAAAACTGGCTGTGAGGTCAGACACAGAGAGGACTAATTGAAGGATCTGCGTCGACCTGGCGGAAGGTAGCCAGTGGGGTCCCCTAGGGTTCAGTACCTGGACCAGTGCTTTTCAACATCTTTACCAACGATCTGGATGTGTGGGTGAAAAGCATTCCAGCAAAGCTTGCCAATGACACTAAGCTGTCGAGGAGTGTGGCCATGCATCAGGGTAGGCTGACAATCCAGGCAGATCTAGATAGATTAGTTAGATGGGCAAACCAGAACCAGGTGTTGTTCAACACTGAGAAGTGTAAAGTGCTTCATCTGGGGAGGAAAAATCCTTAACCAACACAGGCTTGGTAGTGCAACACTAGCTAGCACCATGCCAAAAGGGACCTGGGAGTCATAATTTGCCATAAAATGCATATAAACTGCCAGTGTGATGCCACAGTTAGCAGAGCAAAAATTATGCTGGCATGCATCAGCTGATGTATCTCCAGCAAAACTAAGGAGTTTCTACTCAGCATTGGTGAGGCCGCAGCTGGAGTACTGCATCCATTTCTGGGCACCGCACTTCAAGAAAGATGTGGAGAAGCTCAAGAGAATCCAGAGAAGAGCCACTAGTATAATTAGAGGCCTGAAGAGCAAGCCATACAAGGAAAGGCTAACAGATATGGGACTGTTCAGGATACAAAAGAGAAGACTTTGGGGTGATTTGGTGGCAGTTTACAAATTCATCAGGGTGAACATCAGAGGCTAGGTGAACAACTATTCAACAAAGTGCCCCAAGGGAAAACCGGGAGCAACGGTCATAAACTTCTATAAGGTTTCAGACTAGATACAAGGAAAAACTTCTTTACGGTTTGTATGACCAGACTCTGGAATAGACTCCCAATAGGGGCGGTCTTCAAAAGGAGACTGAATGCACACCTTGCTGGGGTTATTTGACCCCAGCAGTCTTTCCTGCCCAGAGCAGGGGGGCTGGACTCGATGATCTCATGAGGTCCTTTTCAGCCCTAAACTTCTGTGAATCTGTGCTCATGTGTCTCAGTTGTGTAGGGATCATAGAGACAGCCTTTAGGGAGAAAAAGTCCAGATATGTGAGGACAGCATCACTGTGAGTAGGTCAATACTACGTATAAAGACAATGGGCATGTCTACATGAGCAGTTAAGATGCATGAATTAACTTTGGGGCTTATTGCTTCACGGTTTATTGCTCTCAGGCATGCCATTTGAATATGCACCAGGTTTATTCATATGCAGCATGTTGAACTGGGACAGAGCAGCCCTGACTGGCAGGGGGCCCAGTGAAGCCAGCCTGGAGCTGTTCCCCCCCAGCTCAACGTGCTGCAGAGGGGCTGACTAGGGTACAAGGATGTTTCACTGTGGGGCTAATTGGCAGGCAGCCCCACGCCTGCACTGAAGCCCCAGTCAGCCAGGGCAGCATCTACACATCCACCGCTACAAAAGTTTTTACTCTGCAGCAGGATAGTACTTGTATTTACACTGCATTAAAGGACAGTGCTTTAAGTATTTACAAGTACTATCCTGCTAGGGAGTAAATTAGTATACTCCAGCCTAACAGTGGCACATGTGTAGATGTGTGATGCTTACTGCCCAACCAATTAGTTAACAGTGTGGTAAGCGCCTCAGGTAGATGTACCCAGTGACTGTATATTTGAAGAAATGAAAGGAGTGCTCCAGCATCTGAAGTGTAAACCGTGTCAGCCACAGGACCTGAATTCTTGGATTTCTTCCATGGGTTGTTGGCATCCGCACGGAAGTAGTGTGTAGATTTTGTTGGGACTTCCTATTTTCCTGACATCTGCTTGGGGATTAACAGGTGGGTCCTGGAATCAGGAAGGAAGGTCAGCTTATAAAATGTACTCAAACACTAAACACAATTTTATACACCCCCCAAGACGCATTTTAATTTTAATTTTCAAAAACCATCTCTTTCAAGATGAAAGTCCTAAGTGTTTGTTTTTGCTGTAAAGGACCAAGCTGAATCTCTATATAAACAGGAAGCTGGGGTTGATCTATGACCAACAGCAAAATGGAGTATGCGGCCTTTTTTGAATTAACACTTTAAGGCTAATAAAGTACTAGGAAATGTGATGGTGCTTTTATTTTGGATGCTGTTGAAGGTTTCTAAAAATATTCAGACACAGGAAATACCTATGAATGCATCCAAGAGAGCTCAATGCTTCCTGTTAATACAAGTGACTGTAAGTTTCCAGTGAAGTTGTTACAATAATCACGGTATTAATTTTCCAAAAACTGCAGTTGTCAGTCATGATCATTTTTTTGGTGCTAATTATGGGTAAGTGATTATTCCTGGTGAATGGCCCAATCCAATAGCATAAAAATGAGTGGACAAGAGGGCATAAGCCCCAGGCACAGCCTAAGTGTGTGTGTGAGGTGTAGGGCAGGTGCCTAACCTCTCTTCCTCCAACCCTGCATCCTGCTGTGGATACTCTATCAGTGAGGAGGGCAGAGCAGCAGCAGTGACATGTGCCCTGGGCGGGAATGTCACAGTGCAGTAGAAGTGGTCAGAGGTTCACTGCTTTGGAGGAAAATGTCACCTCCTTTTATTGCCATTGATATTAGGTGCTTAAAAGGTTGCTCAACATATGCCACCATCTTTTTCGATGTTGACATCTCCCCCTCCAGAAGCCAACTTGCCCATTACTCTAGTACCATCACTGTCCAGGGTATAGAACTAGCCAGTTACACCTCTAGCCTGGTCTTGTACTCACTGGGCGCATCCATATATGCAGGCACATGTGCTTGCAGCAGCTCAAATAGCAGTGGCACAAATGTATGCCAGAGATTTGTGGCTTAACAGATGTGGCTGAATGTGCTCTTTGGTGTGGGGCAGGTTGTGCCACTTGGAGCCCTGCCCAGCTCCTCCTAGATCTGTAGCTAATATAAAAAGCTGCCCTGGTGAGCAGCTCAGAGCTACTTGCTCTCAGGAGCTTCTGAGGCCCACCCACTTGACATATGGGGACACTAGCCCCCTGTGCCGGCTGGACTGCTGCAGCATCCCTGACCTAGAGTGGCCTCAGCAGCCCGTACTCACTTCAGCAGTCTGGCAGTGAGGGTTCCTGCCTGGCTGTGACTTGCCGCCACCTGCGACAGCATCTGCCCCCTTGGATCTGCAGCCCCATGTCTGCATACCTGTCAGACTTGGATAGGGACTGCATGGCCTCCTAGACTGTGGCATGGGCACTGCAGCAGAGTGGGTGGGGGTGGGTATAGGGGGCATGTAGGGTGTGTGGGTGGGGAAGATGTGGGGGATGTGGGGTGTGTTGGTGGGTGTGGAAGGGAGGTGGACAGTGTGGGGGGTTGTCCTTTAGTGCACAGCCCCCAGCACCGGCAGGAGCAGCCAGCCGGGCCCTTGGGGCCATGGCTTGCTGCAGGTACAGCCTCACAGTGGTGCAGTGCAACCTAACCCACAGTCTCTACATGGCAAGTGGATCCATCCTAGCCCAGCCCAGCCTGCCCCACTAGCCTGCGGCTTTGAACACCACCAGGATGGCTCCTACTACCACCCATGGCTCCTGTCCACCCATCGGGCTAGGCCAGGTCCTGCTTCCAAGTGCCTTGTGCACTGTTGGGCTGGGCCAGCTCCATGGAGGCAGGACTTGACCCAGCCCAATGCATAGACCCTGGGTGTGGTGCTGGGAGCCAACGTGACAGCAAGAGCAGCCCGGTTCTGCCCAAAGGCACATGACACTGGGCCAGGCCAGGCCAGGCCAGGCCCACACTATGTGGCACAGGTGACATTGGGTCTAAGGCAGCCAGGGGCCGTGCTGCACTGTGGAGGGGTGGGGCTCTGCCAGCAGTGGGCCCTGAGCACTCCACAGCCACTGCTGCAGGAGGGCTGTGCACCATGTGGGGGGAGGTGGGAGACCCACCCCTCCCAGCAGTCCCTTCCCCATGCAGTTCCCCCCACACAAGCACAGCCCCACCACCTGCGCACTGTTCCTCACACCTGACACCCACAGTCCCCCCACACACAATCCCCTTCATGCCCACCCCCATGTCCCTATTTACTGGGGACAGTGCCTGGGTCCAGATCACTGCTGCAGCCTTACCCCAATCATATTTGTCCCAGGATGCTGAGGCAGCATACTGGGGTAGTAGGGGAAGGGGGTAGGCATACGGATGCTCTGACCAGGTGCCAGAGTATCTCTCTGGAGGATCCAGCCTCTGGTTACTTCAGGGCATGCTCTAGGAGGGTACCCTGAACCACGTTTTTCACCATTTTTTTTTTTTGATACCGGGATTTCCCTATCAAATTTAGAGTCCACTGGGAACTAAAAAAACATGTTTTGTTCCCAGTGTGCCTCTCACAGTGTCTCAGACTGCTTTGAGATGCCACAAGAGGCACGTGTGCGCTCATCTGGATGCGCCCACCAATATCAATGGCAAAACTTCAACTCATTTCAGTTTGAATTAGGACTGGGCCCAAGAGAGTACAGAACTATTCTCAGTAAATGAGCTGAAGAATTCAGTTTTCACTTGTAGTGAGGCAAGAATATTTTTGCTCCAGTAGTCCAGAAATGATGAGTCATTTTACTTGTTAGGGTCTCAGTCACACATTTTGGCAGATCAAATTTATAGCTTCACCATCAACATTGAGGACAATCGGATGCTTCACTGAAAGTATTCTAGGCTGCCTATTATGGAAGTACTTATTTTTTTACAGAAAGGAGGAGCTATCCAGGGCAAATTTCACTCTTTCCCTGTAGAAAACCCAGTTTGGAATATAGAAATGGCTGTACTGTATCAGACATGAGACCCTGTCTCTGACAGTAGTCAACATAAGATGCCCCCTATATTAACTCTCTTCCTGATCTCTAATAGTTGAAGGTTAACTTAAACCCTGATGCAAAAAGCTTATAATTACAGGTAATTTTGGCAGGTACATGTATCATACGTATTATAATAGTACCTAAGAGCACCAGTCATGGACCAGAGTGCTACACAAACACAGAACAAAGCACAATTCCCACTATGACAAGTTTACCTTACATCTACGTTAGACAATCTAAACATATAACAACAAAAAATGGATGCATGCAGATTGACCAGGACAAGGAAATAACGAGGCAATATTGGTTAGCATGTATGATTTGTCATCTGGGAGACAGGATAAAGGAGCACCAGTCCAGCTCAAATAAATGCTTAATTATTTATACAAATTGAACAACATGAACAAGAGATTGAGAGCTTCTCAACCCATAAGAACCCACAGCTGGGCAGTTCTGAAATATGTAAATTCAAATCCCCCAAGCAATTCTGGTTAACTTAACACTGGTCTCCCACATCCTGAGAGTTTGCCCTAAACATTGTGCTGTGGGATGAAACAAGAATAATGATGTACTTGGCATACAGTTTTATGAATCTAGTACAGCACATATTTTTTTTCAGCAGAAACCATTTGGTAAATTCTGGTGAAACTGGAAAAGGAGGCAACAGGGGAGTACTTATGAGAGTAGAAGATTAAGAAGTCTGTTTTGCTTTTGATCTCAAGCAAAACAGCCATGAAAGTTGTGGACTAAAATTTTAGCTGGGACAGGAGGAGGCAAGTCAGGAGAAGAAGGTCTTCAAGCTGCTTGCATAGAAATGATCATTCAAATGGAATTTGTCTGGAGAGTAGACTGGAAATAAGCACACAGAAAGCTAGAAAAGGATGAGGAGGATCTTCTGAAGGACAAAGTGCAGAAGCAATTAACGAGGTAGAAGCGGCAGGAGGTAAGTGTCATGGAACCCAAGGAGGAAAAAAAAAGTTTTAAAAAAGTACATGGTCAAGTTTGTCCAAGGAAGCTGATTCAAGAGGGTGAAGAGGTCCAATTCTGAAATCACATTAAAAAAATTTTGTTAGATACTTTGGTACAAATGGTTTTAGTGAAGGGTGACTGGTAGGAGTCGAATTGGAGAGGAGGTTCTAGACAAAGACGTTAATCTATGCGTTCAGTAAGGTCAGAGGTGAAATGAAAAACACAATGGATAGTTAGATAAGCCAGTAGAATCAAAAGTGGAATGTTTAAGATTGGAAGACACGAGGAAGCATGAGGTAAATGAAGGGATTGCAAGGCAGATAGAAAAATGGCTAGATCTTTGGACTCAAAGGGAATCAATGGCTTAATTTCTAGTTGAATGTCAGTATCAAGCGGAGTGGCCCAGTGGTCAGTCCTGGGGCCAGTTTTGTTCAATATCTTCATCAACAACCTGGAAAATGGCCTAGAGTGCACCTGCAGCAAATTTGCAGAAGAAACCAAGCTGGGAAGAGTAGTAGATACACTGGAGGGTAAGACTAGGATTCAGAGTGGCCAAGATGTATTAGAGAACTGGACGAAAAGAAACCTCAAGGGGTTCAATAATGACAGGTGCAAAGACAAGAATAATCCCATGCACCAGTACAGGTTGGGGGCTGACTGGCTAAGTAGCAGCTCTGTAGAAAAGGACCTGGGGGTTATAGTGAACAATAAGCTGAATATAAGCCAACAGTCTGCCCTTGCTGCAAAGAAGGCTAACAGCATTCTGGGCTGCAATATTAGGAACACTGCCAGCAGATCAAGGGAAGTGATTCCTCCCCTCTATTTGGCACTAGTGAACCCACATCTGCAGTACTGTGTCCAGTTTTGCACCCCCACTCCTGCCCACCTACAAAAGGATGTAGACAAATTGGAGGAGTCCAGCAGAAGAGAAAAAAATCTTTAGAGGGCTCGGACAATCACTTCTAAGAAAAGGCTGAGGGAACTGGGCTTATTTAAGCTGGAGAAGAGACTGAAAGGGGATTTAATAGCAGCCTTCAACTACCTGAAGTGTGGTTCCATAAAAGGTGGAGCTAGATTGTTCCCACTTGTGGCAGACAACAGAACAAGGAGCAATGGTTTCAAGTTGTAGTAATTGAAGTTTAAGTCAGATATTAGGAAAAACTCTTACTAGGAGGGTAGTAAAGCACTAGAATAGGCTACCCAGAGAAGTTGTGGAATCTCCATCCTTGGACATTTTTAAGACAAATTATGGTATTGTTGGGGATGGTCTTGCTTTAAGCAGGGCATTGGATTAGATGACCTCCTGAGGTCCCTTTCAATCCTAATTTTCTAAGATTCTATGGTTTCAGAGGAAAAGTCAGTGTTTCTTTCATATAAATTAGTGCTTTTACATTATCCAAGAAAACCCTGGTTTATGGATAATGAACTCAGTACTTACATTTTAATCCTTTCTGTAATGAAAAGGCTGACCATGGTTCTAGTCTATACAGTTTAAGTATTCCTTTTAAAGAATATTAGGCTCATAGTCCCCTTATTTCCTTATACAGTCATAGCACAAATAGTCTATCACATTAATGGCGTTCTCCTCCCCTAGTTACATACTGCAAAGTTTGCAAGTCTATCATTTCCTACTTGATTTACTGAGACACCCAAGTCAAGTACTTAACATATTACTACATCTGGGTTTGTCAGAGAAGCATACGTTAATTTGGACAGATTCTATTCAATCTACCGGGTGTCTAAATGAACCCAGGCCTGTAACTGAGACTCTATTCCTTGATGATACACTAATGCATCTACTATTCAAATCCAAGACTACCTATTAATGTATCTACTTTTGTAACATGCCACCATCTTACCCTGAAGACTGAGTCAGGAAAAAGTGGGGGGAAGGAACCATTACCTTTTGCATTAACTGTTTTTCAGGGACTGAAACAAGGTGGAATAGAATTGCACTTCGGTGATGTAAGGTGACTTTACAAAACTACAAACATGGTGTTTCAACACTGTATTTAAATAAAGCCACTTATGTGCTGAATAGCTGTAAAAGTATCAGGCTCAGGTGACTCATTGTGTTTCAAAACTCTCCTCCCCACTGCTTTTCCTTGTTTAGGAAATCTCATAAGAAAACATCATTATGAATCATGGTACAAAATTTGCTGTGCTGGAAACACAGGAATGAAACCTATTATGAAAGGTGACTGTAGAAAACTACAAATGTGGAATTTCAAAACTGCATTTAAACAATTTTTTATGGGCTTTGGGAAATCCTCTGCTGTATGAAATCACCAGTAACATTCAAGAACCTATTATTTTATACTTAATAACTGGTATTAAATCATGAAAATAAGAGAATGTCAAAAAGCCTAGCTTACTTAGAACAAAACAGAAAAAGAACAGTATTTCTTGGTTATCATACTCTCTCAATTAACGTAATACAGAAATAGAAAAATTCCTCTCCATCCTTCTAGCAGCCTTCTTGTTACATACACAGATCATAAAATCCTAAACCTATAGTCATTTGTTGTGAGAGATACTAAACTACCCAATTGCTTTATATATAAGTACTTAATTTACTAAAGAAAAACATGTAGCAGACATGGACAGATCAATTCAATTTTTATTGCATTGATTATATTTTAAATTGCTCAGTACAGAAAGGTTTCTATAGGTGTTCATATAACAATGTGTTAAGCCAGTCATAGACTTCTAAATGCTTTACTGCACTGTACTTACAATAATAAATACAGCTGTCCATAGTACAAGGAAGAGGACCTCAACCCATTTTAACTAATGCACCCAGAAGAACTACTCTTATTTCAATTCTTAAGCTGTAAAAAGTCAAATCTCTGATAAAATTTACATCTTAACTGGCTCTGAGAATTTTAATGAATCTTGAAATTATTTCATCAGATCAGATTTAAACAGCCAGGAGACCAAACTATTGTTCACAAAAAACTGAATGCTCATGAAGACTCTTTTAAATATAAGCTATTTCTTCTTATCCTGCTTTGAGAGGACATTCAGCTAGACCTTAAGGATGCAACGGATCCAAACTTTCCCACTCCACATTCATCATCCAAAACCCACAATAAGTAGCTTTCAGAGAATAAACTAGGTATAAAATCTAGAAAGTCCACATTTTTATTTTCATTAGCCAAATCAGTTAAAAAATAGTTCAGAGTTACCAAATAGCATTATTCGTTACTTTGTTCCTGCACCTCTGCATGGAGGGTGCTAACAGGGCTGTGCGAAATGTCATTGGCTGTGTCGTTTTGATGCTGTTTTGACTCGTTTTGAGCTCCAAACAGCAAACCGAAATGAAACAGAGGGCTTTGAAACAGCCTTGAAATGAAATGAGGCCAGTTGAAACATTTTGAAAGTTTCAAAATGTTTCAAGTTTCGCAATAGCAGCCCATCCAGGTGGTGGGAGGCAGGGGAGAACCAGGGCTCCGTGCCCATCGGCTCTGCACAACCCCATGTGGCTCACCCGGGAGTGCAGCCCTGGTTCTCCCCACCTTCCACTACTGCGTTGCACTCCCGGGGCCTGGCGGAGCAGATCAGAACACAGCACTGGCTCTGCCTACCTCTCAATGCCAGGTTGCACTCTGATCGGCTCCACCAGCTCCAGTTCAGTGGTGGGAGGCAGGCAGAGCCCGGACTGCGCTCCACCTGCTGACACCGGGCTAAGTTCTATGGGGTTGCAAGTCGCAGGGAACAGAGCCCAGTGGAGGCGGGCACAGCACAGTCCCTGGGCTGTACCCCACCCATCTGCCCCGGCTGGGTTCCCAGCCACTTGAAGCCCACTGCAGCTGCTTGAAGCCCAATTGCTTTAAGTCCCCAGCCGCTTCAAACCTGATCTCAATGCTGGGGAGATAACCTCAACCGGGCTGAGTTCCCCTTTCCCAGCCCAATCGAAACAGCATCGAAACAGTGAAACCGTTTCCATGTAACGGAACAGAACATTGTTTTCAAAGAGAAACAAAATTCAGAATGAAACACTGTTCTGTCAAAATGTTGAAACAGATGTCGAAGAGGAACGCTGCTGTTTTGCACAGCCCTGGCTGCTAGCTGTACTAGGGTCCTGATTAGAACATCAAGATTTTAATTATTTTTATGTTTCTATTGAAGAAAAAAACCTAACACTGCTCATGCAGAATAAAAAGCTATAATAAGGACAGTGGACACCTATGCCTCATCTACACACAAAACTGATTTAGCTAAAATCATTTTTAAATTACACTATTGAACCAAATGCATAAACGGACACACTATACCATATTTGCCCAAATCTAAAATAACTTCAAATTTAAGACAACCCCCACAAAAATAAGATTCTACATGTGGAAAACTTTATAAATTTGTTATAATGTTCTACATAGAAAATCTAACTATTGAATGGTCATCTTAAATTCATCCCCACCACTACTGCAGCGATGCAAGAAGTAGCAGGGGGGCAGGTGGTAGGGGTGCATGGGAATCAAGTGGCCTGACCCCTGCCCCTTTCCATCTGTCACCCTACCACATGCCCCTCCCCGCACTGGGCACCACCTGGACTTTGGCCCCTAACAACTGCCTCCTGCTACTTGCCCCCACTCCTGCCTGATCCCCCATGCCTGCATTATCTGTCCCCCTTGCCTGCACCCCTGAACAACTGCTCCCCCACCACTTGTCTTTCTTTTTGCCTGTCCCCTCTCTGTGTCGCCTGTTTCCCCCCACCCTCCACTCCACAACTCTGCAGCTCCATGACTCCCCCCAGCTCACACTCTGCCCCAGTCTGGACCAGGTCATAGAGCATATGGTCACTCTGGGCCCTGCCTGGCCACACAGCAGTGGCAATGGTGGTGGTAGTTCTGGTGACAGTTTTGGTACCCACCAAGGGCAAAGCTGCCACTATCACAACCACTGCTGCTGAGCTGGAGCCAGAGTCAGAGCTATACTCTGCTGCCACTCCCCACCACATCCTTCCCAGTCCTCTGGCTTATACTCAAATCCAAGATGAGGGTCTGTTTTCCCCTATGTTAACCATGTTCAGCTATAGTTGAATTTGTTATCATCAGGGCTTTATTGACTTTAAAATCTCCACATGGTCCTTTGCATTGGTTTAACTGATATTAAACCATACCTTTAGTGATACAACTTTGAAAGAAATTAACCTGCCAGCAATACCCAGAAATTAACTGTGTTTGAGTGGGAAGGAGTATAAACACTGTCCCTTTTGCTCATGCATTTTGGAGTTACTCTTAGGAAACGATGGAAGGAAAAGGAAATAATCCACCTACTATTCAAAATGAAAGGAAGTCCTCACATTGACTCATCAGCTAATGAATCTGATTTAGAGTGGATAATGTAAACAAATAACTGATCACTCAAAGGCCAGCAGCTTCTAAATAATTTTTTCTGAATAAACAAGTCAGGTTTTCTACCATGAATACACCATATTTCTATAAACAGGTTGCAGGGGAGGGGGTTCCTCCACCAGCATTCCAATCCTTCTTTGGCAATATTAGAAAATGCTAAAAATATGTTCTTATTGCTTTGACAGATACCGTATGTAGATGGCACAGTAATCTCAACCTAATTTTGACATTATCCTAAGAAAGAAAATAGTGCTCCTCTTTAGAGGTATTTTTTTAATTCTACAAAAGCATATTGAAAACTGCCAGAAAAAGCATGAAAAGGTACTTAGATTTCAAATACTGCAGAGACAATCTTTTTATTTTGTTGAAAGAAACCCTAGTACAATGGAGTCCTGACCCCAGGTACTACTGCAATGCAAACAAAAAAATCAGTAAAGTTTTGCTGTTTTCTATGCCTCTAAAATCAGAGACAAGTACTATTTAATATGTGTTGCTGGCTATTTCCAAAACTAGTAGAAGAGCTATACAAAAGAGGTGCAAAAACTATACAGTCTTTATTCAGTGCATGAGAGAGAACTTGTTACTACTAGCCTGACAACCTCAGATTCATTATCTCATGTTGTATCCCCCTCTGGCTGCTTGGTAGAATTCACAGGTTCAGAAGTTATCTTCTCTGTTTATTCCTTTTACATTTCATTATTAGTCATGAACTCTTTGGCCTTTGATTTTAATGTACCACACACAAACAAAGCAGCACAGAAAGGCAACAAAATAGATAACGCCTTTTAGAAAAAGGGATCCCAACATCCATTACAGGCAGTCCTTGCACTTACAGAGGGTTACGTTCCTGGAAAAGGAGCTGTAAGTTGAAACGATGCAAGTCGAATCTGATATTCCCATAGGAACAATGTTATAATAAGGGGTCACATTCCTGACCAAGGGCCTGATGCCCAACTTTTTATAGAAATGACCATAAATACCATATTTAAATCACCTATTTAATTTTGTTCAATCAACTATTCAATTTTACTACAGACGATGTTGATTCTGACTGTATAAATAATTACTCACACTGGGATGAAAGGCCAAAAGACAGCAACTGCCAGAGCCCCCCATAACCCTGTGTTGACAGGAGTGGTGAGCAAGCAGAGGAGAGCAAGCTAGGGCAGGATGTCAGTGGGGATGAAACCAGTGTAGGAACCAGCCTGGCCCCAGCATAATGGAGGCGTAGCAGGGCAGCTGGGGCCAGGGCAGTGCACGGAGCAGTGCTGGCTGGAGCACCCTGCTGCCAGCTGCAGCTACAGCTATTTCTGGGCCCCTCCCTGCACGAGACACTTGCCACTCAACTTACACTGCTGAGCAGAAGGGAGGAAGCCTTTCTCTGTAGAGCTCAGAGCTCTGCCTGGCAGCCCTGCATGCTAGTTTGCTAGAAGACAGAGAACTTCCCTCAACATTGCAAAGTCATTACAGCCATTGAATACAATGGGCAGCTTGGGTTCTTTAATTTGGAAGTAGAAGAAACTTACACATCAGGACACCAGAGCACTGACTGAATGACATACAGTGCTGGATCCTTGCACTTACAGCATGCCATAAGTGCAAGGATCAGCGCTGTAAGCAATAATATAGGTGAAAATGCGGAGCACTGCAAGTGTGGATTGCTGCAAGTCAAGCCACCTCAAGTTGAGGACTGCCCATACATAACAGATTGAAACCCCTGGGTTTGAACAGTCACTGGGTATGCAGGGTCAGGCCAGTGCGTGGCAGCATCTTGTCAGTTAGGGATGGGCCAGTGGACTAACCCCATGTGGGATCCAGCCCATGGACTGATCTCATGCCACTCATATATCCCTTAGGGCTGGAAAGCTGAGCACCACAGATCTATTCTAAAGGTTTGTATTGGTCTGTCTACACAATGGAGGATCCCATATATATAAGGTATAAGAACTGTGCATGGTCCCCTATGGAAACTGTTTGCAAAAATCAAGCCCTAAAGCTGGAATATGAGCTAAAATTGATATGGATAATTGTGGGCTTTAAGCAAAGGCTTGAATTTACAAATCTGTTGAGTTTGTAAGACAGTTTTATGTACATAAAGCTGAACTATAACTCACAATCCTTTGCTTAATACCTTACCCTTTCTTATTCTACTTATTTTTATTTGCAAGATGTACCAAAAAAGTATCTATTAATCTGGAGCATTATTTCTAGTTCTACTCTATGAAACTATGAATATTCTCACACAGATACAGGATAGGATTTCTGGTCAAGTGGAAAAAATAACTTCTTATGCATGCCCATTTTTTCATGTTATCCATTTTCTTTAATGAAGGAAAAAGCCTTATACTGCTAATCTTATTTAGATAATTACCTGGCTTTTAGCTTTTCCAGTGGACCTAAGATGGTCTGAAGCTGACGGACATTTGTTTGTGTAGAATTTATGTAAAGCTGAGTTAATACCTCAGAGTTTGGCCTCCTGTTAATGATACTTTGTCAATTCAACTCAGCGGATTAACATAAAAATCTGCAACCACTTTATGTTTGGGAAACAACATAAGGATCATAAATGTCAAACTGAAAACTGCGCTTGCTTCCATCCATTCTTGCACACTGTATTTGTTTTCTAATTGACTATGTAACAAATAAACACTCACCACAGACAGCTGACTCCATGTTGATCTCAGAGGTTTATACTGAACAACAATCTTTTCATCTGTTTTCTGTTCTTTAGGCTCAGAATCTTCATCTGAATCTATATCCAAAGCTTTTTCTTTGTAGTTCTGATATAGTACAGCATTTTCTAGGAAAAAAAAGAATCCTTAATTACCAGAAAGTTTTACCATTTGCTTTCAACGGAGTTACAAAGTAACATTCAAACAATAGAATAAAGCAAATAATACACGTTGCTCACACATTATGTGAGCAAAGACAAAGATAGCATCTCATTTAGGGTGGACAATGGCACAGTACAGTTACAATGGATTACTGTGCCACTATTAAAAAGATGCCTGCTGACTGAATTAAAAAACAGATGCATCCTTTGTTCAGGAAAACCAGAAAACAATTTTATTTCCTCTCTAATTTGCTGTATAACATTTCATAACTAGCTCAATTTTTTAAAAAAAGGTATCAGTAAAGTAAGCATTTAATCCAGAAGTCCAATTATTTCATGATTAAATTCAGCAAAATAGGGGGTTACAAACCTACAATGCACTGCAATTCACACGAAGATTATCTTTACAGTTCATTGAGAGCGGGGGAAGAAAATAAGTCCAAATTTTAATTTCACAACTTTAAATTAGGCCTGGCCAAAAACAGAACTTGTGGGACATACCTCAATACCTGCCCCTTAGCTTTGGTAAGTATAAGCCCTCCACGCCTGTAAGCTATTCAGTCTTTTTCTACATACTTTAATTCAAGGATGCCCAGCCCACAAAATCATCCATCCAAACCTCTGAGCTATCAGTGGGCCAGGGAATTTAGAAGCATGGCTAGTGATTGGCATGGCCTGCTACAGATCCTAGGGGCCTTGGGCCCCAGTGGACATGGCCATCAGCAGCAGGCCCTCAATTGATCTGCAGCCTCTTGGCCCACTACTACTTACCCTACTGTTTCTGCACTGGCTGTGGCCACCACTAGGGGACAGATTCAGTCTACTGGGAGATCCATGGTCTGGATCTCGCCTAGGGCACAAGGCAAGTTTGAAACCCCTGCCTTACTGCTACTAAGATTAATGAATGCAACAGTACCAAATGGGAAAGAAGCATAAAAATTAAAACTAATCCCCTCCCACTCAAATACCTGTCCCCCATACTTTGTGCAATTACATGGAATAACAAAGAGAAGTCAAAGGCAGGATGTAATCTGGCAGGAGAAGAAATACTTGGGTGTCTACACATGTGCTTGGACACATTCTAATTAGAACGCAGCGGAGCAGACTTGATTAATCTGTGTTCTAGTTAGAATGCTCTAATATTGCCACAATATCATGTATATAAGCCCACAAAGGTTTAAAATGGCCTCTGGGGCACTTCAACTGAAGCTCATTGACCGAGCTTTAATTAAAGAGTCTTGTAGCCATTTTTAAACAGGCTAGGGCTTAATGCAGTGATGCTGAAGCTTTTTAACTAAAGCAGTTCTCCAGAAACCTCTCTAATTAAAACACCTCTCTCCCCACTTACTGCTAAGCATGTACACAAGAAAACATCCCACAACTAGGCAGTTAGTATTATGGGCTATAAGTTTTACAGGCGGGATAGAGAAGGAAAGAAAGGTGGGGGTGTGGCACTATGTCAAGGAGCAATACACATCCTCTGCCAGCAGAATGGGGTCAGAGGAGGGGCAAGCTGAGGTGCTCTGGGTCAAGATACAAGACGGCCATGGGGAGAGGGATCTAATAGTGGGGGTCTACTACAGACCTCCCAACCAACGGGAGGAGCTGGACCTGGAATTTTCAGGCCAGCTTGCAGACGCACTCAAGGCAAGGGATGATTGTCATGGGCAATTTAAGTTACCCAGACATCTGCTGGGAGGAAGTCAGCCAGATCGCACCATTCCAGAAGGTTCCTGGCCAAGACACAGGACCTCCACTTAATTCAGGATGTGCACAGTCCCACCAGAGGAAATGCCCTGTTGGACCTGGTCCTGGCCACAGGCGACGACCTCCAGGTTCTTGACCACCTGGGTGATAGCGATCATCACTTGCTGGAATTCACCATCCAGCGCAGGGTGTCAAGGGCTGCAGCAAGGCGGTAGCCCTAGACTTCAAGAGAGCCAACTTTAATGAGTTGAGATTAGTGGGAGAGGCACTGGGGTTCTCAAGGGAAAGGGAACTCAATGCCCAAGATGAGTAGTCATTCCTTAAGGAGACGATACTCAGGGCCCAAGGGGTGACCATCCCAACAAGAAGCAGGGGAGGCAAGAGTGCCCATAAGCCCCCCTGGCTCACCAAGGGCGTCTGGGAATGCATGATTGCCAAAAAGGCGGCGTACACCTGGTAGAAAGGGGATGCTATCACCAAAGAGGAGTATATCTCCTCTGCTAGGGCCTGTAGGGGGGTTGTCAGGAAAGGTAAGGCAGACATAGAGCTAGGACTTGCGTCCAAAATCACAGATAATAAAAAGTCCTTTTTCAAATATATAGGGAGGATGAAGAAAGCACCCGGAAATGTGGGGCCCCTGCAAGATCCTCTGGGCAATCTGGTGGTTGCGCCAGAGGAGAAAGCAGACCTTTCTAACCAATTCTTCACCTCCATTTTCTTGTGCAGGGACCGGGACTTCCCCACCGTGATGCCGGAGGGACTTGAGGGGAACGCTTCCAGACCGCAGGTTGGGGAGGACCGGGTTAGAGAGCTTCTGGAGGGGCTGGACGTGTTCATATCAGCGGGTCCAGATGCTCTCCACCCCAGGGTGTTGAGGGAGCTAGCAGGAGTTACTGCAGGGCCCTTGGAACAGCTTTACAAGTGCTCGTGGTGCCAGACGTGGCCTCATCGGTACTGAATAGAGGGGAAGAATCACTACACTCGACTTACTAGCAACACACCTACCAGTGCAGCCCAATATGCTGTTAGCCTTCTTGGCAACGATGGCACACTGCTGGCTCATATTCAGCTTATTGTCCATTATAAACCCCAGGTCCTGTTCTGCAGAGTTGCTGTCCAGCCAGTCAACCCCTAGCATGAACCAGTGCATGGAATTGTTCTGCCCAGTACAGAACTTGGCACTTCTCCTTGTTGAACCTCATGAGATTTCTTTTGGCCCAATCCTTCAATTTGTCTAGGTCACTCTGAATCCTAGCCCTACCCTCCAGCGTACCTACTACTCCCCGCAGCTTAGTGTCATTTGCTGAGGGTGCACTCTGTGCTATCTTCCAGGTCATTGATTAAGATATTGAACAAAAATGGCCCCAGGACCGACTCCTGGGACACTCCAATTAATACTGGCTGCCAACTAGATCTCGTGCCATTGATTATTACTATCTGAGCCTGATAAAATTCCACCTCAGTCTTCTGTTCTCCAAACTAAATAACCCTAGCTCTTTCAGCCATTTTAAAAGGTGCTGCTTCCCAAGCCCCTTATTTTTGTTGCTCTTCACTGGATTCTTTCTAATCTGTCCACATCCTTCTTGAAGTGTGTGTGTTGGGGGAGGGAGGGCAGGGGGGGAGAGAAACTGGACACAAGTGCTCCAGATGAGGCCTCACTAGTGCTGAATAGAGCAAAATAATTACTTCTCTTGGTTTGCAAGTGACACTTCTGGTGATACAACCCAGTATGCTGTGGCTTTCTTTTGCAACAAGAGAACACTATTGGCTACTATACAGCTTACAGTAACCAAAAGGTCCTTCTCTGCAGGGCTGCACCTTAGCCAATCATTCTCCAGTCTGTATTTGTGTGTGCATTTATTCCATCCCAAGTGCAGGACTTTGCATTTGTCCTTGTTGAATTTCACCTGGTTGACTGCAGACCACTTTTCCAGTCTACCCAGGGAATTCTGGATCTGAGGCATCCCCTCCAGAGTGTCTGCAACTCTACCTAACTTGGGGTCATCTGCAAATTTGTTAAGTGTGCAATCAATCCCATTATCCAAATCTGTAATGAAAATGTTATATGAACACTTTTTCATATAACATATATATCATCATGATAATTGGAACTAGTATGCTTCAAAGAGTAAATGTAGTTTTGATAAGCTTCCTAAGGAATGAAACTGATTAGCATTATGGAGAGAGTAATGTATGTGACACTGTCAAAGGAGAGTAAGAGAATGGTCAAAAGTGGAACTAGAACAAAAAAAATCACTTCAGAGCATAGGAAAAGGTGAAGGTAAAAAAAGTGATGCTGGAAGAGATGAAGGCAAGACATCATTGTGGAGTGCTCCAAAACTGGAAGAACAGTGTTGGAGCTGAACATTGTTGGAGCTGTTACAGAATGGGGAAGACGCAAATGGAAGACACTGACAAAGTAATAAAGAAAGAATTAGGACAACTGGATTTTGAATGGAGGGGAGATGAAAAGAAGGACAAGCCAAAGAGAGCATGGTCAAACCAAAATTATCCCAGAGCCCTAAGATTTTGTAGACAGGAAGAGAAAAAAAAAATGAAGATACAGGGAAAATAACAAACTTGTCAAGAGTCAGGATAAGAGGTGAGAGACAGAGCATGGAAGAGCAGAGACAAAGATAATACCTAGCCTGCAAACTTAAGTTTCAAAAAGCTACAACAGAAGAAAGGATTAAAACCTGGACAGCAAAGACAACTCTCCTAAGCACTGGTAAAGGTCAGGGAGCAGAGGATAGCAGTGGTTAACACCCCTACCAGAGTATGACAACTTAGCCCCCAGCCTGCAAGCTGAATCCAGAACTTAATTCTTGCATCCACACAGGTGCAAGATGGCTATGCTTCTAGAGCAGAGGCTCACCGCTGCTCCATGAGCTCCATTCAGGTGGTCCGCACAAAGGTTGCAGAACAATTGAGAATATCTGCACTTGTAAGGTAAGACTACTGCTATCACAATATGAGTTATGTGCTTTGATTTGTAGAACAAAAAAAAGTTTAAGTGGTCTGCCAAGACCCTCAGAAATTTAAGTCGTCGTGAAAAAAAAAAGTTTGAGAACCACTGTTCTAGAGGCCTGGAACTGGCTTATGGGAATGGACCTTTTTTATGCAAATTCCACAGTGCTTTATACCAGCAGAGGTTTAAACAACATACAGTCCAGTTTCTTTTCATATTCAAGTTTAAGGTATTTCCTTACCTGCCTTTCTATAATGGTTAAAGAATTCCATAAGCAGCACTGTCAGTCAGACAAAATATTAGAGAAAGGAATTTTCAACTGATTGGTAACCTAAACTTCGACTTTCCCAAGATGCTTATTCTTGGACAAAGCATTGAAGAATTATATGAAATCATCTTCTTAAAGTTAGTTTCTTTTAGGATTTATTCTGTCTATTGAAAGCATGTTTTCTTAGTATTCATTAAAATAGTAAAAAACAACCTCTACAAAAGGCCAGTGCTTACCTTCCCCATCAAAGGTCCCTTGTCCTTTCAGCATTTTCTTCTAATTTTCAATAGAAAAAAGGAAACAGCATGTGAAGATAAGGATACCAAGTTGCTGACAGCATACAAGTACTATAGTACTTTATTTGATATTTAGGCACTGAGTCATTTATTCCTAATGTATAAACTTAGGAAGTCTCTCATACAACAGTTGTTTCACTTGTAAATTGTTTCACTTTACAAGTTCCTCTGGGTATTTTTCTGTCTTTATCGTTTATTTAGATTTGTCCTACATGTGGTATTTTTCTTATAAACTGAATAAAGCTTTAATGGCTTTACAAGAGTGTAATGACCTTCTAACTTATTTCATTCCCTCTTAGCTTCCTAGAAATCGCATGTTTGAGTGACTAGCTTCTTTCTGTTCACCCTACAATAAAACTCTCATCAAATATTCAGCAAGTTAGTTTCTGAGACCACAACAAACCCCCAAAATAGACTTTATTTGAGCATTACATTTCAGACATTTATGTGGTTCATATAGCATTAGTTCAGTTGATCAAAGAGAGAGATTTTGCTAGCAGAAAAAAAAAAAGCGACACAGAGGGCAATATCACATCATCAGAATTTAAGCAGAACCATCACAACTCTCATCACAAAAAACTGATGGCATGATATGGCCCACACCTTGACCTCCTGCTTCTTTATTTCATTTCTCTGAAAGCTCCCAACCCTCACGTTAAATTATCATGTAGATGATAATTACAATATTCCAGTAGTTACAGCTGGTAAGCCTTTCCTGGAGTACTTTACCACACAGTTCCAAGTCACCCTGCAGAGATTTGTAATATACCAATTTATTAAAACAATCAATGCTTGAAGCATAAAATGCAAATGAAACACAAGAAAAAGTTAGCGTGACACATTCAAGCAAAAAAAGATTAATGAATGTTTCCAATTTGTTAGCAAGTCCTTGTGGCATCATTTAGTATGTGAATACATGATAAAATATAGTAACACTATTACTCAAAAAGGATTAATCTGGGTATTAAAATAAGCCATCATCCTACTTTTAGGACACATATTAGCCCAACACTATAGGTAAAAGTTATTTAAAAGGGATTTTGCCAGTTAAACATCTGCCTGTTTTAAATATACTATTACAAGTAACGCCTAAGATTATTGTATCTAAAAAAAAGATTAGAAGGGGGGAAAATTACTTTTTTTTGCCAGTTCATTTACTTTCTGCATTAAGCAGCAGTTTGTGAAGTCAGTTGCACTGACTCCTGTACTCATGGGCATACTGGGCCATGGGAAGCAATTTTAAAAAGAAGTGTGATTGCAAAACAACATCTGAATTGGCAGAGGGGCTCAGTGGCAGCCATACAACATGAAACTACTGTTAACGCTCTCTTTATTTGTAAACATCCTGGGTTTCAAATTAAGTGACCCCTTGAAAATACTGTTTTGATCCAAGTGGAACTGAAGAGATTTTAAATAACCATAGAGATTTTCAGAATCGACAAAAAAGTTGCTGACCATAAACAGAGCACTCAGAAAAACACAGCAAATCACACAATACCATTCAAGTTACTGCTTCAGTTTCATCCACCAGTCTACTCACCTTTATTCTTCCTAAGCTGGAAAACTTCTCCTTATCTTCCACCACTGCTTTGAGTAGAGGCTGGGACATTCTGTTTTTTTTCTTAAAATTTGTAGAGCTGTCAAAGTCAACGCCGCTCACAACTGCCCTGCGGTAGGAAGTAGATCTCAACCCTCGTCTCAGCGTTCCTAGACTATCCAAGTCACCTTCCGTTTCTTCATCGCCAGAGGCTACCAAAGGCACGTTAAGGTCCTCTACCATGCTGCGAACCTTCACAACTCTCTTGTTTGGCTCCAGGCTTGGGTTACTGAATTTGTTGGTCACTTTTATTTCCGAGGCCAGACTCTTAGGAATGATCTGCTGCCTGCCCACTTTGCGAGCAGCAGGGCTGTTTGTACTCAGAACGACGGAGGGCTGCTCTGAGACGGGGGTCTCGTTGGACGGCAGTCTCTGGAGCGTGGAGCTGAGCTCTGGAGGAGCTGTCTGGGACATCGAGGAAGGCCCCGGGGGTGACCGTCCAACCTGGTCGCAGTGGACCTGTACAATAGCTGGCACGCTGGTATCCGGGGAAGGAACATTTCCAGCAGGAGAGGACCCAGGGCTGGGCGGTAAGACAGCCTGGTCCTGTTCTGGGACTAGTGCTGGTTGCCTGGAGCTCCTCCGCGGACGACCCCCTGGGCTGTCCCGGGCGGGCAGGGCACCGTGAGGCCTGAAACTCAGGGAATGAGTGGAAACCAGCTTCAGCACCTGAGCGGGCGGGCCGGAGGGAGGGCCGGAGGGCTGGGCTCTGCACTCGGCAGCAGCCCGCGCTCCCACCGCCGAGGGAAGCACCAGGGGGCTGCGGGGGGCGAGGCGGCCGTCCGGGGGGGGCCCCGCGAGCTCCTCCACGGGGAAGTCGGTGACGAGGACCCCGCTGGGGCTCTGGTAGGACTGGGGGCGAGGTCTGCTCTTGGCCCGGAGCTGGGGCGCGGGGGCCGAGCGCCGCTTCCACAAGGGCGCCAGGCTGCGGGGCGGGAAGTCCACTTCGCTCTCCCCGTCCATCGCAGCCGGCGCCCTCCGCCGCGGCTGGGGCGGAACAAAAGCAGGAGCGGGGTCAGTGCCCGGCAGGTCGCCGCCCCCGGCCTCAGCCCCGCGCTCCCACCCCGCCGGACTCACCTCGTGCTCGTGGGGGACACCCCGCGGCCGCGGCCCCTCCCCACCTGCGGCCGCCGGCCCGCCCGCCCGCGCCCTGGCGCCTCCCCCGCAGCGCGGCCGAGCGCCGAAGGCAGCGGCCGCCTCCCAGCGGGCGCCCGCTGCAGCCCGAGGGCGCCGGGCCGGGCCAGGCCGGGCCGCCTGCTGCGCTCCCCGCCCCTGCGTGCGGGTAGGAAGGCGGCTGCGCCGGGGCAGGCTGGCTCCGGTGCCCGCACCGAGCGCTCCGCGCGTCTGTGGAGCTGCCTCCCGGGTGCCGGCCCCGTCTCCTGACCATCCCCACCTCCCCTGTGCCAGGTTGGAGCCCGTTCCCGCCTCCACCTGGGAATGCAGCTCCCGTAGCCGAGGGCCATGGCAAAGCTGGGACCCGGATCCTTTCCGTCAGGTCAGGGCCACTATAACCACGATCAAGTGTATAGTGAAGTAGCCCCAGGAGTGGGCTGTGGTACCACTGAAGCTCTAGGGCTTCCAGCCACTGTCCCCGTGGCTGCAAGGAAAAGGTTGCTGCCAAGCTGTTTCTTTGGCCTGGCAGGGATGGCGAATGACTCTTGGGTCCACTACGATTGCCTAAGCTGAGTGCATGTGTAAATCTGAAGGATCAGGGATCTCCACACTTTCCAAAGGAAATCAGGAAAGTGACAAGTGTTTGTGCTTTGTTGATGTAAGGCTTGATACTGATCCCCAACAAACTCGCTTTCACCTAAAGGTCTGTGGTTCATTTAAACCTGAGAAAACAAAGGCCTTGACCATGCTTGCACGTAAATTCTGGCCAGATGGGTAGATCCAGGAGTGGTGCAGTTGCAGCTTCTTAGTAAAGCTTCTAACTTCTTTTTAACTTGATAAAAATGTGCGTCATGTTATCTGTGACGATGCACCATGTAACAGGCAAACCAAGTTACGCTCAAGCACCTTGGGACAACACACCACACCATTTGCGTCTGTAGATATATTCATGGGCTCTGGTCGACATAAGCTCATATGTGTTTGCAGAATTGGGGATCTAGTGGTAATAAGAAATTCAGCCAAAGTAAAACAGCCACATTTCAAAATGCCCTGACAAGTGCTTCTAGTTATACTTGTGCAATCTCATGGATGGTTGCAATGAATTATACCTAACTCATGAATGTTTTGTTTCCTTTTGAAATTTAGTTTTAATCTATGCACAACCTGATTAAAAGTAGTATCCAGAAGTTACCATTGATTGTGTTTCAGCAATATGAACTAGAGCAGATCAGGGGTCTCAATTTAGTTCCTAATAGATGAGTATGTACATTGCATAACCATCTTCATTGTAACAGACTCTTGCTGGCAAGCTTCCTGTGCATTCTGAAAAGCCATGGGTTGAGTGTGCATGGCAAATGAAGTGTCATTTTACTACAAAAAGCAACTGCCTCCACTTCCATGTTGAGGGTAGTTTGAACAGTTCCAGCCTCCAAATCCTAACTGGGTTCACACAACAAATCTGTGGTCTCCATGAACGACAATCTAGCACTTTTCATGAGAAGAATGCAAATAAATGAAAAAAATATTTAAATGCCAAGCATGTTAAAAAAAAGTTGAAGGTTTTGTTTAAAAACCAACAATAACAAAAAACTATGTGTTTATAGCTAAACAGATAGACGCCAGTACCATCTCAAGTTCTGTCTGCATAGTGTATTTCGAATTTTGCAGAGGTGACTACTGACAGTGCTAAAGCCGGCCAAAGATGCACATAAATGCTTTCTTCCGACAGACTTGCCCTTTCTTCTAAAGAGGGAATCAGATTTGGCTAGCTCACATTCTTTTACTGTGTGCCAAAAACAGTTGGAACAAGGGTGGGAAGAGTAGAACTTTTCAGTAAGAAAAAAGGAAATAAACAGCAATTCTACTGGCAGTTTTTTATAAATTACGTAAGTGTGAAAGACTGCGGCTGTAATGATGTTGCAACTTTGATATGACTGGTACATAATACAACTTCAAGGGAAACAAAATTAAAACAAAATTCATAACTCATTCCTTAAGCACGTTCCTCCAGTGACTGTTTTACTCTTCTCCTACATGTTTTGACAACAAGACCTATGTCTTTAGGTTCTAGGACCTAGAGTTAAAGGCGGCTCAGGGCTCGAGGCATTTTAATTCCAGCAGTTCCTGGAGAGCCACTCTAATTAAAACACTTCACCATCATGTGTATTAGGCCCCCGTAGTTTAAAAAATGACTGCCTGACACTTTATCTAAACCTCATTCTATCAGGTTTAGTTAAAGTGCCCCAGCAGCCATTTTTAAACCTGCAGGGGCTCATACATGGCCATGCTGGAGCATTCTAATTAGAATGTGGAGCAGACTCGATTCTAATGAACCAGCACATGTATGGGCACCCGAAGTGTTCTTCATCAGAAAAGGTCTGGGGAACTGATCCTTTTTGAGGGATGGATTAGCATCAGGGTTCAGGGAAGAAATACTTTTCTGGCTACACCATACTTCCTCGTTGGCTTACCTGTTCTGTGCCAGTGTAATGGACGGAGAAGCCAAGACATACACCATCCCTGCATTTTTGGCCACATAGCAAAGGATCAAACCATTTTATTAGTAGAGATTCTCTCCAACCTACAGGGACAAGCAAGGCAGGAAGCTTACAGCCTTTATCCATTTACTCTCCCATGCGCTTTAATGTGTATTAGCCCATTAAAGCATCACCAAAAACAGTGCTGTTTAGCTAATGTGCATTAAAATAGGCTAATGTGCATTTTTCTAGTACCTCACAACGGAGGTACTAGATTTAATGTGTATTACCTAAAGCTTATTATTAAATGTGTAGACATACCCCTAGGCAGCTAGAGTGCCAAGAAGCCCCAAGGAAGCATCTCAATCAGATGTCCCAAGAGGAGGTATTCTTAAATGATGTGGTCAAAAAACATTAGCATTTGTCACTAACACAGTGAGTAAGTGATAACACGACATAAGTACAGAATACACTATATAATTAAATCGGTTTTCCTAATGTGATTTCTAAGTGGTTCATGCTATTGGAGCATTCACAAGATGATCACGGTTCATCCTCATCTATTTCTATTACAATAATCACAATTATATCTATTATATTTTCTTCTTCAGTTTTGTTAAAAGAACAAAGATTTATGCGAAATTAGAGGCTGTAACTAACAACAGCAGAAATCTGTATATGCAATCAATGTAGTAGTTCAGAATGCATCCAAATATATATACTCCATATTGACATAGTATATGAAACCCATACTGATTTGGTATCCCCTCAAACTTCTGAAAGAACTAAATTTCATACGTAAGTCTTATCTGTCTACAATGGATCTGAACTGGATCTTGAACTCTGAAGACTGGATCCAGATCACCGTGTTGTGATTTAGGTCCCCCTTCAATCTAGAGCTTTGGCATTGGTGCAAAATAAATGGGGAGCATACAATACTTGCCTCCTGTCTGTGGCTGTTAATCTTGGCCCTCACCCTCAGGTTTTCTGCCACACAGATTAGTTTTGAAACATTTGGGTCTGACACTGAGCTTAAGGAAACAGCTGAAATAGCTCCAGCCAACAAATACTTTGTTATACTTAACCCAGATTTCCATGCACCTGGCTAAAAGGGCACATTGCTTTCATTACCTGAGAGATGTGAACTTGATTTTGTCACAGGTTTTAACCTAAAAACTACAATACAAAAAGAGCTTTGATATGGAGACTTGGGCACCCAGCCAATCTATTCTACAACATGCAATAGTAATACAATATGGCAAATGCTTTGCTAAGTGGAGATCTGCCACCTAGCAACCATGTGGAAGTGTTTTCTTCAGTAGCCTGAAACCCACTACACAGATTTTAAAGAAGAAAGTGGGGGGAGGGCCGGAGAGAACTGCATGTCTGCTGTGTGCCTCTGTGATCCCGACAACTGCTGAATGAGGACTTGGTTCTTGGGAAAAGGACATGAAGACTGAGAGACCTGTTAGATTCTCAGACTTTGCTATCGAAAACTGAACTTGTTTTAAGAAAAAATGTTTACATTAAAAAGGAAGAACCCTACTTTAGAAAGAAATTTTACCCTGACATTTCTGAGGAAAGTCTGAACACTGATAATGATCATTATTGTTCTGAGAGAGAGAGAGAGAGATTTATTCAATATAAAATTGTTAGTGGTGATATGATTACTTTGAGAATGTCAACAACAAAGATAAAGGCAGATTTAATAACCAAATGGATTATGAAGGCCTCCTAATGGATCCTCCCCACAGATGCATCCAGAATTATGGAATAAGGAGGATAAAAAGCTACACTTAACCACATAAACTACATATTTCCTCACACAGGCTGAAATAAAGCCTGCTATTTAAGCATATGCCTAGGTTTAAGCATAGGAATATTCCCACTAAAGTCATCCCATTGATTCACCTGGCTTGAAGTTAGGAACATATTTAGAGCCGCACTTCAAGAGGGACATGGAGAACCTGGAGAGGGTCCAGAGGAGGCCACTCGTATGGTTGGGGGCCTCCCTGGCCAGCCCTATGAGAGGCTGAGGGACCTGAATCTCTTCAGTCTCCGCAAGAGGAGACTGAGGGGGGATCTTGTGGCTGCCTACAACCTTATGTGCCTGCCACCAGCAGGGACTCGGGGAAAGTCTGTTCACCAGGGCCCTCCCTTGGAGTCACCAGGAACAATGGCCACAAGCTGAGGGAGGATAAGTTTAGGTTAGATATTAGGAAGAACGACTTCACTGTAAGGGCGGCCAGAGCCTGGAATAGGCTTCCTAGAGAGGTGGTGCTCTCACCTTCCCTGGAAATCTTCAAGAGGGGACTGGACAGGCACCTGGCTGGGGTCTTATGACCCCTGCCAGCTGCCCATGGCAGGGGGTCGGATGATCTGTCTAGGTCCCTTCCAACTCATTGATTCTGTGATTTAGGCACCTGCCTGAATAGATGCTGTGGCAGAACAGCACAAACAGTAGAAACAGGTTTGCTACATTTCAAACCATTCTTTTCCACAGACCTCAAGTCCTGAATTCAAGTCATTTGACTGAAAAAAAAATCAAAACAAAAGAGTCATATTAAAACTATTTTAATATTAAAGTAAATATTATTTGTTCTAAGCCTTTGTAATGGGTGTGCCAAGGCTCTCTGAAACAGAATATAAACAAAAACATTAACAAGAACAAATAGGGCGTGTCCACACGAGCACACACGTGCCTCTTGCCCCACCTCAATCCCCTTTGAGGTGGGGTAACAGGCACACGCGGGAACAAAGAAATGTTTCCCGCGCTGCAAACTTGCAGCATGGAGAGAAAATTAGACCCCTCCAGGGGTCTAAAAAAAGCAAAGTATAAAAAAGCGGGGCAGGGCGCGGTCCCCTGACCATGCCCTGAGACAACCAGAGGCTGGGCCTTCCATAGAGATGCTCTGACTGCCAGAGTGTCTCTATGGTTGCCCCTCACCCTGGTGCTGAAACACCCAGCCGGCCAGGCCACGTGTTTCAGCACCAGGGCTCCGGTGCCAGTGAATAAGGGGTCGGAGGGGCTGGAGGGGGAAAGGGACTGTGGGGGGAACCCCCGGCAGCCACGCATACTCCCCAGCCCCCCCCCCTCCTGCCGCCAGTCCCCCTGAGGCCCCTGACCTCTTCCAGAGCTGTCCCATCCACCAGCCAGCCCCCCCAAAGCCCCCCCAAAACCCCCACCCCTACCCTTGGTTGCTACCAGCCCCCCCCGAACCTCCCGAGCCCTGCTGGGGCTCGCCCCTCCCTTCACCAGCCCCCTGAGAACCCCGGCCCCTGCCCTGTCCAGCCCCATCCCCCCGCCAGCCCCCCCATCCTTGCCCTCCCATACTTTAAAAAAAAACAAAAAAACCCCCGGCACTTACCAGCAGTTGGAGGTGCCTTGTGGCTGCCTGGGGGCCCCGCCTGCACAGTGCAGAGCAGGGTGACAGCCCCAGCAGCCCCAACCTGAGCCGTCCTGCCCCTCCACTGTCCTGTGCTGCCCGGGGGGCTCTGCCAGGAGGCCCCGGAGCCCCTCCACCCCTGCTTCTCAGGTAAGCAGAGGCTCTTTTTTTCCATTTTCTTTTCTTTTTCTGGTTTTTTTTTTTAAGTGATGGTGCCTGGGGTTGTGGGGGCAGCCTTGGGGGCCTGGGAGTGCAGGTTGGGGGTGCGGCTGGGTGGGGAAGCCATTGGGGGGGGTCTGGGGAAGTGGGGGCTTGGGGCTGAGAGGATTAGCCATTGGGGGCTCTGCAGCAGCTGGTGGGGGATAAGGCCAGGTGAGGCAGCAATTGGGGGGTTGGAGAATGTAGGCCTTGCAGGGGGGTGGTAGCACCTGTGGGGGCCATTTGGCCCCCATTGGGGGGGCCATACCCCTTGTGTGGGGGATGAACCCCCTGGGCCATACCCCTTGTGAGAGTCCCAAACCCCCTGTTGGGGGTATGAACCCCTTTGGGGGGGGGCCGAACCCTTTGTGTAGGGGACAAAACCCCTGTTGGGGGGCTGAATCCCCTGTTGCAGGAGTGTAGCTCTTGTGTGGGGGCTGAACCCTCTGGCGGAGGGGCTGAACTTCTTGTGTAGGGGCTGAACTCCATGTTGAGGGGCAGTAGCCCTTGTGTGGGGGACCAACGCCTTGTGTGGAGGCCATCACCCCATGGCAGGTCAACAAAATATGTATTCATGAATTCATGAAACCTGTATTTAGAGTTCACTTTATTATTATGATAAGAGACTTGCTTTAACACTTTAGATATATCATAGTTTCATAGTAGCTAGAGTCGGAAGAGACCTAGGTAGATCATCTAGTCCGACCCCCTGCCTTGGCAGGAAAGAGCACCGGGGTCAGATGACCCCGGCAAGGTGCTCATCTAACTTCCTTTTAAAAATCCCCAGGCTAGGAGCCTGCACCACTTCCCCTGGAAGCCAGTTCCAGGCCCTAGCCGCCCTGACTGTGAAGTAGCACCTCCTAATATCTAATCTAAACCTACCCTCCGCCTGCTTGTGACCGTTATTCCTGGTCACTCCTGGCAGCACATGGGGGAACAGGGACTCCCCCAATACCTGCTGATCCCCCCGACCAGTTTGTAGCAGGCCACAAGGTCCCCCCTTAACCTTCTCTTGTGGAGGCTAAACAGGTTCAGGTCCCGTAGCCTCTCCTCATAAGGCCTGCCCTGCTGACCCCTGATCATACGAGTGGCCCTCCTCTGGACTCTTTCCATATCGTCCACGTCCCTCTTGAAGTGTGGCGCCCAGAACTGGACGCAGTACTCCAGCTGCGGCCTGACCAGCGCCGCATAGAGGGGGAGGATCACCTCCCTGGACCTGCTCGAGATGCATCTGTGGATGCATGACAGGGTACGGTTGGCCTTCTTGACTGCCTCCCCACACTGCCGGCCCATGTTCATTGTGGAGTCAATGACGACTCCAAGATCCTTTTCCATCTCCGTGCTGGCAAGAGGGGAGTTCCCCAACCTGTAAGTGTGGTGCCGGTTCTTCCTCCCCATGTGCAACACCTTGCACTTATCAGTGTTAAACCCCATCCTATTCTCATCCGCCCACCGTTGCAACCTGTCAAGGTCAGCTTGTAGCCTATTGCACCCTTCTAGTGCACCCACATCCCCCCACATCTTAGTGTCATCAGCAAACTTGAACAGGGTGCTTTCTACCCCCTCATCCAAGTCACTGATGAAGATGTTGAACAGTGCGGGCCCGAGGACCGAGCCCTGCGGAACCCCACTGCCCACGTCCTTCCAGGTCGAGAAGAACCCATCCACTACCACCCTCTGGGTGCGGCCCTCCAACCAGTTAACGACCCATTTGACTGTGTGGGCATCGACACCACAGTCTCCCAGCTTTTTGATGAGGACAGGGTGAGAGACAGTGTCGAAAGCCTTCAGGAAGTCCAGAAAGACTACATCCACAGCAACCCCTGCGTCTAATGATTTGGTGACCTGATCGTAAAAGGCCACCAGGTTGGTCTGACAAGACCTGCCACTGATGAACCCATGTTGGTTGCCCCTGAGCATGCATTCCCCCGCAAGGCCCTCCTGGATGTGTGCCAGGATAATTTTTTCAAAGAGCTTACCCGGGATTGAGGTAAGACTAACTGGCCTGTAATTTCCCGGGTCCTCTTTTTTTCCCTTTTTGAAGATAGCGACCACATTGGCCCTCTTCCAGTCCTCCGGCACCTCACCAGAGCACCACGAGTGCTCATAGAGCCGCACCAGGGGTCCCGCAATGACCTCAGCCAGTTCCTGTAGAACCCTAGGGTGAAGATCGTAGGGACCAGCGGACTTGAACATGTCCAGCCTCTCCAGAAGTACCCTAACTAACTCCTCGCTAACCCCTGGCCCAGGCGTGTCTCTCCCGGGGCCCGAGGGGGGCCCAGCAGGGAGGTGGCTGAACTGGTCCCTACTTAGGAAGACAGAGGCAAAGAAATCGTTAAATATGTTAGCTTTGTCATCTGGCATGATGACTAAGTTGCCCATCGTGTCCTGCAGGGGCCCCACATTACCCGGGACCCTCTTTTTACCCCCTATGTATTTGAAGAAGGACTTCTTATTGTCCTTAATCCGGGAAGCTAGTCCTATCTCCATCTCTGCCTTGGCCTTCCTGACTGCCCCCCTACATCCTCGGGCGACTGTAACATAGTCCTTCTTGGTGATGACCCCATCCCTCCATTGGGTGTATGCCTCCCTTTTAGCAAGGAGACATTCCCGGATGCTCCTAGCGAGCCATGGGAGTTTATGTGCCCTCCTGCTCCCTTTGACCCTTGTTGGGATTACCTCGTACCTGTTCTCCAGATGGACCTCCGCTGGCAGACTGTTCCAGACCTTGGGGGCTCAGACAGTAAAGAAATTCTTCCTTGTGTCCAGCCTTAATTGGTCTCACAGTAGTTTATGACCGTTTAACCTCGTCATCCCTTGGGGCGCTCTGGTGAACAAATGTTCCCCCAGATGCTGGTGGTCACCCCTGATAAACTTATAGGTGGCCATCAGATCACCCCTGAGCCTGCGCTTTTCCAGGCTAAAGAGCCCCTTGGCTCTCAGCCTGTTGTCATAAAGTCTGTTTTCCTGACCTCTGATCATGCGCGTGGCTCTTCTCTGGACTCTCTCAAGCTTCTCCACATCCTTTTTGAATTGTGGAGCCCAAAACTGGACGCAGTACTCCAGCTGCGGCCTCACCAAGGCCGAGTACAAGGGGAGAATGACGTCCCGGGATTTGCTTGAGAAGCATCTATGGATGCAAGCCAGCGTTTTGGTCGCTTTACTGGCCGCAGCATCGCATTGCAGGCTCATGTTCATTTTGTGGTCAATGATGACCCCCAAGTCTCTTTCTTCCATAGTGCTAGCCAGTGTAGCACTGCCAAGCCTGTAAGGATGCTGCAGGTTTTTCTTCCCAAGGTGGAGAACCTTGCATTTTTCGGTGTTAAACACCATCGGGTTCTCATCCGCCCATTTGCTGAGACCTGCCCAGGTCAGCCTGGATCACCCGCCTTTCATGATAACTTACTTGGTAAGGAAATAGATGAAAGGAGAAGCAAAATTAATTTTCTGAAAATTATTTTTAAAATATGCAACATTAACACACGGAACTGCGAAAGTATGATTAGCAAATGAATTTTCTGTTCCATTTTTAAATTTGGGGTACTTTTCGCTTCATATTCTGTAGGTGAGTTATGCTTCTGTTTCAGTGTAATTTATTTTTCCTGCTTCTGACCCACGTAATGTGTTGTGTTTCCCCATTTTTGGTGGGAAGTGAAACAAGGTGATGTGTTTGTACACAAGATGAGCACACTTTTGTCCTTTTTTGAGAAACATTCCATTTCACTAATTTTCATTTTTGTGTTTTTTCATGTTGGCCTTTTTTCAATTTTTGTTTTGCTTGGATTATGTCATGTATAAGAATTTCATTTTTTTTTACTTTTATCTGTTTGCAAATGCAGTTGTCTCTTTTCCATATTTTGCTTTTTCCCTTATATGGGTGCATCCACACATGCAAACACATGCTCTTGCAGAAGCTCAAATAGAAGTGGTGCAAATTTGAGCTGGGGCTTTTTGCACTTTGTTGTGGAGAAAATTGTGCCACTAGGGGTAAAATAACCCTGCCTGGCTCCTACCGGATCATCAGCCAGGGGGAGCTAGAGCCCGGGGCCAGCACCTGTCCTGGCCACAGCAGTATAAAAAGCTGCCCCGGCAAGTAGGTCACGGATACCAGCTCTCAGGAGCTTCTAGGGCCCAGCCAACTGGTACCTGGGGACACTACCTCTTGTGCCAGCTGGACTGCTGAAGCAGCCCTGAAAGTTCCCTGTACCCTCTACCCACTGCAGCAGTTTGGAACTGGGGGCTGCTGTCTGGCTGTGACCTGCTGTGCACCTGCCAGACTCGGATGGGGACTGTAGAGCCAGTAGAGGCATCTGCCCCACTGGGCCAGCTGCCAGTGGACTGCGGTTGCAGGGTTGGATTTTGTGCCCCCTGCCATTTGTGCCCCCTGCCCGGGCACGTGGGCAGCTATCAACCTGAAGATGTTCTGGGTGTGGTGGCCTGCTTTGAACTGTCAAAGCATGTCCTCTTGGCCCCAACTGGCCAGGAGGTCAGCCACAGCCAGCTGGGTCTAAGGTGCCAGCTCTGAGCAGGCAGGGTCCTGCCACTGGCCTCCCTAGCAGGAATTCTGGTGTTCCCTATTGGAAAACTGAAAAATCCCTGATTAAAAAAAAAATTCCAAAATCACTCTCTAAAATACCCCCAAACCCATGTTCCTCCACAAGTAAAACAAAAGACCACTATAAAAAGAGAGAGAGAGCATGACAGCGAGAGAGTGAGAGCGATTGTTGGACAATGTTTTATTGGGGGGGCAGGGACTGGGGACTCCTGCACCTGTCCTGTAGGTATCCGCCTTAGGACCCTGGAGGAACGGGTGCAGAGGCTCCTGGAGGAGGTTAGCAGGCTGAGGGGAATCCGTGAGGCAGAGGAGGAAATTGATAGGTATTTTCTTTCTCTGCAGGGTGGTACGACCGAGGAGAGGGCAGACCGGGATGAGCCCTCCACTGTTGAGTGGCAGACGGTCTCCCGTGCCAGGCACCTACTCTGACCACCTTCAAGAGCAAATTGTATGCTTATCTTGCTGGGATCCTATGACCCCAGCTGACTTCCTGCCCTTTGGGTGGAGGACTGGACTTGATGATCTTCCGAGGTCCCTTCCAGCCCTAATGTCTATGAAATCTATGAAATCATACAGTGTAATAGAGTTTGTGTTGCATTAACATGGGGCTGTCCAATGTAAGGGGCAAAGGTCCACACACCCTGTGAGCTGCACGAACGAGAACTGGATTAGGGTGAGCCAAAGACACCCAAGTTGCTCACTGCACTGTGCATTCATGCAGGCAGCATGCTGCCACCTCCCCTGCACTACTGCGTGGCACACTTGCACAACCCTAGACTTACCTTCCACTCTCTTTGCTACATGTCACAGTGCCCTGCTCCCTTGGTTGGAGACTGGAAGTAGCAGCTGGAGGAAGTAGGGGAAACCTGGAGTCTCTGGCTGTTATTACAGCTGGAGCAATGCAGGACCCTGAAGGTCCCAGTATAACCCCTTGTGGGTCACATGCAGCCTACAAGAATAAATTTCAACAAAATAAAAAATAATACAGTAAAACAAATTAAAATTCTACCAATTAAAATGCATATATATTCAAATAAGAGAAAGATTCAAATCTTAAAGGAGGGAAAAAAGGAAACATGATAAGTAAGAGTTAACACTAACTTTGAATAGGAAAAGCTTAAAGGAGCTTTCTAAAAGTGACAAGACATTAAATCAGATAGATTTCAGTGGACAATGAGTTACATACCATGGGGCCCATCACAGTAGAAGTGCAATTGCCTGCCAACTTTGCTTGTTAAGATGGAAACTTTATACAACTTGAGATGTGTGAGTGCAGCTACCTGTCAATAAAATGCTCAAGGAGTAGTTCCAAAGTAACATGGGCCAATTCTTTTAGGTCTTTAAAAGAAAGACTAGGTACAATTTAAATCCAATCCAATATTTTTTAGCTGCCTTGAAGGATGTAGGACTGATACAATGAGCTTGTTCATGAAGGGTGCTTGGCATTCCAGCCATGAGCTACCCCTCCAGAGAAGCTAAACTGTAAGCATCTGTGTAGTTCTTACAGACTTCAATAAAATGACTAATAATGTAATAAAAACCAATGGCTGGAAGGTAAAGCCAAACAAATGCAAATTGGAAATTAGGAACATTTTTTCTTTTTTTGTAATCAATGAGGCTGATTGACCATTGGAACAAATTATTAAAGGACATGGTAGAGAGCAGTTTAAACCAAGAACTGGCCTTTCTGCAAGATATTCTTTATCTAAAAGTTATTGAGCAAGTATAATGGAATGACACTGTATGGGGTGAATCTTCTCTTATGTTTAATGTTAAATAGGTCCTCAAGGGCTTTCCTAGGTCAGGGCCAGAGCACACAGCATCCTGCAGGATCAGCCCAATGTGATGGTGATTAGCCAGTGAGAAGGCAGGGTAGATATACACCTTTCAGACTAAGATATATCTAGAGAGAGCACTGGTGCTCAATCACTAGCTTGCAGGCCAGATCAGACCCACAGAACCACTCTATCTAGCCCACAGGGTTCCCTATGAAGCCAAAATTTGACTGTGGTGGAACGGTGGCAATGATAATTGTCACTCCCTTACTGACAATTTTCTGGACCTATGGGGGAGCCCTGTGGGCTGAATAGAGAGGCCCTGAGTGCTAGATTGGGTGTATCAAGCTGAGCAGAGGTGGTGCAGCCTGGCAGTGTGGACTGGGCCCAGGAGAGGCAGCTCAAGGTCTAATCCTGTGGCACAACCTGATCCAGTAGTGCAGGGCCCTCTAGACATGGTATAGGCCCACGGGCAGTGTGGGGCCGAGAGGAGGCAAAGCATGGCCCAGAGGAGGTAATGCAGGGCTGAACAGAGGCAGCATAAGCAGAGGAAGTATCAGCCCAATCTGGCAGCTCAGAGCCAAGTGGAGGTGGCGTGGGAACCAATTGGGCCTGTGGATCAGCCCCATGCCACTCATCCAACCTGTGAGACCAGGAGATTGAATGCCGCTGATACAGAATGCCACTGATACAGATATATTACAAATAAATATCTCTTATTTAGTTAGTCTGTAAAATACATATCTATTCTTCCTTCTGCCTGACTTCAGAATAACATGGCTAACTACCTCTCTCAGATAAACCAATGAGCCACTGCATTTTCAGCAAGTTGAATTATGAAACTAAGAGCCCTAAAAGAATAAATTTACAAAAACTGAACTTGATCATCACATGGATATGCATTGCTTTTGTAATGTCATCACAGGATTTGTGGCAAGGAATTAAAAGAAACAGATTTCAATAGGGAGTGACTTACAATAAATAGCGTCCAACAAATTCCTGATACCAGCTATGGGATTTACAGACATAGCATCAGAAATATTTTTAAATAGTTCTTGTTATCAGTGAGATTTGGGACAACTAGAATAGTATCATCTTGTCTTAACAGTAATGCCACTTAAGAATTTGCAAATGAAAAACCTAGATAGAGAATCAGAAAGTTTGCAACATTGTATATGTTGATCTACATAACTGTGAAAAAGTCAGGTTTAATGTTAAGAATTAAATAATCTATTAAGTATAAGAATTACCACATGGATGTTCCTACTTCATTATTCAAACTAAATGTCTGCTACTCTTAGGACTGCAGAGCTACCTTAGATATGGAAGAGTAAGGTCTGTTCATTTACGAAGTTGGTTAAAATCAGTAAAACTATATTGATTCATTCCAGCTGAATCAGTAATTTCTAGTCAGTAATATTACTTGTATTCTGTCCATTTTTTCATATTATGTGTCACAACACAATTCTTAGTTGTCAACATATATTAAAAAATTGAAGTTGACCCTGAGTTTTAATCTCAGAATCTTTAATGTAGTTGATAGTGCATGAAAGTAAAACGAAGATACCTAGATTTTCAAATTAAATCAGGTCCCTCACAGACACTAATTATATTCAGGCAGTTATAAATTCCAGAACACTTACTGGATCTGGCATCCTATAATTATTCAGAATGCTATAGGACCTTTGGGCATGGAAAGAAAAATTACCTTAAAGTTGCCTTAAATAAATAGCTGGCATCAGATAAGTGATTATTATTGTATGTGAATTATTTGGTATATTCTCTTCCATTTATTATCCACATGTACCAAACATGCCTAAACACAATATGTTCTTCCAGATCAATTCTGTATGTACTAAGTGCTTAACTTAAACAGCATATGGATGTTGACATGAATTGTTAACTCAGTGATGTGCATTTTTCTGTGTAGAAGTTGAGAGGACAACATCTCATATGCTGATTATTTTTGCATAAAATGCTTTATGCCTCCACAATACTTACACTCAGTGCTATTTGTATCTGCTTTTAACTAGATGGACAAAATAATTACATAATAATGTTCATTATAATACAATTATTAGAACTAGGTACAGACATTCAAAAAGCCAGAGGCTGAATCCATTCAATCTTTGCAGGTTAGTCTAAACTGCATAACTTGAACTGAGAAGCAAGTGAACAGACTTTCACTTTCAATTCCAGAAATGCTGTCACATCCTTGCAGTGGCTCAGGCCAGAAGCTGGAAGGTGCTAGAGCATACCTCCCTGCCTGCCAGCCACTGCCAAAGGGAAGGGAGGTTGCTCCAAGGCTTTTACCCCCTCCCTCCTCAAGCAGAAGGGGCATGGCCAGGCCCTAGTCTGGGGCTAGCATGCTGAGGCGAAGGGGAGGAGGATTTAAACCCTCCTCTATGGCCCACATGGGACCCAGCCTGGGGCCAACAGTGAGCGGGGGGGGACCCCTGCCTGGGCTACCATGCTGAGGGGAGGAAGGTGGGGCTAAACCCCATCCCTGACCAGCAAAGGACCCCAATCAGTGTGTGCCTGGTGGGAGGGGTGGGGCATCCCCTGCCAGGCTTTTGCCCCCCTCCTCCCTGCTTTGAGGGAAGTCCCTGCCAGGCTTTTGCTTCCCCCTGGCCACTTAAGGGGAGAGGAAGGCAGCTCCTACCAAGGTTTTGCTTTCCTTACTCCCTGCTTGAGTGGAGGGAAAGGTCCACAGCCATGCCCCACCCAGGGCCAACAGGCTGAGGGGGAGAGACGGGGGTTTAACTCCCCCCTCCCTGGCTGCACAGGACCCAACCAGATCTGCTTGGGCAGGGGGGAGAGGAGGGGGAAACAGCTCCTGCCAGGCTTCTGCCCCCCACTCCCTGCACGAGTGGGGGAGAGCGCTGCCAGGGTTTTGCCTCCCCCTGCCCAAGTAGATCTGGCTGGGGTCCCATGAGAGCATGGTAGGGGGTTTAACCCCCCCCTTCCTCCATTACCCCAGCATGCTGCCCTGGGGCTGAGGCATGGCCACACCCTCACTTTCTGCTTGAGTGAGGAAGTGACAAATGCCTGGCAGGGGCTGCCCCACAACTCTGTCAAGTGGGGAGCAGGGGAGGGGCAGAAACCTGTCAGGGGTCCCATGTGGATCAGGGATAAACCTGCTTATTGCCTCCTGAGCATGCAAGCCACAGGCTAGGGAGTGGCCACCTCCCCACCTCCTTCCGCTTGAGTGAGGAGGGAGAAAACCCTGGCAAAGACTGCCCTCTCCCCCTGCTCAAGCAGTGAATGGGGGGCACAGAAGTGTGGCAATGTACCCCCACTGGCCATGGAGGAGGTTTACTCCTCTCCCCCGACCTCAGCCTGCCAGCTTCAGGCTGGGGTGTAGATACAACCCCCCACCCCTACTCCACTTGTGCAAGGAGTGAGGGGCAGGTCAAAAGCCTGACAGAGGCTGCCTGCACCAGGCAAACTTTGCCTAAAGTCTGGAATGAAGGAGGGGAATAAAGGAGGGGGTGTTAATCCATCTCCCTCCCCACTTCAGCATGTGCACCCCAGGTCAAAGTGTGGCCATGTCACCTGCTCTCCAGTTGAATGGGGTGGGGAATGGGGGCCTGACACAGGTTTCCCGCCCCAAGGCAAACTCCAGCTGGGGTCTGGGGCCTCCTTCCCCTTTGGCTCAGAGTGCTGTCCCAGTGTTTGCCCACATTCCCTACCCCCGCTGCTGGAGTAGCAAGTGAGGAAAAGCCAGGCAGGGGTTGCTGCACTCCTGCCAAGCAGACCCCAGATAGGGTCCTAAGCAGGTGGGAGAGGGGGATTTAAACCCCTCTCCCTCCCCTCTGCCTCAGTGTGATGGCCCCCTCTGATGCCTGGCCACATCCTTGCCCCCTCTGCTCAAGGGAAAAGCCAGGCAGGGGCTGTTCTGCCTCAGCGGGGGTCCTGTGTGGGCGGAGGAGGGAGCTTAAAGCCCCCTCTCCCCCTGCCTCATTCTGATAGGCTGGCCATGCCCCCTGCTCCAGCAGCAAGCAGGGAAAAAGCCTGTGAGGTGCTACTCTGCCCCCAGCAGACGGACCCTGGCTGTGGTCTGGAGCTGGGATTTTCACCCCCTTCTCAGCCAGCGATAGTGCTCAAGATAGGGAGCAGAGGGGTGGAGCCACCCTAGCTCCACTGGAGCAGACAGTATTGCCCAGCCCAGAGCTGCAAAGCATCCTGGGATCTGGGGTGGCTGTGATTTAACTTGAACGAGGAAGGGGTCTGGCAAAGAAGTTCCATAAACTGGTTTGACCTAAATCAGTTAAGTCTAATACTGCATACAACCAGGTTTATCTTAAACAAGTTTCAGCCATTTTCAAATTGGTTTATGTGCACTGAACTTCTGGTCTATTATAGATTTAAACTGGTTTCTGATCACTTAAACTGATTATATGTATCTTCTGTCCTTAACCTAGAAATGTTAGGTCTATCATCTCTTATGTCTATGTGAATACAATGGAGCTTGACTTTCATTGCTATTTAGATGCAAATAAGAAATGGATAATGTCTCAGGATAATGACCAATAAGAAACACTGAAATAAAGATAGAACTTATGTTGTTTATAAGTTTTGATTTTAATACTTTTGCTAATTCCTTGAATAAAGAACTATGTTCTTTAAAATAAATATGTAAATAATTGTATGTAACTTTGTAGGAAGATATTTATCTTTGTAGAAAGATGGGGCCATTATTTCTGGTAAAGACCCTATGAAAGAGTGAAAGACAATTTAAAAATTCTGAGACTCTCACACAAATTCTCCAAGTTATCATGGAGTTGGCATTTTTCTTTGTCTTGCCATGGTGTTTGCTGGCACATAGCTGTATAACTCTACAAATGGCCCAAGAACTTCAGGAGTATGTTGCAACTTAGGGCATTCACAGAGGATGTCATGATACCACAGTTCCACATCCTATTCATGTTATGGAATAAGAACCTGTGAGAATGAACAATAATAGTACCAATGATAATTCTGGTGGGTATGCCATGAGATATACCATTTTGGATGATATCCCATACTCATGACTACCTCCCAACCAATCATGCCCCTAAAACATGCAGAGCTATACAGATGTGCCGCAGAAAGTCTGGGTCCTGGTTATGGGCAATTGGTGCTTCTGGAGTCTGGGGAGGCACACGCAGAAGCCACTGACTGTGTCAGTGGCAGGGATGGAGCTGGCAAGTATCTGCAGATGCCAGCAATGGCGTCAACGACGGGGGCAGATCTGGTAAGCTCCCACAGATGCCACCGGCAGTGTCAGCAGCGGAGGCAGAGCTGTTGAACAGATGGTACCGGCAGTGTCAGCTGTGAGGTTGGCCCTGTTCGGGGGGGACATTCCCCCATGTGCCTCCCCTACCAGTCGCCTATGGTCTAGGTGACAAGTCATGTAAGCTCCTCACTCTACTCCCTACCTGCCAACCTTCCACTAGATGGAATCTTCATCTTCATTTTAACTCACCCATGCCTAAAGAGAGGCAGAATGGAATTGTTCTAAGGAGAAATGTTCAATTGCTTTTGATCTACAAACAATTAATAGTATATTTAATTAGGATCCACAATTTGTGTTTATACAAATTGCTACTGAAATTACATACAACATATTTTATTCTTTTTAAAAAATCCTTGACACTGACAAGCTTTTCACAGTCATCCAAAAAAAGGGCTGACTATCCTCAGAAGATTAGCATGCATGAGTGAATAAGACTCCCACTTTCTCACCAACATCTCACCACAGGAACAGGGATGACAGAGGTCACTACAAACTTAACAAAAATAAGGCATAAATGTGAGGCATCCAGACCACTGGTGAAATACTTCTGTTAGCACTTTCTTCACTCTGTCAGGGACATTAACCTCTAGGGAGCCCTCCTGCGGTGGGAGCTGAATATTACTAAAGGGTACGCTTGTCAAATGCAATAGCATAGGTGTTCTAAGGCACGCTCAAGAAATATATTCATACACTGAACAGTATATAGTGAATAGAAAGGGAAAGACCCTCATAGGCCTCAAAGTTTTCACTTTTGTATGAATGCAGACTGTGAGCAACCTTACTGTGAGGGCTAGTTAGCTCTGGGAAACCTGGTACGTCAAAAACTACGTTTTGCTACTATTAGGATTTCCTCGTAAATGTTTCTCTTTCAACTGCCCAAAGACTAATCAAGAAAGCTATTATACTATGCAATAGTAAATTAAAGGTGAATGGTGGTACTATCCTGTATACATAGAATGGTGGTACTATACTGTAAAGACCCTGTGAGTATTTGTATCTGAGCTCCTTTTCTGAAAATACTGTAATTAGAAATGTGCAATTTGTTTTCCAGCAAAATAAGTTTTGAAAGTTTATCTCATTTACTCATTTTTTTTCTTTTGAAGTTTTGCTCAATTTTCCTGATCTTGGATGGAAAACCATCAAAGAAAATCCAGTGTGGCAGGTAGTGTTATTGGCAGTTCAGTAAATGCCACTCTTCCCTGCAAGAGTGGTATAACTGGTCACTAATGGAAGCTTCATCTTCCTGTAAAGATGTGAGACCAAAGCCCTGAATACTTTAGCTAACAAAAGATCCCAAAGATTTTTGACCCCTCCAGTGTAGTCCCCTCCACAACTGGAAAGGAATTCAAGATTCTCAAGTGTCATCATTCTCTCTTGTCAGCAAATATTTAATAACCCTATTGGCAAGGTGTACTTTTCATCCCCTTCTAGTAGCTGGTGCACATGGAGAATAACAACCTACTATAATTCAGTGGCAGAGATCTGCAATGTGTTTCTAACAGCTGCAACATCATTGATGACATCCGTGTGTCAACTGGATGTCATGTGTACACTACAGCTCTAAACTACTTAATGGCAATATAGAATAGTATTTGTTTGCATTCGGTTGACCAATATTTGGGTAAAAGCAGAAGTGGTAAACAAAATGAGCAGGTGAGAGCGTGTCGTAAGTGGAAATAATTTTAGAAGTGCAAGAAAGATGGAACAAAATAAATAGGGACCTACAGAAATTGGGGCAGGCTGCCAATTTCACAGGCCAAATATGGGGCCGCCTTTTTTGCAGGTTTACCCCAACAAGGTCCCTCATACCTCTGATTGGCTGAGGGGCCCCGGTGGTGGATGATCACTGCAGTTTAGCTGAGAGGGCTGTCCATCATGCAGCCCCCACTGCTCACTGCTGATTGACAGAGAGTGGTGGGGCCGCATGATGGGTAACCCTCTCAGGCAATCAGCGGAGGGGGGAGGGGCAGCTGCTATCTTGGTTGCTACCCTTTGTGCTGGAGCTCCCCCACCCCCTGGTGGGCTGTGCAGCAAAGCCGCAGCAGGAATGAGGGCTGCTGGCTCCCACTAAGAAGCCAGAATTTTATTTTTAGTAAGGGGTTTTTTATTATTATTTCACAGATCTCATGGACAATGCCCAATGTTGCAAATTCCATCAAATCCATGAAATTGCAAGTTAAGTAGGTCCCTAAAAATAAATCAGTCTAAAAGTCACTAAGGTTGTATACAGGCATTACTTTAGATCAACCTAAGTGGAATTAGACCAATTTGAATGCCTGGTTGTACAGATGTACAGAGGGCATAAATCACACCAAAATTAACACATACAATTCAAGTTAGTTCACCTGATTCGGTGCAATAACTTAGACTGAGGTTGGGTTAACATGATCTTGTGAATACCTCTATGCATTTGCAGGGCAGCCCTGGGGCTGGGAAAGCCCGACCGCTCACCCCAGCTCTGGGGCTGTACTATTTCCATTCCCCTAACCCTGACTGATATAATTTTACCTGCTTGACCAGGCAACAAACCCCCTTCCTCCCCCCCACTGACCCACCAAACCCCCACTGGACCCACGAGTCCTCCCCATTGACACCTGACCCTCCCAAAAACCTAAGTGCACATTATGCGCACAACACATCTCCCAGAACCAGTGAACAGATACACACACTACTCCTGGCACTGGTAAACTCCTGCACATGGACACTCCTGATCTGGATGTAGGCATTTTAAAATAGGCTGCCTGCACCAAGACCAGGTACAGCAAATGTTTATTTGTGCCAGATGTGCAATGTGTGGTGCCACCTCTTTGTGGCACCAAAAACTGCACATGTTGCATGTTAAGCCATGTATGGCACTGCTAATATTCAGTGTGGGGGCAAAATTTGCTACTAGGAATTCCCAGTAGCAAAAGAACCCTGGAAAAATGTGGCACAAAGCACATGAAAATAGTGGGACAAAAATAGTGGGACAAATTCAGAAATGGCAAAGCAGGCAGCCTAGGGCCTGCCTAGGGCTGCCTGCTCCCCTGTCTTCACGTGCTGTAGAGCCCCTGTGCTAAGCACCAGGGGAGCACCAGGCTATTGTGGGCAGTGCCCAGCTCCTCCCAGCTCCCAGCCAGACTCCATGTGCTCTGAGGAGAGGGGAGGCAGGGAGCCAGCCAGGGAGCAGCGTGTAGAGATGGGGGAGCATGTTAAGGGGCATGTGCTGTGGCACAAAGTACTATTTGTGCTGCTGCAAGCGCACACCCCTGCTCCTCTGGACTCAGCTTTAGAGTACATTTAGTCATTCGATGCTGGTTAGATCTGATTTAGCACAAGATACAACTTGAGCAAGGGTTAAAAATAGGGATGTCAATATTAATTAGAGTAGATTCTATTAGGAACATATTTTCAGAGTATTGGCTTTATTTAGTAAGCTTTTTTGATACTGAGCTAAGCAATAAAGTATAGAAATCCAGGCTCACCTCAGAATCTTTGCTCTCCAGCCTGGAACGATGTTTCTTGCTGAATGGGCCATTGGTAGATGAACCAAGATAAGTGTTATTTAAAACTCAATTTTAGACCTAGATAAAAAGTCCTTTCCCCTAGCAGGATGGCCACCTGTTAGAGGCTTTTTAAGAGTTTAGGACTTAGAGAAATTTATCTTAATTTCTTTCACATTTTAGTCAAATTATTTGATTAATTTATATTTTATAAATTCTAATAATTTGCTTTATATGTCTTTGACAACCTTAATGTTCTGGTGTACTTTGTTCTTAAAATATGCTATTAAAGGGTTTTGTGATTCATCAGAATGAAAGGCACTAAAATTAAATCATTATGGATTCAGCTATCTATTGTAGTAGCATCTAAGAGCTCCATTAAGGGCCCATTCTGCTACTTTATGTCTAAACACAGTTGCTAAAATCACTTTCAGAGTTTATTATTAAGTCCTAACACTCAATTCCCATTTATGTCATTGGAAATGTTAATCTCTACGGAAGGTGTTCAGAACATAGGTTTATTCCAAACTTTTAAAAATACACATACCTTTCTATGTCCAGACAAAGAAGCACACTATAATCTCACTCCTCAGGTACTTTTACACACAAATCCCAGAGCGGGAAAATATTGTGAAAAAATACCTCACTGATCATAACCGCTTTGTATTCAAATGATAAAATATATAAATTCTAAAGCCATGTAGTCAGGTTGGGAGAATATATCAACTTGAACTGAAGGTGAATCAACTTGAAAGTAATACAGAATTATGAAAAAGGAACCACAAACCCCTATTGCTACAAGAATATATATTTACAAATACACATAAACACTTGGAGAGTGGAATTAAAAACATGCCACTTAAAACAGTTTCAAATCAGTATGGCATGACGATAAGTTACACACATAACTACAAATTAGCTGATTTATATTTAACAGACTTCTCTTGTGGTTTATTCGTACCATATATCAGTTGGCAATGTATATTTATTATCCCTAACAAGTTTTAGGGATTGATGAATGGTGCAATTTGCTAACTATTAAATGAATGAGGTATTTCTGGTAGGCCATATCTTACGTCCTTGGCAACATTTAAAACAGGATCTTTCCATGTTATTCCCTTCAGAGAAAAATGTCAGTCATAGCTGGAGTAGAGGATATACAGATAAGAGGTTAATTGTGGACTAAATGAAGAACAGTACAATTAAGGAAGTAAGTAAGACTAAGATGATACTATATAAAAATAGAAATATATATTTACTAGCTAGGATATAGATATTAAACATAAGGATAAACTTCTCAAAAGTTACTTAGTACTGTTTTCAAAGATGACTAAGGCCTAGAACCTCCATGTAGACTGAACCAATAAGGAAGTGAACATACATTCACTTTTGATTCAGAAATGCAGCCACATGCCTGCAGTGGCCCAGGCCAGGAACTGGAGGGTGCTAGAATATGCCTCCCTGCTGAGCTGGACCAGACAGCTTGGGCCAAGGCTAGCCCTCCCACCCTGCAAGAAGGAGATGGGGCTGTGGGGGAAGTGCGAAGCATTCTGGGATGCTGGGGGATTGCAAGTTAACTTGAATCTGAGGGGATCTGGAACAAAAGTTCAATAAGATGATTTAACCTAAATAAGTTGAGTCTGACACTACATCCATCCATGTTTATCTTAAACTGTTTTTAGCTATTTTGAAATTGGTTTATGTGCACTGAACTTCTGTTGTATTATAGAGTTGAACCAGTTTATGTGTAATTTCTGTCCCTAGCCTAATGGTGCATCATCACAATAGAATGAAATCCCAAACAAAAATAACCTGAGTAAAATGGAGAAATAATGATTCACCAACCAGTGACCATGTGGTACAAAACAACACTGCACAGAGATACCCCAGTTAGTTCTGGAACCAGAAGTGGTCTACTTGTGTTTGTGGGTCATCAATTGTGGCTAATAATTTCATTACTCTGGGAACAGGACTAGGCTAATATGACTAAATTACATCCAGTTCCAGAGCCAGTCCATGCAGATATATCTTAGCTACATCTATATAGTGCTGCCTTGCACTGTATAGACATCCCTTAAAAGTGCCAAATATAAAAGATAAAAATATTATTTTGGGTAGGTATCTTTCCACCTGAGAAGGCCTATGCATGACATAACTCAAGGTGAAACTTACTGGTCCTCAGGACAACGCGAGAGTTTTTTTGCATGCTTCTGAATGTTACACACAGTGCCACAAAAGGGTTATTCATTCATTCTATCCTGTTTCTCATCTTAGCATTTCACTCTTCTAAATACCACAATGAAACATGCACTGCTTTCTGAAAACTTAGTATTTATCTAATCTTCTTTTGATCAAATCATAAATCCTGATCTGGGTACAGATGGAATGCTAGATGTATTTCCACTCAAAGACATAAAAATGATAAAATGCCAAAGGTTTTGCTTTTCTTAAAAGTTTTGTTAGCCAGATGTGATTGTCATTTCAAAAGAAACGGGTGAATGGAATACTAGCTAGATCCTTAGAGACTATCGGCAATGACATGAATGTACAGTATTATTAGTAATTTTCCAGGTTAGCCCAGAAAAATTCAACACTTTCCCTTACAGAAATTTGGAGACAACAGCCTTTTTAAATAGAAAAGTTTAATTTGTGGGAAATCTGAAATGCAAAGAACTCTCCCACGTGAAAAGGGAATAATTTTTCATTTACACACAACAGCTCTGCCTGCTTGGTTTATTTGGGCACTAGAGACAGATGCAGGAGTTTAGGGATTATTACAACAAGCAATGTAGTATACCAGGTATTAAAACAAACATGAAGAAGCACATTTTCAAGCTGTTAAAGTCATAAGCTGCATACAACAAAGCAGGAAAAATGTTTCTGTGACTTGAATAGCATTGTGAAATCTTAATCTACACTAGAAAAAAGACAATATTTATTTCAAGCCTATGGACAGTAAAAATCTCAATTGTCTAATGGAGTTGACAGAACTGAGAGAGACTCTTTTAATGTTAGTTTTGGAGGACTAAAAAGGCATGCTATAGAAAGTGCATGCTAGAAAAAGGAGTTTAAAATAACTAAAAGCTAGTGCACAGTGGTTCTGAGAGTCTTACAACAGGATGCACTGCTTTGTGTTCTTGGATTTAGTACAAGTCTTTTAAAAGTTTTCTTTCAAAGAAGAGTTATTTTATTGTGTACTTTATTATCTTAGATTAGTACAGTGGCTCTTAATGACATCCTTATGTAAGAAATATTTTCTGTTATGTCTCCAAAAACATGCAAATAAATATCCTTAAGATTCAGTTAACCCCAGCTTGTAGTCTGGCTTTGATGTGACTACATTTGTATATATATTTGCATATCTCTGCATAAATAGATGCTTTTATTTATTCTTAGGGTTTCTAACATTCATCTTAATCATTGAGTTAAAATTAATATAAGCCATTAGAAATAATGTTAGCATACTATAGTTATCCTAGCATACAAACATACACATTTTTTGTACAGAAGAGAGAATAAAATAGACTCCTGACATTTTTTGTGGGTAGAAAAGTTTAGGGATAGACCAAAATTATATTCCTAGATCACTGGTATCCAACCTCAGAGCAAATGACCTACTTTATAAAACTGAAATTCCAGTCTCCTTTTCCTCTTTCAGCTGTAGCAACGTGGTTTCTCTTCAGCAGCAGCTAGTGACTTCTCTTTCCTAGCCTAGGGATTCCCAGGAATTGTGAAGGGTCTGCAATTCCACCACGTTCGAGATCCTACTGTGTACTTCGGTCTGAGGCTGAGAGGCCTAAGGTATGGCAGAGAAAGTGGGCAGCAGTGATTTATACATGTGGCCTCAAACTACAAGCAAAATCCTATGTCCATCATTGAGAGAGAAGCTCACGAGCAGACAGACTGTAAAAGGGAGGAAAGGAGGAGCTGCCAGCAAAATATGACTAGCTCTCAAAGTAACAATGCCTCTTTGGGTCACATAACTGTGATTAGGCATCATTTCTGTAGGTGAACATAAACATGGGTAAATATTTACATATGTTAAGCCTATATTACCTGCAGAAATGTTGCTATTGGTTCTTAGTAACAATGTCTATTTATCCTGAAATTTTGAGATTTCGATTTTTGGTAAATTTGACAAGAAAAATGTAAATGCTCAAAAACTCTCATGTGACAGGAAAAACCACTTTCCCTCCCAGCATTAATCATTTGTCCTTTCTTCCATGTTACTTGTTGCCCTGAAGGTTCATAGCGAAAGTCTTTTCATTTGTACAACTCTTGTGGACCTCAGTATGGGTACAGGGTTTGAAGAGGCACACAGTTTAGGCTCGTAAGTTTTTACCCCTAAAAAGGTGACCCTTTCTGAAAATGGGATCCCTTTCTATTTTCACTGTCTTCCGCTCACATTTGCTTTGCTTTAAGCTATACTTGCTTTCAATGACTGTTTAATGAGGAAACATTTTTAAAGGTCTCATTGTGAAAATGAGAACTGGGACATTTCATATTTAGTTTATCTAAATAAAGTGTTTCCTTTCTTTAAAGATGAACTGTACATATTACTAAAATTCTGAAGCAAACTTTCTCTCTATGTGTTGCCTCCTGTCCCTGCAGTCTTTGTTCACCCACACTCTGTTTTATTCACCACTTGCTTTACTTTATTGACAGTTAGATACAGTCTTAGCATTTCAGATCCCATTGATCCTGAATCTGACAGAGGAATATTTAAGGGCCAAGTCCCTGAAAACTTTAGACTGTTATTCATAAAATGTCGCCATTTAAACAGGTTAATAGAAAAATAAGGTAAACACTTACAATCTTTCATACAACAAGAGGGACCTAAATGTGAAGCATTGTCTGCCATAGCCCGAGACATTTTGTAGTTGCTATTGGAAACTGAAGAAAGCTTGGAAGCTTGCAAACCAGTGTCTGAACCTCTGAGTTGTATTTGCCACAGAGGGATGCTGTTTTCTGAGACTGCTCTTTCTTTATTCTCTCTTTGTCTGCCTGGTGAGCACAAACTGCCTATACAAATGACAAGGGACACACAAGATCATTATTGTGGAAATGTCTGGAAAAAGCTTGATGCTATTCTTTTAAAGTTTTTCAAGATAAAAAAGCAGATTTTTTAAAAAAAGGATTAAAATAATTTTAAGGAATCTGGAAATCATTTCAAATTAGTTTCTTTAGTAGTAATTGTAATGTTGAGCCCCATTTACCATTGTATTACTCCAATATTATGCCAGAAAATGTTATTGAGGAATTACTAGTTAATGAACACAGTGTAAATTTAGTACCTCTCCCTCTCTAGTAGGAGCACTCTTGTATCTACAGTGGGCTCTTTTGACTCCAGTGCACTTAATGTGGGCCCATGGTTCTTATAGACTTCACTAGGGATCAGAGCTGAATAAATTAAACTTTGTGCAACCCCTTGGGAAAGGTTGGTCTTTATTACAAGCCCTGATTTACAACTGGAAGCTTTTATGCAAAGATACAGGCCCTAAGTAAACAAAACAGATTGTCATTTTTGTTTCATGATTCTTAACATTTTCTAATAAAATTAATTCTGGTGCAACTCCACAACCTGTGCTGGAATTTATCACTTTGTCTTAATTGCAAGTGTAAATGCTCAAACACTGCAGTCCAAAGTGCACGTTCAGATGCTGTGCCTGGGACTGCAGTGGATTCAGTCAGGATGGCGCAGCCCTGGACTGGCCGGGGTCCAGGGGGTCAGCCCCAGGCTCCAGGAGGCAGTGTTGGGTGGTGGAAGGACTGGCTGGAGCATGAAAGTGCCCCAGTGTGCAGCGCCCTATGGCTAGGTGGCAAGCAAGCGTCTGGCCTCCTGCTGCCCAGATGTAATGTATGCCTGGGTCAACATTTACACGTGCATTTAGGTACAGTTATCATCTCTGCTGTGAGGATAGTACCATCTTACGGCAAAAATTAGTTTGCTGTGGTCTAATAGCATCGTACATGTAGACTGTGATGCTTTATACTGCAGAAGATTAGTCTGCTGAGCAGTTAGGCACTTGTGTAGATGCACCCAATGTATATCCCAGGTCTTCTAGATGGGGACATTATACCTACAATAAGGTATAATTGCTTCCTTTTAGGTCACATTTCTTTCAATCCCAGACTTACTCAGTTAATTTCATTATCTGGGGGCACCTGCTAGTGATCACTGGAGGCTCCTGGTCATGGATCTACATGAAAGTGATGATTGTAAGATAATTATTTTGCACTTGGAATTGAGCCAGGTGAGCAATTTGGCAGCTGCAGTCATAACTGAGCAGGCTTATTTAGGATCCACTGTGCTCACATTCTCACAAAAGCAGCACCTGGGGCTGGATGGGGAGGGGGCTAGAAAAGGTGTAAACATGTGGATCTTTGATCAGCCTCCTCAGTCATCTACGGACTCACAAATGACTTCCCTATTTAATGGAAGACTCTCATCCTTGATTGAGGGCCTGCTAGTGACGAATCTATTTAAAGATAATTTCTCTAGAAACCATTTTAAAATAGATTTCTGCTTCAGTCCTCTGCATATCTTCAGTTTATAGCACATGCTTGTCAATCAACTTTGAACCATCTGGTAGATTCAGATGCATATTAATTATCAGAATGTGGTCCTTAATAACATGCCAAATTCAGCTATGATTCTGTTAAGTGCAACTTAATTTGTTTCTATAGTTACCATTCTGCAACTGCTCCAGGCACCCTCAGGTTCCTATTTTCTAGCCATAACTTTGGTGCTTTTCCCATTTAGAAATGTTTTCCTAGCATATCATCTCAGTCCTTCTTCCATCTTTTACCTCAGCTGTGACTTTTTTCCTAACCAATCACACAAGAGGAATTTCAAAGTTCTTTAAACAAAGAGCTCTGGACTAGATCAGGGACCAAACAGAACAGACAACATGCGCTATTTGATGGAGGGGAGGAGGTATGGGGGTGGCACAGGAGGGCTTGAACTGGTGGAGGCCAGCAGCCTCCCAGAATGCCTTGCAGGTTCTCTGAGCTGCAGAAGACTCCTGAGTGCAGTCAAATGGGCAAGCTAGCCCCAGTTGGTTGCCTGGCTCCCCCTCCCTTTCCCCCCTTCTTCTGTCAGCAACAGGAATGACAGAGAATCACAGAGAAGCAGGGCTTGAAGGGACCTCCAGGCCAGGCTGGGGATACCTGGGGGCCAAGATCCATGCTGGGGAATCTGTCTGCAAAGTGCTGGCAGGGGCAGGCTGGGCACTGGCATCTCTCTGGAGCTTTGATGAAAGCTAGGCACACCTGTCCTACCTGGATCTGCCATGGATCGTGGGTGGGAAGGGGAGGGATACAGGGGAGGGGTGGATCACTTGGAGCCAGGCAGAGTACACACACACACACACACACACACACACACAGATTCTTCTCTCTCCCACACACCCTCCCCGCAAAGCCTTGCTCCTGGCAGACAGCCAGTGGCAGCAGCAGCTCTGCCTCCTGCCTCCCTTTCGCCCACCTCTGTGCTGTGGTCCCACTTGAGGCCAGGTTGGAGACCCCCCACCTAGTCTCACGCCCCACAGAGAGCCAGTGCCAGCAGTAGCAGCAGTGCTATACCATGGCCTCAATGGGCCCCATGCATACAAGCAGCCACCAGTCACACACTCTGCCTTCCCTGCCCTGCTGCTGCCACCTGCCGAGGGGTCTGATCCTTCCTTCTGTGGAGCACCCCTGCCCTGCCTAGGGACATTGTACAATGATAGAAAAATACAGGGAGAAAGATACTCCCTTCCCAACCCCCTCCCTGCTTGTGGCCGATTGTCCTGAACAGCCAAGTTCCAATACATCTCCATGCGGGAGGGGGAGAAGGGGCAGGGGAGCCCGATAGGTCACCTGGGATGCTGGCAGAATGCAACCAACCTTGACTCATGATGGAATGTGGTACAGATGCTCAATAAGCTGCTTTAACCTAAAGAGCTTTAGTCTGATACCACATCCATACAGGGTTAACTTAGAGTGGGATCTGCCATTTTTAAAGCGCTCTATGTGCTGTGAACATTTGTTCTCTTATGGCTGTAGAATGCTTTCTGTGTACTTAATGAACGTTAAGTGTAACTTCAGTACCTAGTCTATAACAATAAAGCATAGTTAGTGCAGTATCAGTGCATACCAGCACACACTCACAGTACCACTCCTCCACTCCCTTTCTTTGCACTATAGTTCAGATAGAATAAGAAGTATAAAGAGGAACCACCAGCTTTATGCTGCCTGATGAGTCCTTTATGTAAGGGCAATCCCCAGCTGTCCCTTTCTCTAAGCTTTCCAGTTGCTTTCCATTACCAGCACAGTACAAAATGGCTTGGAGGGCTGAGTATTCTGGGTATATTTTCCAGCTCAACTAAAAAGCATCACTTCTCCTACTGCAGTAGCCTCCAGGAAGTATTTCTATCTGTAAGAAGGTGGTGTGAATGAGCATCAGTGCTGGGATTTGGAAAACTGGCTTTTACCCAGGACTCCATATGTAAAATAGTTTCAAGGTCTTGGAGCTATAGCAAAGTACAGCTAGAGGCAGAGACAACGGAGCTTAGGAAAAACAGAGTGGAAAAATACTTTTGACAGAGGTAGACTGAGATGATAGGGATGGAAAGAGGCTAACAGAGCCAAGAAAGAGCTCTGCACCACAGAGAGGGAAATCTGAAATCAGATGGAGAAATAAATTGGTTTATGGGCCACACTTCAAGAGAAATTTTGAGTTCTTTCCATGAAGAACCCTAACAGCAGTCCAAACTTTTTAAAATCAGAGAATGCCTACAGTAGGTGACATGTGGGCTGAAGTGCAGTTGTAGGTTAGTTTGGTCCTGCCGACATAGAAATGGAAAACTCTCTACCCAGAGACACACCAGTTCAGACACTGTCCCTTTGCCCACTTGTCAAAAGCTTTGAAGTTGAAGGGTTAGAACACTTCTAAAGAACAAATGACCAAATTCAACTCTGGTATAAGTAGGCAAAGATATATTTGCTTTACTGAAGTTATGCCTACACTATTTGATCCTTATTGTATAACTATGAAAGTGGCCCACAAGCTATATGTAGGAGCCTACTCAAATTGCAGTTTCTGTGAAATCCGCTGATACTTCCAGCCATGTAGCCTATAGGGGGTGGGGAGGAGGGTGGCAGCCTGTTGGCACAAGATCACTGCTGCCCCTGTCCCTTGCCACTCATTGGCTGAGAGAACTGCCTGTCATGAAGCCTTGTCCCTCTCCACTAATCAGTGGTGAGGAGCAGGGCTGCATGATGGACAGCCCTGTCAGCCAATCAGTGGTGAGGGGCAGGGCCATATGGCAGACAGCCCTCTTCACCAATCAGTACTGGAGGGTGGGGTCACTGGGGCCCCTCAGCCAATCATAGATAAAAATGGTGGCCACCCCCAAGAACTGCCCAGGAAATTGGCTCCCTGCTTTCTTGAGTTGAGTAGAACCCTAGCTATATATAATGTACTGGGGAGATGACTATTGCTTTTGAAACATGTTCTGAGTTGCACTCAGTTGCAATAGCTGTCTTTCCTCAAGATGCATACAAACTGTAGAAGCCTTCTGTGTTTACCCCTGGCCTCAATTTCTCCAAAAAAACTTCAGCAAGGGATACAATGACTTGGCTAAAATGATTATGGAAAAAGCCTCGGAGTGAGGATTTACAGACTGCCTCTTCCTTAGTAATGTTTGGTCTTGTTTGTTCCTGATCCTCTCTCTTGTGGCTTGGATTTTCAGCTTTATGGGCTGAAATAATAGATTTGGCAGAAAATGCTACACTGGATGCAAGGAAAATGAGAAGATTGTGGCATATGCGTTTGCATACACAATCCCTCAATCAGCTTCTCCATTGCACTCATGAGTTTATTAAGACAGGGGCACAGACACTGGATCAATAGGACTGTAATTTTTAATATGATAATGGTATTTTCAGCAATAGGCAGCAAAATCTGCCTGGTGATTGTATACAACTCATCTTCAGCAAATGAGGCCATGATGCATATCCTAATTTATAGTGCTCTGTCCCATCCTAAGGCTCCTGTCTTAACTAGCTGACTTCCTTTGGCAGAACATGTGCGAATCAGTTATGATCAGGGATCCTGGATTTTCCTGATAAAAAAAATCACAAATTCTCTCATAACCCCACCAAATCTGTGATTAAAATGCAACACCACTTATATAGGTATCAGTTAAACACAATGTTTTATTGATATATTTACAATTTTAAAGCAATTTGGAAGCCTACCAGTGCCTTAGTCACTATAATAAAATAAATTCTAAATGCCACCCCTGTGCACCCAGATCCATGGTAAAAAGTCCCCATAGATGGTAAAAAATACCCCATAGGTACTACTCACAACAACTTTATCAATACAGTTGATCAAAATAGATGCAAAAGGAATATGAACGACCCATTCTACTTCAACCGCATGTGTACTTTTCAATAGGAACCAGCTTATAAAGGAGCCTGAAATAACTTTACCATCCACAAAGGCTGGTTGACTTTAAATCAGCAACCTCACTTAGATTTCAATTCATCTTCTGCTGAAGTCAACTGGAGACTCTCTACTGATTTCAACAGACATTGGAACAGGTTCTCGTTATACCATATCAGTAGGAATGTCTTGCTAGGTATTAAACCTATTCAACTGGGAATTTAAAAGTTTAAAAGCAGTCCCAAAGTATCCCAAACATTCCAAGGAAATATTTAAGCAAGGCATATGAAACGTTTAAAAGGACAGCTGGTTACAGATGTTCATGTTTTTGCTGGGAGCAAACCTGAGAGATGTTTGAAATATTCCAGATAGTTATGACTAGATATGAACAAGCCCAGAGCAAATATATTGTTGTTCAAAGTACATCATAGCCAAAAAGAGAGATCCCTCATTCAAAATTATAAAATATATATATATTTTTGGCATACAGCAAATACAAAATTACACTATAATTTAGTAATCAAAACCTATGCTTAAAAAAGAAAATGAGAGAAGAGGAGAAAAGGAGAAAAATAAAATTGTTCCAATTAGATTTGTGTGAGGTGGAGGAGTAACCTGCCTAACACGCAGACTCCTGTTACCTAAAATTTTGCATCTGGACTCCGGAGAGTAAAAACAAGATTTATTGGTGTTACAGGCTGAGAGGCCTTGCTCTAAACTTTAAAGTCTAAAAATAGCTTTCTCCTTATACCTCTCACACCTTGAGGCAGAATCCCATCTTGAATGGCAGACTGATTTAATTACAATATAAATAGTTTGTCTTTCTTTGCCCTCTGGCTGCACAATCAAATTCTGGTTCTTAATTATCCAGCTGGTTTAAGGAAAGGCAAGATTCTCTGCATGGAAATCATATCTTAAAATAATTCCATACCTGTGTTATTAATAACACCTCATTTGATTGCACCTGAATTGATCTTAAACTCCTAATGTGTTTTGCATCATTTAGCTGTTTACATTTTGCATTGTACTTTTTTTGGAAGGTATAACTGTCTAGGTCAGTTCAATTTCCTGCTCTTTAGACCTATCCCTGTGGGCATGAAGCATTGCAGAAAGGTTTCCATATAACTTTTAATAATACAGAAACTGAATAAATCTAATTAAAAAAACCTTTTTATTAATATTTTAGGTCTCAATCCTAAAAAGATTTATATATTTGATTAGCTGTATGGACTACAGCATTGCAATCAATAGGATTGTGTAAGATTGTTTAAATTAATCACATACAAGTCTTTGTAGGGTCAGGGCAACTGATTACAACTGCTTTGTAACCTTCCCTTAAAAATATTATATTACTCTGCTTCTAAACTACATGCCATCTGTTTAAACACATCAGGCTCTCTAGTACTCATTTGGTTACATATTCCAGCCACCTATAGCCACCTCTGGACTCCTTTTTTCTTGCAGGGAGATAAAGTAAAATGAAGTATTAACCTGTTTTAAAAAAAATTTCTAACCTTAAAGTTCTGAGTCATTAGCCTTGGTCTTCCAAAGAGAACCTCATCCACGCAATATTTCCAGCAGTTTTTCAGATCAGTTTAATTAAATGCTTTTGGCAGTCCTTGATGCGCTAAATAAAAACCAAGAGAATGTAGGCAATAAGCATACATGCTACATGCATTTTTCAGTGCACTACTTAAGAAGTGCTGGATGATGCTTGCTGGGATATTAGTAACTGGTTTTAGCATGGAGATGAAGACAGGATATATTTTTTAATGCTATAGAGAACATGATGACCTTTAAACAGAAACCTATAATTCACTGTACCTTTCTCTTCTCAATGAAATAAACTGCTGCTTTTTTTTTTTTCCCAAGGGGTTGTTCCTTCCCTCCTAACCATAATGCCCCAGCTAGCCCTGTTTTTTCTCCCTATCATTAAATGCATAGGCTTCTGATAGATCTTTAACAATTCAACTGAACATTCCCTGCTAGGATCTTAAAACCTTTATTATACATCATAGGGTGTGGGAAATGCCCTCCACTACAAGTTCACCAATGTAACTCTGCCCTAAACTGGAAGGCACACCTGAGGATTTAAATTTCATAGGATTTAAAGAAGACTGGAATCATTATAGACACTTTGGGCAGTGAGACCATACTGGAGACTGCCATCATGAAAATGTGACCTGTGCACTTTCACTTGGCATGAGCCAAATCCTCCAAAATGTTGTGTAGCTGGGTTTTGGTACACCAAGTACCAATCTTGGGCATGCTCATTGGAGAGGCATGGATATACCCAGCACTATGCTCATGGCAGTTATATGGCATTTTTTGGCATTTGGTGCTATGTGTGAGGCATGATTTCTCAGCAGCACTGTCTGCCATCATGTAGACATGACATTTAACACAGCTCCATTAAAATTGCTCTCAAGTTCATTAATACTGTGTTGGTGTGCCGACGTGTGTATTTACTGCACAATAACCAAAATTACTGTGCAGTACAGGCGCATGCCTGTACTCTGCATTACGTATGGCAACCTATGCTAACTATGGTGACTTAGGCATCATGCAGGTATCAAATTTACACCTAATTAATTACTGTGCAGTAATGCATGTGTAGATGCCTTACTGCTCAGTAACACTGTGTAAGGCTACAGAACAATGCAAACCTTAATGTGTGGCAAGTTTGATACCTCCTCCTTGATGACATGTATTCCTTTGCCATGGTTGCATAATTGTCATTGCACTGAAAGAATAGATGCAAGCACATTTCTGTAAAAGAGTTACCATGGAAAAATCCTGCCATAAATTCAATAATGTGACTTGCCCCAGCAGTGCCAGTAACTGCAAGAGGAGTGTTCTGCATACCTTTCATACTTTCAAGCCTACTGGATATAACAGCTGAAACTTGTTAAGAGTATTTAATAGAGCTAAGTATACATGCTGAGTTTCATACATGCTGAGATTCATGTTTGTCTGGGGAAGTGAAGCTTAATATTCACAGCTGAATCCATATAAATATAGCCTCTTTGCTGAGACAATGTTTTTAATTTTCCATCAAAGGAAATGGATATTTTGCTTATAAAAATGAATAGTTGGTAAGTAATGGTCAAAAAGGAAAGAGCTGTCACCTCTAAAAGTATGCAAATCCCTCTTCTTGGAGACTAAGATGTTGCCAGGATCTAAAATATACTAGGCTTTTCTTGAGAAGAAAGCCCAAGATAGCAAATGGATGGCAGCCACATGCATAAAAGCCTTGTCAGAGCAAAACAAAAACTCAGCATGCCTTTAATGTTGTATTTTAAAAATACAGTATGAAAACCCCTTCTCAAAGCTAAACAGAGACTGCTGAGGTAGTAACTATAATAGACTCACATTAACAAGCAACCAAACAAACAACTTTCGAATCAGTGAGAAAGCCTTGAAAGCTTTCTCTAAATGCTGCCTTTTCTCTATTGAGCTCTGTACCATCATTTCACTTATGCATGTTCCACATTTTATCCTCTGTTTTTGTTCAGAGGAAGAAAAGTGAATAGATCAAAAAGACCAAAATGGAACAGAATACATTGAAAGGTGTCATTTATAATAAAGTCCTTTAAAAATTCCAAACAAATTAAACAATGAAAATAGTAAAAAGAACCCAGACCGTAACAGAACAAACTGAAACAAAGGATAGAGAGAATATGAGAGAGTATAAAATATTTTAATAAAAGAACTTGGCAAATCTGAAAGTGAAGATGAAAAGCACAAATATCATGTCTTAGAAATGAATTTCTTTAACAGAGCACTTGTTTTAGAAGACACTGTGTTCTGTGGGGAAAGGATGTAGCAGGGACAAAACATGACTAGAGTGAGAATGTGTCAGACATTGAAAATGCAACTGAAGTACAGACAGTTCCAGAATCTGTATTACACAGGCTAAAAATATGCCCAGTGCAAATGAATGAGTTGATTAATCATTTTAATAAATAAGGCTTCTATTCACTGTTTAATTGCCATGGTTTAGGAAAAAAAGCTTCTATTAGGCTTCCTTAACTTCCATTGTGCCTAATCCTGATGCAGGAACCTGTTGTGGTTTGACAGCATTCAAGAGCTATGTTTGGACAGCATCCATCTACTTATTTGGCGCCTCCCAATCATACTCTCCCTAGACTTCACATAGCCTTTGGGAAGTCAGGGAGTATTATCCCTAGTTCACAGATGGCCACTTAGGCACAGAAAGATTATTCACATTTCCCATACATCACATATGAAGTCGGGACACAATCTGAGTTATTTGTTAGATCTTCTGTGCCTGAAACCATTACACTAGACTTCCTCTTACTGGTAAATGGAGAATCCTTGATTCTCATTAATCTGTTTTCTAACTGGTCAAAGGTGCCCCTGATTCCATGCTTAGAACAGGTTGATTTGAACAAGCACTGCCTTGGTGATGTAGTTCTATTGTGGAAGGGCAGAGGAGCTGGAAACAGAGTTCAAACCAGGAACATATAACTACTATGTGGCAGAGATCAGTGCTCTGTATGACACTGCAGCATCATAGAGAATTAAGGCTGGAAGGAACTTCTATAAGTTGCCCAATCCAATCCTCTGCTTGAGCCAGTATCATCTCTATCCAAACCATCTTAACCCTAACTCTAATCATAACCATATTAAAAGAGGAAATGCTGAATGAGCCAGTGCAGAGTTAATAGTGGGGCCAGAGGATCTGGTGTTGTATAGATCTTTTTTTTTTTTTTGGCCTATGGAGAGGCAAGGGTCATGTAAATCTATATAGAGCTATACTAGACACTGGACCGGAGTAATTAAGTTTCTGTGATATGGCTCCACAGCTACTTTACCCCTTAGGAATACCAAGCTAGGTGCAAAAGTTCCTTTTTAGACCCCAGTTCTGCAATGCTTACATTCAAATAATTTCCATTGATGTCAACAGGTTTCTTGAGTATACAAGAACATAGAATTTTGCATGGGATTGGCTGCTGACTCCTAAAGTCACCTTTGCCTGTAGGACAATCTACAGGGTCATTTTTGTCTCCTGCTGTAATACACCTTGTTGGATTTCCTGTCACAAGCCTCAAAAGCCTATGAGCTCATCGTTTTCTCTCTATTTGGATATTTAAGTAAAGAAAACTCAAAAAGGCAGCGGCCTGCCATACTCATCCATGAAGAACTTAGCCTGGCCTGAACAACTTTTCACATGCGATGACACAAAATGTAATTATTAAAAGTTGGGGCAGTGTTACAGATATTACAAATGCTTGATAGCAGTATCTTCATTAATTAGTATGAACATGATTAAACATGTGCATACTCTTATAGTTGCACCATTTAAAAAGATAAATATGCAGGTTCCTGAGCCTCTCACCTAATTTTCAACCTACCGAAATCTGAAAAGTTATTCCTCAGGTCTCTAGCTCCTTATACATAAAGTGAAAATTAGAACCAATTTTAGTTGTGGTACATGAATCTCATGAGGAGCTGCACCTGTTTATTCTAGGGCTTAATTTTACTCTTCATATTTAAATGCTAAAGTGTCATGAATTAATTACATTAAATGTCATCAGGAAAGCAATATAAGTTCTCAAACAGTCATTAGAGACAGTAAAGCAGTTTAGCAACAAGGTAGTCAGAACGTTTTTTACAAGAGAACCCAAACCCAATTTTATTGAGGTTCTACAATTCATTTAGGTAGGTTATTTTGAGGCTTCCATCTGGAATCATAAGCACAGTTGCTGGAAACAGGCAGGAGAAGTCTAGTCTAATGAATTTCCCATCCCACTTCTGCAGATTCCACAGGATCTTAAAGTCTGGATGAGCCACAATTAAGCTCAAATTTCATAATGGTTGCTATTTTCTAGAATTATCAAGCCATTTTTTTCTCCCCTCACTTACGTTGGTAAAAATAGGAGCAATTTAATTATTAATTGCTATTAATAATCCAAAAAGTTTATAGGGCTTTTGCAAAATATAATTTATTAAGGAGTCCACACAACATTGTAGGAATTGTATAAATGTAAAACAGAAGGCATAGTTCTTACCCTAATGGCATGCATCTTAGATGTTGGCTTTTCCCTGGAAATTGAGAGCATCCTATATCACTTAGGATGTGGTCAGTCCACTGCACTAACTTTGATGTAACAGGCAAAAATATAGACATAGGGGGATTAAGAACATAGGGGGATTAAGTGGACTTAATAGTTATATGGCACACAAGGAGAATGCTCTGTGTTATTTACCTTGTTTACCAGACACATATATAATTCATGCCACTATTGCTAAAATACAGTCTTATTTATGGGAAGTATTGAAGTAAGAAATCTGAACTGTAAAGGAAATTCATTTTTCTATGCACATATTTCATCCCAAAGGCAGCCTCCTGATGCAAAGAGTGAATAGCAAATTGGGAAGGAAATGATAGTTTTCACCTTTGGAGGAGCAGTAATTCAGAGAGTGAAATGCTACTTTGTTAAAATATTCATGTCAATTACTTTGTTTAGCATCCCCATCCTCACATTATAATGAGTACATTTCCCCCTCTCAAAGCCTCCCTTGAAATTTGGGGCTCATTGCTGTTAGTATTTTTCATCTCATTCCAAAACCTGTCTCTTTTTAATTCAGAGGCTTTTCACCACTGACTGATCTCACCTGGAGACAGTATAATGAAAGATTAAAAGGTACAGGAAAAGTTAGAGATAAACCCTCTTCCTTGCCAATTTTTAAAGAAGCATAATCCCTAAGTTAGTTATATACAGCTTCCAAGAATTAAAATGGTAACAGTGAGGTAATTCCAAAAACATTGTTAATATGGGACCTGAGCCAGGGTAAGCAGCTCCCCAGTGACACTGTTCTCACTGATAACCTTATATAGAAGGCAACATGTGGAATGGATATGGGACACACTTGCACATTTCACATTTCAGGATGACCTTCTTACCTGAGTTCCCCTGATGGAATATCATTACATTTTATGTCATATAACGATTAGATAAAAGGCACTAAAAGGGCAGCCAGTCAAATCTGTATCCAATGCCATTTGACACAGCCTCAGCTTCTGCAAAGTGACATAATTCCTTCTGCAGACTTTGGTCTCATGAAGGAAAAACAATATTTACCCTTCTATACTTTTTTAAAAATAAAAGGAATAGGGCTTGGACGTTCAAACAGGTTCAGAGCTGGCCTTACTGTGCTCACACTGAAGTCCATGGCAAAAATCTTATTTTCTTACTTGGGAGCAGTGTTAGAGCAGGGTTAATCACTTTTGACAATCTCCACCTAAATTGTACTGTAATTACCAAATATAGGACAACTTCAAATTTAAGAAGACCCTTCAATAATTAGATTCTAGATATGGAAAGTAATAAGTTTGTTATACATTTTCCATATCTAGAATCCAGTTACTGTGGAGTCGTCGTAAATTGGTTTCCCACATTGCTGTGGCAGGGAAAGCAGTGGTAGGGAGCGGGCAGCTTGCCCTGACCTCTGGTCCCCCTTGCCACTTGCCCCCTGCTGCTTGTTGTCTCCCCCATGCTTGTGTCTGTCTCTCTCCCTCCCAGTGCCTGTCTTCTCTTTAACATTTGCCCTCTCCATGTATGTTTTCCTGCCACTTGCCATCCCTACATCTTTGCTCCCTGGCACTTGTCCCCCACATCACTTGCCCCTCACCTCTGCTTGCTTTATGCAGTGGCTCTTGACCTAGCCAGGTGGCAACAGCAGCAGCAGCAGCAGCTCTGGCCCCTGGCTACTGCACAGGTTTCCTTGCACCATTCCCCCTCAACTTCTCACCATCCCCGCACTGTGCAGTTTCCCCCAGACTCCTTCATCATGCATCCTTCCCTTGATGCACAAGCCACCTGAAGCCCTCAAGCCTTGGCCAGACATCAGTGGTGGCAGCAGGCCTGGCCCTGGTCCTGGCCCTGGCCCTGGCCCAAGCCCTGGCACTTGACTCCGAGTTGTGCCCCTCGTCCCCGCCAATCTTGACTAAATATGGTAATGTTATAATTTGATTCAGATGTCTGAGTACTATATACTCCCATCATAAGTTTCCACTCATTCCCATAATGGATGTATGACTACACATACATTTATACACTACCAACACAGATTGGGAAACATCCATAAATCAGTGTTTCTATATTAAAAAATGCAAATGATAAAAGAAAATGCAAACAAACTTCTGCTTCCATATCCATCCATACAATCACACTGTTTCTCTTTCAAAATATGGAGTTAAACAGTTCAGCATTACCAGAATGCCTTATCTCACCTCGTAAGTAGGTAATTACCATTAATTTTCCAATTCAATTTGAACTTTGCCTGTGTAAAGACTACTGAACTTGAAGGCACTGATTCTGAAAAATCAGTGCTTGACAATAATATTTTCAGTCAGATGAATAATTTTTCAATGTGTTCAGTCAGAAACTTAGAACAATACTGTGCAACTTAGCTGATGAATACCAAAAGTTAATATGAGCTGAACCAAAAAAATTGTGAATAACTGATTACAAAAAAATTCACTTAATTTTTTTGCCAAATGCTGATGAATTTGCCAAATGCAGACAACAAAGCTAACCTATTTAACAATTTCTTTGCCTCCATTTTTCTGAACAGGGACCTGGTCACCACCCCACTGGGACCCCCATAGGCCCCAGGGGAGGTGCACCCAGGCCTAGGGTCAGTGAGGACCTAGTCAGGGAACCTCTGGAGGGACTGGATGAATTTAAATCAGCTGGTCCAGACGATCTCCACCCCAAAGTGCTGAGGGAATTAGCAGAGGTAATTGCAGAACCCCTGGCATGGCTTTACAAGCACTCATGGTGCTCTGGCATGGTCCTAGAGGACTGGAAAAGGGCCATTGTGGTTCCCATTTCCAAAAAAGGGAGGAAGGAGGACCCAGGAAACTATAGGCCAGTTAGTGTTACCTTGATCCTGGGCAAGCTTTTTGAGAGAATTATCCTGGTGCATATCCACGAGGGGCCAGCGGGGGAGATTATGCTTAGGGGCAACCAACATGGTTTCATTAGAGGCAGGTCCTGTCAGACCAACGTGGTGGCTTTCTATGATCAGATCACCAAATCCTTAGATGCAGGGGTAGCAGTGGACGTAGTCTTTCTGGACTTTTGGAAGGCCTTCGACACTGTCTCTCACCCCATTCTCATTAAAAAACTAGGGGACTGTGGCATCAACACCTACAGTCAGATGGGTCACTAACTGGCTGGAGGGCCACACCCAGAGAGTAGTGGTGGACGGGTCTTATTCAACATGGAGGGATGTGAGCAGTGGGGTCCCCCAGGGCTCAGTCCTCGGGCCTGCACTGTTCAACATCTTCATCAGCAACTTGGAGGAGGGGGTACAAAGCACCCTGTTCAAATTCTCAGATGACACTAAGATGTGGGGGGAAGTGGGCATGCTAGAAAGGAGGAATAGGCTCCAATTGGACATAGACAGTTTATAGGGGTGGGTGGATGAAAATAGGATGGGATTCAACACTGACAAGTGCAAGGTGATGCACCTGGGAAGGAAGAACCAGCAGCAGACCTACAGGCTGGGGAACTCCCTTCTCGTCAGTGCAGAGGCACAAAAGGACCTTGGAGCCATTATTGATGCCAAAATGAACATGAGCGGACAGTGTGGGGACAGGGTCAGGAAGGCCAACCGTACCTTGTCATGCATCCACAGATGCATCTCAAGCAGGTCCATGGAGGTGATCCTCCCCCTCTACGTGACACTGGTCAGGCTGCAGCTGGAGTACTGCGTCCAGTTCTGGGTGCCACACTTCTGGAGGGATGTGGACAACATGGAGAGGGTCCAGAGGAGGCCACTTACATGATCAAGGGCAGCAGGGCAGGCCCTATGAGGAGAGGCTATGGGACCTGAACCTGTTCAGCCTCCACAAGAGAAGGCTGGCAGGGGGGGTCTAGTGGCCTTTTACAAACTGGTCAGAGGGGACCAGCAGGCATTGGGGGAGTCCCTGTTCCCCCAAGCACTGCCAGGAGTGACTAGAAATAAGGGTCACAAGCTGGCAGAGGGTAGATTCAGACTAGACATCAGGAGGCGCTACTTCATGGTCAGGGCGGCTAGGATCTGGAACCAACTTCCAAGAGGAGTGGTGCTGGCTCCTACCCTGGGGGTCTTTAAGAGGAGGTTAGATGTACACCTTGCTGGGGTCACTTGACCCCAGTACTCTTTCCTACCATGGCAGGGGGTTGGACTTGATGATCTGCTCAGGTACCTTCCAACCCTACCAACTATGAAACTATGAATAACTATATATTTTCAGAAATAAGAATTCATGTACAAAGGATTTGTTTATAAAAATGAAATCAATTTATAATAAACAATAGCCATAACAATTGGTTCAGTCAGCTCTGAAAAGGCAGTTCTGAGCAACATCACCTTTGCAATAGAATCTTAGGATTGGTTGGGATCTCAAGGGTTATCTAGTCCAACCCCTTTCACATGGCTGAAGGATGTATTAAACCCAGACAAATGACAGTCTGCTTCCTTTTGAAAAACTACAAAGTAGAAAATACTAGAACTTCCCTGGACAGCTTGTGCCATTTTTCTACTGTTTTACAGTTAGGATGTTACTCTGGAGATTTGATTTGTAGCTGCTTTCTTGTAGTTTAAACCTATTCCCTTGTGTCATGCCCTCTGTCAACCTTACTACCTCCATTTCTCTTTGTCCTTACCCATTATAGCTCTCCATCCTACAATTCAACCTATCTTCTCTAGTAATTTAATTCCAACAACAAAGAACACAAGAAGCCTTGATCTTCCTTCCACTCTTCATGTACCACAGCAATAACCACATCATTTACTGTTTGCTTTGGTGCCCTGTTTTTAACCTCACTTGAAAAAGTCTTCTCACAGAGGTAGAACTTACTGCTGGGCTTTCAGGTTTCTCCTTCCACAAAATTCAATGGTTCCTCAAAGACACTTTCACTTGTCAGGCATCCATTTATTTAACAGGGTCCAACAGCTGAAATGAAAGGTTATGCTTTGCAAAACATTTTATATACGAGCATATTGATAGTGATTGCATTTGGATATTAGAATTTCTTTAATGTAAGAATTTAAAAAGCAAACAGATGACATAGAGTTCCTATGAATCTCAAGGCTTGCATACTTTAGAATTGCTCCAAGGATTTAATTTCACATATTGCCAGCGCTTCACTATAGACCACAATTAATTCCTTTGCTATTGTAATACCTTTAGTTGAAATGAATGTGTTTGGCATCAATTAAGGATGTAATATTTCATTTTACTGGAGTCCCATTACTGTCAATCACAAAGTAAGCAGAAGACTTATTTACATAAGCACTAAACTTAAAATCATGTAGCTAAATAATGGATTGTCTGGATTAGGGAACTTTATACCAGTGTATCATTGTACTCTAAATTGAGCTAGGCCCTAAGATATCGCCAGCCAGGAAGATCATTTATCTTTTCAAAACTCTTGATCAGCCAGAATGAACTATTGTGGCAATCAATACTTATATCCAAAATCTACCACACAGCATAAAGATGAATGGAAATTCCACATGTAACTGATTACCCACAAATCATGTGAGGCTTGCATTGTGGTTAAAGCTTAAAAGCCCATCATTTGCCCAGCATGAATGTAAGCTATTTTTCAGGTCATGGTTCAGCAAAGCAAACAGACTGGTGCATGAAAGATTTGTGTTCCAGCTCTAATGACTGAAAAAGTTATACAAAATATGGTGTACATTAGCCATAGAAGGAACCAACTGTGGGAAACCTTAACCACCAGACTATTCAGTTGTAGTCCAAAAATAACATTTCTGGCAGCAACGTCAATGAATCAGATAGTTTTTGTGCCTGACATAACAACACATATGGCAATGAAGACATGTCTTTTATTATCATATATTCAGTTGAGACACAATTAATAAAAAGATTTCCATAATTTATTCAGGGTGAATTAACAATAACATGTGACGTACGTGCGTCATCACATGCCATGAGGTAATGACAAGGGAATACTGAAGAGTGACAATGAACAGTTTGCAAAAAAATCCTTAGGCAGAAATCTCTTCATTTAACCAGGCTATGAAGAGAAGAAATGAACAGCTATCCCAGGGTAGTTGCATATTGTAGGTGTGATTAGAACACTTTGCTTCTAGGTGGTAAAGAGCAGTTACTACCGTGTTTGCCTTAAATTAACAGCTGCCCCAGGTATGTTGTGGAGAGACATCATCTATACTGGTATAATTTACACTGATGATGTATTTACCCCAGTTCTTTTAGGGGTAATTCTACAATGTACAATTTACTGGAGTGTAATGGGCTACATCATGAGTGACTGTGCCTCCTGAATCTGGGGGGCACCCACAGAAGCCACTGATGGCAGCAGCCCTGTAAGGGGGGGCACCAGCCCTACCAACAGCTTCACTGTCAGCCATCGGGGGGGACACCAGCCCCTTCAGGAGGGGCACATGCACCCCATGCCTCCCCTACCAGTTGCCTATGGGCTATATTATCTGTCCAATTCTTTTTAACACTAGTGTAAAACATAACAGCATTGGTGTAAATATGTGTCTATTCAGGTCCTTAATGAGGTTAAGGATGAAGTTACATTAGGGGTGGGCAAAATGTGGCCCAGGGACCAGATGTGGCCCACCAGGCCATTCTATCCGGCCTGGGGGGGCGGGGGCCCCTAAAAAGTTTAGAAAAGTAATATTTATCTTCCCCTGGCTGCCTATCATGTGACCCTTGATGGCTTGCCAAAATTCAGTAAGTGGCCCTCCGCCCAAAATAATTGCCAGCCCCTGAGTTACATGTTACACTAGAATATACCAAATCTGTGGAATGTTAACCAGTGTTAAAGTTAGAATATGCCGTGAGCAGTCACATGTTAAGGGTTAATACTGTTTCTTGCCTGTACTGCTCTGACTTGCCAATAGAGGGTTTGTGACCAGGGGTATGGCTACTCGGAGCCAGGACACCTGAACTCTATCCCTGAGCAAGAAGAATGGTGCATTCTGAGATGCTGAAGGACTGCAAATTGGTAGGTTTTGGCCATGGAGGAGACTGAAGTTACCCTAACATAAGCTGGGTAGCATGGCCCAGAATTAACCATTTCCTGGAGTGGCAAAACTTTGAAATACTCAGAGGGCACTTAGCACAAGTCAACAAGTTTTAACCTCCAGATGCTTGTATTTTAAGTGTTCTTAGGATTATCTAAGTATAATGTACGATTTCTGACATATGGCATAGATTTGAGCAAGTCATTTATTTTCCAATCCTGAAAACCTTAATGCCTTTAACTTTAAGCATGGGTGTAGTTCTATTAAAGTCTATATACATACACTTAAAGTTAAGTATGTTCAAGTGCTTTTGAGACTAGGGCTTTAATGTTACTGTGCTTCAATTTTCCCATTGTAAACTGGAAATAAAGCTTTTTTTTTCCCACCCCTTTCCTTGTTTATTACTTAGACAATTGCAAGCCTGCAAACTATCAGTTTTTCATTATGTGTGCATAGAAGGTCCTAGCGTACTGAATTCTCATTCCCAATGGAGCCTATAAAATACTTCAGTAAAATGAATTGTACTTTCTAAAATGTAATCCACATGTAGGTTTTAACATTACAATAAATGTTAAAGAAAATATTACAGACTAAACCAAAGAACTTGTTTTTTCAGTGAATAAGCGTTACTAATTCCTCTCACTCCATTTCTAGGGTTCTTTCTTGGAAATCCCTCTCCAGTGCACATTAAGGCTAAGGACAGAAGTTACACATAAACTGGTGTAGAATCAGAAACTTACGGCTGGAAGGTATCCGAAAGGATCATCAGGTCTAGCTCCCTGCATGAGCAGGAAAGACATCTGGGGTCAAACAACCCTAGCCAGGTGACTGTCCAGTCTTCTCTTGAAGACCTCAAGGGTAGATGATTACACCACCTCTGAGGGAAGCTTGTTTCATAGTTTGGACACCCTAGTTGTAAAGCAGATTTTCCTAATGTTCAGCCTGAAACTATCTTCCAGGAGTTTGTGGCTGTTGTTTCTAGTTTTCCCCCAGGGCACCCTGGTGAACAGTTGTCCACTGAGCCCTTGCTGTATGCCTCTGATAAGTGGTAAGCTGCAATCAGGTCCTCTCTCAGCCTTTTTTCTTTAGGCTGGAGAGTCTGAGATCCTTCAGCCTCTCCTCATACGGCTTGCCCTGCAAGTCCCTGATCATGCAGGTAGCCCTTCTGTGTGCCTTCTCGAGCTTTAGCACATCCTTGTTGAAGTGCGGTGCCCAGAACTGGATCCAATACTCCAGCTGCAGCCACACCAATGTTGAGTAAAGTGGGAGAATCACTTCTTTGGATTTACTGGAGATGCATCAATTGATGCATGCCAGAGTTTTATTGGTCCTAGCGGCTACTGTGTCACATTGCCAGCTCATATTCATGCTGGGGTCTATTGTTACCCCCAGATCCCTTTCATTTGTACTGCTGGTCAGGTTAGCAATGCCCAGCCTGTAGGTGTGCTGGGGGGTTTTCCTTTCCAGATGCAGCACTTTGCACTTCTCTGTGTTGAACCTCATCTAGTTCTGTTCTGTCCACCATGCTAGCCTGTCTAGGTCTGCTTGTATTTGCAGCCTATCTGCAGATGTGTCCGTACAACCCCATATCTTGGTGTCATCTGCGAACTTGGCCAATGGGCTTTTCACCCCCTCATCCAGGTTGTTGATGAACATATTGAACAGCACTGGGCCAAGTACCATCCCCTGGGGTATGCCACTGCCCACATCTCACTAGTGATCAGAAACCAGTTCAAATCTGTAACACAACAGAAGTTCAATACACATAAACCACTTTCTGAATTAAAATACACTGGATGGATGTATTATCAGACTTAACTGATTTAGGTTATATCATTTTATTGAAATTGTGTCCCAGATCCCCTCCAGATTCAAATTAACTTACAGTCTCCCAGCATCCCAGGATGCTTTACACCTCCCCTGCAAGCTCCCCTTACAGGGTGGGCAGCTAGCTTTGGCCCAGGCTGGCTGCTTCAGTTGGACTGAGAGGTGTACTCTAGCTCCCCCTGGCTTTTGGCCTGAGCCACTGCAGGCATGTGGCTGCATTTCCAGAAGCAAAAGTGAATGTCTTTTCCTTAGACTTGTTTATTGGTTCAATCTATGCCATTTAGACTAGCCTGTGAAGATTGAATCGATTCAGCCTCAGTCTTTTTGACTTTCTGTAGTTACCCCAGAACAAAATGAAATACTCAAGAAATAAGTGATTGAACTTGGAGAAGGCAGAATTTGTGACAATCTACTGTCTAGTGTAGGTTTGCAGCACATGCCAATCATTGCAGCTTCTGAATCTCTTGTATTAGGGGGAGTGTTCTCCAACTATCTGCAACCCTTGCCTTGAAAAGAGGCAGCTATAGACCTCTACAGTCCCATTTAACCACTGGGGAACTCATGCCAACAAATTCCTTTGCTGCCACTTCTGAATTCAATGCAATTCAAATCAGGATGCAAAAGAACGTTCTCATTTTCCTGTTGGTAGCAGGAGAACCGCATGTGAGACCAAAGAGCAGGGGTGGGCAAAACGTGGCCTGGGGGCCAGATGCGGCCCACCAGGCCATTCTATCCAGCTCAGGGGGTCCCTAATAAATTTAGAAAATTAATATTTATCTGCCCCTGTCTGCCTATCATGTGGCCCTCGATGGCTTGCCAAAACTCAGTAAGTGGCCCTCCACCCAAAATAATTGCCCACCCCTGCCAAAGAGGGAGTAAAGTGATTAGTAATAATATTAAAGTGAGAGAAGGAAAATATGCTCCTTCAGAGCAAAGACTGGAAACACTAAAGGTTAAAATCAGAGAATTGACAGGCAGCCAAGAAACACAGCGAATGGAGAAGATGACACGGGGCTTGCAAGGAATTGGCAGGCAGTCACTATGGGAGATGCCAAAAGGGAACACACAAAGAGACTGAAATGAGAACTTATAAAAGAGGACATAAGAAAACCCATGAAAAGGGGGGCTGAGAAAAGGGAGGCAGAATCCAAGACTTACAGCTGTAAAAATGTGAGATAAAAATAGTTGGAAAAAGCAATCCAGATCCTATCTGACCTCTAGAGATGGAGAAAATAAACTTAAAATTTACAGTATACTCAGATACCTTGGAAATTCAGATACAGAGAAATATATGGAAATTCCCAACTTTTCTCTGAAAGGCAATTTCCAAATTTGAAGTTTTAGTTATTGTTTATCTCTGCTTACCTTTGCAAACTCTGAAGTCCATTCGCAAATATGAGTCATGACTAGATATGTCTCTCAGGGTGCATCAGCACATATATTTAAGCACGAATAAATCTATCGCTCATTAAGCTGATCCGCATTAAGCAATTTTTGGCAGGTGTCTACATGTGCAGGGAGTTGACACTAAAGTTAATGCCAAGTACATGCAGCCCTACCATATGCCCCTAGTGGCTGCACAGACCTGGCACTACAGTTAGTGCTGGGTTGCATCTACACATGTGTTAATGCACTTTAACTAATTGCACCTGCATCAAATTTAGGGACAATTAGCCTAATTTTGGCATTTTTAATGCACTTGAAGGGCGCACGTGTAGACATGCACCCGTAATATGCATTAAATTAGGATAATGCACATTAATGCTTCTCATGTAGCTGTTTTAAGGATGTGGGGATATTTCACAGAAGTCCATCCCTTTTGAATCTCCTGTTTAAGTTCTTGTTGGCTTCATTTAGAGTTTAGGGCGAATAGACACAATACAGGCTCATACCCTATTTGTCTCTACTTGCTATAATAGTTTAAAGCAGCAGAAATGGCATTTGAAATATTTTACTACTGGTTTTAGTAGAGCTTTGAAAAGGTTTCATGTTTTATTTTGAAATCTAGGCAGCAATTGCTGTTTTCCTCTGACATCTAAATGCAATGCAGACACACTATCTGCTACTTCAGCTGAGTATGAAATGAATGTGAAATCTTGGGCAACCTCTGGAAAACCTGCCAATGCTCTTGTTGAATTTGACCTTTGACCTTACTGTAAACTGAAACCATCTGACAAGTGAGGCATGCGAAATATGTGCTTTGTGCTTCCTGGGTGTGCTTTATTATTTTTATTTACTTATTTTGATTGAAATCAAAAGAGCTAGAAAAAGCTCTACTTTCAGATCTAGAGGATCTTAATAATACTTATGAATATAATGTGCAGCTCCATCAAATTTCACAACTTTTCCCGAAATAAACCAGAAAACACAGACAACTATATTCCCTTCCTCCACCACTATTCACAACACTCACTTTCCCCTTTTGAGCACACTCTCTGCCTCTTTCTCAGATAGCCACAGAGAATTGATGGGCTTTACAGAATGCCCTAAAGGTCAATGGATGTATACAAAGGAGAGCCAGCTAGTTTTGGAAGATTTCCTTTCTATTGAAAGGGATTCAACCGAAGCACCTTTGCTGACATTACTACAGCAGCCTGGAACAGGTGGAGAAGCAATTTCTAGGCCATTTGGATTTTATATGACAAAGTCAACACCTGATACATGGTAAACATTAGACATCCAACACAGAACATGGTATACCTTTAGCCAGGAAGTTCTGCCTAACAAATTTGCTGCTGAATTCAGAACCAGCCTCAGAGTCTGGATGCATTTTGAGGTGGACACGTAGGCAGGTTCTCTGATATGTACAACAGTCTGTAACCAATCAGAACATCCAGGCCTTCCCTTAATAAACTAATGGTGAAGTTACATGTAATATTTAGGCCATACTAAGTGCATTTAAAATGTGAGTGTCCACACAGTAAATCTTGTTAATTAGAGCTGAGCGTCCTCTGAGAGTCTCAAAGTTATGCCACTTCAAGCGAGAGTTAACTCTAGGCCATGTTATCTTGCCTTCATTAGGGTAAATTAGTCATTTGAAGTCCTCTAGCATCTCAGGATTCACTGCTCCTAGCCCCTCCCATCCAGCCCAGGTGTTTTGTCTCCTAGCCATGCCTCTACTCATCAGTCCTCTAGTGGCAAGTCGGAGCTGTGCAGGGAAGAAACAGTAGTAAACCCTAACTTGCACATTTTCACAACATATTCTAACTTTAATGCTGCCTAACATTTCAAAGATTTAGCATGGTCTAAGCATAACATGCAACTTCACCCTAATAAGCCATACTGGTCATTGCTGTTTCCTGGTCATTTCCTACTTCCCTAGAGCAGAAAAAGAAAGGTCAAGATCTCTTCATTAAAGGGGCAGATACCATTATCTAGTACTCTAGTTGCTTTTTCCAACAAGCCAGCATTTCTTCAATCTACCTTGGCTTGATCATTATTATTTTAGCTTTCATGCCTGCATCTTTCTTAACAGGATGCTGCACAAGGAAACCAACAATTCTAAGGGTGGAAACAGATGTTGCCATTGTTCCATCATAAAAGTTTCTATGATGGCACAAAGGCCAAACAAATGGATATCCATGCCCTTTGTTATGCCAGAAATGCCTAAAATTTGTGGTCATGACATAGGTGGTGTCAATTTGCACCACTGTATTGCAAGAGACATCAGTTAAGTTTATGGCAAGAGGGCACAGTCAGCCTATAGTTGCCCCCACTCCCTGGCTGCATTGGAAATCACTTGTGGGGCTTGAAGGGTGTGATCCTGTGCACCCCATAAATTTCCTTGCAGGATTAAGTCTCTCAACCCCTGGGACTGACTGTGTGGATTTTCTACACTTACAGAGAGGCATTCCAGAAATTGCACAGGGCACGTCTCTGAGAGCGGAAAACCCCCGAGGCATGTCTCTATAAGGTGGGAACACGTCACCTATCCTCCCACAGGACTGAGCCTCTTTCCAATGCAGGACAACAGGCAATGTGTGTTTTGCCCAAAGAAGTAGATCAGATGGCACAAAAGTTGCTTTGCTTAATATTGCTAATGTGGTGCAAGTGCCTTAATTATAATGGTTAAGGTTGTCTTGGGAATAACCTATAATGGTACTAAGCACCTTTACACTATTATAACCATATTTCCAAGGGAGTATATCAGTAAAGAAACCACTCCCACCTGAAGTTGTTATACAAGTGCCAAAACTGCCTGTAAAATTAGGATGACCATAATTGTTTTAGGGAAACACACACGCGCACACACACACACACACACACACACACACACACACACACAGCCTCTACACCCCCCCACCCCCCCGTCCCTTCACGGACACACACATGTGCATACACACAGCCTGGACCCCATGGCTCCCAGGAGACCTGGTGGTGGAGTGGGGCCGGGCTGGACAGCACAGAGGCTGTACACAGCTGGGAACAGCCCCTGTCCATTGTCCCCAGGCCTCTGCCAACCCATGCTGCATGGCCACATGGCATCTCCCTCCTACGGACCTAAACAGCAGTTGCAATGGCAGGGCATGAGGCTGCTGGCAGTGATGGGGAGGCACCATGTGGCTGGGGAAGCATTGCTCAGGGGGTGCTCCCAGCTGGGTCCAGTCTCTGAGCATGGGGGGAATAGAGCCAGGTCATGGGCCTCTGCGCTGTCCTGTCCCACCCTGCTCTGCCATCCTGGTTCACCCTGCACAGGTGCCCAAGTTCCAGCCTACCCCACCTGACTTGTCCCTGCCTCAGGCAGGAGAAGCAGTGCTCAGGCCAGCCCACCCCCACCCCCACCCCCAGCCTGCTCAGAAGAAGCTGGGCCAGGCATGTGCGGGCAGGGTGGTGCCAATCACGGACTTTTGCTTCAACCCTTACCAAGTGACCGGGATACTGGGACAGCCTACAAAATCTGGGACTGTCCTGGACAGACCGGGAAGTATGGTCACCCTATGTTGAAGTCTTATTATCCGAAGCCTCTAGCATACCTTATAAAATATTCCCTCTTACAAAGCTCCTTTTACCCTGGATTCACAGTGCTTTGCAGCAGTGGGCAAGTGTTTCAATTTTTGTGAGAAACAGTAGAGCACTGTTCATCAAGTCAGCATTCTTGGAGTGGACAAAAGTAAGTTTGAACTCTGCCTTTTTCACTACAGAATTCAGGCCAAATGTAACAGAAAAAAAGGTTTATTTCCTTTGCAAAGATTCTTTAACCCCATAGATTTTTGAGTCAGGCTCTTGAAGTTGATTCAACCTTGATGACAATCCTGGAGCAACTTCAAGTACCCTGCTTTGGCAGGGAATAACCACACGTGGATGTGTATGGAACGCTCAGGCTTATAACTTCCTTTCACATGTCACTACTGATATTAGTTTAATCATTTTTAGATGGGGTAATGGGCAGAAATATCTGTGAATGTGTCCAACTGTGACATGTACAAACAGAATATCTTTTTCAGAATCAATTATAATTATATAAACAGCAGCTAATAAAACAGCAGCTTATTGACAACGTGTCAAATTCTATAAAAGAGATATTGTCTTGAGTAGAGTTAGTCATATTTTCTGTGGCATAAATGAGAAGAGCATTTCATGAAATAATATTATTTGTTGTGCTTATTATTAACTAATGGTAAATATTTTTATTGTGGTAGCATCCAGAGGTCACAATTGCAACAGGGTCAATTATGCCAAGTACCACAGGAAGAAAAAAAGGAAAGCATCCCTGCCTCAGAGGTTTCAAAAAACATAGCATCAGATGAAGGGCACAGGAAAATGGCTAAGGGGTATGAATAGAGCTAGTTGAAAAACTTCTGTCTGAAAACAGCGATTTGATGAAAAAAAAATATTGTATGGGATTGGGAACATACCTTCAGTGACATTTTCAACCAAAAGAGTCAAAATACTGTGTTCCAATGCAACTTAATACAAATCAAGACATATGAAGGTCTTTAACCTTAATAACCTTATCAAAACATTTTGTTTCAACCTGATATATCCAAACAAACTTTTGGGCAAATTTATTTTTGTAGGAAATTTCAACCTTGTGCTTATTTTGATTAATAGAATTAGAAATAGAGAATCTTTATTGTAGAATGTAAAATTCCAGGTTTCAACTTATTGCACAAATGAATTTAGCAAAAGAATTAGCCGACCATTATTTGTTCCTGGGCAGAGGGTATTTAATTTTGTTGTTTTAATTGGAATGGGAAATTGGGAAGAAAGCAAAAGGGAAAGGAATGCAAAGAGAGGGCTGGTCACAACTTGTCACCTATCTAACCAATCTTTGCAATTCAGTTTTGTACACGTCACGTATAACTGCATCTACATGTCAATGTTAAGGCTGCATTAATAGATTTTCCATTTCATGTTGTGAATATTAATTGAGTCTTGTAGTTTATGCAAAAGTTTGTTATCACATAAATTCATGAAAAGTTAACAAGTATAAATTACGTTATTTGAACTGCCTGCTCCTGCTACCTGCTTCCCCATCTCTGCACACTGTGGAGCACCTTGCACCCCAGTCAGCTGCTCCCCACCTTACTGGGGTACAGTGTGCCTTGATATGGGGCGGCAGGCAGTACTGGGTTGGCTGCTTCTCTGTTTCCACCTGCCTCAGCACAGAGGTTTCACTGTGGAGCCCCTGTGCTAAGGCAGGTGAAGCCTCTGCACTTCAGCCAGCTACAGAGCATCCTGATCCCCCATCTTGAGGCACACTGTGCCCTAGGCAGCTGCTTCATGGCTGGCTGTGGCAGTGTGCCTCAGTGCGGGGGCTCTGCAAAGAAGCTCCCATGTGGAGGAACATGGAGACAGGGGAGCAGCCAACCCAAGGCCACCTGCTTCCCCCATCTCAAGGGAGCAGCTGGTTGGGGCACAGGGTGGATCAGCGGGGATGTGCTCCATGTGCCTTAATGCAGTGGAGCCCCCAACCTGAGATACATGGAGACAAGGGAGCAGCCAGCCCAGGGGAGCAGCTGTCTGTGAGCAGCTGGCTGAGAGCAGGGAGCAGCTGGCTGGGGTGCAGGATGCCTCAGCATGGGTGCTCCACAGCACATGGAGATGGGAGAGCACAGGCAGTGCAGGGCTGCCTGCTCTCCCACCTCTGCCTTTGTCCTGGCAATCACCATTTTGGCATGGTTTGTGTGTCCTAGCACAGCAGCAGTACAGATCCAACAGCATGGAGCCTGGTCTGCAGCCAGAGTGTTGCTCTGGATAGCCAGCCCTCTGTAGGCATGTCCATACAAGCACATGCACTTGCAGTAGTTCAAAATAGCAGCAGCACAAATTTGTACCAGAGATTTGTGCTTCAGCACATGTACCATGAGCTTGCTCTTTCATATGGGGCAAGTTGTACCACTTGGGGCAAACTCAGCCTGCCTAGCCCCTCTCAGATCTGCAGCCAGGGGCTGCTGAAGCACCTGTGCTGCCCCAGCAGTATAAAAAGCTGTCCTGGTGAGCAGCTCAGGGCTACTTGCTCTCAGGAGCTTTTGATGCCTGACCAGTTGACAATGGGGACACTATCCCCCTGTGCCAGCTGGACAGATGAAGCAGCCCTGATCTAGAGTGGCCCCGGCACCCTCTAGCCACTGGACCAGTCTGGCAGTGAGGGCTGCTGCCTGGCTGTGACCTGCTGTGCCCCTGCAACAGCATTCACCCCCTTGGACCTGCAGCCTCAAGTCTGCATGCCTCTCAGACTTGGACAGGGACTGCATGGACATCTGGGCATACATGGACACTGCAGCAGAGCCATCTGCACCTCTGGGTCAGCTACCAGAGGGCTGTGGCTGCACAGTTGCCTTCAGGTAGCATTACTGCCATGTGTGCCCCTGCCCTGCCATCTGGGCAGCTTTGGCCTGGAAGATGTGCTCATTGTTGTGGCCTGCTTTGAACTGTCAAAGCATGTCCTCCTGGCCCCAAATGGCCAGGAGGTCAGCCACCTTGTTTGCCCTCTAACTGGGCCCCTGGTGCCAGCCCTGGGCAAAGTCCTCTGCCTGGGTCCTGCCACTTGCTTCACTGTGTCCAACTGTGACTTGTACAAACACAATATCTTTTTCAGAATCAAGTATCATTTTATATTTTTAAAATATAATTAAAATGCTAAATTTTTAAATTGTTTAAAAATTGCAAATTCTCTAAAAAAATCCCAAATTCACTCTTTAAAATACCCCAAAGTTCATGTTCTTCCACAATTAAAATGAAATGCTACCGTGTGTGTGTGCGTGCACACACACACACACACACACACACACACACACAGAGATTTATCAGTTAAGTGATGTTTTATTGATACATTTGCAATTTTAAATCAATTTGGAAGCTTACCAGTGCCTCTATCATCAAATATGCAGCACGGGAAACATTTTTTAATTCCCAGAGTGTCTCCTGTGGTGTACCAAACTGCTTTGAGATGGCACAACAGGAACATGTGCCCTTGTCTGGATGCACCCTGTTTGTTTTGGCACATGCTGCTGATACATGGTCTGCACCGCTTTTTTTCCTTCAGTATTTTTTTGCTACTGGGATTTCCTGGTAGCAAATTTTGCATACGTTCCCCCTGTTTTCACATTCCCTTTGTGTTATTTGTGGTGCCACAAACGCATGCCCCTACACATGGGGACGCACCTTATGTGAAAATTTTAATTACAAACCATCTACATCTTGTCCATAACTGCCTGCTTTAAATCTAATTGTTATTGTAAAAAAGACATTCAGTTTTATTTTCATTGCTTATCCAAATGTTGGTGCTCGTTTGTTCAGGTTAAAGCAATGTTGAAAGAGAGGTATGAAGTTTCTGTGATAGTGAGAACCAGCATCCAGATTAGTATGCAAATTAAAGATACCACTAGCAGAGTATCTGCTTTATATGCAGTAGCATATTAATTATTCCTCAGAACACATACATCTAATTGGCTGGCTCATTATGAAAGCTCCATAAATCCAGGCAGATCATGACTTGCTGAAGGGCCAGACAAAATGTGACATCCTATCCCCTTTATCCCTGCAGGATCCCAGAGCATGAGCAGCATAAGGTATGTTCACGTGCAACATTATGGACCAGGCAGAACTTCCAGCTCCTCAAAGCAAAAATTCACCAGACAAGCCATAAAAAGCAACTTCATGCCACAGATAGACCTGCCATTGTCAAAAATCTCACTAGACAATTTACCAAGTATTACTTATAGTGAACTTGAATAAGATCCTTAAAAGATGTATTTTGTTGCTAGGAACTCTGAGAAGCTGCTGGATCAAATGATAAAATCCTTACCTAAGCAATACTAGCACCAGGAAAATGTTGAGAGACTGAAATACTCTGGATTGGCATGGTTCCTTCCTAAGCTTTCCATCCTTGGCCTTTATTTCATAGGCATGATCTAATCCCCAGAGTTTAGGAAAAAGAGAAGTAGTTCAGATAAATGATGATCTTCTGGACATATTTTCAAAGGAGACCTGAGCCAGGCCTTGTTCTGGTTACAAAATCTTCACTACTCATTTTGTCATGACCAGAACAACATTTACCATATGGTAACCCCCACCCTACCATCACCACCAAAAAACATTTTTTTGGCCTTCAGATGTTTATGTAAGCATCAATCTCTTTCTCTCAAGGAGAAGAGATATGGCCTAAGGTTCTCAAGGGATTAGGCTTTGATCATGACTCCTGGCACTTCTGCAGCTGGTACCATGATATATATGGTATATATGATCCAATGCACTTTTTAATGAATGGCAAAACGTTGGATGTTTTCTTTTAGTGGAAAATAAATGACAAAGCTCTGAAAGTATTAGAAGAATAACTAAAGGAAGAATATGACCTTAAGTGTTTAGTTATATACCTTCTAAAAATCACTTAAAACATGTATCATATACAAAAGTCAGCAATTTAACACATTTGATTCAACACAAACAAACTGAATTTTGGAAGACAAACTTCTTCACTTCTGATGTAATTATTGAAATTGCCACTAGACAGAGCTGTTTATCTTATTTTTATCCTCTGATATGTTTATGCCTCACAACCACAAAAACAAAGCACTGATATGATGGAAATCCAGAAAACACACAGATTATAGATCTCTTAAGGAACAAAGAACATAAAACACATTGTCAATGATAACTTCATAGTAAATTTCTGTTATTTTAACTTCTATATCACATAATATAATCATGGCTTACAGGCTGTATCTGGGCTCACACAGACATCTGCCATGAAACTAAGAGATTTCTCTTGATAGAAGATGAATGAGATGAACTCTGTTTTTTTCTTCTGTGGCATCTCATGAAATATACATCCATTGGGCCTGGGGTAAAAAGAACTGTTGGTCTAAAAACAGTGATAAAAAGGCAAATGATATTACTTACTATCAGTACATTTTGCTGGATGAATCTAAGAGCGTTATGAATAAACTAACTTTTTAACACTGGATATTCTGTGAATTTATCACTGCAGCAAAGTAATGTAGACTAAGATAGACTAAGATAGATGCAGTACGTATGAGTGACATTTGGGAAAATGTGTCTTAAGGCTAATCCAGTGTAACTTCTTAAAATAATGTTACAAAATCATCGCTAAATGGCAATATGGCTTATTATATATACCTTGATAGCCATGAGATTCATTTGCCATTTATAAACATTCATCTACAACTTAAAAGTAGTCAGGGTTTTTACCCTTGCTACTCCAGTTGGAAGGCTATTGCTTCTTCTCATCTACAGTTTAAGTTTATTCATAACCTGCTCATACACATGCATTCTTATACCAGCATCATCCCTTACCATTGTCCTTTTCCTCTCACAATTCGTTTATAAAGAGCCACTATAAGTCCTCTCAGCCTTGTTTTGCTAGACTAAACCTAGGCTTTTCTAGATTCCTTTAAAAGAATGACCTTCAGTCCATCATAACAGGCCTTACTCTTCCCTCCTTTCAGGTTGAATTCATCTTTCTTGAACATAGGTGACTAGAATTTCATATAGTATTCCAGATAAGTTCTCATACAGTGGCAGGAATGGTTTCCTATCTCTACTGGAAGCAGAATTTCTCTGTCTGCCTGATACAGACTGCAGTCACATTTGTTTCTTTCACAGCAGAACGCTGGTGCCTCAGGTCCCCGGCCAGCGTGTAAATAAAGGCATGATGGGATCTGATGCATGATCACTACATTACGCTTCCTGCCACACCACACATGCATGGTGGAGGTGTGATTGTGGGAATCAAGTATCAGATCCCATCATGCCTTGGTGCCAGTGCAGAGGGAGCCTACAATCATGATGCTGGGCTCCCCCTGCACTGGCAAGTAGCAAGCTCTTACAACTGGGACCCCCATCAACTGGCAGAGCTCCAAGCTACACCTCCAATGCTGGGAGCCCCATCTCACCACATGTTCAATTCATGGTGTAATAGGAACCAGACAAAGTTAGATATAAGACTGGCTGATAATGTTTTAAGTGAACATATACCAGGGGCAGTCATCTTATAATCAGCTAGCAGAGCTGGTCTGAGAGAAAATGGTGCCCTAGGCAGACTTGTATTTTAGCACCCCTGTTACCCCCTCTTCCCAAGTCAGATGTGCTGCTGCAAGCAGAGGCCAAAGCAGGTGGCAGGGGCACAGGGTGCAGGCCAGTGGGGAGGGTGGAGAGGCAGAGTGCATCAGGCAGGTGGGCAGGCAGGCACTACTGCTGCTGTGAGACAGCAAGGTTGGCAAACTGGAGTGGCTGGAAGCAGGGGGCAGGCTGGGCTGGGCACTACTCCTCCTGCCTGGGGCCAGGATTGGCTGGGGTGGGGCAGGGTAGGTAAAAAAGAGCTGCTGTGAGTTCAGGCTGCTCACATGTACGTGTGTTTGGCGGCCCCCTGGCCACAGGACCCTGGACAGTTGCCTACACCACCCACCTCTAAGGCTGGCACGGTTAGCTAGTGAACCCAGGCCCTTCTCCAGCTCAGATGTTTTTGACTGAATATGCAACAAACAGCAATTGCTGCTCTTAAACAGTCTTGGACTGTGTACCATTAAAGTTCATCCTAGTTGCATTACTGCAGTCTTTAAAATCATCTAGTTTTCCTCTCAATCCTTTCCATTATTGCCAATGCTATCAACTATGTTATCAGCAAATGTCATTAGCAATACTGCTTTCTGTACCAAGATCATTAACAGAAATATTAAACAGGATCAGTCCCAAAACCAGTTCTTAGGAACTTCACTGCTAAGTCACCTCCATGCTCATACGACCTCTTTTGATACTGTAGCAGGGTGCCTCCCCAGGGGTGGCTGTGAAGCCTCTGGAGTCCCTGCAGGCTTACTTTTCTGAGGGAACCTGCCCCAGGGCTTCCAAAATTGCTCTACAATGACCAGCATGTGCCAGTGGCCCTGCCTTCTGGGCAAAATGCATTGCTCCGTTCCTCCCCTACATCATGCCCTATGCCTTACAGATGGCACCCTGTTTGCTGTTCTCTTCACTTAGCCCCTCCTCTGGGGTTCTTGGGCCCTCTCTGGTCCCAGACTCTCAAGCCCTCAATCTGGGTCCCTAGGAACCTCCTCCTCCCCTTAATTCCTTCCCAAGCCACCAGACTGCTTTAGGCGTTACCCTCCACATTGACTTTCTGGAGCTGCAGCCATCCTGCTGAGGTGATGTTTTCTCAGCAGGCTCCAAAATTTTACTTTGGTTCATCTCAGGGCCTGGGTTTATATCCTTCTCCTGGGTCAGATGTCTGCAATCAGCACAGCCTGCACTTGCAGGTTACTTCAGCACTAGCCCACCTGCTTCTTAAAGTGGCAGGAACACCACGTCTCCAGCCACATACACTACCTTTTGCTGTCTCCCTTTAAACCAGCTCCTTACCCAACTTAGAGTTCCTCTTAATACTCCTCATCTCCCCATTTTAAGTCATACTTTCTCATATAGTGTTATACAAAGTGCTCTGTCGAAGTCAAAAGAAATGAGACCCTCTGCATTTACTTTGTCTAGAAAAATCAGCTACCTTATCAAAGTGTTACCTTACCAAGGTGTTGCACATGGGGAGGAAGAACCGGCACCACACTTACAGGTTGGGGAACTCCCCTCTTGCCAGCACGGAGACGGAAAAGGATCTTGGAGTCATCATTGACTCCACGATGAACATGGGCCGGCAGTGTGGGGAGGCAGTCAAGAAGGCCAACCGTACCCTGTCATGCATCCACAGATGCATCTCGAGCAGGTCCAGGGAGGTGATCCTCCCCCTCTATGCGGCACTGGTCAGGCCGCAGCTGGAGTACTGCGTCCAGTTCTGGGCGCCACACTTCAAGAGGGACGTGGACAATATGGAAAGAGTTCAGAGGAGGGCCACTCGTATGATCAGGGATCAGCAGGGCAGGCCTTATGAGGAGAGGCTACGGGACCTGAACCTGTTTAGCCTCCACAAGAGAAGGTTAAGGGGGAACCTTGTGGCCTGCTACAAACTGGTCAGGGGGGATCAGCGGTTATTGGGGGAGTCCCTGTTCCCCCCTGCGCTGCCAGGAGTGACCAGGAATAATGGTCACAAACTGGCGGAGGGTAAGTTTAGATTAGATATTAGGAGGCGCTACTTCACTGTCAGGGCGGCTAGGGCCTGGAACCAGCTTCTAGGGGAAGTGGTGCAGGCTCCTAGCCTGGGGATTTTTAAAAGGAAGTTAGATGAGCACCTTGCCGGGGTCATCTGACCCCGGTGCTCTTTCCTGCTAAGGCAGGGGGTCGGACTAGATGATCTACCTAGGTCCCTTCCGACTCTAGCTACTATGAAACTATGAAAGAAAGCTATCAGTTTAATATGACATTGAGCATTTGGTAAATATATGGTGTATTTTAACCAATTTCCATTTACCTCCTGATGCTGATCTTCTCGAGATCTCTTCTAAAGCCACATAGACTACTGAAGTCACACTTTCAGGCCCATAGTTAGCTTGATCAATATAAAAATCGAGACACAAACTTTGTTATTTCCCCAAACAAATGGTACCATCTCTGATTTAATAGCTATGTTACAAATATTTGTTATTAGACCTGCAATTTTTCAGAACTCTGGGATGGAAATTGTCTGGCTGCTCCCTCATCTCCCCACATTAAGATTATTAAGATCTTTGAATTTTGCTTTTACCTGTAATTTCTGTTACTGTAATTTTCATTTTCATATCTTCATTCCTATTATTCAGCTTGCCCTTGCTTCCATTGTTTATAACATCCTCCTCCTTTAAAACAGAGGCAAAATATTCATTATGTTTCTGGGGCACACCTAGGTTATCCTTAATTTATACCCCAACCTGACTGCATAGCAGTATCACTTCATTCTTTGTTTCTTCCTGTTTATAAATAAGCTGAAGACTCTTTTGCTATTTTTAAATTCTCCTTTGTAAGGACTAATTCAGTCTGGTGAGTCTTACTTTATTCCTCCACTCCCTGACCTCTGGGACCTAGCTTTCCCATGTTGACTGGTCATTTTTCCATTCTTTATAGGCTCCTTGCTTATTCCTAACATCCTCTTAACGAGGTTATTCACGCAGTTAGTTCAGGAATCCCTTCTAACAAGTAATTTTCCTTTGCTTATTAGTCATGTCTCTGATACCTTTAGGAACTTTGACCTGCTGAAACTCCAGGCTTTCTACCCACAGAAAGCCCTTAACTTCTCTTTCTAGCTGACTGGATTAACTGGTTTCCTTAATATATTCAAGTTTACTCTTTTGAATATTGAGAACCTTAAGTCTAGTCTAGACCACTTTCCTCCAGGTCTAGCCCTAGGGCATGCATTCAGGGCTGCTCTGAGTCACTCACCCTACCTAATTGCTGCTCTCTCATGTGCCTGAGTAGACACAAATCAATACGACTTATTTTGTTGTCAGTGGACCAGGGATCAAGGAAGAAGGCTGCTCATAAGTGCCTGTAATTACAGATCTCCTCCTATTATTATTATTATTATTCTATCCGATATAAATTTAACCAACTCATGATCACTTGATCCAAGTTTATTTACTATGATCAGTCCACATTATTTACCAAAAACAAATCTAAAATAGAACCACCTCTTCTTCTTTGAGTGACTATGATTAAGAGATTTGTTGAGGTTATATCAGGAATAACTGGACCCTACCATCATTAAGAACAAGAAGGAATAGTACCATGGCCTGACTTCTCTTTATCATTTCCTACTGGATTCCCATTATGGATTCACAGTAAACTCACTCCGATGCCATCAGAAAGACTTATGCTTTAAAATGATACGAACAGGCTGAGAGAGATCAATGGAGTCAAACTTCTGTATGAGTCAATACAGAGAGGCACTGCAATGACACAGGGCCCCATTACAGAATTTTTTCAATGTGCCTGGGTCTTAGGGTTTGGGCACTCCACAAAATCTACTTGACATCAATTTCTTGAGTCCACATTATGTGGAAATAACCCATAAAGATAAAAATGCTTGCCACTTTTATTAATGCATAAGGCTTTAAAAAATAATTGAAAGTATTTAGCTTTATAGACAAGCAGGTAGATGTCTGTGCTTGTAATATAGAGGAACACCAAGGATAGCTGCTTATCTGTAAGTAGTACTGGATGCTCTGCAGCTGTTTCTCAAATTGACTTAAATGATATCCATTATGAGATTTTAGACTTATGACTTAGAAAACTGTAGCCCAAAGGAAAGCTCTCTCATGTTGACCACAGCAATTCAAATAGCAGGGAGTGTAGGAATGAGTCCAGCTGCTGTATGTCCCATAAAGAAAGCTTTAAACTATGGTATTTCCCTCATAGGACTGAGGATAGTGAATGATTGACACAGCAGGAGTCTATGCATGGGACCCTATGAGTGAAAGACTAAAGCAACACTATATTTTTTCACATCTTCATTTTTTGATTTTAGAGGAAATAAGCACATGTATAGCTATAGCAGCCTTCCACTCTATCTTCTCACTCACCCATCAAGGTCCTGTTTCCTCAGCTGTCTTCTAAAAATGTCATCACTAGCATTGGTAGCAGGTGTAAGTGCTTTAAGTGCAAAGCTTTCAGTAGGAAGGCTATAAGCATTTCAGCACAGCCCAGTTGGCAGTTTCATTCTGCAACCATCTACCATTTCTGTTACCAGCATCTCAACCTCCTTCCCCTTCTAGTTTTCTTACCCAAGCCTTTCTCTGGATTTTGCTAATGGCACTTTCATGATATAGGCAAGTTTGTTTGCACATCTGATGATTTAGGAAAGGATGTTGAGTTGATGGGAATAGGGTCAAAGAATAGCAAGTATGTCTCTCTGGTTATTAGGGCTGTGCAAAAGAGCAGCATTCCACTTTGATATCCATTTAGATGGAACAATGTTTCATTTTGAGTTTTGTTTAATTTCGTTTCCATTCCATCAAAACGGTTTTGCTGTTTCGACACTGTTTTGATGTTTCAGTCGGGCTGTGATCAGGCTGCAGTCAGGCTGGGGAAGGGAATCGGGCCGAGTTCCCTTCTCCAGCACTACGATCAGGCTTCCGGACTGAGTTCCCTTCCCCAGCCCAATTGCAGCACTGGGGAGGGGAACACAGCTGGGCTGAGTTCCCCAGCACGACTGCAGTGCTGAGGAGGGGAACTCAGATGGGCTGTGTTTCCCAGTCCAGGGAAAGGGAACTCAGCCGGGCTGAGTTTCCCAGCATGGTGATCAGCTTCCCACAACCCCATGGAACTCAGCTTGGTGGCGGGAGGCGGAGCGCAGCACCAGCTCTGTCTGCTTTCTGCCACCAGGCTGAGCTCTATGGGGCTAGCGGAGCTGATCAGAGTGCAACCTGGAGGTGGGCAGAGCCAGTGCTGCACTCCCATCAGCTCTGCCAGCCCCACTGAGTGCAGCCTGGCAGTGGGAGGTGGGGAGAATCAAAACTGTGCTTCCCGCCAGCCTGAGCCACATGGGGCTGCGGAGCTGCTGGGAGCACAGCCCTGGTTCTCCCCTGCCTCCCAGCACCTGACTGGCTGCTGCACAACTTGAAATGTTTTGAAACATTTCAACTACCCTCGTCTTGTTTCAAGGCTGTTTTGAAGCCCTTCGTTTCATTTCAGTTTTGCTGTTTTAGGTTTGAAATGAGTTGAAACAGTGTCGAAACAAAACAGCTGGTGAAATTTTTCACAGACCTACTGGTTATCATATGCCTACTCTGATCAAGTTTATATCTATAAGTTCACAACATGCAGAATGTTAAGTCTTGTTATTCTGTCTGCCCCAGGAGTGCTCCCGTCACAAATGGAAGGGCGTCTTTTACAGGTGAGCATGAAATAGTCTTGTAGAAGCACACTGTCTTCACACTAGAGGTCTAGCAAAGAGGTTTGAATTCCAAATTCAACTGAATGTTAGGATATTAGAAAGGTGAACTAAACCAAATAGAAGCTGTTATCCTGATATAAGGACTGGAGACTGATGGAGGAAAAAAAGAATTTTATTGTATTTCTAGAGTTGCCACTATTTTGAAGGGGGTCATTCTTTCTTCTGGGATATTTTATTCTTTAATAATGCAGCTCTGGTGTTTTCACTAATGTTATGAACATTCAGGAATGCCTACTTTTTATTATTTTATTTTCAACTGATCCAGAGTCTTGAAAAGTTAGTATTGGTAATCTAGTGGTTTATAACAATGCAGGGCAAGGATTTAAAAAATGTCATAGAGCAGCGTGAAAAGATGACACAGGGAAGACAGAACCCCAGCATTATCCAATATAAATATTCCCGTTTGTTGAAGGTCATCTGCTTTATTGTCAGTTTCCCTGCATTGCTCATACCATGTCAGACCTTGACTCTATTAATGTTTGCTGAGTAATTTAAAAGGACTCCTGTCAGCATTAATAACTTCTATTTTGACACTAATTTGAGTTGAAAACCATAATAATTAGAGCCAGCTTTTTGATTTTTATGACACTGAGTTCTTGAGAGAGTTTGTTTCAAAAGCCACAGCCACATATAATTTTTTTTAAAATGTGACTTTCTAGAAAAAGTTTGGTCTAAAATATCAATCAGGATAACCCTCCTTTATTGTTTAAGCATCTTCCTGTCAGGAGTTTTTAATATGACAATAGTAGCAACTGGAGTTGAGACAGAAAGTGAACACGTGTCTTGCTTGTTCCTAATTCATCTTGAACAATAAATAAACAACAAATAAGTTGGGGTTGCTTCTACTCCAGCATGACACAAAAGCTGGGATTTTCAAAGGAAGTCAGATACCTAAATCACACTGAGAAACTAACTGAACCACCTTTAGCTTCTTTGAAAATTCCTAGCCTAAATCATTCCCATTTAAGAAAGGTGTGAAAACTAGTTTCAATGAAAATGTTTAGTTAAAGCTCAATGAGCTTTAGTTAAATCACCCCCATCACCATTTTTCAGCATGGGGACACTGATACATGAGATGCTCTGAGCACTTTAATTAGAGGCTCTTGGAGCTGCTCTAATTAAAGCGCCCCTCCTCACCCTCCTCACTCCTGGAGCACATGTACAAACACCCAGGAAGCTAACTGCAGAGCCTTAGGGAGCGTATCAGAGTCTGGCACTGAATTTACATCTCCTGCCAAAGAGTTACACTGTATGGTTTAATCACCTGCATTTTTAATATGTATCAGATTTGACTGGTTAGTTGACCGGTTAGTTTCAGAAATAAATGAGAAAGCCAGAGACTTAACTACATGTGTCTTAATTTAAGAAGATATCTAAAAATCACTGAGGGCCACATCATTGCTTCTGCTGTATGCCTTGGTGGGAATATAAAGGAAAGCAGCATTTCCTTTCTGCCCCTCTATTTGTGTATGGCCTAGATGTACAGAGGCCAGTCAATACTCTATTTCCTCCATCAGCCTAGTGGGTAGGGAGAGGCAGGGAGCTAAAGCAGCATGTGTGTGTGTAGGAAGGTATGAATCTTCTAGTAGAGAAGACCCAGTAGAGCATATTACCACTGCCGGCAGCAAAAGGCAATCAGGGAAGGGATCAAGAGGCAAGATTTCTTCTTGGCTCAATGAGTGGGCAGAAACAAAACAGAACAGACAACCACACAATTTAGCCATTGGGACATTCAGCAAAGTTAGACTATTATTTGCCATTTCCATCCCAAATGATTTCTATAAAGCTCTCACTGTCTGTTGCAGATCAAGGACCATTACTTGGCACTTTCATTCCTCCTCATCTGTTTGAGAATTTTTAATTGGAAGTGTTAAGGGTTGCTGCTTTGTCTGTTTGTAACTGAACAAACAGATTCAGATGGAGTTAAAGAGAGTCAGCAATTACCTTATTTTTACTGAGATGGATTAATCCTTTAACTGCCAGTCAACTAATAAAAATTTTGTAAGAGACAAGAAGAAGAATATCCAGTCATGGGGAGGGGGGACCCAAAACAATCACAGCTTGACAAATATAGAGAAGGGTGCGAGACAGTCTGTAATGACCAGAAGGTTGCATTGACAACATAATTGGATTAGTGAGCCAGAAGCATAATTAGTAGACAATGAAAAAAACTATGTGGGAAAGGACCAGGTGTAATATTATATCTAGTCTGCATTAACAGCAGATCTGTGAAAGCTTGAAACACTGCCTAGTACAAACACTTAAAAGTGTTTATATTGCACAACCTGCTTTCACAATAGACAGATATAATTGCTTTGTCAAACTAGAGTGTACCAAAACAAATGCTCTGTCCAGAAAAAAAAAAATTCACTGCTTAGTTTCAGGGGTGAGGAAAGGGGTAATCAGGATTTCCCATCATGACTTCCAAAAGACACATTATTTTACTTATGTAAAATACAAGTCACCACAATGTAAAATATGGACTGAAATTGTGTTTTCTGTATCAGCTAGTTTTATCTCTCAGCCTCTTGCTGCTTAGGCTGGCAGCATTGCAGTGCCATAATAATAATGCACTGCATGTCTACCACATGTTCCATCTGAGGATTTTCAAGTACTTTACAAACACGATTAAGTAAATTGATGAAAACAGCTTCACAGCTCTTAATTCTTTCCAGTTCTATATCAAGGATGCTCAGTTTCAAAGTAGATGTTTTGTTCAACTTTCAGTCCAACAGACTCATCCTAGGCTATCTTAGTAGTCACCTCACATCTCATCATCAGTACACCAGATGCACAGCTATGCTAATGATAGGGCAGGATGGCATCTTAGAGGCTAACATTAAAAAATTGAATGTGAAATTGCAGAACAAAAAGCCATCCACAGATTGGACTGCATTAGCCGTGGTCTCAACAGGAACTAAGGATTCTTAAACTGTTACGTGAACTAGCTGTTAACTTGGGTGTCACTCCAGGTGTTCACTGCCTTGTTCACTTGACCTAGGCCATGTGTAGACATTATCATTTTACCAGTTAAGTAATCAAAAGCTGGTCTATATCCATAACAGAAGTTTGGTGCACACAGGTTGGTTTAAAAATGGCAAAACCCACTCTAACGTTTGCCCACCCAGTAAAGGGTGAACGTGTCTTCTGTTTGTTACTGTTCCTAACTATACCACTTACAAAAAACTGCATAACTTAGATTGAGTCCACCTCAGGCTTTGTGGATGTCTATACCTAACCCTAATCATCCTGCTTATTCCCTCTTTTCACAATGTTTCCTCCCTTGGTCTGTTTTGCATATATATATATATATAGTTGCCTATGAAAGCTCACCCCTCTCTGAACCAGTTAATCTCCAAGCTACCCTCTACTATTTTTATCCTTGGGTAACCTGAAAGCTTGTCCAACAGCTTTCCCAACTATACAGTTGGTTTAATGAAAAATATCACAACCCAACACACAAAAAGGAAAAAAAAAACTCCTTTGCCCTTCAGACATTTACTGGGCCATCACAGCTACAACTACACTCTTACCCTACTACAACGTCTACAGGAAGTCACAAGGTAAATGACCTGACCCACAGGATGCCTGATGAAATTTGTGAGGTTGATGTTTGACAGCTACTTTCTGTGAATATTTGAGTAACAGGCTCCATTGTATGTGTGCATTAAAATAAAACCATCCTTGAGCAATTTCTTGGATACACTTCAATTTCCTTCTCTTACAATTAAAAACAGGATTCATAAAATCATAATTGCGAGAACATCTGTTATTTATAATGAATAGAGGCAAATTCATTCAAGTCTTGATTTCATACCCATTTCAGTTAATGTAAGTATTCTCATAGTTTCATGGTTTCATAGTTTCTAGGGTCAGAAGGGACCTGAGCAGATCATCGAGTCCAACCTCCTGTCATGGCAGGAAAAAGTACTGGGGTCAAACGACCCCAGCAAGGTGGTCATCTAACCTCTTAAAGAGATCCAGGGCAGAAGCCAGCACCACTTCTCTTGAAAGCTGGTTCCAGATCCTAGCTGTCCTGACCGTGAAGTAGCCCCTCCTGATATCTAGCCTAAACCTATCCTCTGCCAGCTTGTGACCGTTATTCCTGGTCACTCCTGGCAGTGCTCGGGGGAACAGGGACTTCCCCAGTGCCTGCTGGTCCCCTCTGACTAGTTTGTAACAGGCCACTAGATCCCCCTTAGCCTTCTCTTGTGGAGGCTTAACAGGTTCAGGTCCCTTAGCCTCTCCTCATAGGGCCTGCCCTGCTGCCCCTGATCATGTGAGTGGCCCACCTCTGGACACTCTTGATGCTGTCCACATCCCTCTTGAAGTACGATGCCCAGAACTGGACGCAGTACTCCAGCTGCAGCCGGACCAGTGCTGCATAGAGGGGGAGGATCACCTCCTTGGACCTGCTTGAGATGCATCTGCAGATGCATGACAAGGTATGGTTGGCCTTCCTGACTGCATCCCGACAATGCCGGCCCATGTTCATCTTGGAGTCAATGATGACTCCAAGATCCTTTTCTGCCTCTGTACTGACAAGAAGGGAGTTCCCTGACCTGTAAGTATGGTGCCGGTTGTTTCTTCCCAGGTGCATCACTTTTCACTTGTCGGTGTTGCATCCCATCCTATTCTCATCCGTCCATCCCTGTAACCTGTCTAGGTCCATGTGATAGGAGTCTCATTTTTGGAGTCTCTCCGCGCGTGCAACTCCGGACTCCTGCAATGGGTCCACCACCCGCCTATCCTCGCCTGCCATGACTTGATCTTGTTTATAAGTAACAAATGATGAAACTTAGCGGGAAGCTGCTCATTTGTATGCACCCCGATGGCAGGGGGCGCTGTCTGCAGCTCCTGTACCTCCCCTGCACCGCAGCCCAAGCCTCACCAATGGTGTTGGAATACTCTCACTAGGGCCATGATACTAGGTCCCAGCCCTTTGTATGTTCTCAGGGCTCCTCGGCGCCCCTTCTCACTCCCGGGGTCTCTCACAGCCCCGCACTCAGCCCCTTCTGGGGTCTTGCCCTCTCCAGGACCCACGCCGCGCCCCCCCATGGCCATTGCCCTCCCTCCGGGCCTCTACCGCGCTCCTCACGCTTGGGGCTCAGGTGGCCGCAGCTGTGCCTGGCCCTTTGATCTATCTCTGGGTCCCTTGCCCCACTAGGCAGACATCGCCCTCCCAGGCTGGGGTCCGCAACCCTGCACACCGCGTCTCTCTGGCGCAACACCGCACCTCGCCAGTGCAAACAGTAGTGCCCCGCTGGCACTGTGCCCCTACTGGGCACCAGGAACCCCCAAGCTGCTGGGGAGCCCCCCTGAGGCCTCCCCACTCCCCTACAGCCTCACCCGGTCCTCTGGTGTAACTGTAACTGAAATGCAAGCCACCTGGCTTCGACATAAACATGGAGCCTCCTGCTCATAACATAACCTCCAAGCCCCTCTAGGGCTCGCAACCATACCTCTGTTTATGGTGTTCTCGTCCCCAGCATCATCGCAGCCGGTCCGCAAGGTAAGGCTGCAACCCCCAACCCAGGCTGCTCAGCTCTGCCGCAGAGCTCCTGCTCCTGCGGCAGTCAGAAGGGTACTGCCACTGGGCCCAGGCCTGAGCTGTTATAAAGGGCCCAGCCCTGTCCCCTTCCGGTCACCTGACCTATCTGGTTGCTGTGGCAACCTGCACCTGAGCTGCCTCTGGTGATTGGCAGCTCCTTAACTCCCTATCAGTCACAGGTCATCTCCCTGATCCTGTGACAGTCCGATTTTCTTGGGAGTGGGTTTGGCACTAACACTCCTCTTCCTTTCTTTTCTGGCCTATCATTCTTTTGAAGATGTCAAATCATGCAAAGGCTCCCAGTGTCTGAGGAAAGTACAAAGTGGGCACATCTACATGTGCTATTAAGGCACTGTAAGCTTACTGTGCAGTAATCTTTCCCAGGCAAGGTGTTTACATGTGCTCCCAAGGGGAGCAGTTCAGCGCGGGGCTACTCTAGTCCTGCTATGCCCCCCAACAGCAGCCAAGGGGAGCTCCAGTTTCCCCCCAATGCCAGCCCTGAGCTGGCAGGGGGCACTTAAGTCAGGCCCTTTTCTCCAGGAGGTTGGCAGAAGCTGTCCCACCTCTGGAGCGGCTGCCTCCCAATCCCATGCCTGGATCTGTGGATTAAACAAATGCTATGACCTCGACAGATCAGGTCATGAGGGTGGGAAAATGTCCCCTCCATGGAGCTGCTGCTTCTCAGCCCCATGCTGATTGGCAGATGGGGCTGGGAAGCAGCAGCCCTGGGGAAGAAACATTTTCCCAGTCTGGAGGAGGGGACATTTTCCCAGCCTCATGCCCCAATCTGCCAATCAGGGTATGGGGCTGGGAAGTTTCCCTGCCCCCTGCTATCTTGGAGCAATTTGCTAGTCAGCAGTCTACACATGTACTACTGTGCAGTAGTAATTGCATGGTTAATCTACTACCTGCATTTACAGGGTGTAGGCAACCACATAGTAGACTAATCTGCTGCACAATAAATGTTGCACATGTGTAGATGGTGACACTTTACTGTACAGTAGATTACAGTACATTAAAGCATTTTATGTAGGTGGTTCAAAGCTCTGCTCACTTTTACTCCCAAATTCAAGGCACTGCATTCTTTAACTGACCTTTAAGAAAAGAGACATGTATTTGGCTATAACTTATTACAGCATGTGAACAAAATGGTATCAGTGCTAGCTTTTAAAAGTACACTTGCAAGAGCTTTATTACCTTTATTTTATTCTGTCAAGTAGGTCACTATAACCCTAACTGCTAATGCACACTTTGTATTTATGTTCAAACATTTCTTTTGACATATAATAATAAATTACCTCAAGCTGAAGGATCAGAATCTGCTGAAATCTTATATCAACACAAAACTGTTGTAGCTTTGGAAGAGCCATTCCATATTGGTTTGTTTCTTTTCCAACATGGCCCAAAGGGTACTTACTCTGTTTTTGTATTGTTCAAGGCCGCATCCCTTTGTGATTTTCCTTATAACTAAGGAGATAAAGTCTCTCTTATTTGGGCTATTTTTTAAAATGAATGTTTGTGGGGCTTAATCTGGAAACACCACAATCTTTTACTTTTCCTACAACATTTTCTAAATGCATACCTCCTACCCTCCATTTCACACATGCAGACCACATCTACACAAGAAGCTGGTTGTGCAGTAGCTCATTACTACTGCACAGGAACTCATTACTACTGTGAAGTAGCTTGTTACTACTGTGCAGTAACATCGCGAGGCATGAAGTCTGACGTGATGCTACTGCACAGTAGTAACAAGCTATTGTGCGGTAGTAAAGAACTGCTGCACAGTCAGAATCACCAAAAAGCCATGTGGTGACTCCACTGCTCAATAACTTCAGTTTCTGCACAGTCATTTTGTACTTGTGTATGCAAGTACTAAATGACTGTGCAATAACAACCGCACAGTCAGTGTCTCATGTAGACGAGGCTGTAGGGGTTCTAGCTGCCCAATGGTCTCTGAGCAGGGGTCATTCAGCTGTCACCCTTTGCAGCTATTCTGCATGAATGTTTGTTTCTTGTTAAATTTTTCTTTTCTCCTTTCCATCCTGAAGCACAAAGCCTAGTGACCAAGAAAGCTGCCAGTTATATTTACAAGTGCATTAGAACAGACAGCTATTGGTCCTGCTAACGTGGCAGTCATCGAAGCCTCATATTTTTTGGTAGTCATGTGATTTGCTGTCATTGAGTTGACCTCAATCATGTATTCACATTTTCATCACTACCATGGTCATGTGCTGGATGTAAATAGATCGAGCATTCAGATATAAAAAGATATGTTTGCATGCCGTGACCAAGAATATACTCTGAAGCCAATTGCAGAGCACGAAATAGTGATTCACTATGTATTACACTGACATAGTCTATTCATGGTCAAAAAGAGAAAATCTACCAGTGTGAGAAAAGATAGATTATTTTCATTTGTGGGTTCTCAAGTAAAGAGTATTAATTTGCATGGCATGGAAACACTAAAAAGAATCCCATAGGTCTGAATGGTACTCTGTTTTATTCAAGCCAAAGCAGTTCAACTATTTCAGCCTGGAAATATTTGAGAATACAAACTGTGAGGGATAGATCACCATCTCATTGCACACAGTGTTACTCATGAAACTCCTTTAGCAGTAGCTGTCAAACTACTGAGAATATTCTCGAATGCTGTTAGGATTTATTCTGCCAGCTTTAACATTAATGGATTCTATTAACTATTAAAACCAAAATCTTAGATCCAAAACACCCTAAAAACTTTCTGGAAGCTTAGGTACAAGTTTGGAAACTTAGACCCCATCCCTAATACATACTCCAAAAAAACGTGCACAAATACAGCTCTCAAAATTGGGGGAAAAAAATCATCACTAAACACTACTAGTCAAACACACACACACACACATGCACAAAACTCCCTCAAAACCAAGCAATTACCTCTCACACCCTTTTCAAACCATTTGGAACCAAAGTGGGGATTCAGAATTATGTCTCCGGCAGACACAACCCATTTATAGACGTACTCTGGGAGGTGGGGGTGCTTTAATTCATGCCATTCCAAGAGCTGTGCTAGTTAAAAGTGCTTGGAGCGTACTGTGTATCAGCATCCTCAAGCTGACAAATGGTGGTGGGGTGCTTTGAACCAAAGCTTGAAAGTATTTTAGCTTAAAGCACTTCACCACAATTTTTCAGAGAGTGGATGCTGATACACATAAGTCTGCTGGACCACGGTAATTTGCATGCTCCAGCAGACTCAATTAATCAAGCCTGCTCCAATGCGCTGGAATTACAGCACATCAGAGCATCTGCCCTGCATGTATCATAGTCATAGTATCATAGTATCATAGTAGCTAGAGTCGGAAGGGACCTAGGTAGATCATCTAGTCCGACCCCCTGCCTTGGCAGGAAAGAGCACCGGGGTCAGATGACCCCGGCAAGGTGCTTATCTAACTTCCTTTTAAAAATCCCCAGGCTAGGAGCCTGCACCACTTCCCCTGGAAGCCGGTTCCAGGCCCTAGCCGCCCTGACTGTGAAGTAGCGCCTCCTAATATCTAATCTAAACCTACCCTCTGCCAGCTTGTGACCGTTATTCCTGGTCACTCCTGGCAGCGCACGGGGGAACAGGGACTCCCCCAATAACCGCTGATCCCCCCTGACCAGTTTGTAGCAGGCCACAAGGTCCCCCCTTAACCTTCTCTTGTGGAGGCTAAACAGGTTCAGGTCCCGTAGCCTGTCCTCATAAGGCCTGCCCTGCTGACCCCTGATCATAGGAGTGGCCCTCCTCTGGACTCTTTCCATATCGTCCACGTCCCTCTTGAAGTGTGGCGCCCAGAACTGGACGCAGTACTCCAGCTGCGGCCTGACCAGTGCCGCATAGAGGGGGAGGATCACCTCCCTGGACCTGCTCGAGATGCATCTGTGGATGCATGACAGGGTACGGTTGGCCTTCTTGACTGCCTCCCCACACTGCCGGCCCATGTTCATCGTGGAGTCAATGACAACTCCAAGATCCTTTTCCGTCTCCGTGCTGGCAAGAGGGGAGTTCCCCAACCTGTAAGTGTGGTGCCGGTTCTTCCTCCCCATGTGCAACACCTTGCACTTATCAGTGTTAAACCCCATCCTATTCTCATCCGCCCACCGTTGCAACCTGTCAAGGTCAGCTTGTAGCCTATTGCACCCTTCTAGTGCACCCACATCCCCCCACATCTTAGTGTCATCAGCAAACTTGAACAGGGTGCTTTCTACCCCCTCATCCAAGTCACTGATGAAGATGTTGAACAGTGCGGGCCCGAGGACCGAGCCCTGCGGAACCCCACTGCCCACGTCCTTCCAGGTCGAGAAGAACCCATCCACTACCACCCTCTGGGTGCGGCCCACCAACCAGTTGGCGACCCATTTGACCGTGTGGGCATCGACACCACAGTCTCCCAGCTTTTTGATGAGGACAGGGTGAGAGACAGTGTCGAAAGCCTTCCGGAAGTCCAGAAAGACTACATCCACAGCAACCCCTGCGTCTAATGATTTGGTGACCTGGTCGTAAAAGGCCACCAGTTTGGTCTGACAAGACGTGCCACTGATGAACCCATGTTGGTTGCCCCTGAGCATGCATTCCCCCGCAAGGCCCTCCTGGATGTGTGCCAGGATAATTTTTTCAAAGAGCTTACCCGGGATTGAGGTAAGACTAACTGGCCTGTAATTTCCCGGGTCCTCTTTTTTTCCCTTTTTGAAGATAGGGACCACATTGGCCCTCTTCCAGTCCTCCCGCACCTCACCAGAGCACCACGAGTGCTCATAGAGCCGCGCCAGGGGTCCCGCAATGACCTCGGCCAGTTCCTGTAGAACCCTAGGGTGAAGATCGTCCGGACCAGCGGACTTGAACACGTCCAGCCTCTCCAGAAGTACCCTAACTAACTCCTCGCTAACCCCTGGCCCAGGCGTGTCTCTCTCGGGGCCCGAGGGGGGCCCAGCAGGGAGGTGGCTGAACTGGTCCCTACTTAGGAAGACAGAGGCAAAGAAATCGTTAAATATGTTACCTTTGTCATCTGGCGTGATGACTAAGTTGCCCATCGTGTCCTGCACGGGCCCCACATTACCCGGGACCCTCTTTTTACCCCCTATGTATTTGAAGAAGGACTTCTTATTGTCCCCAATCCGGGAAGCTAGTCCTATCTCCATCTCTGCCTTGGCCCTCCTGACTGCCCCCCTACATCCTCGGGCGACTGTAACATAGTCCTTCTTGGTGATGACCCCATCTCTCCATTGGGTGTATGCCTCCCTTTTAGCAAGGAGACATTCCCGGATGCTCTTAGTGAGCCATGGGGGTTTATGTGCCCTCCTGCTCCCTTTGACCCTTGTTGGGATTACCTCCCTTTGGGCATGGAGGATCGTCTCCTTAAGGAGCAACCACTCCCCTTCGACATCTGATTCCCTTCCCCTCTGGGTCCTCAGCGCTTCCCCAACGATCCTCCTTAGCTTGTTGAAGTCAGCCCTCCTAAAGTCTAGGGCTGTTGCCTTGCTGCAGCCCTTTGCCACCTTACGCTGGATGGTGAATTCCAGCAAGCGATGATCACTGTCTCCCAGGTGGCCCATCACCCGCAGCCCCCTCACCAGGTCATCACCCATGGCCAGAACCAGGTCCAACAAGGCGTCTCCCCTGGTGGGACTGTACACCTCCTGGGTTAGATGGAGGTCCTGCACTCTGGCTAAGAACCGACGTGAGCGATCAGACTTGGCTGACTGCTCCTCCCAGCAGATGTCTGGGAAGTTCAGGTCCCCCATGATGACCACATCCTTAGCCCTCACTGCCTCTGTGAGCTGACCTAAGAATTCCTGGTCGAGCTCTTCTCCCTGGTTGGGAGGTCTATAGTAGACTCCCACCGTTAAGTCTCTCTCCCCTGGACTGCCTTTTACTCTAACCCAGAGCACCTCAGAGTGCCCCCCCTCTACCCCCTTGCTGATTAACGAGGAAGTATATTCCTCCTTGATGTAGAGTGCTACTCCTCCACCTTTCCTTCCTATCCTGTCCCTCCTGTATAGCCTATAGCCCTTGACACTCACCGCCCAGTCATGCGATGAGTCCCACCACGTTTCTGTGATCCCCACTATGTCAGGGCTGGTGACAGCTAGGAGGAGGGCGAGTTCCTCCTGCTTCTTCCCCATACTTCGAGCATTCATGTAGAGGCATTTGAGGCCTCCAACGGTTGTGCCCACTGACCCCCTAGTCTCAGTAATGCCCCGTCCCCCATCACTTACCTGTTTCTCCCTTTTGACCATTGGTCTGGGCTCGCTGGCTGTTGCTGGGCCTGGTAGTTCATTGTCTCCTCCGCCCTCATCTTCCCCCTCCCCCGACGAGCCTAGTTTAAAGCCTGCCGAAGGAGGTTCACCAACCTGGAAGAGAACACACGCTTACCTTTAGGGGAAAGGTGGAGCCCATCCCATCCCAGCATGTCTCTCATCACGATGTGCCGGTCATGGCTGAGGAAGCCAAAGCCCGCCTCGAAGCACCATTCCTGTAGCCTCCAGTTGGTCTCCGCTATGCACATCTCGTGGCGTCTGCCTCGACCGCTCACTGGCAGGATGGAAGAGAAGACCGCCTGTGCGCCCATCTCCCTCAGCACGCCTCCCAGAGCATGGTAGTCCTCCATCAGGCGATCAGGGGCTCTCTTGGCCGCATCGTTAGTACCCACATGGACAAGGACCATGGGGTAATAATCGGTGGGCTGGATGATGGACTGGAGCATCCCCTTCACATCCTGAATCTTCGCTCCGGGCAGGCACTAGACCTCACGTGCTGAGGGATCCTGGCGACAGATGGGGCCCTCCGTACCTCTCAGGATGGAGTCACCAATCACGATGACGCGACGCTTCCTCCTCTTAGGCCTCTTGACTCCCGCCGCCTGCACAGGACATTGTGTGCGCAAAGTCTCCTCCCTGGTATCTTCCACTGCTCCCTCCTCCTCCAGGGCTGCCAGGGCCTCGTACCTGTTCTCCAGATGGACAGGAGGAACTGGTGCCGCAACATGGTTAATAGCCCTGGCGCGGGAGACTGTCTGCCACTCAGCAGTGGAGGGCTCATCCCGGTCTGCCCTCTCCTCTGTCGTACCACCCTGCAGAGAAAGAAAATACCTATCAATTTCCTCCTCTGCCTCACGGATTCCCCTCAGCCTGCTAACCTCCTCCAGGAGCTCCCGCACCCGTTCCTCCAGGGTCCTAAGGCGGATACCTACAGGACAGGTGCAGGAGTCCCCAGTCCCTGCCCCCCCAGACCTTGCCGGGCAGTTCCCGCAGGCCAGGGGGTTGGAGGACGGCAGCCCCCCCGAGGGCTCCGTCTGGGTGGAGGCCTCGGACAAGCCCCGGGAAGGCCGTGCCCCCCGGGCAGGGGCCCTGGCAGAACTCCGTGTTGACACCATCGCAGGAGTTGCTGCCCTTACTAGCAGAGCAGGGGTCAGCCTCTGGGCCCCGCCTGCTCACCCGCCGGCGCGAATGCCGCCGCAAACGCCGGCGCGCTCTTACAGACCGCGCCTGTTTGCGCGCTCTGTTCGCGCGGCTCGGGAGCACGGCTCCCTACCGGCTCAGCTAAGAGGGACCCGGGGGGCTTCCCCTCCGGATCTGGCTGAGCTGCGCCGGCCCCTCAGTCCCTCAGCCCCACTTACCTTAGGGGGATCAGCTGCTGCTGCCCCCTCAGCTGCTCCGCTCGCCGCCGCCGCTGCTACTGCTGCACTCTCCTCCGCTCCGGGTCCAGAAAGGAGGCACACGTGTGGGAAGGACACACGTGCGCCTGTGTCCCTCTTCTCCCCACTGCTCCTGACCTCCAAGTCAGCTCTCAAAATTGGGGGAAAAAAATCATCACTAAACACTACTAGTCAAACACACACACACACACATGCACAAAACTCCCTCAAAACCAAGCAATTACCTCTCACACCCTTTTCAAACCATTTGGAACCAAAGTGGGGATTCAGAATTATGTCTCCGGCAGACACAACCCATTTATAGACGTACTCTGGGAGGTGGGGGTGCTTTAATTCATGCCATTCCAAGAGCTGCGCTAGTTAAAAGTGCTTGAAGCATACTGTGTATCAGTATCCTCAAGCTGACAAATGGTGGTGGGGTGCTTTGAACCAAAGCTTGAAAGTATTTTAGCTTAAAGCACTTCACCACAATTTTTCAGAGAGTGGATGCTGATACACATAATACTGGAGTCTGCTGGACCACGGTAATTTGCATGCTCCAGCAGACTCAATTAATCAAGCCTGCTCCAATGCGCTGGAATTACAGCACATCAGAGCATCTGCTCTGCATGTGTATAGGAGGCCCCAAAGAAAGGAGTAGTAATAGCGGCTTGCAGCTGGCTGTTCTGGGGGTAGGAACTACTCTAAACTGCAGTTATCATTTGTGTTCTGGAGCTGCTATGCAACTGAAAATGTCTGTTCTATATGAGCCATTGAGACTGGCATTCCTGTCAGTGCCAGAAGGGGCTTTCCTGCCTTTTGAATGACTCACAGGCCTGGGCTTGAGAGGAGACTTGCTCAGGGCAGTGCAGTGCCTGACCTTTACTGGGGGAATCCTCCCACCCTCACCGAATGAACTTTTATGACCCAGCTCTCTAATACTGCAAAGGCGACAAGGGCCAGAGCAGGGAAAAAGGTATCTGTCACAATGCCCAGCAAGCATAAAATACAATCAAATGAAAATTTAAAGGATTATATTTGGTGTTCTCAGCTTGAATAGTTTGGTTCTATGTAAACTGCAACCACTGAATAGTTGTTAATATCCTCAGAGAGACAAATCTACTTCCTCTAAAGGCATTGGTCAGGGGTGAAAAATGCTACCATCTGTTAATATTCTAGGTCAAAGCCCCCATTGGATTAAATGGCAAGAGATCTGAATGGTAAACTAGGCACAAGACAACATTCAAAACTTTGCTTAATTACATCCAACTTTCTTCAACTAGAGGTCTTCATTACCAAAAAGTATCAAAACTAAACATTTTGTTTACTACTGTTACTTAGAAGCTGCAGCTCAGGAGTGGAAATTAACTTTACCTGAAGTATTTCTCATTCCTTATTAGGGGTTAAATTACCAGGGTTTTATTTTGTTTTGTTTTTAGATAAAACAACAACAAAACAAACTAACAAAATAATGGATCCAAGTATTAGGTAAGTAAACACATAGTTTTGTATACTAACTAAAAGATGTTGGCTAGTTCTGGTTCTAGCTAGGTACACATTCATTTATTATGTTGTGCGACTGAACTTGAATCCCTCAAAATTATGAACTACTAAGACTGTGTTCGGATTGCACCCTTCTGATCCTTGTGGCTGAGCTGCCTAAGGCAGCTGAACAACATAAAAACACTGATAGCATCAAAACATGTTGCAACATGATGAGTAATGGACTGTAGATCTGTTTGCATGTCAGCGGCATTTTACCACTATACAGTTAAAGCTGTACAAGTTGTTAAAAAAGCTGTATAATGTATGCTGAAGATGAAGTGTTCTAGAGAAGCATTTGGTATAAGACACACACTCACAACTACTGAGATTACTGTTAAATAAAACAATGACCTGCTGAAACTGCTGGCTTTGCAAATGCCTGCCCAGGAAATAGGGGCTCGGGTGTTTTGCTTCTATAAAATGATGATGCTCTACACGTGACTTCTGAGGAGAGTCTAAAGGAACTGGGCTTATTTAGTCTGGAGAAGAGAAGATCAAGAGGGGATTTAATAGCAGCCTTCAACTACCAACGAGAGGCAAAGCGTTGCTTGACCTAGTACTGGCTACGGGGGACGACCTAATCGGCGAACTAGTGATTGATGGGAAGTTGGGTGACAGCGACCACGAGCTGATCACCTTCACCATCCGCCGTAAAGCTGGCAAGTCAGTCAGCAACACAGAAGTCCTTGACTTCAGAAAAGCCGACTTTGACAAGCTCAAGAGGTAGTCGGTCAGGGCCTCAGGAACCATGACCCCAGGGAGTTGGGAGTTCAAGAAGAGTGGTTGCTTCTCAAGGAAGCAATCCTCAGTGCACAAGCTAAATCTATTCCAACATGGAGGAAAGGCAGCAAGAAGGCACAGCAGCCCTCCTGGCTCTCCAGGGACCTAGCGGACCTACTGTGGCTAAAAAGGAAAGCCTACAAAGGATGGAGGACGGGATTCACCTCCAAGGCGGATTACTCCATGCTGGTCCAGTCCTGCAGGGAGCAAATCAGGAAAGCCAAGGCTGCAACTGAACTCCAACTAGCTTCAGGCATCAAGGACAACAAAAAGTCCTTTTTCAGATATGTGGGGAGCCGGAGGAAAAGCAAGGGCAATGTTGGACCCCTGCTAAACCAGATGGGGCAACTGACAACTGATGCCCAGGAAAAAGCCAACCTATTAAATAGGTACTTTGCATCAGTCTTTCATCAGTCCCATGGGACGCCCATGCCTGCTATGGGACAGGGAAATCTGGGTGAGGGGGATCCCCTACCCTCCATCAATGCTGACCTCGTGAAGGAACACCTTGGGAAGCTGGATACCTTCAAGTCAGCTGGCCCTGACAACCTGCACCCAGGGTACTCAAGGAGCTGGTGAGCGTCATAGCCCAGCCCCTGGCATGGATCTTTGAAAACTCCTGGTGCTCTGGTGTAGTGCCCAAAGACTGGAAGAAGGCCAACATGGTGCCGATCTTCAAGAAAGGGAGGAGAGTGGATCCGGCTAACTACAGGCCCATTAGCCTGACTTCTATCCTGGGGAAGATCCTAGAAAAGTTTATTAAGGAGGCCATCCTTGAGGGACTGGCCCAGGCTAACATTCTAAGGGATAGCCAGCACGGGTTTGTTGCGGGTAGGTCTTGTTTGACCAATCTCATTTCCTTCTATGACCAGGTGACCTATCACCTGGACAAGGGAGAAGAGATTGATGTCATATATCTTGACTTCAAAAAAGCTTTTGATCTGGTATCCCACGATCACCTCTTGGCCAAACTGCCCAGTTGTGGCCTTGGCTCCACCACTATCCGCTGGCTGGGAAATTGGCTCCGTGGTCAGACCCAGAGGGTTGTAATTGATGGCAGTCACTCATCATGGTGCCCTGTGACCAGTGGGGTCCCTCAAGGCTCTGTCCTGGGACCCATACTGTTCAACATCTTCATTAACGATGTGGACATTGGAGTCAGGAGTGGACTGGCCAAGTTTGCCGATGACACCAAACTTTGAGGCAAAGCATCCACACCAGAAGATAGGCGGGTGATCCAGACTGACCTGGACAAGCTCAGCAAATGGGCAGACGAGAACCTGATGGTGTTTAACACTGAAAAATGCAAGGTTCTCCACCTTGGGAGGAAAAACCTGCAGCACCCTTATAGGCTCGGCAGTGCTACGTTGGTTAGCACTACAGAAGAAAAAGACTTGGGGGTCATCATTGACCACAAGATGAACATGAGCCTGCAATGCGATGCTGCGGCTAGTAAAGCGACCAAAATGCTGGCATGCATCCATAGATGCTTCTCGAGCAAATCCCGGGACGTCATTCTCCCCTTGTACTCGGCCTTGGTGAGGCCGCAGCTGGAGTACTGCGTCCAGTTTTGGGCTCCACAATTCAAAAAGGATGTGGAGAAGCTTGAGAGAGTCCAGAGGAGAGCCACGCGCATGATCAGAGGTCAGAAAAACAGATCTTACGATGACAGGCTAAGAGCCACGGGACTCTTTAGCCTGGAAAAGTGCAGGCTCAGGGGTGATCTGATGGCCACCTATAAGTTTATCAGGGGTGACCACCAGGATCTGGGGGAACATCTGTTCACCAGAGCGCCCCAAGGGATGACGAGGTCGAACAGTCACAAACTCCTGCAAGACCGTTTCAGGCTGGACATAAGGAAGAATTTCTTTACTGTCCGAGCCCCCAAGGTCTGGAACAATCTGCCAGCGGAGGTGGTTCAAGCACGTACATTGAACACCTTCAAGAGTAAATTGGATGCTTATCTTGCTGGGATCCTATGACCCCAGCTGACTTCCTGCCCTTTGGGCAGGGGGCTGGACTCGATGATCTCCCGAGGTCCCTTCCAGCCCTAATGTCTATGAAATCTATGAAATCTATCTGAACGGGTGTTTCAGAGACGATGGAGCTAGACTGTTCTCAGTGGTGGCAGATGACAGAAGAAGGAACAATGGTCTCAAATTGCAGCAAGGGAAGTTGAGGGTAGATATTAGGAAAAACTTGCTCACTAGGAGGGTAGTAAAGTGCTGGAACAGGTTACCCAGAGGGGCTGTGGACTCTCCATCCTTGGAGGTTTTTAAGACACAGCTAGACAGAGCCTTTGCTAAGATGATATAGTTGGGGATTGTCCTGCTTTGAGCAGGTGGCTGGATGATCTCCTGAGGTCCCTTCCAACCCTAGTTTTCTAGGGTTCTTGGGCTAGTTTTAAGCCATCAGCAGCTTTGCCCAAAGAAGTATATATTTGTTGCAGTTCTTGGTCATGGTTGCCTAGCGACACTTACTGTGCAGTAGCTTGTTACTACTGCACAGTAGTGTTGTGTCACAGTTCATGCCTGGTAATGCTACTGGGCAGTAGTAATAAGCTACTGTGTAGTAAGCAACTCATGCTGACGTGCCCCTTATGTAGCTACCCTCCTGGGGCCTGATTTTCAAAGGCTCTGAACACCTACTGTTCCAGTCACTGATTAGTGCTCCAAAAGACTATGCCCACTGACCATCAAATACAGGTTGTAATAGAGGACTAGTGCTGGGCCTTGTTTTAGGGAAGAAATGGTGGCAGGGACACTTACCTGGGACAGACGTGCAAAAATGTAGCAGCATCTGATGACATCAGCTCATGGTGGGCTTTTTCAAAACCTTCCTGATCCTCCTGGGAGACATGCCATTGATTGATCTGGCTGACCAGAACAATCTGTAAAAGAAGAGGCCCCAGTGGGCATTGTTGCACTGGAGAGGGGACAGCAGAGTAATTGAACTTAGCCTGTGGAGGCATAGAAACTGAGGACTAAATGAGGTGAGACAGAAAGCGGTTGTGGAAGTGTGGCCATAGGGTGACTGATCCAACAGATATGGTGAGTTGCCAGGAGAGCAGGGTAACTGTAGACAGAGAGAGGAAGAGGAAGATAGAGACGCACAAGTTTTCCTCCTCAGCCCTACAAAGAAAAGGGTTACTCAAGGGAGAGGGATACACATTATTGGTGACCCAGCTTAGTTTAAGGGCTGCCGGTGAGCATGGTGAATACTGTCTCTTGAAATGGACAGAGAGAGAGAGATAGACTATTGCCACTTAGAGGTAGAGAAGACAGGAAAATAAAGGGAGAAACTGACCTGCTGAAGAGGTAAACTGGGTGAGAAGTTTCTATCCACAAGACAAGGAGAAACTCTGGGCTACGATACTGGTTGGGCATGGACAGGGTATGACGGATGGTAGAGCCCTGCAACAGAGACCAGTGAACCAAGCACCTACAGTCACATGTCATCTGTCCATTCCCTTTGCTATATTTTCTTTTTCTCTCCCATCAAGGCATGGTAGACGAGTCAAAGGGGATGACAGCTTACAGGGTTACCAGAAGCTTAGAAGGTGACCTGTAACAGAGATCTTTTTCATTTTCATGAGTGGCTAAAAGGATTTATTCCTCAGAGGAGCTAATCCAAGATGCAGGCAGAATATAAACACCTATAGACTTTTTAAGAGCCTATCACACCAAAATAATCTTAGCAAAATCTCAGCAAAGCTTCCCTGAAGTCTGATATACTCTTCAAATGATAGTTGAAACAGATTCTTTTTAAAAGTTCAATTGCTGTAGCCTCCTTTGATGCAACAGTAAAAGCGCATCCAAGAGATGATTGTTTTACCAGATAACAATGGGCAAGATATTATTGAAATATAGAGGGAATAATCTTTTTAAAATCAGCAACAACAGAAAGTACTTTTAGAATGTTATTGGTGTTTTCCACTGAAAATGCACTTCAACTACCAACTTTTATCCTTTATTCACTGATGAAGCTCCAACCCTGCGCTGATCAGAGCTGATAGAACTAGACCAAACAGAATAAACCTGAAGGTCAATCAGACCCTGCAACTAAAGCGCATATTCAGGCATTGTAAGCGTTTTTACTTGATTATTTTAATATTTGATAAACTGAGGACTGAGAATTTAAGCATAATAAATAGCACTAACTAGTACTTTATGTTCCACTTCATTCTAATTAATCTGAATCCCCATGTAAATGCCCTGATACTCATTCCTGACTTCTTTAGAATTTGACAGTAGGACTGTGTGAAGCTTTGAACCGCATTTCGGATTTGGAAAGGATTTGGATGATTCAGAGGCCAAATCTGCACATCTGAATAGAATTGCTAGCTGTTTTTGGCTTTCCAAATTGATTCAGAGCTTCCAAATTGATTTGAAAAAGATTCAGTGATTCAGAGATTCGGAAGGCTGTCTGTATGGGGAAGCAGAAACTTAGAAGAGGGAGAGGAAGCGGGTGGGGGGAAGACTGACATATATAGGTGGCCAGTGAGCATGATTTCTCTCCGATTGCCTTTCCAATTACAGTTTCTGGGGGGAGGGACATAGAAACAGCATAAAAGCCTCTGTGTGCAGGCTTGCTCTGCCTTTTGTGAGCTGGTTATGTCTGAAGAACAGTGTTAGAAAGGTACTGTTGCTGCCTGGCTTGCTTCATAGTCAGCAGTTGAAACTTGCCTGCTCCTTTTTGTTGTTAGAAAGGATTGGATAGGGTTTAGCTTAGTTCATCTTAGAATCTCTTTACTTAATACTATCCAATTCATTTCTTTCAGTTTATATTTGCTCTCTTTTTTTTTGTTGCAAACTTTGAAAAAAGAAAGCTCAGTATTTTTCCTGCCAGCGTGATCCATCACTGTGCAGGGAGGCACACAGATTACACACACACATACTTACAATATACACACATAGAAGGAAAATCAGATATTCATAGAAGAGGAGATTATATATAGTAGTTATTAGTTATTAATATTATTATAGTTAGTTTACATAGAGACTGAAGACAACACAGAAGTCAGATTCAGATTGAGACTAACATAGAACTCAGGGTCTATATATCCTACAGCTACACATGACAACACAGAAGAAGAAGAAGAAGTACAGTAGTAGTCACGCATTCACATTAATAGAACATCACAGAAGAATACACCACATATAGTTATTAATAATCAAAGGAGAGTCCAGAGTATGCACACAACACAGGGTAAAACACAACTGAGTCACACTCCACATTCAGAATTCATAAAAAATAAACACATCCCAGCAGAGAAGAAGAAGACAGACAGCACACATTTTTTACACATGTCTTCATACTTATTACTGAATCAAACAATCGAACCAGAGTCCAGTGCACACACGCAACGCAAAACAAGAAAACACACAACACAAAAGGAGTCACACACACACCTTTTGCGCACAGGAAAGATCAATATGAAGTGTGCTGGAAAGGCAGGTGCCAGATCTTCTGGCAGGGGAGGGAGAGGGGTAGGGAGAGAGCTAGAGCTGCAAGTCCCCTGCCCTCAAACATAGACACATTTTCTTCCTAAGCAGCCATGATGCTTCTGCTGCCAGTGGAAGCAAGGAGGTGGGAGCAGTGTCTGCACCTGACATCCCTGCAGCTGCACCATCTCCTCTCAGTCCAGAAACAGGCACCAGCAGTGAAATCACTGTCTCTTCCACCCCAATGTCCTCTCTCAGTGTGAGCCTTCTACTGCCAGAGGAGGAGCTGGAGCTGGAACCAAGGATGCTGAGCCTGCTGGCTCAAGCAATTCTGGGGGTGAGGGGGAATCAGAGTTTGTGCTCCACACCTTTCAAAGTTCCCCTAGACTCAGGTCTCCTTTGGAAAGCAGCAGCTTAGAGGAGGTTGAGGCTGTGGAGGCAAGTGGCTCAGCTGAGGCAGCTCCTCCTGCTGTTGTACCTCAGCCTGGTGAAGAGTGGGATAAGGCAGCATCCTCACCCTCAGCCCAGAAGTGGGGGGGTAGTGTAGCGTGGGAGCATTTTGAGCTGGCAGATAATCCCAGGTTTGCTATCTGCCAGCACTGCCAAAGGCACATCAGCTGGGGCAAGGACATAAAACACTTTTCCACCATGGCAATGCTGCTGCATCTGAGAAGGCAGCACCCCCTTGCCCTTCTTGCTGCTCAGCTTGGCAGTGTGAGCGTGATGAAAGAGAAGTCCCCCCACTCACTCCAAAGCCCTCTTCCCCCCAAAGCAGAGGCAGGCCACTCTGGATCAGTGGGGGGAAGCTGCAGACAGAGAGGGGTGAGTTGCAAAGGTGAGCGAGATCACCCAGAGCATTGGAGAGATGCCTGCTTTGGATAGCCAGCCCTTCTCCCTAGTTGAGTGGCCAGGGTTCAGGTAGCTCATAGCACTTCTGGCCCCATCACAAAGTGCCCACACACACCATGTTTAGCAGGACGGTGGTGCCCTCCCTGTATGAGGCAGGCAGGGAGTACTTGAGGGAGGCGCTGCACAAGGCAGGGCTGCAGGTAGCCTTGCACTTCACCCCCGACATCTGATGCAGGAGTGGCTCGTTGGGCAGGCTGAGCTCATCCATGGTCCATGGTCACCAACAACAGGGCCAATATGGTGAAGGCTGTCCATAATGCCAACTTTGTTGGCATCCTCTGTGTGACACACAGGCTGCACCTCATAGTCAGGGATGCCTTGGAGGAGGACAGGGATGCAAGTGCTACAAGCAGGTGATTTCAAAATGCAGGAAGGTGGTGGGCTACTTCCACCGCAGCATCAAGGGGGACAAGATGCTGTGGGAGAAACAGGCAGAGCTCAGCATCCTACAATACAAAATCATGAAGGATGTGGAGACTTGGTGGAACTCCACATACCTGATGCTCAAAAGGCTGGTGGAGCAACAGAAGGCCATCCATGAGATGGTCTTGCTTGGGGAGATCGGGATCAGCGGCCCCCTGAACAGAGCTGAGTGGGGTACCATCTACCAGATCTCGGTGGTTCTCAAGCCCTTCCTCGAGGCCACTGAGACCCTTAGCGCTAGTGATGCCCTCCTCAGCCAGGTGACCCCCCCTAGTGAGGGAACTGGAGAACCAAATGGTGAAGTTCCAGGGGATCAATGTTCCTGGCTGGGCCAACCCACTATTACCAGATATGCAGGCACTGGTGAGGCAGCTGAAGGAGGGCATCAGAAGATGGCTAGATCCCCTGTGGCCCAGTACAGTCCACATGATGGCGGGCATGTGTGACCCGAGGGTGAAGAGCAGCATGTGCACTGGCAGCATCAAAACCCTCAATCACTGGATGTAGGTGCTGGTCACCAAAGTCACGGAGGCCAAAGTGCAGAGGTGAGGGGATGTGGAAGAGGGGGATCCACTTTCCCTTGCCAGTATTCCAAGCACCAGCACCAGCACCAGCCAGACTCCTCCACGCCATCCACTGCCAATGTGGGCCATGTGCATGGCTTCAATGCTGGGATCCAAATGCACCAGGCCCCAGCCTTGGGCAGGCAGCACCGAGGCTTTGGTGGCTACCTATCTTGCTGAGGATGTGGAGCCACTGGACTGTGACCCCTTGGCCTACTGGGCAAGCTGCAGCCAGATGTGGCAGGATCTGGCCAAGGTTGTCTGGCAACAATACCTGTCTTGTCCACCAACCAGTGTTTCAAGCGAGAGGGTGTTCAGCATTGATGGGGATGTTGTGATACCCCACTGCACCTGCTTGGATCCTGCTTTGGGGGAGCAGCTGGTGTTCTTGAAGGTGCAGCTCCTGCTCTTGGGGTTTCCCAAGCGCCACGTGCAGACAAACTGAGCGCCCTCATCCTCACTCCATTTGCACCAATTTCCTTTTTTGATTTTTTTAAAAGCCAGGTAATGGCCCTACTCTCAGCTGAGGGGGCACTAACTGCATCACCAGCCAGCAGGGGAATAACATATCCCTGCTAAGCTCATTCCCCTGCCAGGATGAACTTGGAAGTATGGGATTGGGGCTATGGGGAAGGAGAAGGCCCCAGATCCTGGGCATGACCACTAAAACTGCACCCTGCCAGGGTGGGGATGCTTGGTGGGACTGCTGGTGAGGTGGCAGCCCCATAAATGCCAGGACCAATGAACCCCTCATGAAAGGCAGGTAGGAGGTGCCATAACCTCCAGCTAATGGATGCATGCACACAGTCCTGGCTGGGGAAAGCCAAGACCTGTCATGCCTTTGACAGGCCTGACACTTGCTGGTTGTAGTGCTGTTGTGAGGCTCCCAGTGCGCTCAGCTTAGCTGCCTGTGATGTCAGCTTTTGCATTGTCAGGCTGAGGAAGTACCTGCAGTTGGCCCTGGATGGAAGGAATAGTAAAGAAGCCTGGCTCATAATGCAGGCAAGAAAGTCAGTCAGTGAAAATGGAAATGGAGGCAACAGGTGGTGAGGGACAGGCTGCGGTGGGTGGTGTGGGGCGAAAGGGTGGTGTAGCAGTGCAGGTAAAAGTGCAGAGGTGCCTGGGGAGTCAGCTGTCTGGCAGGTTGCACCCTAAGAGAGACATACCTGGCAGGTTTCATGACCTGGCAGGGCCTAGAAGTCCTGCAGTAGTGTTTTTCACCCCCCTGTGCCCTAAGACATATAGACAGAGCTGGCAGGCTTTGTGACCACAGCAGGGATTGGCAGGCACGCCATAGTTTTTTTTCACCCCTCCTGTGCCATAAGAGAGACACAGTCGCACAAGCACCCATGTCATGAGTTTTGCCTGTTAGCAGCTAGAGATGCAGGGCTCCCTTCTGCTGGACCCCCTCCCTTGCACCTATCTCCTTGACAGCTAGCAGGCCTGCAGTTTTCACCGCCCCACCCCGTGCCTTAACACACACACAGTGTCACTTATATCACGAGTTTTGCTTGTCAGCAGCTTGAGGTGCAGTTTCCCAGAAACCCCTGCACTTATCTCCTTGAAACTTGGCAGGATTTGTGGCCTCAGCAGGGGCTACTATCTCTGCAGTTTTCACCCCACTCTGGCGTAACACACACGTGACATGAATTTTGCTTTGAGAACTGTGAGGTGCAGTTTCCCAGAAACCCCTATACTTATCACCTTGACATTTGGGAGGCTTCATGCTTTCAATAGAGGCTACCACCCCTGCAAGTTTCATCTGAATCAGCAAAAAAACAACAAAGTTATAGATATTTAATTGATTCCCCACTACACTCTATGGCCAAATCTCCGAAGCAGAAAACCGATTTGGAGCTCTGAATCAAATTGCCGGCATCCGAATCGGCCGAATCCAGATCCAGATCAAATAGTTCCCTATTCACACAGCCCTATTTGACAACATACTAATCAAATAAAGAAAGCTCAAAATACATGTGGGAGGGATAAAATATTTAAAATCAGGATATTTTTTAAAGAACCTTTTCCTGAGTAACAACTTCAGGTGAGACTCAACTACCTTTACCTGTTCTCAGCATGGTTTTAAATCCTTTTGAGTGTAGGACTTTAAATGAAAGTCTTGTGGTTAGCTATTCCAAGATTTTAATTAAAAGGAAGAGCTAATTTTCTGACAAAGAGCAGAAGTGGTCTGCCCACAAGTTGGATAGTTTGGAAAGCCAAAACGATGACTGGTATCTAAGGGCTTTGTTACACCTTACACTTTAAGCTGCACAAATGCTGATTGGCTTAATGCTAGCTTCAAGTTTGGAGCAGCCATACCTTAAGGCTAAAAACTTTCTCTGTCTCCCCCTGTACAACTGTGACTTGCCGCTAGAGGCCTACTGAGCAGGACTGCTGGGCCAGGACAATCTCCTATCCCTGCTCTACAAGGCTATGAGAGAAAGGTGGGGGAGGGGGTGGCAGAAGGTGGCAGAAACATGTAAGTGTCAATGTCACCTGCCTCCCTAGAGCCCATGGGCATTGTGCTGGTATCTCTATCACGCCTTCCCCTCCTCTTCCTCCTCCTCCTTCCCCCCACTGCCATTGGGATGGCTAAATGCTCCCACCAACCATAGCATGGTGCCATGTGAGGAAACCACTGGGGTGGCATGGTGCAGTGCTCCTGGGCCAGGCAAAGACGGAGCCACCAGTGACTTGCCAAGCCAGGCAGCAGACCCCCTCTGCTCTCCCCTCGCCCCCCACCCCTGCGCAGCACTCTCCACATCCTCAATACCACCTCATGAAGATTTCCTTTTTTTTCTTTTGCTGGGCCATGCTCTGCTAACTCTGTGGCAGCATCCTGGCAACCAATTCCAGTTATCCATGGCTCCCCCTCCCCCACCTCTGTTATGTCTCAGCTCCCTGTTCTTGGGATACCCTGGCACAGGATGCAGCCTGTCTGACTCACAAAGGACCCTCCCCCTCCTCACCTCTGCCTGAACAAGAACTGATTAGAGGAAGGACTTACAGAAGACAAAGAAGATGCAGTGGGATACGCACCTAAAGCCCTCCAGACAAACGTGATAAGAGTGAAGCAACCCCCCTGGTCTCATTTGCATCCGAGATGGAACCAGATGGAACTCATTTAAATGGGAGATGGAACAGGCATGCACCTTCATTAGCATTCAAGATGGAGAACAGAGATTCCAAAGAAAGGACCGCATTGAATTCTGGGATCAGAAAAGCGTTTGGAGCACTGCATGATGAGGAATCCTTGCTCCAAATGCTAATCAACCCACATCTACACACACCCAGCTCAGCATTTATCAGCAGACCAACCCCTGTAATGACTCCTCTATTGGTACCCGAAATACTGAATCTGCCTGTCTGTGAGCTTCCTAAGAGTAATGCCATCCATGGCCAGGAGTGATAGGTTCCTATTATGCAGCATATGAACCATTGTTTACCTCTAAACAATCCTCGTGTTCTCCCTTGAGCCACTGCTAGTTCCCTACAAAAACCCCTACCCAAGCTCAAGTTTCTGTCCTGGTGCTTGGATCCAAAGCTGCACCAGTTCCACTCCTTTTCTGCCTAGAATCTCTCCATTACCCATGCTCAGAACGCTGCCTGTCTGCCAGCTCCAACAAACACCTGGGAACCTCGACGGGTTCAAGCTTCGCTGAGTGGTGAGATCCCAACTCTCGCTCTCTCCCTCTGACTCCAGGAGCCTGACTTCTATTCTCTTACTCCAGGTACAGCTTTCTAAACCTAACTTTTGCTAATCAAACTCGAGCTGGACTTCCCCAAAAACCTAATTGAAACTATGTAATACTGTAACTGTTTCTTTGTCTCTCTCTTGTATGGCTATTATTACTGGTATCATCATAAGTTCATATACCTGGCAATAAATAACTTTTATGGTCAAGCTGGTTGCTATACTTTCTCTCTGAACCTCACCTACTCCTTCTTCCCCTTGACCTCCCCATTTGCTCTGCAGGAACGCTTCTTTTACCTAAGCCAAAGATCCCTATAATGCCCAAAACCACAGTGGGATTTGCTCATCAAGGGGGTTACTACTAGGACCATTGTGACAAGAGATTGTCATGTGCTGAGTTTTGAGGCATATGAGAAAGTGCTGATCGGACCCAGCCTGCTCAGGCGTACTCTGTTAGCATGTGTGTATGTGTGTCTAACTGCAGTTATTATTTTTCTAATGAACTGAGTTCAAGGCATATGAGGGTGTTAGCCTGTCAATGCTAAATAACCCAGCCTGGCTCAGGCATATCCTGTTGATCTGTGTATATGTGCGTACATTTGTTTGACTGATTTGGTGGCTGGAGGAACCCAGCCGCATTGAAACTGAGGCCTGCAAGATAGCTCCACTGGGGGTGAGGACTTGCAGAAGGGAGAGATACAGCTCCATACTGAAACACAAGTAACACTAGCAGCACATTGATAGAATTACAGACACTCCCAGAAATGTACCCCTAATAAATCAGCACTCCCTAAAGTGACAGGCAAATCTGGTAACACCTCCCAACTCCTCCCAGTCCCGACTCACCTCAGGCTGTTGCCATCTTCAGCTACGTGGAGAAACACCGTATGGTGGAGAGCCACTGCATCCTGGGATACAGGAGGACTTCAATGTGGTGGCACAGCTGTGGGAGTAGCCACACCATAATGAAACAGGAGCAATGTCATGTGAATCAGAAAACCCTGCCCTGGAGTGGTGTAACTTGGAGCTGCATAATGAGTGCTTTAAGCCACTTAAAGTTGTTTACATGCCACTAGTCCAGGGTTTAAGAGCTCCAGGAGCCACTTAAAATAACTGTGTAACAAGTTAAGAGGATGAGCTCTAGGGACCATTAATTTAATGGCTAAGGAATAATCCCCCTAAACTATGTGAATGACCAGAAGTTACCTGAAACTCTAAAACTTGTAGACTTGAAGTTTGAAAGCCCTTATACCCAGAAAAGTAAAAGTTAAAAGTAAAGAAGCTTTTTCCCTCCTCAATTATTCTTCAACACAAGGCACAACATAACAGAAATTAAAGACAACAAAAAGTCTTTTTTTAGGTATGTAGGGAGTCAAAGAAAGGCACAAGGCAGCACTGAACCCCTACTAAACAAGCAGGAACAGTTAGTGACAGACAGGAGGGACAAAGCTGAGCTATTCAATGAGTTTTTTGCATCAGTGTTCCTGAATAAGGGTCAAGACGAATCCCCTAATGGGTTCTTAGATGGGCATTGGAGGGACACCAGCCCACCAACTGCTGACATTGACTTGGTTCACAGTCACTTGGATGGACTGGATGCGTTTAAGTCAGCAGGTCCGGATAAGTTGCATCTCTGGTGTCATAAGAAAGCCACTGGCATGGCTGTTTGAGTGCTTGTGGCACCTGGGTCAGGTCCTGGAGGACTGGAAAAAGGCCAGTGTGGTCCCTATTTTCGAGACGGGGAGGAAGGAGGATCCAAGTAATTATAGGCCAGTCAGTCTCACCTCTGTCCTTGGAAAAGTCTTTGAAGAGATTATGAAGGATCATATCTGTAGGAGTCCAGTGGGAAAAATAATGCAGGAGGACAACCAGCATGGAGTCATAGCAGGTACATCATGCCCTACTAATCTGGTTTCTTTTTATGACCAAGTCACAAAATGCTTAGACGCAGGAGTAGAGGTGGATATTGTTTATTTGGACATTAGGAAGGCCTTTGATATGGTATTTCATCCCATTCTCATAAACAAATTAAGAGGCTGTGACTTAGATGATTACACAGTCTGATGGGTGGCAAATTGGCTTGGGGGTTGCAGCCAGAGAGTGGTGGGGGATGGGTCAGTATTGATGTAGATGTGGGTCCTGCACATTTCAGTCCTTGACCTATACTTTTTAATATCTTCATCGTGACTTGGATGGAGGCATGACTTGGATGGGGGTTGTACTCTGTCCAGGTTTGCAAATGATACTAAATTGTGGGGTGAAGTGAACACACCAGAGGGTAGGGAATGATTGCAGGTAAACCTGAACAGGTTAGAAAAGTCAGCAGAACACAACAGGATGCAGTTCAACAAGGACAAATGCAGAGTGCTGCACCTAAGGTGTAAAAATAACCAGCACACCTTCTGGCTGGGGAATGATCCTCTCAGCAGCACAGAAGTGGAAAGGGATCTCGGAGTCATAGCTTCCTATTTGGTAGGGTCAGAAGGGACCTAGGTAAATCATGTAGTCTGACCCCCTGCCACGGGTAGGAAAGGATGCTGGGGTCAAATGGATGCTGTCTAGCCTCCTTTTGAAGACCCCCAGGGTAGAGGCAAGCACCACTTCCCTTGAAAGTTGGTTCTAGCTTCTAGCCACCCTGACAGTGAAGTAGTGCCTCCTGATATCTAGCCTGAATCTACTCTCACTCAATATATGGCCATTGTTCCTTGTTACCCCCGGTAGTGCTTGGTGGGAACAGGGACTCCCCCATTGCCTGCTGGTCTCCCTTGACAGGTTTATAGGTGGCCACCAGATCACCTCTAAGCCTTCTTTTGTGGAGGCTGAACAGGTTCAGGGCCCATAGCCTCTCCTTGTAGGGCCTGCCCTGCTGCACCTTAACCACGCGAGTGGCCCCATTCTGGACTCTCTCAACGTTGTCCACATCCCTCCTGAAGTGCGGCACCCAGAACTGGACACAGGAATCCAACTGCAGCCTGGCCAATGTCGCATACAGAGGGAGGATCACCTCCTTGGATCTGCTCGTGATGCATCTATGGATGCATGAGAAGGTGCGGTTACCCTTCCTGACTGCGTCCCCACATTGGCGGCCCATGTTCATCTTGGAATCAATAGTGATTCAAAGATCCTTCTCTGCCTCTGTGCTGATGAGAAGGGAGTTCCCCAGCCTGTAGGTATGCTGCTGGTTCATCCTTCCCAGGTGCAACACTTTGCACTTGTCCGTATTGAAACCCATCCTATTCTCATCCACCAACCTATGTAACCTGTTGAGATCTAGGCTGTCCCTCTCTTCTAGCGTGCTCACTTCTCCCCACATTTTAGTGTCATCTGCGAACTTGAACAAGGTGCTTTTCACCCCCCCGTCCAAATCACCAATGAAGATATTGAACAGTACAGGCCCAAGGACTGAGCCTTGGGGAACCCCACTGCCCACATCTCTCCACCATTACTATCTGGGTGCAGCCCTCCAGCCAATTTGTGACCCATATGACTGTGTAGGTATTGACACCATAGACACCTAATTTTTCAATGAGGATGGGGTGAGAGACAGTGATAAAGACCTTCCTGAAGTCCAGGAAGACTATGTCCAACATGACACCTGCATCCAAGGCATTTGTGTCCTGGTCACAGAAGGCCACCAGGTTGGTCTGACAGGACCTGCCTCTAATGAACCCATGTTGATTTCCCCTAAGCATACTCCCCTGCTGGCCCCTCGCAGATGTGCTCCTAGATAATTTTCTTAAAGAGTGTCCCCAGGACTGAGATAAGACTAACAGGCCTATAGTTTCCTGGGTCCTCTTTCCTCCCTTTTTTGAAAATGGGGACCACATTGACCCTTTTCCTCACCAGAGCACCACGAGTACTCATAAAGCTATGCCAGGGGTCCTGCAAAGACCTCTGCCAGTTCCCTAAGCACTCTGGGGTGGAGATCGTCAGGACTTGTTGATATGAACACATCTAGTCCCTCCAGAAATTCCCTGACTAGGTCCTCACTGACCCTGGGACTGGCTGCACTTCCCCTGGGCCCGTCCAGAATCCCAGTGGGGGAGATGTCCCTGTCCCTGCTCAGAAAAATGGAAGCAAAAAATCTGTTAAAGAGATTATCTTTGTCATCTGGTGCTACCACCAGATTACCAAGCATGTCCTGCAGAGGTCCTACATAATTTGGCACCTTCTTTTTACCTCCTATGCATTTAAAAAAGGACTTCTTGTTATCTTTGATCTGGGTCACTAGTCCCAGTTCCATCTCTGCCCTACAATCTTGAGCCAAGTAAGTATAATCCTTCCTGGTGATGGTCCCTCCCTTCCATTGGGTGTACACCTCCTTTTTGGCTTTGAGGCATTTGTGGATGCTTTTGGTGAGCCATGGGGACTTTTGAGTACTCTTGTCCCCTTTGATCCGCATGGGGATTGTCATGCTTTGGGCTTGGAGGATTGTCTCCTTAAGGAATGACCACTCTTCTTGAACTCCCAACTCCCCTCCCCTCCGGGACCTCAGTGCCTCCCCTACTAGTCTCCTTACTTCACTGAAATCTGCCCTCCTGAAGTCCAGGGCTGCTGCCTTGTTGCCGGCCTTTGACACCCTGTGCTGGATGGTAAATTCCAGTAGGCGATGGTTGCTATTGCCTAGGTGATTGAGCACCTGCAGTCCCCTCACCAGGTCATCGCCTGTGGCCAGGATCAGGTCCAATGGCATTTCCCCTGGTGGGACTGTGCACCTCCTGGGTTAGGTGGAGGTCCTGTAACTCAGCTACGAACCTATGTGGGCAGTCAGACCTCTTCCTAGCATATGTACGGGTAGTTTAGGTCACCCATGATGACCATGTCTCTTGAATGAACTGCCTCCATGAGCTGACCTGAGAATTCCTGTCCAGCTCTTCTCCCTGGTTAGATGGCCTGTAGTAGACTCCCAGTGGTAGGTCCCTTTCTCCCTGACCCAAACCTTGTATTCTGACCCAGAGCACCTCTGTCTGCCCTACCTCAGACCCAGTGCTGTTTGCAGAGATGTGTATTGCTTTATGATGTAGAGCACCACACCCCCACCTTTCCTCCCTGTTCTATCCTGCCTATATAGCCTATAGCCCTTGATGTTTACCACCCAGTCATGCGTTGTATCCCATCAAGTTTCAGTGAGCCCCACTATGTCTGGGTTTGTGTTAGTTAGCAGGAGGGCAAGTTCCTCCTGTTTGTTCCCCATACTGTGAGCATTAGAGTAGAGGCATTTAAGACCTCCTGAAAGTATATGTGCCTCCCCCCCAATCCCCAGACTATCCGGGCCCCTGTCTCTTACCTGGGTATTTCCTGTGCTCATTGCCTGACTTGGCTGGGTTGTTCCTGTGGGTGTCTCTTAGTTTGGTGTTCTGTGGCTCCCTTGGTCCTCTTCTTCCCCCTCCCCCCACGTGCCTGCCGGAGGAGATCAGCCAACCTGGAAGAGAACACATGCTTACCTTTGGGGAGAGGTGAAGCCCATCCCACCTGAGCTTGTCTCTCATTCTGAAGTGAGGGTTGTGGCCCAGAAAGCCAAAGCCCACTGCAAGACACCATTTCTGAAGCTGCAAGTTGTCATCCCAGATGCAGGTCTCATGGCATCTTCCATGCATGCTCACTGGAAGGATCAATGAGAAGACCACCTGTGTCTCTATCTCCTTCAGCTTGTCCCCCAGCACTTGGTAGTCCTTCATCAGGCAGTCTGGACTGCTCCTGGCTGCATCATTAGTGCCCACATGGATTAAGACCATGGGTTGGTAATCAGTGGGCCGGATGAGAGCCAGGATCATCTGCATCATGTTCTGAATCTGTGCTCCAGGGAGACAGTAGACTTTGTGTATCATGGGATCCTGGCAATAGATGGGACTCAATGGTCTGTTCAGGTTCCTTCTGACCCTAGCATCTATGAATCTATGAAACACAACATAGCATTTTTCTATGAAGTTTAAGCAAGAAATTAGTGATGTTTAGAATCTTCAATCCAGTCTTTGAAAAATTAGGTTTCAGCAAGACAGTAAGTAGTGTATTGATAATATTTTAGATGTTCCATCAGGGGAGGTCTTTATTAAGTTAGGCACTGTTTCTTTTGACTAGAGGCACAAAAAAGATGACATTTCTTTTCTTTTCAAACTGCAATGACAGTTTTGTTTTGCTTGTATGGAGGCAACAAACTTTATTTAACCCAAATTATTCTACACATTCTCAAAACTATTAGAATATTATGCTAAGCGATCGGTATTTTAAACAATGCATTCACCTACAGATTCAAAATATCAATACTTGAATTGAAGCTCTACCCTGTAAAGTGATTTTATGGGATTCATGCCATTTTAGTCACTGCATTGTCTGTCACAACTTTGCTCTGTGTAGGAAAAAAAATTGACCACCAGTCTAACACACTGAACCTGGGTTCTGATAGCTAATTCCCATCCATTTAGTGAAACAATAGTTACAGGTCAAGTTATTTTCAGCGATATATGTGCAACCTTTTTCCCCCCTCGAAATATGCTGTTGGCAATACTAGAGCAAGCTGAACAGGACTGTTCAAGAAATAAGCAGATGCTTTAATTTCAGTGCATAATTAAATTCTTGTTGCATGGTGATGCATTTAAGCACATATGCATTTTGCTTAATCAACCTCAAACAGTATGGTGAGCAGACCTATAACTTGTAATGGGGAGTTTCACAAAATCATGTTAGAGTCATGTTACAAATGATGATTTGGGACTGGGGCTTGATTAAAAGGCAAGTAATTGAAAAAGACTGCTAAGGTATGTCTCTATGGCAGAAAGACAGAGTTGCACAGAGATATTAGTCTAGTTATGCATGCCCTAGCTCTGCAACTGAAAGTAGTATAGTTTCATTCTCACAGGACTGCTCCTCAACCAATCAGTTTTGCTGAGAAATACAGCTGATCAGCCCATGGTGCTGCTTTGCACAATTGTAGCATATGTGCAAGCATTCAAATGAACCAGTGGAAGTTAAGAAGTTTAGTTTTGAGTGCCTGGAAATCCTACTGGTAGAATCATGTACAAGCATTTATGGGACTGGCTGTGTGTGTGGCGGGGGGAGGTCGGGGGGTAGGGGGGTCAGAGCATACATCCCAGCCTGGTTTGCAGGCTCCTCAGTCTGCCTGGAGACAGGTGACAGGAATCAAGGCCATAGATCAGGGCTGAATGGCTGGTGGTCGCAGGGGACAATGCCTTCCCTTGCCATAACACCTCCCACCCCCACTTCCCAGCTGTCAGACAGCAGACCCAGACCCATCTGCTGTCAAACTTCTCGGTTTCCCTTCCAGCACCCCAGTGGGTCCTTTCCCTCTGGCACAAGCTGATGGACCCAGTTCCAGCAGAAGTTGTGCAAATTTAGCCAAGGCTAAACGTCTGCTGGGTTGGGGTTGAGTGCTCGCAGGCCTGGGGGTGGTTGCAGGTTGGGCTGACCTGGTTCCAAGGAAGGAGAGGTGGGAGTGGGGTGTCCAATCCTGGTGGGGGCCAGGTTGGGCTGGGCTCTGTCATTGGTGGCTTGAGGCAGGCAGTGGGCTCCATTCCTGGTGGTCCATGCTGTTTGGGCACAGGGGAGATGGGGTCTGGTGTCTCATTCCTGTTCTGAACCAAAGAGCATGACTTCCACCATGAACAAAGACCACTGACCCCTCCCACCAACAACAGGGACCGAACTTTCAGGTAGGACTAAATGTGGGCATGGAGAGTGGGGGGACTCCAGCAATGGCTTGGGTAGGGGGGAGACTGGGCCATGTCCATTGGGGAGAGGTGGATAAGGGGGCTCCAGGAACAGTGGCACTGGGGCTGGCCAGTCCATGTTGGTGGTGGGAGGGTGAGGTGTTTGGTGGGCTCCTCCACCTCCTCACTGTAAAGCCCATGCCTGCAGCCTGCACACAGGGCTGCGAGGCAGAGAGATGGGTTGGGGAGTGGGAGGTTTACCCTTCTAATCCAGTGAATTACCCTCTAATCCAGTGGTTCCCCATTTTCAACCTTTTCAGATACAAGACCCCCCTTCTTAAACATCTCAAATAACTTTTGTAAATTGAGTGACACCCCATTAAAAAAACTAACTTATTTATTACAGTACTAACCTCTTTGCAGAAGGGTCAGACAGTGGGGGCTAGGCACTGGGGTGAGAGAATGACCAGGTAGGGGCAAGCCAGAGCCTGTACTTATCTCCTTTTCTCCTCACACATGGTTCATCTCTTCACACAATGGGGTATCTTCTAAGGATCCCATGGTATCCCTGAGTATCCTGGCACTCTGGTTGAGTATCACTGCTCTAATCAAATTATAAACCTCAAGTATATTTGCATACAAGTTTTTTAATTATAGTATTTGATATTTGAGATACCGTAGCAGTTTGGGGTCTGTCAGATAAAAATGGCAATTGTTTTTACACAGTTTGAAATTTCATACCAGAAGAGCGCTAAATCATTAAAACCAACCCCTCCCCCAAAAACCCTCTTCTTTCTTTTCTGCAATTTTCACATTTCAAATGTTCAAAATACAGTCTTAATTCCTAGATTATTTCTTTTCTAACTGGGGCTAGGTTAAAAATACATGAACTCAGTGGAAATCTTTCATATAGTCATATAAAAATAGGGCTTACATATAAGGCAACCCCCTGCTGAAGATCATCCCTGACTAAATTATTCCAGCCATGTATTTGTCTAACCTGCCCTTCAAAACTTTTAAGAACTGAGATTCCACAACTTCTCTATATTCTGTTTCAATTCTTAATCATTCTCAAAGTTAAAACTTTTTCTTAATATCCAAAGTTTTCATTGTTCCATCTTAAAACTTTTTCCTCCAGTTCCCTGCAGCCAAAGAGAATAGGCTGTCACCATACAAACCTGGCAAAAGATCTCCTGTATACACTCTCATTCTGAGATTTCTCACACTGTGTCTACACTACACAATTAACTCAGGTGCGTGGAGCCAAAATCTGAAGATTCAAATTAGCCTGATTTGGGCATTCACCAGTTTAACTCACTTGATCCAAACAGGGGTTGGAGCAGACGACCTCCAGAGGTCCCTTTCTACTATACTATTCTATGAACTTCTGCCTACAGACAAGGCCAGCTTATTCCTTAAACAGAATTCATTAGAGAATGATAAATATTACAGGAAAAAAACCTTGAGCTTTAGAGGACCCCAGTTAAGCTCCCCTTGAGTCACCCACATACACCGAAACTATTTTACAAAACTTAACTGCACACATTAATAAATCTAGAAATGAACAGTAAATGAATATTCTGCCTGTTCTGTCTCACTAGTAGAACTTCATCACTGGCTGCTCTCTCACATGACTTACACTGTCTCCCCAAATATAACTTTGCCTCCCAGGCTCTTGTGGAGACTTAAAAGATTCAGGTCCCTCAGCCTTTTCTCATAGGACTGGCCATGGAGGCCCTCAACCATATGAGTAGCCCTCCTCTGGACCCTCTCCAGGTTCTCCGCACTTCAGGAAGGATGTGGAGAACCTGGAGAGGGTCCAGAGGAGGCCACTCATATGGTTGGGGGCCTCCCTGGCCGGCCCTATGAGGAGAGGCTGAGGGACCTGAATCTCTTCAGTCTCTGCAACAGAAGACTGAGGGGGGATCGTGTGGCTGCCTACAACCTTACCAGGGGCCAGCAGCAGGGACTTGGGGAAAGTCTGTTCACCAGGGCCCCCCTTGGAGTCACCAGGAACAATGGCCACAAGCTGAGGGAGGATAAGTTTAGGTTAGATATTAGGAAGAACTACTTCACGGTAAGGGTGGCCAGACCCTGGAATAGGCTTCCTAGAGAGGTGGTGTTCTCACCTTCCCTGGAGATCTTCAAGAGGAGATGGGATAGGCACCTGGCTGGGGTCTTATGACCCCTTCCACCCCCAGTGCTCCTTCCTGCCCATGGCAGGGGGTCGGACTCGATGATCTGTCTAGGTCCCTTCCAACTCATTGATTCTATGATTCTATGATTTAAGTGAAGCCCTATATTTTATCCAGTATTACACTATCCCTCTCAATGTGTATATTACTAAAGGAAATATTTACTTGGTACCATTATGAAATTTATTGCACTAGGTTTTCAGTCTCAATCTTTTCCTTTAGTGTGCATTGCTGTTTCCCTGCCTATTTTTCCTTCTCCAGCTAGGAAATCAGCAGTGGGCGTTCACAATGAGACAGGTTTGACAGTTGTGGAATCCAGATGCCAAGCTCTGGAACATGTTTTAGCAGTGTGTGCTATAGCGTTGGCTCCTGTCCATGACAACAGCTGATAGTTTGTATTCTGACTACACACGGCTGAGGCCGCACTGTGCACCCCAGCATAGCAGCATTCACGAGCTGCGCCTGCTACCTCAAAGTATGTAGAAAAACTGTTGAAGCTGTGTCTATGTCCAAACCACTGATTCTCCAAATCAGCATCGAATCTTCAGATTCAGATTTGGCCAAATGAAATCAGGCAGAGTGATCCGAAAGAACAAATCGAATCACTGTCCCCAATTCAGGCCAAATTAGAATCGAATAGGGTCTGCTTTGCACACCCCTACTGTACAGGTTGTAGGCAGCCTGTTTATTTTTTCCTATTCTCATCCCATTGTATGTTATTCGATGACTACACATCTAACACTTTCCAGGCTACATTAGCACACTGAAGGAAAGATTAGGATTAAGGAATCAATTTACCATTTGAGTGTTGCAGGGAATGAATGAAAAATCCCAATATTTTGCCTTGAAACAACTCATTCTGAATGGCTTCTCTTTTTTCTAGCTAAGGCTATTCCCACATATAAATATCCACCAGCATGTGGCAGGATTTATTTTTATTGCTCAGTCTGAGAAGAATGAAATACTTGTAAAAGTTTCTGTGCTTTAAATCATTGCACTTGCCTGTTATTTAGACATGGCCTGAAGACTAGACAATGAGTATGGTTTTCCACAGTAGACATCATAAAGGATGGATGTAAGGCCTGAACCAAGCCTTTAGACTTTTGGAATGTATTTGTATCTTAAAATCGGGGAGGGGGCTAGAGTAGAAATCTTATCTCTGGTTTAGATTATAGTTCTCTTCAGCCCACAGCTGTCTGTTTGACGCTCTGTTAATTTCCCTCACAATGTTCAATTTCTTTCAGTCTTTCAATTTATTTTTTTTTTAAACTTGCAAGTTAGGGCTTGGCATAACCAAGAATCCAGTTGCTTAACAGGGACTTTTTACAGGGCAAAGAATGCAGGCTTGGGGCGTCTGGACTACAAAACAGCTTATCACAGTTTATCATGGTAATTCCATTGTGTGAGAAATGCACCTAAGGCTATTCAGTTCCATTACAATAGGATTAGCAACAATTTCCTTTGGCACTTAGAGGAAATATAGTTCCCGTGAAATCCATTTTCCATCTTCTGCCCCCACCCCGCCAAAATCCCTTATTCTAAACAAAGCTGTCCATAAACTGGCAAAGGAAGGAAAAGAAACAGGACTCCATGAAACCAAGTAAGAACTTCACTGTTGAAAATACACTTTACACAGAAGATGCTCAAATGCTATAGTAATGGATGCCAATATGTAGACAAAGGAGAGAGGTACTTATTTCAGAAAGCTTCACATTAAATAGCACCATAAGCAGATACATGGAAGAAAAGGTGGAGCAGGAAGGAAGGAAGAATAATCAGAAAACTATTAACCTACCACTATATGAAAATCCAACTCATACATACAGCTTCTCCCTTTGCTCCTCATAGACTGGCTTTAAAATAAAACTACATAAAGTAAACTTTGCCCCCAAAGCCTTTTTCTAAACTTGTGTCCCCAGGAATTTATTCTGAAAAGGAGAGGCCAAAAAGCCATACTTTCAATGAAGACATTGCCTTTTGTACTTCACAGCTTAAGCACGGCATCATTTTTCCTAGGAAACAAGGACCCGACAGTTATGTGGACATGAAACTGACTCTAATGGTTATTTCTTCCAATCTCTGCTTGGAGAGATGTCAACATACAGCACCAACAATTGAAAGTAAACGGTTTAATAGCTTAAATGCTGCTTAGGAGTATTCACAGGGTAGTATTCTGGAAGAGAGATCTCCCCTCCCACCTGACACACACACCCCATCATCACACAGCAAGGTTCTGTAGCAATCCTACAGGCAGGAGGAACAATCTTACCTCGGTTTCCCCAGGAGGAGCGTCAGGCTGCTACAGCGGCCTAGACCAATGTTTTTCAACCTGCGGTCTGTGGACTAAGGGATCCACAAAAGATGACTATGTTCAATCAAAAATATGTGAATACCCACATACTTACCATTCTAAAGGGGTCTGTACCTCCATTCAAGTTTTTTTAGGGGTCTGCAAATGAAAAATGGTTGAAAACCATTAGCCTAGATATCCAGCCTCATCACAGACTATAAGGAGTGCAATCCTCAAGACAAGCCCAGTATATATAAACCAAAAGACATTTCACACCTAATAGGTGCATCCCTACGAGCATGCACATGCAGTTTGCATTGCCTCAAACCACATGAGGCACATGTGAACAAGTTCACCACACTGCTGGTTAGTAGCATGGTGGATTTCTGGACACTGGGAGATTTAAAAAAAAATACTGCCACTGAAAAAAGTGGTGCGGTGCATCTGGCTTCAGTGTGCACTGCAGGAAACCAGAGCATAGCTAACCAGAGCCACACTCTGGCTGGCGCCCAGGCTCCAAGCGGCAGGTCGGTACCACTGCTGCCCCAGAAGGCCCCTAAGACCCCAGGTAAGGCTGCTGGGGCCAGCACCTGTGCTGGTCCTCACCTCCCCTACTCCATCCAGGTCTATTTGCTGCACACTAGAAGGCATGTGCAGGGGCTTGCCTATGGATAAATAGGAGCAGAACAAAATATTCGCCCCATGGGAAATGCACACACCTGCACATGAGCGCTTGTAGGGTTGCATCCAGTTAAATCTATGTGGGAAACAGACAGTGGGAAAGTCCCCTTTCCCTTCTTGCAGGCCACCGCTGTAACAATTGACTTTAACTCACTAAGAAACCAGCTTCATCTGTATCAGACTTACCCTGCCACATCCGGGCTCTAAGTAGACCGTATTTTTCCATTAGCTCTTGGCTCCAACCAGGAAGCTAGTATAAACACAGCTAATACAAACTTCAACTCCTCCTTAGCATGCCTCCAACTGTGCTGGGCTTCTTCCATTTTTACCTCTTCTTTCAGACCTGATACTAGCATAGGTATAGCTAGGCAGTGCTGACAGGGTCAGTGAAACTCATTAAGCCCTTTATGGGTAGTATTTGGTTCATATTTGCCCTCAGATGTTTCTTTAAACCTATAATTGCACATACTGATACTTCCAGAGCTCCAGGGGAGAAAAAATAAATATTTGAAGCAATAGTTTATATATGTAAATTAATTTCAATTGCCTTTAGGCAAGAAGTTAAATAAGGCAGTTGGGAATTTTCTTGCAGGAAAGACATGGTAAATCTCCTCTAATTTCTGTTTATAGTAGCAGAGTCAAGCACCTGAAAATGCCAGAGTAAGCAGGCATCACTTATAAAAATAAATGGGAAAAATTGATTCCACTTCATTTAGTCTGTATTTTCTTTGGTGGTGCTCCATTGGGGCTAGTCATGGACAGAAGACTGGCTCAAAATAGCTAAATGATTCAAATGCTGATTGTTATTTTTAATGGCATTCTTTTCTTAATCATGTGTAGCCCCACCAGCTCTAGCTGCTGCTTGGGCTGACAGCCTGTGCAGGATGAAAAGACACTGTAAAATTTGACTTGGCAGGCAATTCTTCATCTTCTGGTTATAAAAATCATCTGAAATGGCTCAGTGATTGCAGCAAGGGTCTTTTCTGTGTTAGCATAAGAGGCCATCTCTCAGCAGTGGGTAGCAGAGCTTCCACCTAGGCAAATAAAGGAATTTGCTTCACTTAAGTGAATTGACTTAGATCCACTTTCTGATTTGAAAACTTAGAAGTGGCAGGCAATATCACTGCCAAGGTATTGCTTCACTATATAAAGGTATACCTCTCCACACCATCCTTCCTCTATACTTTTAGGGGAGCAGAAGGCCCTGAATATGGCAGAAGTAGTGCCGTTCCATTGCCCTGGGAGAGAAGGGCAATCAAGATTTAGGGAGCTGAGCAGGGAACTCGGGCAAAATAGAGTACACGAATGCCATGAACAGTCAGGTACTGATGCTTCTTTCTCTAGAGAGAAGCAGGATACATTGGAATGAAGAATAATATACTTCATTAGATGCAGTAATGGCTGTGGAGTTACTTCCTGAACATTTGAGAATGTGGGGAAAAGATTCCTTCTCCCACAATTCCCTCTGACTCAAATCCTCTCTGTAGGCTCCAGCATTCATTTCACTGACGCTAGCTGACAGAACCACATAAGCTAGGAAGTACGAAAGGACCTGGAATTTGTAGTATTAGAGGGAGAGAATGAGATTTTTCACTGCCTCAAACATTTGTAGGAAGTGAAGAATCACTGTCTTATGAAAAGACAAGTGGAAATGTGCTGTGACCATGATGGCTCGTTTCGTTCAATTGGATTGTGAAATTCTGCAGACAGTATGACAGAGAACAACACAAACATACTGACAACAAAAGGAATGGGGTTACTATATGGATGATGATCATTTCTTACACATTGCATGCTTTGACTTTTATTTCTGAAGACGGTTGCACAAATGTTCTTGAACAATACTTACCAAAGGTTCCCTACATTTCCTTAGGTATAGGAAATAAAGTTAGACACTAATAATAAACTTTCCCAAATTAACAAAGAGAAGCAGATTTAAAAAAACCCCAACATAAACCCACATGATATTCTGGCCCTAAATACAGAATCAGAGAAAAGTAGGGCAGGATGGGACTTTATGGTGATCAGGAGAGGTCCTGGATGATTGGAAAAGGGCAAATACAGTGCCCATATTTAAGAAACGGAAAAGGAAGATCCAGGGAACTACAGACCACTCAGCCTCACCTCAGTCCCTGGAAAAATATGGAGCAGGTCATCAAGGAATCTATTTCTAAGCACTTGGAGGAGAAAACGTTGATTAGGGAAAGTCAGCATGGGTTCACCAGAGGCAAGTCATGTCTGACCAACCTGACTGCCTTCTATGATGAGATGACTGGCTCTGTGGATGTGGGGAGACGGGTGGATGTGGTTTACCTTGATTTTAGCAAGGCTTTTGATATGGATTCCCACAACATTCTTGCAGGCAAGCTAAGGAGGAATGGGCTGGATGAATGGACTGCAAGGTGGATAGAAAAATGGTTGGAGTATTGGGCTCACAGGGTAATAATCAATGGCTCAATGTTTAGTTAGCAGCTGGTATCAAGTGGAGTGTCACACGGGTCAATCCTGGGGCCAGCTTTGCTCAATGTCTTTATCAGTGACCTGGAAGATGGCATAGAGTGCACCCTCAGCAAGTCTGCAGATGACACCAAGCTGATGGAAGTAGTAGATATGCTGGAGGGTAGGACTAGGATCCAGAGAGATCTAGGCAAATTGCAGGATTGGGCTGAAAGGAATCTCATGAGGTTCAACAAGGACATGTGCAAAGTCCTGCCCTTAGGATGGAACAATCCCATGCACCAGTACAGGCTGGGGGCTGACTGGCTGGGCAGCAGCTCCACAGAAAAGGATCTAGGGATTACAGTGGACAATAAGGTGAATATGAGCCAGCAGTGTGCCCTTGTTGCCAAGAAGACTAATGGCATACTGGGATGCACTGGTAGGTATGTTGCTAGTATGTCAAGGGAAGTGATTATTCCCTTCTATCCAGCACTGATGAGGCCACATCTGGAGTACTGTGTTCAGTTTTGGCTCCCCCAATACAGACAGGATATGGACAAATTGGAGAGAGTCCATCAGAGGGTGATAAAATGGTGAGGGAGTTGGGGGACACGACTTATGAGGAAAGCCTGAGGGAACTGGGCTTATTTAGTCTAAAGAAAAGGAGACTGAGAGGGGACTTAACAGCAGCCTTCAACTACCTAAAGGGAGTTCGAAAGAAGATGGAGCTAGACTGTTCTCAATGGTGCCAGATGACAGAACAAGGAGCATCCCTCTTAAGTTGCAGCAAGGGAAGTTTAGGTTAGGTATTAGGAAGAATTTTCTCACTAGGAGGATAGTAAAACACTGAAATAAGTTATCCAGAGAGGTGGTAGAAAACCTCTTGGAGGTTTTCAAGAACTGGCTAGACAAAGCTTTGGCTGGGATGACCTACTTGGGGATAGTCCTGCTTTGAGCAGGGGGTTGGATTAGATGACCTCCTGAGGTCCCTTCTATGATTCTGTGATACTTACCAGAGGTTTTCTACGTGTCCTTATGTATAGGAAATAATGTTAGACCCTAACAATAAACTTTCCCAAATAAACAAGCAGAAGCAGATATTTAAAAAAACCCAAAACCAAAACAACCTTATGATATTCTGTCCTAAATATAGAATCAGAGAAAAGTAGGGCAGGAAGGGACTTCAGGATGACATGTAGTCCAACTCCCTGCTCAAGGCAGGATCATCCTTATTTGCTATCTGTAGAACAAGATTATTACAGATGTTAGGGTGGGACTTTCAAAAGCATTCGTCACTGGCCTGTTTGTTAAATTGAACTCAGTGAGAATTGCTGCAAATCTACATTACATTTTAGAATCCACATTTCTTTATACAGTATCTCCTAGCTATTTAATTTAGTGACTTTAGATGTCATTAACAGTGTGAACCCACATTATGCAATTTTCCTTAACTTGTACTTATATTTTCCAGGATATTAAAAAGGCTGACCTTCACTGCAACAGACATAGTTCCAGCATGTTAAAAAAGTTCTGAAAACTAACTACTCCCTTCTGGTTTAAATGGAAATATTTCTTTCATTATAAGCACTTTTTGGAGAATGTGGGAGGGACGGATCTCAGCTGATAACAGAATATCAGTCATAGAATATAAATCAATCACAAAGGAAAGCTAGAATAGAAACAGACAGGGCTGTCTGATGTGCACAGCAACACACTTGACAGGAGGAGAACAAAAATACATAGGATCGGGATTTTACACAGTGCAGGTTTTTCTTGGAACCTTGAACTTTTAAAAATTAAAAATCTAAATTTGTTTTAACATAATGCGGAGAAAATAAGAGACAAATGGGACAAGTAGTATTGAAAAGAATAACTGTGCTTGAGGACTGTTTAAATACGTGTCATGATTTTAGCTCTCAGGAAAGTGAGAGAAGCAGAGTGGGAAAAGGTGCTATGCAAATTTTCCCACACAGCTCGCTGCACCCCTGTCCTAACCTACAGCATCCAGACCAAGGGCTCCATTGTGCAAAAAGTGCCAATTATGCCAAATCATATAGACTTTTTTCTGACATGAACTAATGGGGATTATATTGAGGGGCATTTACTGATTTGCAGTGGTGACCTACAGCCAGATTTGAATCCTATTCTCCAGAGCGGTGGTCTCCAAAGTGGGGTGCACACACCCCAGGGGGTACGCAAGATGATCCATTGGGGTGCAGGAAGAAAACATTAGAACTTCTATTTAGATGTATAAATATACATATATTGGGGGTGCATGCTCAAAATTTTTTTACTGATAGGGGTGCATGATCAAGAAAGTTTGGACATCACTGCTCTAGAGGGCACAGCTAAGGAACTAATACATTCTGCCCAGTTCTACACTCACCAGTACTTAGCATATGAAGAGAAGTTTACATTTCAAACTACTGCACATGCATCAGTTCCCCTTGTACTGTAATCATTGTGCAATCTTACTCAGTTCAAACACATACCATTTAAAACAGAAAAATGTCTGTCTTTATCTGATCTTTCAAAAAGAGTTGCCACGGTATATAACCAGGGGTCAGGCGGTTTGTCATAGTTTTTTCTCCTCATTTGAGCCAAAATTAGAAAACTAAGAAAGAAAGTCTTTTCAAGCTCACTTGCTTTTGCTTGCCTTTCCAAAATGATCTTACAAACAAGAGAAGGCTCCAAAACAATGCAGGATCAAACACCGCCCACAGATTGCTGCTGCTTCCTTTTGAAACATGTCACAGTGCAGCCTTAAAGTATGGTACTGAAGAAAATGAATGGAATAAGATCTGAAGCCTTGTTCAACTAGGAGGATGTCATAAAAGAGATATGAAATGTGGCTGAGAACAGATACATTCCCATGGAATTTAGGCATTAGGAAATCCCCTGGAATATATGATTAGCACTCCAGAATTATGGAATTAAAATTAATGGCCATGTAGACAGTCTAGATTTTTGCTTTGACAAGCATCCATCAGAATCTGGGCCCAGGGTTAAACTCAATCTGCCCTGAGCTAAATTCAATTAAGCTAACCTGCACTCAGCTAAGCAGGGATACACAGAAGAATTTTGGCCATTATTTTTAGTGGACCCTTAGAAGTAAGGAAAACTAGGTCTTACATTTATATATTGCTTGATATCACCACACAGTGGCACTACAGCAATTGGTATTTAGCTCTTCAATTATGAGGGCTTTGTGACAGCCAGCTTTTTTGGGTCTGAGTCATCACTAATTACCCTCTGCACATACAGTAATAACCTCTATGGAAGATTCACTTCATTAAACATGTATGAACCATTTAGATGGGAGTTTCCTTGTCCTTGTACTTGTCTTAGGACAAGTGTTTTCTTGATGTACTCTTTTCCTCTCCCCAGCTCCCAATATTCAGCTGGAGGATACTAGCTTCAAATGTTGGTTGAGTTAGCTGAAGCAAAACAGTGAAACAGCAGTCATCTACTGAACAAACCAAAAAGCAGAGAGCGAGATTTATGTTTTAAATGGATTTTTCCTAGAATATGTTTTCAAGGATAATGTTATCACAGAAACACAGATGTCAGATGGTATGTAGTTACCATAAAGCACTACCAACATACTGCATGGGGGAAAATGGCAATATATGTGATCCCAAAAGATGCTGAGTTAAAAAATACTCCTCCCTTGAAAATTTAATGTTTTTGAGTCTGTGGGCCCGATTAAATCAACTGAAAGATTCTGATTGATTGCACTGGACTTTGGATCAGGCTTCATAAAGCAAGGTTGATTATAATTATATACAATATTGCATGATACTTGAATTTCTCATTATATTGGAGGTTTTTATCCTTATAGCACCTCTGCAAAGGTAGGGAAATGCTATTTACCCCGTTTCCTAGAAGACAGACAGAGGCACATCTAAATCCTGTGACTCCTGAGTAGGTCCTACTCCATCCCCTCCTCCTGCACATGCAAAACCTGGAAATAAGACAGTGGAGCCACTTCCGACAGTCCCCTAACATGTTCTTGACAACCTTGGAGACAGAGGGATTGACAGTGGTATAGCGCACCTTACAGTGGCTTCTCTGCTTCATTTTCAGGTTTGGTGAGTGAAACATACTTCAGAAGCACTGGGGACATGGCATAGACTTACTTAGTGAGGCCGAAGGTAAAACTGCAAAAACACATACATCATTTAGCAGCCTGAGGATATGTCTACTGCATAGTCAAGGTGTGACTACAGCTTGGGAAGACATAACTGAACTAGCTTTAAATTACTCATAGCAATGGAGCCACAACAGTACATAACTCAGTGTAAACTGCACGATTTGTCTGAGAATCTGAATACACAGGTAGTTAACCCCACATGCAGCTTTGGGGTGTACCAGAGCTAAGATACATGCTAAAGCCCCACTGACATCTCAGTCTTCTGACATCCTCTCATGACCATGTCCAGATGAGCATGGCCATGCATTATGTGGCACCGCGGACATGTCTGTGATGTCACATACCACATGTTCAATTGTTTTCTATTCTTCAAGCAAGCAACGAAGAGGGTTTTTTGACCCCTGGATATCCAGGGGTCAGAAAAATGCATGGAGAAAAAAAGCAGAGTAGCGTACACATAGGCAGTGTGAGCTGCTCAAAAGCCGAGCCTGGCTGGCCGGCGCTACACTCTGGCTGCTGACCAGCATCCAAGCAGCAAGATTGTCACTGCTGCAGCCCCAGGAGACCCCCAAGACCCCAGATAAGGCTGCTGGCCCCAGCCTCCCCTACTGCCCCCAGGGTAACTTGCCGTGTGCCAGAGTGCATGAGGCATGGGCATGGGCATTCTCCAGGGACGAGTAGCGGTGGCGCAAGGTGCTCTGTTGCTAGTTGTTCCTGGGGAACTAAATGTTCACACCATGTGTGGATGCGGCCAATGTGGTTGTTTTTCAATGCAGCTAAATAATTTTCAGACCCTGGCTTTGAATCCACTTTGTTTATGCTATTGAAAAAAACAGTGAGCCTGGGTATGGATTTGTCACTGTTCAGAATTAGATTACATTTTATCAAAACTATCCATGCTCTATGGGTGGGAGTATCTGAGATTCAAACAGGAAAAAAAGAGAACGAAGGACAGCAGATGTCTTAGAACTGAGATTGATTATATTATTGCCCATCATGCCTTTGCATTGTGCCCACTGAGTATTCAAAAGACCAGAGGAAAAGCAGGCTTCCTGGGAGAGTTGCCTAGTGACTCTGGCTTGGGTGGATCTAAGCTAGAACGCTGTAGTGCATATCGACTGGGAAGCCACTTCACATACACCTCACCTAAACATCTTTCAGATATATTCCTGGCTCCACACACGGCCTGGTTGTCAGATCCTTCATGACTTATTGTCACAGTTGGCTTATCTACTGACTTGACCCTTCCACTGATCAGTCCCTTCCAAAATGCTGACAGCTGAAGATAGGGTTGGCTCTAGCAATCATGAAGCCCTAGGCTAACTAGCAAATATTCCCTCCTACCAGCCTGAAGTCACTCACTGCCTCTCATCCAAAATACTGTTTTTGGATGATCTGCAGTCACTAATATATTGCTCCCCTTGGCAACTTCCTGTTCTGTCTGCATGCTACAGCCAGGCCTTGTTTTATACTAAGATGCAATCAAAATTTGGCTGGGAAACAGGGCCAAAAACAAAGGCATGACTCCAGCCATAATCTCACTGCGAATTTCCACCAGGGTAAAGAAATAGCCTCTGGTGGAGTGAGAAAATGAAAGGAAAAGATTCAAAAGAGGAAAGGAGCAAACAGGAGACAGACACAAGGGAAGAGGAGAGCGCCAGATGTTCAAATTATTACTCCCCAGAGAGCAAGGTTTTACATAAGGAACATCCCAGAAATAGTCTGGGTTTTTAACTTGGTTGAAAAGACCCACAGGGGAGGGGCAGTTGTAAGCTTCAAGTGGTTCCCTGAAGTCTTGAGTAATGCTTTCTGCCAGAGTTTCTGTTTATTTTAGTCTCATTAGTCTTTGTAAGTCATTTCAAGCATTAAACAGCCTCACAGAGGGGCTCACTTCACTGCTAGGCACTTGGGGCATGTCTGCTTATGGACCCAAAGCAGGAGTTAAGGAAGTCTGAGACATCAGTATCTATCTTTGTAGCATGCCAATGAGCTTTACAAAGAAGGTCAGAATAATTACAGAAGGTGGAAACTGAGGCAAAGGGAAGCAAAATGATTTCCCCAAAGGCATAACTAGCATGGTTTACACCCTGGGCAGAGTCCTGCTGGGTGGGCCTGTGGGCAACAAAGCCCTGACAAAATGCTCCTTGCAAAGTGCTGCACTCCCACTCAGACACCAGGTGGCACCACTGTGCTCTGTCTGTCCATCAACACTTCCCGCTAGCCTCTTTCTGATGACAGCTTCAATCAAGCTTACCCTTGTTTAGCTTTTTAACAAGCAGCTTGGGGTTTTGTTTTGGATTTTTTGTTTTTTTAAGGACTTTATGGATGGGCATTTTTAGCTTTCTTAATAGGCAGCTGGCAATCCTTTTAACTAGAAGCTTCACCAGATGAAGACTCTGTTTCCAGATGTCAGACCAATTTATAGTAGAACATGGACAAATGTGCCATTTGAGTTCATAAATTTCAGTTTCTTCACTCATTTTTAACTCTGTTTCTTAGTTAATTTATGAGGTATTTAACTAGTTTCCCAGTGTAGGTTTTTATGAAACACTAGTAAAACTGCCTGTGTCCTATGCAGAATACTACTTGCATGCACAATTATATCATAATTAGCATTCAGTATATTTTTTTCTAGTATAGATAAGGGCTTAAATGACTTACTGAATCATAATAATTAAAACAAAGTGTAAACCGAGTCATTTGTGGATACTGTTTCTGCAGCAGTCAGCTACTTGCTCAGATTCCCAATGTGTGCTTGGTGAACTTATTTATGCCCATTTTTATTTGTTGTTTGTTCATATGAATGTGTGGGGGTGGCTGTTCTTTGAACCAATAGCAATTTTTACATGTAAATACATACGCAAACAGGAATATTCCTAGGTTGCTTTTTGTAATTGCACTGTTCAAAATACTTCCACCATCCAATTATAGACCAGAAACAGTGCCGCGTGACTTCAGCAGTCATATGCCATGAACAGCAAAGATTCAAAATGAACAGCTCCTGAGTACCCCATCAGTTGAAAACAGTTCAGATAAATTGCCTGAACAATTGTGAATAGTGATTAAATCTGTGCAATTCAAAGTTGGCTCACTAATGAATTGCAAACAGATAAAAGGGTTAAATTTGTCTGATACATTTTTTATGCAGACAATCCCATTATGTTGGTAGCACTGTACTGGTTAGTCACATCTTTACTATAATCATGAGAAATTAGTTTTGACTCATTTACGGTGGTATTAGGATCTTTATGTAATGTTAGTGCTCTGTGACTGTGTAAAAGCTGGCACTGAGTGGGGAGTGGTACCAGATAAGTAGCCCAGAAGGACTTTGCAGGCCAGTTTACTTCTCTTGAGAACCCTGAGATCCATTGCACTGGGAGTCAGCATCTCCTGTTAATAGGCCAAATTCTCGCTGAGACAATCCATTGTATTCTGTTTGAACCAACATGCTCTTCACGCAATTATCTTTTTACAGCGGAAGTGGTCTGACCATAAATGGTTTTCTCAAAGTCAAACAGAACGTCACCCACATAAGTTTGATTAAAATCCAGTTTCTTTGACTTGCAGTCCACAAAACACTAGATCATGCTCCTCTTTATAAAGCTTATTTGTTTATCGCTATCTACTGATGTTCTATAGGTAGTGAAAATGTAATGTCAACCAGTCATCTACTAATTGGATTTTATTAGGCTCCTCAATTACAGTTGTAGAATGATGAGCTTATTAAAACAAAATTACATAAAATAATTCTGTGAAAATCAAAGCTTATCTTTAATGGGGAAATGTCCGCCATTAAATAATTAAAAGCACTTAACGTGCTTAAACAGAAAATGTTTTCAGATAAAGATAAGCTGTTTTCAGATAAAGATAAGCTGTTTATAGCTATTTATTAAAGAGAAAGAGAGTACAAAATAAAAGTATCAGATATTTTGTAAAATCTCATAGGGACTTTGCTATTATTACTATGTGGAGGATGGTAAGAAACACAGGTGAAGGGCAACAGTTAAAAAAATAGGAATGTATTTTAAAATATCTTTAGTTGAAATGATGCATATGGGGGATTTCTGTTCTGTTTGGTCAACAGTTGAGTCACCCATCCTTCCAGTTCATTAACTGAAGTCTGTATAAAACTCAAAGAAAATATAACACTGTGCCTTATCCAAAGTAGAACCAGAAGATTTAGTTAAAATAATTGACCAAAGTTATAATAGTTTAGCAGCAATGCTGAATTTTGAATTCATGAGCTGAATAAACAGAGGTGCCTCTTATTTCAGTAGTCAGCAGGGTTTTCTGATGGGAGGGGCTGGCATGACCTAGCTCTAGTCAGAGGTGAGCAGGGATTAGAATCCAGCTACCACCACTTCTCCCTGGTACTAAGCTGCACTGCAACATGGCAAAAGTCCCCTTCTCCTGAAGCAAACAGCAGTTCAACTGCAGCATGGCATGGGCAGAGCTCCCACTCTGCCAGAGCCCCAGACAGCTGACTGTGGCATGACACAGGAAGCATCAAACATTCCTAAAAAGACATGATTTCCACCCCCCTTCCTTTGAAAAAGAGGAGGAGAGAAAGATGGCTTGCATTCTTTATGCAATGCTTGTATAGAGCTTCATACAGTAGGATTCTGGTATATGGTCAGCCTTGCTCAGTTCTAACAAAATATATACAGTAATCAATAATAAATATATAAGAAAAGAAAAAGTGAGCATGTCTGCTGTCCTGTTGATTGGGCAGTAGATTCAAGTTACTGGATTTTCAATACTGGTAGGAAAAATTATAGAAGTGCTAATTTTGAGTAGTAGTTTTCCATTAGATGCAAATCAAAATACATTCACAAATCCTGGTGAAAGATGTGGTATACTACCAGGTAGTGAGAGAAAGAGATTAAAATCTCTCCCAGATGCAGAGAAATAAGGAAACAACATATTTCAACAACAATAATCAACCCAGAAGTCACATTTTTCAAATACTTCAACAAGCAATAATAGCTATTCTTTATGAGCTCATCCCTTAGTTCATCCTGTATGCAGTACTTTGTAATTTCTAGAGTGTTTTTAACACAGGACACATTGTGTTGGATCATCCCCACATGCCACGGTTAGAATGTAGAATCACAAACAGAAGTGATCTCATAGTTAATGTATGAAGTCTTAGATTAAACCAAAAAGGCCAGACATAGATAGGAACAAGCCAGTGGAAGGAAAAATGGACTGATATTTCTGATAGATACTGTATTTACTCAAGTGATAATGCAGAACTGAAACTTGGCCATTAAACTACAGCTCTCATCTTTACTATCTCTGTCTACCATGATTCACCATGTTTTTTAAAGACGTGTTATAAATGTCTATGATATATGTGTAATATACTTAAAAAAATAGCAATATACTATGAGTAGTTCATGATAAACAGCATAATTAGACAGAACCCTGTACTCTTCTTTTGGGCAGGATATAAAGAGGGAAGCTTCCCAAGCAATAATTCATAGACAAGTTCTTGACTATTAACAGCAGCAAAACTACACTCTTCTTCCAGACAAAAGGCTAGGGAAACACATTAAAAAAGCCTGAGGCTGAATTGATTCAATCTTTGCACGTTAGCCTAACCCAGGGGCAGGCAATTATTTTGGACAGAGGGCCTCTTAGCCAGTTTTGGCAAGCTGTTGAGGGCTGCATGGGTAGCCCCAACCCTTGATGGGTGCCCTGGTCACCATTTTGGGACCAATGTCTCAATGTCTTGGGACCAACGTCTCAGGGAAAGCACCGGTGGGGTCCAGAATGGGGCACAGGCTGGCAGGGGCATCTGGAGCTGGGCTGGGCTGCACCAGCAGGGAAAGGGGGAAGCTGGCCCAGCTCCATAGAGCCCCTGCTGGCTGGGGTCCCTGTACTCCTGCTACCCCGCTCTGGGCCCTGCTGGTGCTGGCCCCGGGACACCGGTGTGGGCCCCATGCACCCGCTCACTCCCAGTGCCCCCCAACCCCATGGTACAGGCTCAGCACCAGCTTGTTCCCTGCCAGCAAGCCCTGCTGGCAAGGAACAAGCTGGTGCTGAGCACAGTGAAAAGCGGCCTCTCGCCTGCTCTGTGGCCAGTGCTCACTGCTGCAGCTGCTCGCAGCCCGTGTGGGGGTGTCCTTAGCAGGCACAGGCAGCCCCATGTGGGCTGTGAGCAGCTGCAGTGAGGGGCACTGGCCATGGGGTGGGCAAGGGGCACTTTTTCCCGTGCTCAGCACCGACTTGTAACTCTCCCCTGCAGCCAGTCTGGGCCCCGCACCAGCTCTAGGCTTGTCTGTCAGGGTTGCGCATGGGGGCAGCAACTGTGGCCCCTCTGCTCGCTGTGCTGGGCAGTGTTTGCCACCACTGCCTCTGGGCTGCCCAGTGCATGAGCTCTGGGTGGGCAGCAGCAGCAAAACTGCCCGACTTGGCAAGAGTGGGGGCTGCAGCTGGTGTGGTTGTGGCGCAGCACCAACAGGTGATCCCAGAGCTATTGCGGGGCCCAGAGGGGTCGTGGCCAAGGCCCCGGCAGGATGCTAAGATTAGGGAGGGGTTTAAACCCCCACCCTGCCCTTCACTGTACCCAGCCAGGGTGTATCTGGAGAGGGAGTAGGAAGCAGCCATCTCTAGGCTTCCTCCCTTCTCACCCCCCACCTGGCTCACTGCTCAAGGGGTGGGAGTGTTGCCAGCCCCCGATAGCAGTCTGAGGAAAAGTGGGGAGAGGGGAAGGAGGACTGCTTGTGTGAAGTGCATGCATCTGTTGATGATACTGAGCTTCTCAATCTCTCTCTCCCTGCTGCTTCATACTGTCTGGAGCAAACTGATGGCACTCACAAGTGCCACATATTGCCAACCAGGTCATTTCTCACACCTCTTTCTGTCCCTTCTTGAACACTGTCAGATTGCAGCTTTTGAAGCAAGCCAGAAGCCAGCAGGGCTTATCAAAACACAAAGCTTATCAGCCCATCAAGGTAACAAAAGCCTCTTTCTCATTACTTCAAGCTCTTCTAAAACAGCTTTTGTCAAGGCATTTGTAGGGAAGAATGGAGGGACTAGCTGAACTGCTGATCACTTCCAAAAAGCCTTACGTGAACACTGTTCTGTCTTACCTTTGTTTCAGTGAAATAGGAAATACACACACATAGACACCTCTCAGCATCAGCTAGCATGGGGGTGGTGTGACCGTGACCAGATCCTGGCTGGTGTCTGGGCCACCAGAGTCCATACTGTGGGAGACGGGAGGGAGGGACATGGGTGAACCCTGCTTGAGCAGCGAGTGGTGACAGGTCGGTGGGGCAGGGGGAAGCCAGGCAGACACTGCTATGGCTACAGTCTCCGCCTCCTTTTCAGCTAGCGAGAGCTTCGGTTAGGGAGGAGAGAGGTGCGGCCAGCCCTGTTCTCTGTAGCAGACGGCCCACCCTTGCCCAGCTCAGGGCTGAAAAGCATGCTGGGATGCTGGGGGACTCTGATTTAACTTAAACTAGGAAGGGGTCTGGGACACAAGTTTGATAAACTGGTTTGACCCAAAAAAAGTTAAATCTGATACTACATTCAGCCAGGTTTATCTTAAACCAGTTTTTGGCCATTTTGAAACTGGTTTATGAACATTGAACTTCTGTCCTGTTACAGGTTAAACCAGTTTCTGATCACTTAAACCGGTGTATGTGTAACTTCTGTCCCTAGCCAAAAAGGCAGCCAGGAAAAAGTCTTCAAAAAGTGTCCAGTTATCTGGACACAAATCCAAGGACATGTCAGACCCAAACAAGAACATAACAGTCTCTAAGTTCCTAAGGATCCATTCAGGCTTCAAACATCTCAGGATCCATTTCTAGCAATCAGGACGTTTGCTGTCATTTATGTTAATAAGATAATACCTATTAAGCAAATATGTAAATCAGGGCATGAAGTTATTTGTATGCATTCCCCGGTTCCCCAGAACTTTCAGCTTTAATTGGTGACAGCAAAAATATCATAAGAATGGTATTTTCAGATCCATTTACTCCAAGCCATGTACAATTTACCACACAAACATCAAGGTTTAAAAAAAAATCTCAGTTCTTATTTTCAGAATCAGGTAAAGGCCTGATTAAAGAGCCATTTCCTCAGTCATGATGACTGTCACTAAGGAGCAGAACACTTGAACCCCTTAATTGTGTGCCTCTTCTGGTGTTAGTACTGAGAAAGCTTTTTTCCTTTGATCAGAGAACACCCACATCCCATATTTGTGCGTTAAAACTGGTCTTTGCTTACTTATGACAGATAACTGAGCATGCTAGGAGATCTCAGATATGTCAATTAGACATGAATGTCTAATTGAGCTGTCCATGTTTTAAAATGTTACCCCATTTCACTTTTAAATTCACCTGATATGTAGAACATAGGAGACAATGACAATATAGATTTATCTGTGATTTTTCCTAGATGGTAATAAAGTCAAAAAATAATTTTAAAAGTCCTCAGCCAACCGACCAACCAACCAACCAAACCATAAAACCCCACATGAAGGCCAAAGATCAGCTTATAAAGGTCATTTCCTTCAAGTCTGCCAGGAAAACTGTACTTAACAAATGGCAACTACCTCACATGCTGTGAAGAGATGATAAAATCATCACTGGTGAATGCTTTTCACAGTACAAACATATGCAGAGTGCGCATGAGATAGACATTCTGTAAAGAGGAATGCGGCTGGATGATGAAAGCTCAGACTGTGCAGCAACCGCAGTGGATATACACAGGCCTCTTATGATAACAGTGATTACAGAGGAAGAGACGTGACCTGTAATTCTTGGAGGACAAAAGACCTTGAATTCAGATACAAGTCAGATGTATGAAACAAGATTTACAAAGCTTCACATGAATCACTGAAAACAAGAAGTTCTGCGTTTTACACAGCCCTGTTTTAAATTACTGTAATGTTTAAGACTGAATATTAATTATGGAGCATTTAGAGTAGTTTATTAGTCCTCAGTATCTCAGCATCATTCTGAACCCTTAAAATGGATAATAAGCCCTACTATGCATTATAACTACAGCCATTTTTTCTTGGCTTTGTTTCGTGGCCTTTTCAAATTGCCTTTGACTTTAGATCTATGTATGTGTCAGCCTCAATTTCAAACTGTTTTCCATAAGAACTAGTCACATTTTGAGTAGCATGTTACTATGGTTGCTGCTTGGGAGGGCCACATAAACCGCTTGACCAGAATCCTAAACTGATCTTAAGTTAGAGTTGTAGCCAAATTTATTAAAATCAGCAGCCCCACAAATGCTCAAAGAACTGGAATGATTTGCAGAACTTCACGCAACCAAAGGAACTGTTCCTCTTTGGGTCTCTTTCCACTTAGACTCAGTGGAAGGTAGTTACAAGACATATGTCTAAGGTGAAATTACATATTACACTTAGACTGTACTAAATCTGTGGAATGTTAAACGGCACTAGTTCAAATGTGCTGTGAGCAGTTGCACATTAAAGATTAATACCTTTTCTTGCCTGGACAGCTCTGGCTTGACACGAGAAGGCTGGTGAGTAGGAGCCTTGACACTGGAGCCCCAGCCTCTAGCTGTCCCTGGCTGAAGAGCCTGAAAGACCTGGGCAATGGCGATTTGCCTCAGGCGGGACAATGTGTCCCATAAGAAAGTGCACATGCAGGGTGTGTGCTGCAGCACGTAGCGGCACAAATTTGTGCTGTTACTATTTGTGCCACAGCAAGTGCATGCGCCTGCTTGTCTGGACCTGGGCTCTATCCCTGCTTTGGGTTTGGGGGAGTGGGGGTTGAGAATGGTATATTCTGGGATGCTGGAGGACTGCAAATTGCTAGTTTTATCTCTGTGGGGAACACTGAAGTTACCCTACATGAACTAGTTAGCATGGCCCAGAGATAACCCTTGCCCAAAATGGTATAATTTTAAGATGCTCAGAGGTCACTTAGCATGAGTTAAAAAGCTTAACATGCAGATGCTCATGTTTTAGATGCCCCAAATATTGGCTAAGTGTAGCTCATAACTCGTTGTCTCTATAGTGACCACCTTTTCAAAATGCAGAAGTGGGACACATGCCCTTTTGCTGCCGCCTGGACGAGCCACCATGTTCCTCAGCCAGGCCCCGCAGCTGGGCATTCTGGCCTCCTGCACCTCCCCAGCTGAGCAGCACGCTCAGCCCCAGCCTCAGCCGCCGACCCTGCCCCACTCCCTCCCTCACTGTGGGGGCCTCAATATGCCCCCCCCCACATCGCCTATGTCCCCTTCCTTCCTCTTTCACCCCCTTCCACCCCTGTCTCCCCTGCATCACCTATGTCCCCTTCCACCCCGCACAGATTTACCTGTAGGCAGCTCAGGGAGCTGTTCTCCACTGCTGCCTGGCTGTATTACTGACCACATGCATTTGTGTGCATGCACACATGCACTTGGTGCCCCCTGCATCCTGCTCTCCCCAGCCCCAAGCAGCCCCTTATGGGCTGGAACCAGTGATTTCCCACATTTTTCTCCTTTAAAGGAGTACAGCTGCATTTTTCCACGGCTGGAAACCACAGATCCCTGCACATGATACTGGGATGATAGTTGCTATGGTCTGACTGTGTTAAGAGGAATTTGGGAGAAATGCTGTCTCGGAATCGTTCAGCCCAGGGCTGGGGCTTGATGCTTGCATTTCAGGACTGTCCCACCCAAATAGAGACAGGTGGTCACCCTCCTTGTCCCTGAAGTGGGGGAGAAAGGAAGTTGTTCTAGACCACTTGTGATTCAAACCTCTCATAAAACTGCTCTGTCAAATGCACTGTTCAGGGTTTGGATTGGTTTGTGTAATCTATGTAAACCAGACACAGCAGAGTTCATTTGGCTTTCCTACTAGGCAGCATAGCTCATTGCAAAGCAATTCTTTTTAAATAGACTTAGGAAGGAACAAGAGGTCTTTAGTGCTTGTTTAAGGGACAAAGAGATATGGACTGTACAAGTGTTAGTCCTTTGTATTAAGCCTCTAAGCACTTTGAACTTGAAGTTACTTCCAAAGAGTTTTTTCCAATCTTTTTTCTAATTGCATTTAGCTGCTATTCCTTGGTGTCAGAAGTACAGTACAGATTTATATTGTGAAGAAATGTACTTTGCAGTGCTTTGGAGTGCTAGGCGATATTTTCTGGTTGAAAATTAAATGAAAGGAGAATTTGGCTAGCCTCCACTTAGAAACATGATTTTGTGTTGCAGTAGCCAGACTCCAGTCTGGAACAGCAACCTTAACTCTGAGCTTATTTGCTTTTGTGGGTTTCAGATGCTGGATGTTATTTTTATACAGTTGTAATTTTAGATATAGTATGGATGTGTATGTGTCATGTAATTGTGGCCTTGCTTGGGTGATTATTTGAACTGAATAGTAATTACTGCAACAAAACCCAAATAACTGATAGAGCTGCTCTGCATGCCTGCTAGACCTGTCCTTCCACAGGCTTTCTGCCAATACATTTTTCAGCAATATACAGAGATTTGCTCTGTGAAGCAGAGCAAACCTTCCATTTCCACAATCCAATATCTCTTCTCTCTGCCCTCTTTCCAGTTTTGGAAAGTACAAGTTTTATCTAGAATAACACTGTGAACATTTAGAAAACATTTTTTGAAACATTAAATCTATAAAAACCCAATGTAAACCTGATTTACTTTATGCTAAATTTACCTTTAAAATGTAAATAACATAACTTTACATAAGAGGTTTTTACACTGGTAGGTAAACTATTTAAATGCATTCATAGTACAGATAGGACTTGCTTTTTCTTTTTCTGACAAAATAGCTTGTTTCTTACAAATGCCAAAATTATAATCCAATGAAATAGCAGATTCCTATAAAGCCCCAATCTGTTCAATGACTAATGTGTTTCTATGTTTCCCTTTCTATGTATTAATGTGATACCTTTACAATCCTGGTTTCCCAGGTTTCTCATCTTATTAACCAAATTCAGCATCAGAGTACATTTATATTTTAGTGTTTTCAGTAATTTGGCCAAACACAACAGTTTTCACTGCTATGACAAAAAATGTAAACTTTGTTTCATACAAATCTGTTTATTAATAACTCAAACTCCGATTAAAACATACCTCTTTCCATTTTCCTAAGGCAGAGAACATCAGACACTACAGTTAACAATAACACTGCAAACAAAACAATAAAATGACACACGGCAACTGACTGGGAATGGGATTTCTAATAGGGCTCTGACCTCTCAATCTGTCAAGCTAATTAGGAAGATCAGACAGCCATTAATATTGCAGTACCCCTGGGATACAGGACACATTATTAACACAGTATGATGTGGGGTTTGTGCAATGGTGTGAAAATCCAGAGGGTGCCTATGTGGAAAAACTCCAGTGATTGTGAAAACAGTTATATAGCTCATTCATCACAGATTGTCATCTTAAGCTCAGTCAAATGGGATGGCATACAGATTTAATTATCCAGAATCAATAGCCTAGGGAGAGTATTCACTTGACATTCATTCACATTTTATTTATAATTTTTAAAATGTTTTTCCCTAAATAAGGAATCTGCTGTTGCTGAATTGCTCATAATTAGTACCATGCTAAGTATAAATGAAAATGTAGCAGTCCTGCATCTGAGCCAGAACACTCCTGGGCATGAAGCTTCCCCTTTTTTCCTACAAGAAAGGGTGCCTCTGTAGCAGGTAGATAACTCTTCCCATATTCACAGAGCACAACCATCAACAAAGTCAGGGAATCTGAATGTAGGGCAAATACAGGACAAGACACGCGGGTATTTTCAGCACATCCTACCTTTGCCAGTATGAGGGAGGATTGACTAGAATAGGGCTGTCCGACTTCTAAGCACCTGGGGGCCATACCAGCAGGGAGTCATAGGCAATGGGGGCCTCACCAGGTGTACCATATGGACGTTCCCTCCAGCTCACTGCTGCACCGAGTGCCCACACAGACACCCTTCCCCACCAACACACACACACACTGCTGCACTGTGCAGGCATCCTTCCCTCCTCTCCTCTCACGTGGCCCCAGTTCTTTCCCTGGCGTGGTGCTACTTACCCTCAGCTTCTTGTGCTGTGCCCTAGGGCAAAGGCAGGGAGTGACAGCTGAAGAAATGAAGGGGGAGCCTGGAGACTCTGGCTGTTGTTGCAGTCAGGGCAATGGGGGGATTGTGGCCAGTGAGCACCCAGGGGCCACACAGTTGGACAGGGGCCCCTGGACAGAGGCAGATTTAGGACTTGGCAAAGGGTGGTGTGGAGCAAGCTGCCCTGCTGAGGTGGCTGTACCTTGCTTCCAGTCTCCTTCCCCTTCCTCAGCCAGTGGTGTGGGAGCCTCCCGGGGGAGTTTTTAAGATCCCTAGAGTAGGTGAGAAACCCCCCTTCCCCTCTGTGCTCACTCAGGTCCTCTCCCCTCCCCACCCCTTCCCTGCTTACTGCTGCCTCTGCTTTCTCCACTGTCCCTGGGACAGGCAGACGCTTTAGAGCTGCTCTTGCCCACTCGAGCTGGGCTGTGCAGAGGCTGGGCTCACCTGGGAAAGCAACAGCAGCTGTGGGCCTGCAGTGGGTTCCTCTCACTTGCCTGGTACCTGGGAGCAGGCATGGGGAGGTGAACCACGATGCCCATCAAATACTGCCACTGTCCCAACTCAACCCAGACCCCATGCAAGCTAGAGCAGGCAGGAACAGCTCTGAAGCTTCTCCTGCCCTGGGACAGCAGGGAAAGCAGAAGCTGGAGGTGTGGAAAGAGAAGGAGGGGACATGACTGAGTACGGAGGGGATTCTAACCCACTGTGGGGACTTTAAAACAATCTCCTGAGGGTCCCTAGGTGTGGTCCGGTTCAAAAGGAGGGTGCAGCCGCACCACTGCATCCATTCTGTATCTGCCTTGGGCCTGTATTAGAAAGTAGTAAGAGACTTCTCTCTAATCCCTTTAGAATTCAATTTGGATAATAAAAGAAGCCACAATCAGTGCCTATCAAAAGAAGAAAGAGAACCAATGGATAAACTAGAGTGCCAGGTTACCAGACCCAGATGTCATACACCTGAAAGTTCCAGTAGTGGAGTAGCTGAGCTTCTACTCCAAAACAGTACTTTATTAAAATCAACCTGTGTTAGAGATGATTGGAGTGTATTAAATGGGAAACCCAACAACTAAACTTTAGTTCCAACCTACTTAGAAAATTGGTTGTAATACTTAAATTACTTAAAATGTATAATTATAGAAAAGCCTGATGGTTATATGATAGGTCTGGGCAGTAAAACTTCTGACAATGGAAATTGTGCCTTATTAAATAACTGGCTTTTCTTGAATTATTTTCTGGTCCTTCAATTCAGCAGTTACAAGGGGCTGAATAATAGTCTTCTACTCATTAAGTTTCTGTGGTCTTGTATTCATCAAGGCTTTAACCATCATTTTTTACAACTAACTGGACTGTAGTCTTCCATCCCAGTTCCAGCCAGGCTTAGGATTAGGGTTGCTTCAGTGATGATGAAAATGATTATTTAGGTGGAATTCTGTAGGACTTCAGGGTATTACAATTTAGGTCTGTACAGCCTATTAAATGCCTTTTGAAATTGGAACTAGGGAGTTTGCCACTCTGCAGTCTATGGTGTGAATGCCATTCTGTAGATTCTGTCTAGTCAACATGGGATCTCTCAGGCTTGAAACCACCCTTTTCTCCTCTAAGCTTTCCATCCACTGTTTTTTTCATTCACATTGCAGAAGACTTTCCTTATAATACAGTAAGAAGATTCTTCTCTAGCAGAAACACAGTGATCTCTCATTTTTGTCAGTATTCTGAGACTGATTCCATATTTTGACTGGTCAAGATGGGTCTTTTCCCCCTGGACTTCATTGAACAGCTCTGTAAGTTTCATTAGGGTTGTGGTCTCATGCCCTTTTTAATTTCTACTGTAAATTAAACGGCCTTCTGGTTTGTTTTTTTTGGCAATCCTGTTGTTTTGTTGCTCTCTGTACTACGGTTGAATAAATGTTAACATTAATTTGTTCAAGTTCATATGCTTCAAGAACAGCTCCCAGCTGTAACTCAGAACATTTTCTGCAAAGCACTCCGAGTAACAGCATTACTCTGGACCAAACAGAAGTTCACTGTTGGTTCCGGGGGGAGGGGAAACTAGCTGTGGGCCGGGAGCCTGCAGCCGGGTTCCCATAGCAACAACCAGGGCCCTCTGCCAGTGGTCACTGTTTTCAGAATGGGAGGGGGAAAGGCAGAAGAGGGAGCTTGTTCTTAAGGCTCCCCAACCAGTGCTGAAGGGTGGGGTGGGTGAATTCAAGCCATCAGGAGGGCTCCAATAAACCCACCTCACCCTCCAGGAGGGCTGAAAAAATCTCAGACTGAATCCACTCTCTTTCTCCCCTCCCATTCTGAAAACAGCAACAGGCTGGGAAGCAGGACAGACACAAGTTACAGACGATGCTACATTTTGAAAGGTCTTTATCTGATACCTCATGCAGTGGGGTATCAGATTTTCACCTGATGGGCCATTTTTGAAGCTGTCTGCAGCTGTGCATTTGTGTTTGTTCATGACAATAGACTGCTTTCTGTGGCCAGATTGGGAGAAAATTGTCACTTCTGTCTGCACATGGGTGCTGAGATTAGGTTGGGTCTGTGGAGGATTTCTTTAAAATTCTTTGCTTATCTTTTTTCAGTTCTGTAAACATTTTTCCAAATATTCATTGTCACTGCAGCCTGAGTAGATGAGATAGATACTCCTGTTTTTCCTGAAGCGCTTATGCATGGTCATCAATGTCTGCTCATGGATGCCCAGAATTTCAGTGCTCTGAGTCTATCATTGTTCATCTCTCTTATTCATAATAATATGTTTCAAATATCATTCTTCCGTTGCAGTAGTCAGCTTTGATGTGCTTTTTACTGCCAGCATCAAGCTTTTTAAGGTTCTACCTTCCAGAGACTGGGTTTTATTAAGAATAAGGGATTAATTGTATTCTCTGCTGAGGAGCCATTTTTACCAGAAGGGGAGCCTGGCTTGATTTATGTAACCATTGCACCACAGCAAGCATCAGTGTTACAAGGTGAGACAGTTCATTTTGCACTGGACCATTCCTACTTTATCTCAGATTGGGACTAGCTAATAAATTGAGGTATAGAAGACAGTTCCAGTGATGTCAAGGTTAGAAAAAAATTGCATTTTTTGAACTCAACTATGCAGGGAAATCAAAAATGAAGAGGACAAAAACAAAACAGAAATGTCCTGAAATTCAGCTGTGATGACTGGTTAACTTCCAAAACATTAAACAGGCAACTACACCAAACCACCTGCAGATCTGGCATCCCCAATCCTACAAAACTACCCCGATCATGGATGTAGCTGACACTGCTGCCCCCACCTCCCACCCCTACAGACTCCCCTGTGCCTTGGCACCTGCTATCTTAAGCACCGGTCTCTCCTCATGTTGTTGCCCCCTTGGGCACTCCCAGACAAATTCCTAATCCCACCAACATGCTCCCAATCATGCCAACCCCCGATTGTACCAATCTGCAGTTTTTTTCGGGCCATGGACCACAGTGGTTCCTGCAGGGAGTGCCACGCTATAAGAGCATGAACAGAATGAGATCTTGACTACAGGTGAGAGGTTGCCACATCAGCTGGTCATATAATAGACTTCCATGCAGATAGTTAATCTGGGAGAAATCATGAAAAAGGAAAAGGCAGATTGTTGAAGGTCAGAACAGAAGGAAAACTAAAGTTTGGTTGAGTTTCTGATTAGCAATAAAAGTTGTGAATGTTTAACCAACCTCAAGGAAACCACTTCAGGTTTATTCAGCTCCAGCTCAAATTACAACATAGTATTAGCTTTATCCTCCCGTAGGCTATCTACACCAAAGAATCTCTATGCTTTGTTATTCTGGCTGTCTAACTGGATTCCCAGTTATTTTATTTCAGCCATCAGGTAGTTTACTGTAAATTATTTCAACCAAGATAAGCCTCTATAGCTAGTTTGCAACTTTAATTTGAACTATGTAAGTCTGGTTTTAAATAGAAGTTTGCAACCTTTTATTCGGGGGTGTTGATTCCTTTTATTGTCATTTTGCAATGCACTCCCATAAAGCAAACCCAAAAGAAGGGCCTGTTGTATGAGTCATTTCTTTTGATTCTTTTAAATGATGCCATTTCTTCCATCCTTTATGATTAAACATTCAGTGTGATATGGTGTTTTGATATTTAGCTGGAGCTAAATGTATTTTTAACTACAACTTATTGTATATTTCTGTAAACAAGCATCCTTTCACGTTATTTATTTTCCCCATATCATTACACAGAAAGATGGATTTCCAAAGCTTTGTGCACAAAAATGAATACAGCTCTGGATGTTTAAACTCATTTACTGTTCATTCAGTTAATGAAAGCACAGATCCGTTCCTTAAGTTGCAGCTGTTCAGGGCCTGCTGTGCCTTTGCCTTTCTCCTCATTTGTATAGGCAGGTTATGATTTATAACTACTGAAAAATGGAAAAGATTTTTTTGTCATATTTTTGTCACTGATGATTAAAGACTTGGTCTGCATCTCCATGGACCTTTTGAAAGAAACAAAAAGTTTACTCATGTCAAAACAAAAATACAGCTCAGAATTTGTTGCTGGTTGAGCAGATGTCTTGCATATGAAGGGGGCCTTCGGAGATGAAGTGGTAAGTAAAGATTGCCTGGTGTCACAGTCATGCCAAGTGTAGGGATGACATCTGGAGTTGAACAGTGAGGGATCAGCTTTGTTCTTTCAGCAAAATGATATTAAAATATATTGTCTTTATTCCTGCAGTCAGAATATTATGACAGTTATTATTCAATGACTATTATCTACAGAATACAGCTCTATATATGCCATTTTATAACTTCCTAAGTTACACTGTGTGAACATGGGGAGGAGAATAGGCTGGTCTTCAGTTATTTCTTGAACAAGAAAGACATTCAGTATGTTACCTCTCAGCTCCATGTTCTTGGGGAACCCTGACACAGGACGCAGCTTGTCTGACTCACAAAGAATCCCCGCCCCTACTTAAACAGAAACTGATTAAGATGCAATGAGAGACACACCTAAAACCCTCCAGATAATGGTGACAAGAGTGAAACAACTGCCCTAGATCTCCTTTGAGTCCAAGATGGAACCAGATGAGCATTCAGTTTCATGAGAGATGGAGAACAGAAAGCCTGAAGCAGAGACTGCAGTGAATTCTGGGATCAGCGAAGCAGGGGAGCACTGCATGATGGGGAAGCTGTGCTCCAAATGCTCATCCACCCCCACACCCAGCTCAGCATTTATCAGACCAGTTCTAATCTGGATTTACAAAGGACTCCCTCCCACACACACACACACCTCTAAGCAAAAGTAAGTTTAACAGGCATCTCAGGCTGTACATTCCCCGGTCCCACTATGGGAGGCCTATGTAAACTTAATTGGCTACAACTCGGTTGCTGGTTAGGGAATGCTGAGGCAAGACACCAAGTCGGGGGTATGGACAAGATTTGAACAATGGTAAAGGGTTTATCACAGCATCCAGCCCGTTGGCGCCCTGACCACAAGTGTTGTCATACTTTTCCTGGGACAACTGGTGGAAGTCCTGCTCTCCCAAAGGTTATGAACACTCTAATAATTGCCTTAAGTCTGTTAAAAGGCTATAGTAAGATCTGGAAAAGTCATGCTAAGCTGAGGCTTGTTCACAACAAGTAAAAATGCAAAACCCTGATGCCGCAAGCTATCTATTGTTTCTTAAGAAACCAGGAGATATTTCATCAGTATATCTGCTATCCAAAGGAATTTCAAGCTGGCTCCTCAGTATCTAGTTACTCTCTAACTTTATGTGTTTCCTGAGTATCAGTCAGTTTCCTCAGATGTTCCAAACCAGATAACCCCTTGTCAATAGAAAAGACAATTTGATTTACGCTATTGAGAATGCTTGAAAGAAGCTGAACTGAGGGTATACAAATCTGTAAAAGCAGCAGCAGTGTGTGTGCTGACACCACCCGCTTTCTTCTCGAGAGGCTGAAGGAGGCAGATCGTCTCCCTTCAAGGATCGTGCGGAGAACTTTAACCTGTCAGCTTTGCAACCCAAGTGCCTTGGACTGGTGAGATCCCAGCTCTCTTCTCTTCTCTTCTCTCTCTAAGCATAGATTTCTGAACCTGAACTGTAGTAGTTAAGCCTGAGCTAAGTTTCCCCAAATACATAGTGAAACCAGGGTAATACTGTAACTGTTTGTGTTTGTTTTTCCTTTGCATGTCTATTACTACTAGTATCATTATATATTTCATATACTTAGCAATAAATAACTTTTTAGTCAAACTGGTGGTAACTGGGTATATTTTTCCTTCTTTACTTCTCCTTCCCCACTTGCTCTGCAGCAACTCTTCTTTTACCTAAGCTAAAGATCCCTGTGACTCCCAAAAGTACTGTTGGGTCTGCTTATCAAGAGGCTAAAAGATTGGGACATGCTGAGTTTGAGACACATAAGGGGATCAGCTTGTACAGGCTGATTGACCCAGTTTGGCTCAGACGTGCCTTAATGAACTGAATGCTGGCCCGGGTATCAGCCTGCCCATGCTGATCAACCCAGCCAGGTCAGGCGTCACGTTAATGTGTGTGTGTGTGTGACTGATTTGGGGACTGGAGGAACCCAGCCCCATTGAAACTGAGTCCTGCAAGATAGCTCCATTGGGGGTGAGGGCTTGCAGAAGGGAGAGATACAGCTCCATGAAGAAACACAAGTAACACAAGCAGCACATTGATAGAATTACCAAGACCCTAGAAACGTATCCCTAATAAATCCCCTAATAAATCCCTAATACGCCCCAAAGTAATGGGCAAATCTGGTAACAAATACATTAACAGTGGGTGAACTACATCCCCATAGAAGGTAAACAAATCATGATGGAGGAGAAGCTGGGGGTTGGACATACTGAAGGAGGAGAAGAGCCCCATCCCAAACATTTTTGATAAGAAGGATACAGTAGTTATAGTCACATGCATGGTTTTGTATTGTATGAAGGTGAGCACAAAATATGGCCCTGTTTCCTGGCTGCTCTTGCCTCTGGACTGGAGCCAGAGACTAGTTGCAATGCTGCCCACTATCCTCCCCACAGGTTGGCAGGCAGACTCCATCCCCATCAAAAGTCTCAACACTTCCCCTCACCAGCTTTGTACAAAAGACTACATGTCATTCATGAACTTTCTGCCTTATCTTCTCTTTCATAAAACTTACTAACCCTAAGTACATCAAAATTTAATGCACAAGATTGCCAGAGAGGTTGCATGGGAGCAGTTTCTCTGCTTTAATCCATGATACTGATTTTTGACACATCAAGTTTGTTTAAATGGCTTAGTATGCCCTAAAGCCACACAAACCTCACATTAGTGGGATCATTATGAGACCTACACAGATGCACATTATGGGGATTTTCGGTGCAAGAGGGGAAAAAAAAAGAAACAGCAAATGCTTTCCAGCTGGCATATTTAAATATTCTTCATCTTCATCTGAGATGTGCAGGTTAATTTCAGCTGATGACAGATCTCTCATCCAAATGTTGCTTCACATAATATGAGCCCATTATCCTCACTCTGTGATGAACTTAGACAAGGGAACAGACTAAAAATCATGCCTACATCCCTGCAATCATATCTTACTTAAGCTTATTAACTTTTAAATATAGAAACAAGACACAAGATTTGAACACAGGCCCTTAAACTAATTACACACTTTCATGTGCAATGCATCAGAAGTATTAAGGGAGATAACACCTTAGAGACCAGCTGGTTTGGGTCATGCCATCTACTTCCTGCTGCTTACAATAATGATGATAAAGAAGGGGCTGGCTGCTAGAGCTGAGTGCCAGATACTAACCATATGGCAACAGGGCAACATACAATGAAGAATAACATTTATACAGAAAAACGGATGTCTCAAGCTAGCGAAAAGAAAATGTAATGGAGCCCATGTATATGTGATACCTTTATTTCATATCTTATAGTTTACCATCTCAGTGTTGGAAATACTGTACTATAATTTGAATTGTGAAATATTTTGTACTTCCCAGGAACTGGATCAGTATTCTTTGGGCTCACCAATTAATTCCTGTCTGGACAAAGAATGGACAACTGGACACTCATTCTATACCTCACGGGGGCCCTGATTCAGGAAAGTAACCCTATATCATGCAACAGGTCAGATGCAATCATCTATTCTCTGTCCTAGGAATGTATGAATGGGACTTAAGCCTGAAATAAAAAGGAGAACATCTGTTCAGGCATTCCAATCATAAGACTAAGAACTTGAACTGATAAACCAGTTTACAGTTAGAGCAGGAGGAAGGGAAAGAAATACATAAAAATTAATGTGACAAAAGAAAAGAAGTTGAATCTTGTGTTTACATTATTTCATTTTCCCAGAGTACTACCTATTACACAGATATGTGAAAATGAAACTTTGAGAATCCAAAAAGGCTCTCAAGTCAACTTTGTTCTAAAATAATAGGAGGAAATAATTTGATCTTTTACTAATTTTTCCCTCTTCTCAATATGAAGAGTGTTTCTTTTGTGTCTGGTTTTGTTTTTATTCTTTGTACCTAAAGAAAATCATAGACCTGCTAAAGGTGAAATTGTTATTTTTCAGCCTTTGAAGGGAAAGGTTTTTTGTTAAAACTAGCAAACACTCAACTAAACATTGTACTATGTTAAATTATGGATTTAGGCTAGTATGCCACCAAGGTGCATCCAGTCAGAAAACTGCAGGGGCCTTTATCCCCAAATTATATTTGAAAATGCTTCACTACAACTCAAGCTGTTGAATAGCCTACAATATAAAAAAGTTAGTCAATGGGATAATCTTCACTGATCTCTTTACTTGACACTGTCTGTATAATCTGTACTTTAACCATTGGGTCATACTGATGATTTTTTTCTCACTTATATTGGTTTTATACCTGTATAGTTTTATTGATTTCAGTAGACTTCTTCCAGATTGATGTGAATATGAGACGAGAACCACTGAGCTCATTGTCCTGCTGCTGTACAAAAGGATCGGTGAACTACTATTTTGCTTTCCTGTCTGTAGAACAGCTGCACAGATTTGGCTGCTGGTAGATAGTTTGGCAAATACAGCAGCAAACATCTTTGTTCCAAATACAATAGTGTGCTACTGGGACATTATCTTATTTCAAGTGAGCTGGGAAGGATAGCTAATAAGGAAAAGTAATCCTGCCCAATGTAAAGCTTACTCAAGGTCTCCTAGTTTTTAGTTTAATTAAGAATCAAGATTAAAAATGAAGACTTTGAAGTCAGAAAGTTTGGTTAGAAACAAGTGTGTTTTATAAACTGAGAAGTAAAATAACCATATGAGATACATATGGTACATTTAAATGGTGATTTTCTTGCTACAGAAAACTAGGGTCTCTGCTTATTATATATTGATTGTATGTGCCACTGTTGGTAAATACTTTCACTTTCAGCATGTTCCAAATAAAACTGTGAAGGATATTACAAGCATGCCATTAACCTTTCCAGCTACTAATATAGGCAGAATCAAGATTTCCTATATAAAAATTATATGTCGCTGTTTTTCAGGATCATTTGTATAAATAATACATATTAATGAAGTGTTTCTGGTGCCAAGAAGGATAAAAGCATCTAGGATGCAATTAGGTAAAATAATTAAAATAATTATAACTAATATATAACAATATGCAAAATAATTTATAGCCATAGGAACAAGTGACCTTTCCACAGTATTTCCAACAGTGATTCATAATGTGACAAAAGAAAGAGACACCAATCCTAATCAAAAGATTGTCATCCCAGTATGAGGACATGGAAGAGAGTTACAGATATGAAGCAATGTGAAAACAGTGTTGTTTAACATCATTTTCACCTATTATTCAAAGTGAAACTTCAAATGACTTGATTATCATTGGACTAAAGTAACCAACTTTCAGGGAACCAAATTCAGGTCTTTGAATGTGAAAAGCACACAGTTGATGTGAGGATATAAACAAGGTCCACAATTTTTGTCTTAAATTGAATAGATAGAAATTACTAAAATGGCAATCCAAACTGTTTTAGCCTACTGCATGGTCATTTTGTATTTGGCTCACAAATAAGAGCCAAATATAGTATTTGACAAAAATGCAAACCTGGGATGTCAGTGGACAAAAAATCCCACTGGGCAAACAACCCACTGGGTTGTTTCTTTTAATTCACCTTCAAACTCCAAGACCAGAAAAAAGTAATAAGAAATATATAAAGAAAAATACTAGTCAATGTACTACTATTACACTTGTGTAGCTATCTTGTAAACAAGCAATGCACGTTGTCACGGAGTCACGCAGGTGCCCCGTGACTGTGAGGGTGATTGGCAGAGCTGCCAATCACCCAGGCAGCTCAGGTGCCGGTTGCCAGGGTGACCAGCTGGGTCACGTGGCCAGAAGGGGGCAGGGCCCGGCCTTTATAAACAGCTTAGGCCGAAGCCTGCCTCACAGTTCCCTTCTGGCTGCCGCAGGAGCAGGAGCTCTGCGGCTGAGCTGAGCAGCCCGAGGCAAGTGGGGCAGCCTTACCAAACTTACCGGCTGCGATGATGCAGGGAACAAGATCACCTTCAACGGCAAGTAGATTCGGAGGACCGGGTGAGGCTGTTGGGGAGCGAGGAGGCCTCAGCAGGGCCCCCCCTCCCAACAGCTAGGGGGGTTCCGGAAGATCGTGCCAGGGAGGCACAGGCCCCAGAGGGGGCGAGGCGCAAGGTGCGCGGTATTGGGCCCCAGAGGGGGCGAGGCGCAAGGTGCGCGGTATTGGGCCCCAGAGGGGGCGAGGCGCAAGGTGCGCGGTATTGGGCCCCAGAGGGGGCGAGGCGCAAGGTGCGCGGTATTGGGCCCCAGAGGGGGCGAGGCCCCAGAGGGGGCGAGGCGCAAGGTGCGCGGTATTGGGCCCCAGAGGGGGCGATTGGGCCCCGGAGGGGGCGAGGCCCCAGAGGGGGCGCGGTGCAGAGGCGATAGCGCCGGCCCAAGGGCGCCGAGACTAGGGCGGTGGTAAGGCCGGCCCAAGGGCGCCGAGAGTTGGGTGGCGGTGGCGCTATAGGCCCCGTGGGGCGCCAGGTGGCCGAGAGGCACCCGCAGTGATAGCGCCGGCCCGATGGCGCCGAGACAAGGGCGGCGGTAAGGCCGGCCCGATGGCGCCGAGAGTTGGGCGGCAGTGGCGCTATAGACCCTGTGGGGCGCCAGGTGGCCAAGAGGCACCCGACGGGCGAGGGACAAGACAAACGTCCCCCGGAACAGCTGCGAGGCTTGGGGCGTGCTAAAGGGGAGGCTGGAGGCACGCGTAGCCCTTAAGGCAGGGCACGGATAGACACCCCATTGGAGAGTAGAGATAGGAACAACGATACCGTCCACCAGGGAAACAGGCAGCCTCCATACTATATATATTAGACATCAAAGTCGTGGCGGGCGAGATTCTGAGGGTGCTACGTTCACCCTAACGTGACGGTGAGGGGCGCTAGGGAGTTTCACGGCCGCCCTTAGCGCCCGCTCCCTCACACACGTATTACAAAGTAAATGACCTCAGACTTTAGTGTGCAGTACCTTTACTCCATAATAAGCAGTGGCTCAATACTAGCTATTCCAAACTGGCTATGTAGAGCAAGTGCTTTTACTGGAAAAATAAAGTATAAAAAGGAGTTCAAAGATATCAGGGGCGTAGCCTGGGAGAAAACAGACACATTTTAACTCCCACTCCCAAAGGACAGCTATTAGAATACACTTCCTTGGTTGGAATATGTCATCTCCCCAGGTAGAAATAACAATACATAGCAGAAGCTAAGAATACTGACCGTGTGAAGGAAGGAATGTGCAGCAAGGAGCAGCTATTTGCAAAAAAAGTGGCTGTAGGTTTCCAATTGCCAAGTTTAAAGGGATACACCACAAAAAAAGAATTCTGGGAAAATACTCATATAAAAGTGCAATTATATATTTAGTAGGGTAGTCAGGATCAGACAGTTAAAAAGCAAGGTATTCTGGGGAATGTAAAAGGGACGTTTATTATTACCTCTATATCATTTTCTCCATTAAGTAATTCAGAAACTTTTAACTTCATTTCCCTGCTTCAAAAATTAATTAACAAATATTCTTTGAGGCTAAAACTATATTGCAGCATCATCCGTGTATTATCATAACTCATTTTGTAACTCCAGGGCACTGGAACTCATTATAAACATCCACACACTTTAAAATAACCCTAATGAAATTTATTGTTTTATTAAGTCTGACTGGTGGGTTCACTGTAAGCAATGTGTTCCCAAGCATCTGTAGCTCAGATAAAGGAAACAGGATGACATACTTTCCTCATGTCAAAGTGAAGATGGGTGCTGTACATTGTGAAGAATGCTGGGGAATTCCTGCCATCCATGGTCAACAAGTGACATCACGAAGAAAAAAATAGAAAATATAGTTGCAAAGAGCTTCAGGGATTTGAGAAGAAAATAAAGAGGATATTCTAGGTTATTGTCTCAGAGACCCATCGAAAAAGGAGAAGAATAGGGCCACATAGAAAGTGATGAGTACAGTGGTGGTGCAGACAGGAGAAGTGTTGGAAAGAGAACTTGACAGGCCAGCAGGGTAGGCATCACTGATAGCTTAAAGGCAAGAACTGACAGGGCTGTGCGAAGCTTCAGTAGCTGATTCAATTCAGAGGAGATTTGGCCCGATTTGGTGATCGAATCTCTGAATCTGAATTGAATTGGGAGCCCATTAAAAGTTCTGAATTGAATCGGAAGCCTCCAAATTGATTCGGAGATTCAGAAGGAGTGCAGCAAACAGGAACTGAGGGGGGGGGAGCTGATCTTTCATATCTGGAAATGGCTGAGAGCGGGGGAAAGACTGCTCTGATATTGACCTCTGTAGTTGGCCAGTGACTGTGAACTTTCTCTGAGTTCTCTTCCAAACAGAGTGCTCTGGGGGAGGGACATGAAACAACATATCAAGCTGTGTCTGAAGTGATCTGTGCCTTTTGTGAGCTCTCTCTCTCTTAGACCACCAACGTCTGAAAGGCTGTGGCTTGCTACCTAGTTTCTTGCTAGCTAGTCTCTGTTCTTGTAAGTTGTATCCAATACTTTCCTACTTACCCTTGCCTACAATCCTTATTATTATCCATTCCTTTCAACTTATTCTTCCCCCAAAATCTTTTTATTTGTTCTTGTTAGTGTGTCTTGATTCTTTCCCCACCAAAAGAAATCTGTGTTTTCCCTAGCAGTGTGTCATCATTGTGCAGGAAAGCACAACATATATTACACACATACACACACATTTTGCAGCATACCAAACATTATGAAGCATGCTAGAAAGGCAGGTGCCAGGTCTTCTGGCAGGGGAGGGAGGGAGCAAAGGGAGAGCTGTAAGTCTTTCCTGGCAGCACTGAGTCCTTTTGCTGCTAGTGGAAACAAGGAGGTGGTAGCAGTGCAAGCACCTGCACCACCACCAACAACCCCACTAACCAGCAGCAGCATCACATTCCCCACCCCAATTTCAGTTCCCAGTGCGAGCCTTCCAGTGCCAGAGGAGGAGCTGGATCTGGAAGTAGAGAAGCTGAGGGCCATAGCAAAGGAAATCCTAAGGATTGAGGGGAAATCTGAGTTTGTTCTCCACATGCCTCAAAGTTCCCCTAGAGGCAGGTCTCCTTCTCTGGAAGGCACTTCAGAGGAGGTTGTGGGGGCAGGTGGCTCAGCTCCTTCTGTTGTGCCTCTGCCTGGGGAGGAGGGGGATAAGGCAGGATTCCTCACCCTCAACCCAGAATCAGGTGGGTAGTGTAGTGTGGGATCATTTTGAGGTGGCAGATGATCCCAAGTATGCTACCTGCCAGCACTGCTGAAGGCAGATCAGCCGAGGCAATGATGTGAAATACTTCATCACCACGGTGATGCTGCTGCATCTCAGGAAGGAGCACCCTTTTGCTCTTGTTCCTCCTCAGCCTGGCACCACTGGGACTGTGCCTCAGAAAAAGTCCCCCTCTTGCTCCAAAGCCCCCATCCCTTCAAAGCAGAGACAGGCCACCCTGGACCAGTGGGGGAAAAGCAGAGACAAAGTGGGGGAGTGTCCCCAAGGTGAGCGAGGTCACCCAGAGCATTGGAGAGATACTTGCTTTTGATGGCCAGCTCTTCTCCCTTGTTGAGTGTTCAGGGTTCAGGTGGCTCATGGTGCTCATGGCGCAACCTTACCGAGTGCTCACACACATCATCTTCAGCAGGGAGCGGTGATGCCCTCCCTGTATGAGGCATACAGGGAGTACTTGAGGGAGGAGCTGCACAAGGCAGTTCCACAGGTAGCCTTGCACTTCACTTTGGACATCTGGAGCAGCTGGGGTGGAGATCATGCCTACCTTTCCCTCACACGGCATTGGTGCGATCAGTCAGGGCATTGATGGGCTCTCCTTCAAGTGGAGGTGATGGATGAGTCCCACACAACAAGTGAGATAATGGTGGCTGTGGTGGGCCAGTAGGGGGTGCTTCTGTGCTGGGCCACCTGCCTCACTGCACCCGACCACTTTCCAGGCTCCAAGTGTCTCTGTGGGAGCACCTCACATCTGGCTGACCCCCTTCCTAGAGCACATCTGAAAGTCTGGGGGTAACGCCACCACTACCCAGAGTGTGGACTGATTTTGGCCCTATGCCCCCTGGGAAACACAGGTCTAGTAATCCTGGGGGGGGTGTACCTGACCCACTGCTAGAACTTGGGGTACTTCCCTTAGTCTGAAGCAGAAATGGTGATCTCCCTTAATCAGTTAGATCAAGGGGACCCCAAGGCATAATCTAGACCCTCTCCCAATAAGTCTCCCATGCTAGGTGCAGAAGAGAACTTTATTGGTTACAAGGAAGAGGTTTGGAATAGGGTACAGAGTAGAGCAATATCACCAAAATACCTTAGAGCAAACAGTCACATGGTAGCCTTTGATCATGCATTTGAGTTACTGTAAGCTATATATCTAGTTAGATCTCAAATAGCTTACTCACAAGTATCATCCACAGGCAGGTGGATATTCCTTCTGGAAGCAAGCAGTTCATTGACCATAAGTTTCAAGACAGAGAGTGAGTTTCAGATGGTCCAGCTTCTCTAAGAGTTGTCATCATGGCTGCTGTTCCTCCTCCTGGGCAGTCTTTAACTTGTATACGCCTTATGATCTCATTTACCTGATACAACGAAGACCAGCAGTTATTTGCTGCCACCCAACCAATTTGAAATGCTTCACTGGTTGCTCAGTAGACTGGCAGGGTCTCTAGTCCCCTCCCAGTCATGATGACATTGCTTAGAACAATAGGGAGTTTAAGCCACCACCCAGGTGTATGAGGCCAGTCACATAGGCAGAGGATACAGATTTCTCCCTCCCTCAGGAATGTATCCAGCTCAGGTTATAACAGGGTTACCTGAAGCCAGTGAGGTCAGAGGTCCCCTCTTCAGGGGGGAGTGGCCCCCCACTCTTTGCAGGTGTTCAAGGTCCATAAGTCTCGCCCCAAGAATATGGGGAAAGGAGCCTCTTCCAGCACTTCTAGTTCTATGCACATCCTATAGCCTCTCCACTCAGTGGGGAGACAGGTTACCAGTACCTTCAATGACTGGGGCCCCACCCCTTGTATAGTAAGGGTCCTCCCCAGGACTACATCCACGGGCAAAATGAAGTTGGCATTGACTGGACACAGGGGGGCCAGTGTGCCAAATGAGGTTGGCACACTGGCCCCTGTGTCCAGTTCCCCCACAATGGTCCTCCCTTTTACCATTATTTCAGTCCATTGGGTGGCCATCACCTTCTCTGGGTTTGTAATCCTGTAGCAACAGGTATGCCCCTCATAGTGACTTGGTTCTCCTTCTTCACTGCTTACAACTCTTACATGGCTGACTGGCTTGGGTTTGTTGGGCCTGATGTGGCCAAACTCCCTGCAGTTAGAGCACCCCTCTTTTCCAAATTGGTTAACTTGACCAAATCTGGAGCTGCCTTGTGTTCTGTGGGCAGTGACCCCTTTTCCCATTTTGGGCCTGACTCTTCCTTCCCCCTTTGTGGAACCCTTTCTGTTCCTTCCCAATGTGTGAAGGATGCCTGTTCAGCTCCTCCTGGTTTAACAACATCTGCTCAGCAAGGCTAGCAGCCTCCCTGGAAGTTTTGGAATTCCTGTCTTTGACCAGGTATTTATGTCTTTCGAGCACTTGAAATAAAATTGTTCTAGCACCATGAGTGCATCCACCTCCTCCACAGTGTCAGTTTTGGCCCCTTTCTTCCATTTCAGATATAAATCCTTCAACTGAGCTTCAAACTCATTTAAGGATTGTCCCAGCAATGGGTCATTATTACAGAACTTTTTCCAGAAATGATCCAGCCCCAACTTCTACCTTTCAAACACTGCCTCCTTAAAGGCATTATAGTCATTCACTCACTCTGAGGGTAGGTTGTTCAGAATGGTAGACATGGTGCCAGTTACCTGTCCAGCAATACACCTCATGTACTCCTCTTCTTCCAGGTTACATTGATGTGCTTGGTTTTCAAAATTCCCCAGAAACACCTTTGGATCATCCCCATCTTTGAACTGGGGAAAGGTCTGAGTTTTCAATTTGGGTGGTACCACTGGCGCTGGCTTAAGTGAATTGAATCGGCTTCCGGTTTCATGCTGCTTTTGAAGTAGTTCAAGTGCATGCTTGTGTTTGAGCTCTGCCTCTTTGGCTTCATGCATGTACTGGCACTAGGCCTCTTTGAACTGGTGGCAGGCCTCCTTCTCTGACATCTCCAGCTCCATCCACTTCAGCTCTAGCTCATGCTTGATCTTGCACTCCTCAGCTTCTAGCTGTAGCTGGTATTTTTCAGGAGTCCCACTCAGAGGATGGCTCCTTGGGGCCCCCATTGGTTGCTGGATGGAGGTGCATAGGAGATCTTGTGGCCTGTTCATTATCACACAGGATCTTAATCAGGTTTTCTCTCTTTTGCTCCTTCCTCAATGGAAGGCCCTCTCTTTCATCACCTCTTTCAAGTCGACCACAGTCATGTGGTCATACTCGTTAGCCATCCTAGCTAGCTATACTGTCCAGTTGACCCAATACCAAATTAGTGATTATTTGCTCAAGGGTTTTTATTGACTCTATTCCCTTCCCCCAAATTATGCCTTTAAGACAGCAGGTTGCTGGGTCCCACCTCTGCCACCACATGTGGTGGGCCAGTAGGGAGTGCTCCTGTGCTCAGCCACCTGCCTTGCTGTGCTCAACCACCTCCTAGGCTTGTGGATGTGTTCCTGGAAGGGGGTTAGCCAAATATGAGGCACACCCAGGGAGGCACTCAGAGCCTGGAAGGTGATTAGGCACAGTGAGGTGGGTGGCTTAGCGCAGGAGCACCCCCTACTGGCCCACCACAGTGGCCATGAACTGCATGGTGTAGAGGTGGCTTGTTGGGCAAAGCGAGCTCACTCACATGTTCATGGTCATTGACAATGGGCCAATATGGTCAAGACAGTGTGTGATGCGACCTTGGTTGGCAGCCACTATGTGCCAGAGAAGTTCCACCTCATAGCCAGAGACACCTTGGAAGGGACAGAGCTCCTGGTGATGGTGCTGTCACTAGCAGCCAGCTTATTTCGAAATGCAGGAAGGTGGTGGGCTACTTTCACCAGAGCATCAAGGGGGGCAAGATGCTGCAGGACAAACAGGCAGAGCTGAGCATCCAACAGCACAAAATCATGCAGGATATGGAGACTCAGTGGAACTCCACATACTGAATGCTGGAAAGGCTGGTGGAGCAATAGAAGGCCATCTATAGGATGACCTTGCTCGGAGAGATTGGCATCAGTGGCCCCCTTAATAAAATAGTGGCATACCATCTCTCAAATCTTGGTGGTTCTCAAGCCGTTCCTCAAGGCCACCAAGAGCCTCAGCACTGGTGATGCCCTCCTTAGCTAGGTGACCCCTGTAGTGAAGGAACTTGAGAATGAGATGGAGAAGTTCCAGGGGACTGATGTTCCTGGCTGGGACAAGCTGCTTTTACCAGAGGTACATGCACTGGTGAAGCAGCTGAAGGAGGGCATCAAAAAATGGCTGGATCTGTTGCGGTCCATGTGCAACCTGAGGGTGAAGAGGCGTGTCTGCAGCAGCACAACCCTTGATCACCGGATGGAGGTGCTGGAGAACAGTCAGGGAGGCAGAATAGTGGAGGTGGAGGGGATTTGGAAAAGGGGGATCCACTTTCCTGTGCCAGCATTCCAACCATGAGCCAATTTCCTCCACCACAACCACTGCCAATGTGGGCCAAGGGCATGGCTTCAGTGTTAGGGTCCAGAGACACCAGACCCTACCATCCAGCAGGTAGCACAGAGGCCTCAGTAGCTATCTATCTCACCAAAGACGTGGAGGTGCTGCACTGTGACCTCTCGGCCTATTGGGTAACCTGCAATCAGGTGTGGCAGGATCGGGCCACGGCTGCCTGGGAACACCTGTCCACCAACCAGTGGTCCAAATGAGAGGGTGTTCAGCATTGCTGGTTATGTTGTGACACCCCACCGCACCTCCTTGGATCCTGGTTTGGTGGAGCAGCCAGTGTTCCTGAAGGTGAACCTCCCACTGCTGGGGTTCCCCAAGCTCCACATGCAGATGGAGTGAGTGCCACCCTCCTCACTCTGCACCTAGTTGCTTTTTTTATTTGCTTTCAGAACCTTGTGATGCACCTTCACAGAAACCCTTCCTGAAACCTGGCAGGCCTCATGCCTGCATGAGGGACTATCATCCCTGCTGCATTCATCCCACTCTGTCTTAACACGTACAAGTGATACAAGTTTTGCTTTCAACAGTTTGAGGTGTTTCACAGAAACTCCTGCACCTATCTCCTTGAAACTTGGCAGACTCCATGCCTTCAGTTGGGACTACCACACTGCTGTTTTCATCTGAATCTGCAAAAAAATGACAAAGTTATAGGTATTTTAGTGATTCCCCATTATGGTCTATGGCCGAATCTCTGAATCAGTGCCAAATTTCTGAATCCGAATTGGCTGAATTGAATGGGGACAGTGATATGAATCACCAAATCAAATCACTGTCCCTCTGAATCAGCCAGATCCAAATCAAATACTTGCTGTTTTGCACAGGACTACAGCTTAGTAACCACGACCACAACCACAGGAATACCTTTGTAAAAATTACCTGTTTTCCCTGCCTAGGTACTTGCCATCCTTCATTGTTGGCCACTAAAGCACTAGGCCAGTACTGCTTCCTGACCCCTTCTGCCATCACTCCTGTCCTCCAGCTCCAAAACACAAATGCTTTCTTGTCCCCAAGGCACCACTTCTCTACCAGCATTCCAGCCACCAAAACTGTAATTTGATCATTTCCTCTCTCCCCACTCCCCCACCCAAGCTACAGATACTCTTCAACTTTTCTCTCTGTTTCACGTTCATGGGAAATGTCTCCTATGATTAACACTTCATTAAGTTCTTTCTATGGTATAAATGCAGGAACAGGGTTATATGAAATGATTTAACATTTATGTTGTGCACAGGTGCTTGTGGAATGGATTTTTGACCATATTGGCATGGGCAGATCTAGGATTTTGAAAAGTGGGGGTGTGCATGGTGTGACTACTGCCACAGACACAAACTAGGGTATTACGCATAGAACAGTTCAAAAGTATGTGCAGAAAAATTAAAAATGATATGCTGAGTCCCAGGGCCTGCACATAGCAGCATGGAGCCAGCCTAGCCTGGCCCACTGGTGTGCACCTTTGGACCAGACTGCGCTGGTTCCATGCCAGCATGTGGGGCTCTTGGCACTGCAGGTAGGAGCTGCATACCATCAGGCTGGGTCAGGTCTGCTCCATGTGGGGCTCCCAGCACTCCAGCAGGAAGCCACACATGGAGGATTTGACTGGGAACCACGGGGAGTCGTGCACCATTGGGCCAAGCAGGCTCCACACCCCACCCCCACCAGCAGAATATGCATGGCAGCAGTTGCCAGGGACTTTTTTGAATGCCTGAAGCAGGTATAACTTCCCCACTACTGTGGTCACCTTTGACCCAGGCCAGCACCCTACATAGCCACTCCCTGCAGCTGGAGTGCCTAGGATAGATAGAGAAACCTGCGGGAGAGATAAGAAGCAAGGACCCAACACCACTGCTACCACCAAGCCCGACACCTCATGCAGCTGTACACAGCAGGCCCCAGATGATGTGGGGCCCCAGTGGCCTTCTTCAGCTCTGGTTAGCTGGGGACAGTGGTAGTGGCAGACAGGTTTCTCATTCCTTACCTGCTCCCTTCTTGGTCCCTCTAGATATTCCCCACCAGCCCAATGCTCCAGCAATGTCTCAGGCTCTGCAGGGACCTATGTGTCTGGGTCTGCGGAAACTGGAGCTGTCAGCAGGTAATCTACACTGTTGAAGTGGGGTGCAACCATGCTACTGAATTCCTGTCCCTGCCTCTCCCAACCATTCCTGGATCTACCCATGCACACTGATGTTCAGGGTGGCACACTGGTCACCATGGTACTGTTAGGGTGCATCAAACTTGACAATATCTCTTTAAGAGAGTGAACAATACTTTATGCATGCAGTGAAAGGCTTGAAGTTAAATCTGAGCTTGTGCAATAGGATCTTCATCCACCCTCCATGCAGAGAAGAGGCTGTGAACTCATCAGCCAAGTCCATGCCTATGCCACTTTTGGAGAGGAGGAACCCATACAAAGCTATTCTGCCTAGAGCCTGCAGGGACAATCATAGAAACCTACTGGGAATGGCTTCTTTTCACTTTGGGAGTCCACTGAAACTCCCCATCTATTGAAGCTGTGCACACCCTATGTGATTTAATCATACACAGCACTGTTGTGTCATTTATTATGCCAATACAAGTGGAGGAACAGCACATGGGCTATATCCTTTAAAGCAAAGGTTTTCTCACATATTTTGATATAACACTAACTTAACAGTATTCCAAACTCTGCTTGTTTGTTTTGAATGTATTGCATTTGTTTAAACCCAGCTCATTTATCACTTTCCAAAAGGTTTAGATACCTTCCTTCACTGGATTACCACAAGCAAATAGTGTTAAAAATTCATTTATCCTTGAAGAAAACATAGCGGCATAATAGATTGCCCTTAAGTTAAGTACCATTAAGTATTGTTAACAACAGAATTATGCCTGATATGAATCTTAGGCTACATAGGATCTAATATTATGTACCACAACACACAATTAAACAGGAATTATAAAACCTAAAGTGTGGAAATTGGTGTAACACTATGTGAATTACTCCAGCATAGCAATGCTTTTTTTATATTAAGAAACCCTGAAGCTACCCTATGATTTAAATATCCTAATTAAGGAGAAAATGAGCCAAACAAGTGAAAATTAGGATTGTCTGGCTCATTCTTTCAGAAAGAAACTAAAAATATTAAATATTCTAAAGTTTTTCTCATGAATTGTATATGCTAGCAGAGATGATTGCTTCAGTTCTTATTCTGGTGTTCTTTCTCCCTTGAGACTAGCGATGATAAGATCAAACAAACAAAACTAAAAAGAAGATATAGCATTTTATTTTTATTTAAGTGCAGTGCACTGAAAGACTTAAGCTCTGGCCCTTGTCAGTAAACTTGGGGCATCAATCACTAATTTACAAAATAGCAATAAATCAATGAATAAAGATGTATATTTATCAATTATGCTGATTACCAGTTTCTGCCTGAGCAAGATTAGTGATAATTTGGAGGTATAATGTATCCCAATGACAGAAAATGTACAACAGCTATACAGCTGTACATAGAGAAAAACACAAAAGAAAATTATTCTTTTGGAATGATAAAGGGAAAAAATGATTTGCCATTGAATTAGCGTTAATCCCTAGGCACAAACTGCCAGCAAAATATTTTGAAATGACTTTTTATTGGGAACTAAATGGCCAAGGGGAATAAGCAATGGGATTTGTAGATTACAGACTAATGTGGTCAGACTCTGACCCAGAAGGGTAGTAATAGGAAGCTGACAGCTGTGCAGTGGTCTATTTGAGATATTATTGATTGCCAAGACAGGTGGACAGGTGGAAATAAACAAATAGATGGAGCCATACATGTGTCAAGCATATCAGAAAATTGTTGGGAGGATGCTAACTATCATGATGAAATACAGTACAAGCAAGCCTATTTCTTAAGTTTTGTTGCTGTTATTTGAATAGCATATCTGGGTGAAACTTCACGTTTTCAACCTGCTGAGTGACGTGTGGTTTCACTGTAAGATGATACAGGTGTGCTGCCAAGTGATTATGTTTATATTGTTAATAAAAAACAAGAATAAGATTATAAGAGAAGCCTTATTTAAAGAAGGCATTATTAAAAGAATGGTTGTCAGATTTTTACCCCATTCATCTGTGACACTTTGGAAAACAAAATTATTGAAAATAGCTAATTTGAATTCAGAAAAACAGCGAATCAGTACCTCAATCTTTATGTTTCTGTCCTTGCCCAAGACATAACCACCATTGACTTTAGAAGAGTAGAATTATTCCCTAATAGCCTGAAACTTTTGGCTGAGCCCCCTGGGGCCACTGAGGCTAGTCGGTGGGTGTGCCCCAGCTGGGACTCAGGGAACAGTTGGATCATGATGGGTGCTGCCTGTGAGCTGGGCCAGTATCTACCCACTAGGTGCCCACCCATGTGGGCCAGGGAGTACCACTGTCATGGAGACCTGCCACAGCTCAGGGCTCACTGGTAGCTCACCCCCCAGCCACAGAAGCGGCAGACAGGCAGGCTCCGTGGGGAAAAAAAAAAGAAAAAGGATTGGGCCCCTTGCCTTCCCTTTTTTTTTTCCCTCAAGGGAGCCTGCCCACATGACCTGGCACCAGGCCATGCAGCCTCCAAGCTACGGGGGGCAGGGGAGGCAGTCCTTCCCTTCGCAGCAGCAGCCCCCACTGAGGTCACATGGGTGGGGTGCTAACTGAAGCAGCACCCACTGGATCCAACTCTTCCCTGAGCCCACATGCTGGAAGCCTGCCGGGCGCTGCTCCCCCGGCAGGCTCAGGGAAGAGCAGGCTCTGGCAGGTGCTACCTGCAAGCAGGGGCAGCACCCATGCAGCTAGCATCCCACCTGGGTGGTCACAGGGGTGCCACTGCTGCAGAGAGAAAGACAGGGCTCCTCTGCAGCTCAGAGGCTGCACAGCCTAGAGGCAACTCACGTGGGCAGGCTTTGCTGAGGAAAAAGCAGAAAAAAAACAGCAAGGGGCCTGATCTTTTTTTCCCCCCATGGAGCTTGCCCAGGTCTCCTGTGGCCAGAGGGTGAGCTGCTGGCAGGCCTTGGGCTGTGGGGGACCCTGGACCTTCCCTCCACAGAGGCAGCACCCCCTGGGTGGCACCCACCCACTAGCAGCCCACCCAGGCAGCCCTGGAGGATGCTGCCACCATGGAGGGAAGGACCAGGGCCCCCACATCTCAGGGGCCACTCATCCTGCCAGCAGCTCACCCCCCAGCCATGGCAGACACAGGCAGGCTCTGCAAAAAAACAAAAGGATTGGGTCCCTCACCATAACTGTGATGGAAGCCCCTAAACTGAAACAGTGGGTTTTTAATTGTCATAGTTAAAAATTCACCCTTTCAATTTAGGGGACTAAACCCCCGTCATGTGTACAAGAAGCCTAAGTGCACAGACGGAAGTGACAATTTTCACCCAATCTGGCCACAGAAATCAGTCTATAGCCATGACCAAATACAAGTGCATGGCTACAGACTACTTCAAAAATGGCTGATTAGGTGAAAATCTGAACCCACATTGCATGGCATTCAGATGAAGACATTTCAAAACACAGAATCTTTTATAACTTGCGCCTGCCTGCCTGCCAGCTTCCAAGCTGTTTTCAGAATTGGGGGGGGAGGGAACAGAGGGAATACAGTCTTGGGTTTCTTGGGGGGGTGTAATGGAGCTCCTCCACAGTGGGTAAGCTACAGTTCACCCATCTCACCCCTCCAGTGCAGGCTGGGGGACTCCTAGAATGAGCTCCCTCTGCTCCTTTCCCCACCCCCACTTCTGAAAACAGGGACAGATTTGGAGGGAGGAGGGGCTGTTACTAGGGAAAACCAGCTGCAGGCTCCCAGCCAGCAGCTAGATTCCCCCACCCTGGAACCAACAGTGAATTTCTGTTTGGTCTGGGGGATTGCTGCAACTCAGAATGCATCCCGCAAAGTGTTTGCAAGTACAGCAGGGAGCTGCACTTGTTTGCACCCTAGGACCCCATCCTTGCTCTGTTCAAGTTTTTCCATCAGTATGACAATAAAATAAGTCTTTTTGCATCATTTAAGGAAAGTCATGGCATAATGGACAGAAAAGGCCAAATTTAAAGAACAGGTACATTTCAATACAAGAGGAAAGTGTCTTCTGGAGACAAAGGCTGCATCCAGATGAGCAGAGGCATGTGCTTGCAACAGCACAAGTTGCCACAGTTCGTGCCCCTGCATACGCGCTGAGTTGCAGGACAAATTGTTCTGCAATGGGCAAACTGCCCTTACCTAGCTCCTCCGAGCTCTTCAGCCAAGGAGAGCTGGAGGATGGGGCTAGCATCTGTGCTTGTTCCAGCAGTCTTACTTGGTGGCCTGACGCTGGAGCAGCAGAAGCAGCATGGAGGCATTGCTCTGGACAGTCTGGCCTCTGTTTGTACTGGCACAAACTTGTTTTGCATGCTTTGTGTTGCTTTTTCTTCAGGGCTTTTTGTGGGGTTTTTTTTGCTACCAGGAAATCAGGAAATCCTGGTAGCAAATTTTGAAGCTGTACCGCAAATTTGCAGCACAGCATACATTTTAATATTTACCATGTACAGTTTGTGGTGCCAGAAAGCGGTTAGTAGCACCACAAACTGCACACCGCTGCTCATCTAGATATGGCCAAAGGGTACAAAAGGGAACTTCCATAAACAAAGCATTTAACAAGAAACTTGATACTATTAATCTTTGAGTTCTAGTTCATTTTCTAAAGGGAAAAAAAGCAATAGAGATAAACTAACATCCTCTTCTATATCCCCTCACTGACTCATACAGGAAGTCATGGTAGGAAAGCTATAGCTCTGTTTGTTTAATGCATACTTACAATATACAGAATGAGCAACTTTCAAACAAAGGATTATTTATGTAAAGTAATCTTGTGGAGACACACTACTGAGGATAAAAAGGGTTTCATGGAGTGAATTGCCTGGATTTTAGAAAAGGAATGAAAAAAGGCTAAATAATTTAGATTTGAGCTTTAAAAACAGTGTCTGAAAGTTCTTTGTTGTTGTTATTGTCTTAAGAGATCTCTTTACTTCCTATTCCAATGTTATGGATGACAGTAAACAAATGGATATGTTTTACTGATATGATTACTCTAAGGGAGCTGGGTCTTGCCTCCTGGAGCCGCGTTGTCTCTCTGCTGTAACTGTCACGTTCTGTCCTTCGAAAATTTCCTGTCACACCTTGATGTTAGAAAGGTACTAAACACTTTGGGAGACAAAAAACTCAGTTAAAAGCTTAGGAGGTTGGCTTATCTTTGCAGGGCTCCACCATCCCCATACTCTACCCTAACCACACCACATGTTGTTGCTGGCCTACTGGGTGGGGAGTCTGGTCTTAGTCCCGTGAGCCCCCTAGTTGGGGTCTTCTAAGTTGCCCCGTTCTTCCCTGCACAGGATCCAAGACAGCCAGCTCTCAATTTTAATCCCACCCTTACCTTCAGGGTAGGAATGGGCTCACCCTTCCTGGAGGTGTAATCTCATCCGCATCTCTTCTTTCTTTAGGGTCTGGAAGCAGTCATCTTCACTCTTCAGGACTGGACGCACTGACTGTTCTCTGTCACTTTGTCAGCTCTTTTCATGTAAGTTTGGGGACTGAGGCTTTCCTCCAAGCCTCGGGGTCAGTTCCTACTCTTGTCTTCTCTTGGTGTCCTCTCTGTCTGCTCCCCTTTTCTCCAGACCAACCCCGGATGCTCTCTCAGCGTCCCTTTAAATTCCCCTTCTTCTCCATTGTGTCCCCTGTGGCAGTGTCTGATTCTCTGTCTTCTGGATTCCTTTTTCGGCGCAGTTTTACTCTTTTTTGTCTACTGTGCTGTTTTCCTTGTCCCGGACTTAAAGTCTGGAAGCTGGTCTTGCCATGGCAGCCTTTGAACTGCTGCAGCCCCAGCTGGTTCTTTTAATTAGTCAAGGCGCAGTGTCTTTCCTGCTTCAGCTTGGCGTGATTTCTTCAGCATCCTCCAGTAAATTTTGTTTCATTATATTCTTCCTTGCTTTCCTGTGGCGGGTTGTCTTGGCCACCCCTGTCACAATTACTTACAAACTTTTGCTTTACTTTATTGACTTCAATAAATTAAGTTTTATTTAATATAAAAAATAATGCATCTAAAGTCAACATTCATAACTTATTACATGTGAAAATCAAATGCCCAGTAAAGCATTTTATTAGTATGAAAGGAAACTTTCTGTATATTAAAGCTAGATTATTTATTCTAGATGCTTATGTTTATATGCATATCTTTATGTTTATATGAATATGTTTATTCTACATCAGCATAAACTTATAAAATAACCAGGATTGATATTCAGGATAAACAAATGAGGTCCTGATCCTTATTGAGATCTTAAATAATAACAAATCTTAATTAATAACATATGCAACAAATTGCAAACTTTACATGGTGTTTTGTGCTTAGCCTCTAAATCCAGAGAGTAGAGAAGGCTCCCTTCCCTCCCCCCCACCTTGTCCAATGGTGATCTGGGGCCCAGAAATGTCCATAGCGTCATTTAGGTAGCTCTGAGGGCTTGTCTAAGGTACATTAAAATGCACTGCAAGTTTGAAACAAGGTGTTAATTTCAGTTATTAAAACTGGCTCCAGCTAGAGCTCACAAAAGTAAATCAATTATATCATATGCCCACATCCTAAAAGTAGTTGGCTATGTAATTTGATATATCTGAACAATCCTATTAAATACAATGAGCAATTTACAGGCTTAAGGGTTTGCAGGATTGGACCTCAGCTTGCCTTGCCCCATGGTTTTATAATAGATATTCAGGTGTAAATGACAAGAACATTAAAAGTGCAAATAAATTTTATTCTAATAAATGCAGAATATGTTTCAAACTCCTCTCTCCTCAGTAAGTGGAAAGGAAAGGGCCAAAGAGTATCATCTGAAAGGAAAGCCAGAGGTTGGGGAAAATAATAAACAAAAAATTAGGCAAATTCAGGGCCTAATTCACTGCTAAGAATGTGCAATTGTGCATCTGGCAAATATTTTGATTGGGCCAAAATCAGGTATTTGCATTGTCACGTGGCTTTTCCATCCATAGAGGACGGTTTCTCATATGATCCACAAAGCTAGAATCCCCTGGTTCTTCAAATCTCTCTTCAGCACTGATATGTGGAATGATGCCTATAACCATTGACTAATTAATGATGGCTCAAAAGCAGACAGAGACATTTATCAATATATACCCCCCTTTATCAATTAAGTGAATTGTTTCCACTGTCTTGCTCCCCTTTTCTCCACCCTAAATATATTACTTATCTTCTTAAATTAGCACATAAATAATCACAATGAGGTCCTGATCCTAAGGTCTCCAGATGGTTCTTTAAAACAAATCTTAAATACTTTATACACAACAAATTACAAATTGTACATGAGAATTTGTGCTTTGCCTCTAAACCTGGAGAGGGGGGGAAAGCACCCCCCTCTTCCTATGGTGCTCTGGGGCCCAGACATGTCCCCAGCATAGTTTAGGTAGTTCAGACTATCCTGGGCTGTAGCAGTGCCCAGAATCCCCACAGCATTGTGGTTCTGCTCTCGACATGCCTCACCTGTCCCAAGATTCACTCTCTGTACCAGGTCTCTAAAGAGGGTCCTCAGTAAGAACCTTATGTCCATCTTCCATTGGTGTCTCAGCTGTGGAAACCATGTCCTGGCTTGATATGGACCTTCTAGGGTCGTATTAGACAGCTTTAAACCTTTTACATAGGATATAGGTGCTGTGGGAAGAGGGAAAGATTTTAGTCTCACTTCACATGTAAATGTGTGACATCTACCAATATTTTATTTTAATACACTATTAATTTGCTCACTTATGACCTGGGATCCTGGTTTTCTCTGATAAAAAAATTGCAAATTCTCTGATAAAAAAATCCCAAATCCGTGATTAAATGAAAGGCCCCTCATTCCCTCCACAGCCCCCTGGCCCTGCTCGTGCCCCTCACTCCCCGCCCCCAAAGTCCACCCAGCCCTGGTCATGACCCTCATCCTCCCTTAGCCTCCTGCCACCCCCAGCCCTGCCAGAAGGGGCCCCCAACGGCCGAGGGTCTATGAAAGCCAGGGACCGAGGTCCACAGCCCCCTGCCCCAGCCCAATTCTCCCCTCCCCCGCCCCTACCTGCTGCAGACTCAAGTGTCGGGGGGGCAGCTCCCAGCTGCTGCATGCACTTCTGGAGAGCACGGGGGACCTATGCCTGGGATGGGGGCAGATCTGTGCCCTAGATCTGTGCATAGGGTGGAGGCAGGCATGGGCTGCCCACTGGGGCCCCAGGCTCCCACCTTGCTGCCCTCCCCTGTGCCCCTGCAGCTCAGCAGGTGTGACCCGGTGCTGTAGGGAACAGCAGGGCCATGTGGAGATCTCCTTGCTGCTGCAAGCTCTGTGCTGCCATGGCAACATATCGCTTGTACACCTGGCAGCAGCGAGGGGCACAATCCCACGCCACGGCTGCCACACACATAGGGAGTGACTTGCCAGGGCAGTGCAGCTCACAGTGGCAGAGATTCCTGCATGGCCTCGCTGTTTCCTTACGACGCTGGGCCATACTCACAGGGCTGTGGAGACCCCAGGGGAGGGCAGCAGGGTGTCGAGCCCGAGCCTGAAGCAGGCAGCCTAACCCTGCACCGCACAAAGATCTGAGGGGCATGGATCCCCCTATACCTCTGGGAGTGTGTACAGTGGTGGGGAGCTGGCTCCTCCCCCCATGCCCCAGATGAGCCACCCACAGCTCCATCCTGCTTTCTGCCAGGGCCCCAAGGCCCATGCACCCCAGGGCAGCACCCTGGGGCAGAGCTCCAGCCCGAGCCCTGCGAAACTCCCTTCCTCTCTCCCTATGGGGTCCTCAGTCCCCCCACACTTACCTTCAGGAGTTCTCTCCAGGCTGCCTGGCACCCAAGTATATAGGCATGCACATGGTACCCCCACCTAAGTGACCTCCTCTCGCTCCCTCCCAGCCCCTTGCAGGCTGTAACTCTGCCAGCAGGCACAGAGCTCTTTGAAAAATTCATGGGTTTCTCTGGTAAAATGAGAAATCTCTATTTGCCTCCAATAAAGGGAAAAATCTGTGGTTTTCTCCATTTTTTTTCCAAGGGAAATGGAAAACCTGGATCCCTGTTTATGACTCTTCAGGGAAAAACCATCCCTGTACCTGCCTGCCTACTTGTTTCTCTTAGTAACTTTATGGCTAATAAATTGTTTCTTAGACATAAATAACGTAATTATGCAAAAAGCAAAGGAAACTGCTTTTTTCTACTCTGTTAAATTAAGGGCTTTATTCTGGAGCTGCTTTGGGCTATAAAGTAACAAGTGTAGGGAGCAGGAAAATTCAGGGAAGGGGAATGGGCAAAAGGATACTAAGGAGAAAATCTGGGAGATATAGTACACGGTAGCAAATGGAGTACAATATGGACTGGGGATGAGCCAGAATATCAGGGAGAGGAGTAGAAGCAGCATGGCAGATGCAGAAGCTACAGACCAGGAAAGAAGCAGAATGCAGTGAATCCTTGTATAGGGTGGGATTGGCAGGCAAGCTGTAGGGAAGGAGAAAATAGCAAATTGGTCAAAAGGAGGAGCTGAGAGGGAGTATAACAATTAGCTGAAGGGGGAGCCACGGTGTTCACAGCTGCCATCTGGGAGAAGGAACGTGAACTGTGTGAGAACAGCTTCCCTACTTTCTGTCATGACCCATCAGGCCTGTTTTGAAGATCACCATTTCAGACTGCAAGCAGGTGAAGTGAAGCCAGCCAGGTCCTGTGTACTGTTAAGCAACAGGCTCAGATTGCTATGGATTAATAGTGTATACAGTACCGGTACTTTTGATTGTACATCTATCATAGGGAGATGATCAGATACTAAAGTTGTGGGCATCAGTTTCAGATCCTGAAGGGACAGTTATTACATTCTAAACCCAAAATAAAAGATGGGGAAAATGGAGTCATGTTTGAACACTTGGCCGTAACTTTTAGGCTTGTGCCTTAAAGTTTACACATGATCATATGCATCAAATAATATAATGCAAGTCAGAATTTCTTATACAGCCTTGCATAAAACACGTTGTTTAGTATGTCTATATAGTGCACTTAGGAAAGAGACCTACCCAGATTGAGAAGGCAGGCAGCTGATGTGATTTCATGGGCAGATTGCACGGCCGGCCACCATTTCAAGGGCCCCACCCCCCATACCCCTGATTCACTGGGGGGCCGTGGTCCCACCCCCTGCCACTGATTGGTTAAGAGGGTTGTCTGTCACGCGGCCCCATGCCTCACTTCTAATCAGTGGAGGGGGTGGGGCCACATGATAGGCAGGTCTCTCAGCTAATCAGCAGTGAGAGGCAGGGCAGCAATCTTGCCTGTTCCCCTTTGTGCCAGACTCCCGCCCCCATCTGGCAGCCTACATAGCCAGCCCACAGTGGCCGTGAGGACTGCTGGCTCTCACTGGGGAGCCGGCATTTTTTTCTTAATGAGATTTTTTTTTTCTCCAAAGAGTTCAGAAATAGCCCAATTTCATGAAATATGCAAAATCACGATTTGAGTAGGTCCCTATAAGATACAGGCTCTTCATCTAGCTCATTCACAACAGGTAAGAGATGACAAATACTCGTATTTTAAATATGATAGAATCCAAGTCTTAACACACTGTCATCATGTTTGTTTCCCCATCTTAAACCACTGAACCACTGAAATTCAGATGACGAGAACAGAAAAGCGAGGTAGTTTTAGAAAGAATGAGTCTGGACTGATAACTGAAATTAGGAATCTCACCTTGAGAGGTGCTAATAAGCTGCAAAGTCCACTGAAGTTAGTGGAAGAGTCTGATGCATAGGATCCGACTCAATCTCACCACTGGCATAGTGTGATCTGCATTTGTCTTTCACTTGCTTATTAGTAAACACAAAAAATAATCACATTTGGAAGCCTCTGCTCTGATTCATATCAGCTGGATGCTTTTCATCGAGGTCCCTCCAAGGTTGCACAAAGGGTGTGGTTATATTCCTGCTTCTTACCTAATTCTCCACCTGATTTTGCACTACAGAAGCTATCGTAGAAAGAAGCAGCAAAATTATTCTCTTAACTACACACAGGTTTCACAGCATGACCAGTAAGCTGCATATGTGAGTTAGCAGTGCATGAAGAAGTTCATTAGAAAGAGGAATTGGATTTGATTAATTTTTCCTTAACACTGATTGACTTGGACAGCACATTTCACTAACATTTATACTGCAGTGAAACCTAATTATGAATTAGTTTACTGAGTGACAGGCTAGAATGACACAAAACATACAATGAAATTTGAAAGGGCAAGTTAGGAGTCAACTCCTAATTGCTTGTTAATTACTTTTCAATGTTATTTGGGGAGCTCTATGTACATAAATTCAGGTGAAAGCCTGAATGTACACTGGATAAACAAAGGCCAAAGAAAAAAGCTTGAGCTTTCTTTGTCATTTTTCTTTTCTTGTTTATAAGAATAAATACTTAATTGCCAATGCATCTCCTTTGAATTTTGACTCTGTTTACCAGCAGTGTAATGTTTTATCCCATCTGACATTCTCTTTACTTGAATACTTCAGAGTAGCAGCATAACATAGTCTACACTATCAAAGCTAATGCTCTGTTTGTTTGCTTTTGACAGTGATTAAGGGATTAAAGACACTACTCTGTAAATCAGTCTAAAAGAGGATGCTCCCTATTTCTTGGAACTTAACATTTGTCACTGTAAAATAACTTAGGAAAAAACATGAATGGGTGGAAGTGGGTTGCAATACACATAGGTGACATATTCTGTTTGTATTCATATCCTAGAAAATAAATTAACATACTAGTCACAATTTACACTTGAGGACAATATGACTAAGGGGATTTTAGCATGGAAAACAGAGCCTTTTCTTCCAAGACTTGCTACATACAAAAACTTTGTTGCCTTAAAATTTTGTTGTTTTAGCTTATATCAGTATGTGATGCCCACATTATTATAGTGAAAGCAATATAACCCCCTTAGCATGGACACATTCTCATTGATATCTGGTTTAACTTATACCTCTGAGCAGGAAGGCGAAAGGAGAAGATATTTTCACGTGCTTTAGCCACAGTGTTGTCTGCCAGCATAGGTGGAACAGAGAGTACAGCCACCTCTGTCGCGGGGGTTGCTGCTCCTGCATCCACCTTTGAAAAATCCTGAATCTGCCCTGTCATAGTTGCTGTGCTTAGCTGCCATATACTGGTACAGGATTTTTATAAATGTGTGCACTATGTTAGAGGGAGAGGTACCAAACATTTTGGGAGACAAAAAACTTGGTTAAAGGCTCAGGAGGTCGGCTTATCTTTGCAGGGATCCACCATCCCCATTCCCTGCCCTAACCACACCAGATGCTCCGGGCTGGTGTTATATGGAAGTGTTATACTGATATACATATTTGGGTAAAAACAAAACAAAAAATGAAATCACACTACTCACTGAACTGGTTATATCAGTGCAAAACAACTGTGCTGGACAGGATGGAATCTGGCTTATGTAGGCAGCAGTGAAAAGAGTTAACTTGTTTTTGTTAACTCTTGTTTATTCTGCGATTGCTTTTCAGTGTCCCTTACAAAATGGCTTGGTGACCCTAATTAGGCTTCCAATTGGTCCTTGTTCCACATCACAGTAACTTGCACTACAGTTCAGTGCCCTTGTTGACCATTTTAGCAAGAACTAAAGATTGAATAAGGAAGGAAGAGATTTTCTCATCATTAGTAGAGATCACTCCAGTTCAAGAATAAAAGACATTGGTTGAGAAGTATTTATGGTTTCCATTCAGGTTCTTACCTTGTTCTCACTAAGATCAATGGCAAAACTCTTTGTGAATTTCTCATTAATTGTCTATTTAAAAAGAACATCCTTATCACCTTAATATGGTGTCACTTTGTCCTCACCGATAGAGGTCAGTTGTTACAGAATTATTTTTGATAATTCTAAAGCACATTCTAAAGCATATATTTAATGGGTTTCCCTTATTAGATGTTACGTATGCACTAGCAGTGGAGCAAGTGAGAAAGTTAACTTGTTTGTTTTCCACCAGCATAAGCCAAATTCCAGTTCCTAACCCACTCCTATTAAGTTTTCATGTTGGTGTAACTAGTTCAGTTAGGGATATGATTTTATTTTTCTACCACAATTGTATACTTTGTCCTTTGTGGGTAAAGATGACTGCATTGGGGGGGGGGAGGGGAAGGAGAAGAGGACAATGAAATGGGAAAGAAACAGGGAGTGAGAAAAGAGAAAAGGAGAAAAAAGGAGAAAGGGGGGTCTAGGTTGAGTGGGTAAATAGATGACTTACAAGTCTGATCTTAGTTTCATAGTTTCATAGTTAGTAGGGTCAGAAGGGACATGAGCAGATCATTGAGTCCAACCCCCTGCCATGGCAGGAAAGAGTACTGGGGGCATTGACCCCAGCAAGGTGATTGTATAGCCTAGTCTTAAAGACCCCCAAGGTAGGAGCCAACACTACTTCACTTGGAAGATGGTTCCAGATCCTAGCCACCCTGACAGTGAAGTAGCATCTCCAGATATCTAGCCTGAATCTACCCTCTGCCAGCTTGTGACTTATATATAGTCACTCCTGGTAGTGCTTGGGGGAACAGGGACTCCCCCAATGCCTGCTGGGCCCCTCTGACTAGTTTGTAACAGGCCACTAGATCCCCCTCAACTTTCTCCTGTAGAGGCTGAACAGGTTCAGGTCTCTTAGCCTCTCCTTGTAGGGCCTGCCCTGCTGCCCCATGATCATGCGAGTGGCCTCCTCTGGACCCTCTCCATGCAGTCCACATCCCTCTTGAACTGCGGCACCCAGAACTGGACGCAGTACTCCAGCTGCGGCCTGACCAGTGTTGCACAGAGGGGGAGGATCACCTCCTTGGACCTGCTTGAGATGGATCTGTGGATGCATGACAAGGTCCTGACTGCATCCCCATGCTGCCGGCCCATGTTCATCATGGCATCAATGATGATTCCAAGATCCTTTTCTGCCTCTGGACTGACAAGAAGGGAGTTCGCCAGCCTGTAGGTATGGTGCTGGTTCTTCCCCCCCCAGGTGCAATACCTTGCACTTGTCAGTGTTGAATCCCATCCTATTCTCATCTGCCCACCCCTGTAACCTGTCTAGGTCCAATTGTAGCCTATTCCCCCTGCTAGTGTACCCACATCCCCGCACATCTTAGTGTCATCAGCAAATTTGAACAGAGTGCTTTTTACCCCCTCGTCCAAGTCCCTGATGAAGCTCTGAATAGCGCAGGCTCGAGGACTGAGCCCTGCAGAACCCCACTGCCCACATCCAGGTCGAAAATGACCCATCCACCACCACTCTCTGGGTGCGGCCCTCCAGCCAGTTGGCTACCCAATTGACTGCGTAGGTGTCAACACCACAGTCCCCCAGTTTCTTAATGAGAACAGGGTGAGAGACAGTGTTGAAGGCCTTCCGAAAGTCCAGGAAGACTATTTCCACTGCTACCCTTGCATCTAGGGATTTGGTGACTGGGTCATAGAAGGCCATCAGGTTGGTCAGGCAGGACCTGCCTCTAATGAACCCGTGTTGGTTGCCTCTAAGTATAATGTCCCCTGCTGGCCCCTTGTGGACATGTGCCAGAATAATTCTTGCGAAAAGCTTACCCAGGATTGAGGTAAGACTAACTGGCCTATAGTTTCCTGGGTACTCCTTCCTCCCTTTTTTGAAGATGGGAACCACGTTGGCCCTTTTCCAGTCCTCTGGCACCACACCAGAGCACCATGAGTGCTCATAAAGCCGTGCCAGGGGTTCCATAATGACCTCAGCTAATTCCCTCAGTGCTGTAGGGTAGAGATCGCCCAGACCAGCTGATTTAAATACGTCCAGTCCCTCCAGAAGTTCCCTGACTAGATCCTCACTCACCCTTGGCTTAGGTGCACCTCCCCTTGGGCCTGAGGGGGGCCTAGTGGGGGAGCTGATCATGTCCCAGGTCAGGAAAATGGAGGCAAAGAAGTTGTTAAATAGGTTAACTTTGTCATTTGGTGTGACGACCAAATTTCCTAGCATGCCTTGCAGGGGCCCCACGTTACCCGGTACCTTCTTTTTGCCCCCTATGTATTTAAAAAAAGACTTCTTGTTGTCCTTGATCTGGGAAGCTAGTCCCAGTTCCATCTCCACCTTGGCCTTTCTGACCACCCCCCTGCATCCCCGAGCAACCGTAGTACAGTCCTCCCTGGTGATGACCCCTGCCTTCCATTGGGTGTACACCTCCCTTTTAGCTAGGAGACATTCTCAGATGCTTCTGGTGAGCCATGGAGGCTTTTGTGTCCTCCTGCTCCCTTTGATCTGTGCTGGGATTACCTGTGGAGGATCCTCTCCTTAAGGAGCGACCACTCTTCTTGGACACCTGACTCTCCTCCCCTTTGGGAACTCAGTGCCTCCCTGACTATTCTCCTTAGCTCATTGAAGTCCACCCTCCTGAAATCTAGGGCTGCTGCCTTGCTGTAGGCCTTTGCTACCTTGTGCTGGATGGTGAATTCCAGCAGGCGATGATCACTGTCGCCCAGGAGGTCGAGTACCGCAGCCCCCTCACCAGGTCATTGCCCATGGCCAGCACCAGGTCCAACAAGGTGTCTCCCCTGGTGGGGTTGTGCACCTCCTGAGTTAGGTGGAGGTCCTGCATTTTGGCTAGGAACCTATGTGAGTGGTCAGACCTGGCTGACTGCTCTTCCCAGCAGATGTCTGGAAAGTTCAGGTCATCCATGATGACCACGTCCTTTTGACCTAACTATCTCTGTGAGCTGACTTAAGAATTCCTGGTCTAGGTCTTCCCCTTCGTTGGATGGTCTGTAATAGACCCCCCACTGTTAAGTCTCTTTCCCCTCAACTTCCTTTTATTTTAACCCAGAGCACTTCAGTGTGCCCCTCCTCTGACTCTGAGCTACTTGATGAGGATGTGTATTCCTCCTTAATGTAGAGCGCCACACCCCGACCTTTCCTCCTTGTCCTATCCCTCCTGTACAGCCTATAGCCCTTGATATTCACCATCCAGTTGTGTGTTGGGTCCTTCTACATTTCAGTGAGCCCCACTATGTCTGGGTTGGTGTTGGCTAGTAGGAGGGTAAGTTCCTCCTGCTTTTTCCCCATACTACATGCATTTGTGTAGAGGCATTTGAGGCCTCCTGAGGATGTGTGCACTGGCCCCCTGTTCTCAGCATTGTCCTGGCCCCTGTTGCTTACCTGTGTATATGTTCTGCTTGTCAGTCTAGGCTGGGCTGTACTTAGCCTTGAACAATCTGCTGCAGCAGGGTAAGGAAAGTGATGAGGACTGGGTATGAAAGGTTTTTGTTTTCCTGGCCACGTGTTTCTTCATTGCTTCAGCCATGCATTGTTGTTCAAAGACCAGTGCTTCCTTCTGGATTGATGACCTCCAGGATGGACGGTCACAAGCGATTGCTCCCATGACTCCGGGTTGATGCCAACACTCTTTTGGCACCTGTACCACTTCTTTGGTGTCCCACAAAAGTGTACTTGATTTGACAGTTTGCTGTAGAAGATTTCCTTCAGCAGGCGAGTGTCAGGTATTCTTGAAAGGTGGCCGGCTCATCTTAGCTGCACCAATTTCATAGTGTGAATACTGGGGAAAGCTGATTTTCTGAGCACCTTGGTGTCTGCAATTTTGTCCTGCCACTTGATCTTTAATATCTTTTGCAGGCAACACAGGTGGAAGTGGTTTAGTTTCTTGACATGATGGTGGTAGACAGTCCAGGTTTCACAGGCATGAAGGAGGGTTGGGAGAATGATGGCTTTCTATACCTTCAGTGTCATGAAAATTCTGATGCCACTGCAGTCCCAGACTGACTTATGGAGTCTGCTGAAGGTTATGCTAGTTTTCGCTAGTTTCACTAGTCTCACCACAATTGTAATACCAGAACAACCACTCCTACATCCCCTATGTCAACAGACACGTCTCATGCTGGTATAACCAAAGTTGATTTTAAGAGTGAGAAACCAGTGCAGTTACCCAGGATTCCAGGTCATGGGAACCTTGCAAAGCTAAGTTAGGTCATATCTACAGAGCACTTCTTCCACATCATTTCTTCAGTCATCAGTATAGGCTGGGAGCTGACTGGCTGGGCAGCAGCTCTGCAGAAAGGGACCTGGGGGTGACAGTGGCCAGTAAGCTGAATATGAGTCAGCAGTGTGCCCTTGTTACAAAGAAGGTTAATGGCATACTGGGCTGCATTGGTAGGAGTGTTGCCACTAGGTCAGGGGAAGTGATTATTCCCCTCTATTCAGCACCGGTGAGACCCCATCTGGAATACTGTGTTCAGTTTTAGGCCCCCAACTACAGAAGGATGTGGACAAATTGGAGAGACTGTAGTGGAGGGCAGCAAAAATGGTGAGGGGGCTGGGGCACATGATTTCTGAGGAAAGACTGAGGGAACTGGGCTTATTTAGTCTAGAAAAATGGAGACTGAGAGGGGATGTAATAGCAGCCTTCAACTACCTAAAGGGAGGGTTGAAAGAGGATGGAGCTAGACTGTTCTTAGTGGTGGCAGGTGACAGAACAAGGACCAATGGCTTCAAGTTGCCACAAGGAAATTTTAGGTTAGATATTAGGAAGAATTTTCTCACTAGGAGCGTACAGGACACTGGAACAGGTTACCCAGAGAGGTGGTGGAAGCACCATCCTTGGAGGTTTTTAAGACCCAGCTAGACAAAGCTTTGGCTGAGATGATCTTGTTGGGGATGGTCCTGCCTTGAGCATGGGGTTGGACTAGATGACCCTCGAACCCTCATTTTCTATGATTCTACATGTAGGTGGGAGAAGAGTGACCCACACAGTAACCTCTGTCAAGTACCCTCAGGAGTCTAACTCTGGCTTTTGCTAGAGTTAGCAATAAAACTTTGACCATTCTTAAAAATGAGCCTTTGACCATTCTTTCAATGAATCTTCCATAATATATACTTTAGTATAAATTTAATTTTCCTAAGACCTACATTTAATTATGTCTGCTCAGAAGAAGGTCAGGAGTTTCTACTTGTAAAGATTGGGGTATTTAATTCTTCTCAAGCACCGAAGTTAACAAAGCTGCAAAATTCTATTTAGAAGTTCTGCTTGATTGCTTGATTAGAGAGAGGTCTATTATCCTCTTTCCAGTGATCAATTCTGTAGAAAAATAAGTGGGGAGGGAACTAACACACTACTTACTTTTGATGACAATCGGTATCGTGCCAAATTACTACTCAAAAAGTTTCATATTTATAATATTTATTTTTTAGGTTTTTTCCTCATCCAAATAAAGAGTTGTTGAAATGACCATGTTTCCACAGGAAGGTTTGATTTGACAACAAATACATTTTCAAAAGACAGATGTTCCAAAATAAAAGTTTCAATCCACTTTAATTGTTAGTTTTTGTTCTAATTATATGGGAAATATAATCTTTATTTCCACAAACCAGTGTGGCATAGACAGTTTGTCAAGGCACAGAATTCATTAAAAAAAACTCACATGAGAAATACAGTAGACAGCTACAAAATTGCTCTGCCTTTTCAGCTGTAAGGAACCTGTTTGGACTTTTAATTGTGGAGAAACTGCAGAATGTAGCTGTGCTTTACAGTAGCTTAAGTGAAAACTGTCCTTTAAAAATAGAGGATTTATAGGATTATGATATGAATCAATATTTTTACTTTTGTTAATGAAACACAAGCAGAGGTCTTTTCTAGAAGATCCTAGCAGTGTTTACAAATGTAATTATTTCAGATTTAAGGGCAAGGGTTCAGAATCTTAGATTTTTATGAGGCAGTATGAAGCAGACAGCAACTCTAGGAGGCAGCAGTACTTGAGGGTTTCCCCTCTACCGTATACCTCTCATTTCTCTTTGATCATAGAATCATAGGAAGAAGGACCAGAAGGGACCTATAAGATCATCAAGTCTGGTCCCCTGCCATGGGCAGGAGGTAACTGGGGTCAAACGAGCTTACTGAGGTATTTGACCAGCCTCCTCATAAAGACTACCAGAGATGGTGACGGTATCACCTCTACTGTTAGTGTGTTCCAGATTCTGTTCTACCCATACAGAAAAGCCATTTTTCCTTATGTCCGCTGAAACTTTTCCTCAATTAGCTTGTGTCCATTGGTCTGTGTCTTCCTGACGGGGGGGGGAGGGAATCGTGAAAAGTTGTTCCTCTAGGTCCTGGTGTTCTCCCTTGACATATTTGTAAGTGGCTAGCAAGTCACCTCTCAGCCTTCTTTTGCTCAGGCTGAACAGCCCCAGATCCCCAAGTCCTTCCTCATAGGGCCTGTCCCCCAGACTCTTGATCATGCAGGTGGCCCTTCTATGTACCCTTTCAAGCTTGATATTGGAGACTGTATTCAGGATAAGATGGAGCACTGAGCAAATAAGCCAAGGACAGGAAGGAGTAGACCAGACAAACCGTGTTTTCTCTGTTTTTACCTGATGCAGCACTTTTTGGGGCTTTAAAAGTGCTTTTTTTTCTGCTGCTCTTTTCAGCTTCAAGTACTGCCTTGAAGAATCTGGTTCCCAGTCTTGCTCTCATCCACAAGATTTCTAGGTTTCAGCTTGGGATGAACATAATGCTGTGACAAATCAAAATGTAGTCTGGATGGTTTCTTTTGGTTTTACATTACAATTATGAAGCATAAAATACAGGGAATTCTATGCCTACGGATAGACGAGCATATGTTTGCCAGGTCTAGGTACTGTTTTAAACAGCTTATCTGAATTAGAAGTTTGAAGCAAAACCTGAAACCATGAAAAATTAAGAAACTATTATTTTAAAAAAAAGTTGTTTGTATAATTTCCCTGACTTTCACTGGAGGCAATTTGTCCATGGATGTTTTCCCTGCTGTTAGTTAACTCATTCTGGCCTGGAGGTGGATCTAAACTGTGCTTCTCCTCAAGCCAGCAAGCTTTTTACTTCTGCCATCCTTGTTTTTGTATCTACATAAACCTTAGATAGCTTTCCTCCATTTCACAACTGACCTGTAGTCCCCAGTGATGTAGTATCTGAACACCTCACAAACTGTAAGGAAAAATTTCCCATGTGTCCTTGTGGCATGGGGGCAACATACAGGAAACTGAGATGCAAAGAGATTAAAGGCCTGATTTTCAGAAGTGCTAAGCATTGATGAGTGCTGCGGTCTTGAACTAGAGGCTTGCTTAGCTGGTCAGCTCCTTTAAAGGTCCAGCCCTTTCAAAGTGACTTGCTAAAGATTACACAAGGAACCCACGACAAGACAGAAATAAAAATATGGGTGAAATTCTGGCCTTATGGAGATGAGCATACAAACTCCCATCATGAACAGGATATTATTCAGATCTTCTACTCTCAAATTACTGCCTTAACCACAGGACCATCTTTTCCTGCTTGAATGTATGTCTTGTGTGGCAGAGAATTATGGCCAATTTTTGTTCCTGTTCAGATGAAATACTGTACTTCAGTAGGTAGGGTATTGCAGGCCTCATTTACCATTCTTAGCCGCTACTAATGCTACTCAACAACATTTCCATTAATATTTTAAATAAAAAATACAACATTAGACTTAAATGGCAAAGTGAAGTGCAATCAAACATAAGTGGCAAATTTCTCAAAGAAGAAAATCTAGATTCATAAGGTGCCTTTAGAAAAGCTACACAAAGCCAGTCAGTATTTCAGATATAATTGGTCTGATGTCTACTTTCATGGTATAAAAAATAAATTTCCCTCTTGGTATTAGGAGTCCTGTGATAGGTATTCCCAACATACCAATTATATAAATCTTGCTTTTAAAAATATAAAATAGATCATTATTCAAAACAGTCTTGCAAGTTTAGCTTTATATGCTTGTGCAAAATACATTATTTAAGAACATAGTGACTTGGAACTAGGAGTAGGCTAACATTTCACAGTTGTGGGGAGGGGAGGAAAAGCAGCAATAATCTTATAGATGCAAATAACTCATAAGTGAGTTTACACATACATATATATCTAGCTCAGCATTTCACAGGCCTCTACAAATGCCCCTACCATCTCACACGGATATAGATTGTATGAGTGTGACAGTTATGTTCACAAAAAATGTTATATATACTGGTTAAAAGCATTTTACAGTTTGCTGTATCCTATACTGCTGTTGCCGATGTTCATACTTCTGTATTAGGGCTCTGCGAAGCTTCGGTCCCTGATTCAATTCGGCAGAGATTTGGTCCAATTCGGTGGCTGAATCTCCAAATCTGAATTGAATCAGAGAACCCTTTAACCTCTCCAAATCTATTTGGAACCCTCCAAATTGATTCAAAGAGATTCAGACAGATTCAGCAATTCAGATGTAGATACAACTTTAAATGTTTTTTCTACATGCCTCTAGGTAGCAGGTGCTTGTGAATGCTGCAATGCTGGAGTGCATGGAGTGTCCCACAGAAGCACGGGGCACTCCCCAATGAGCTTGGCAGCAGATCTGGAAGTGGACCAGAAGCACTTCTGGTTCACTTCTGGGTCCATTGGGGAGTGCGCTGAGGGGCCACCCTGTGCCCCCCCCCCCCAGATTGGTGACTGGTGCCTCCTGGGTCTGGGGGGGGGGCACCCAGGGTCTCCCTGCAGCTGATTGTTGAGCCAGGGGTGCACGGTGGGCCCCCCCCAGCATGCTCCCTGGCACACCCAGAAGTGGACTGGAAGTACTTCCGGTTCACTTCCAGGTTCACTGCTGAGCACACTGGAGAGCCGCCTATGCTCCTATGGAACACTCCATGAGCTGTAGCACTGCAGCGATCATGAGAGATGCTTCTACCTCAAGGTATGTAGAAAAAACTTTTAAAGCTGTGCCTGTGTCTGAGTCGCTGATTTGTTGAATCAGAATCAAATCTTCAGATTCAGATTCAGCCGAATCAAATCGGGGCAGCGATCCAAAACAATGGATCGAATCACTGTTCCTGATTCAGGCCAAATCTGAATCAACTAAAGCCTGTTTCACACAGCCCTATTCTGTATAGTGCTAGACATCTTCCCATAATCTGTCCATTTGCAAAGAGTACACAGGGAAATCTTTTCATGTAGTATTTAATGATGGATAAAAAAATACTGAAAGTTTCTAGGTCTTTCATGTAAATATGAATACAGATACATTTGGGAATTGTCAAATATTTCACTGTCACAGGAAAGTTAAATTGGCAGTGATTTTCTATGGAACAAGACAGCCCACCTCACTCTAGAACAACAATTCTTAACCAGGGTGCTGGGGCACCCTGAGGTGCTGCAAGATCATTTGAAAGGTGCCCATGTCAGGAGATAAGGTGTGAAGTGTGAGGAGATGAGCAAATAAAAGCAGACTCAAACATAGGTATGAGAAGATAAACAGATAGGGCAGTCTGAAGCTCAGCCTGCCTAGCCACTCTCCTTCTCCCATTACCTGCTCCTTCTGCAAAGGGTATGCCCTGTGTAGAGGAGCGAGCATGGATGCAGAGGAGGGAGTGAGCACGGATGCAGTGGAGAGCCCTGGAGAACACTGCTTCCAGAACCGTTACCTTATTAAACTAGAAACTCCAAGATCAGAGTGTGGCAAAAAGATGGGAGTTTCAAGGAGAAAAGAGGCAGAGACTGGAAGAGAAGGAAAAGGGAACCCCAGAGGAACTAACAACTTACCAGAGAGCGTTTGGCAATGCAGGGAAGAGAACAGAGCTCTGAGAGCAAGGGGCGGATCCTTGATGAGAAAAACCCCATGGGATGCATCCTACACTGGCAGATCTAGAAAAGAAACAAAGAAAAGATGAAAGTGGACTTTACTGACTCTCCCAGGCTTGGCAACAGTGGCAGATAGCTTGGCAAGTGGACTCGGGGCATCAGTCATATACAAGATAAAAGGTAGACTCACAGGCTATCGAGATAACAAGGGTGTCTATTGCATGGGTGGAAGATAGAAGAACACACTGGGAAAAGAAAAGTGATCAGACAAAAAAAATTAAATAAAAAGAAGCTTTGTTTATGAATACTAGATTCTTTTAATCCAAGTTAATAGCTAGAGTATAAGGTCATTATATAAGAAGAGTTACAAAGTTGATATAGATAAGGTTAAAAGGAAAGAAAGATACAAAGAGACAGCTTTTGCCTGTATGTAAAGGAAAGTTGTACAGAGTGATAAAAGATCAAAATAAAGACAAGTATTAATCAGAATCAAACTGTGTTTATATATATATCTTTGAGCGTGAGTGAATATCCAGAGAAGTGAGTGAGGTAGTTTACCCATAATATCCATGAACCCCTAAGAAAGACATAATAAGAACGAGTGGAAAAAAAAAAAGGAAGAGAATAGCCCTCCCGACAAGTGACATCAAAATTTAGTATATAATAATAATAACATGCAAGACGTCGCAGGAAGGAAAGTCAGGAGTACTGACGGTTCATGAGGTGACTATATAGGGTTACGGGGGCATTTTTTTGCATGACCACCACACCCTGTAATAAATAGATCAACTGTTATAATGGGGTGCCACTTAATTCACAAAAGTTGTGGAGCAGCACCTTGAGTCTCATGAGGGGTGTCTTGAGTCTGGAAAGGTTGAGATCCACTGCTCTAGAAGATGCTGCTTTTAATTGTTGTATATCATGGATGAGGTGTTCCATTGGCAATACTCCTAGGTATTTGCAGATCCAAATTTTTGAAGAGTTCTGCTTTATCTGGACAAAATATTCCAGAGAGACACTGTAATGACATTTATTCCATTTTTCATTACTTTGCCTGTTTTAATTACCTAGTTTTTGCACTGGTTAAGAATTTTAATTAGGGCCAAGCCAGTTTGGATTAAAAAGGTGTTTCATGAGGCATCTAAACAAGTAAGATGTGTGTGTTTTACTCATTTGGCTCCATGTCTGAGATCAGAAGTCAAAGTAATGAGATATAATGAGCAAATTTGCTCAGAGTTCTTACCAAACTAGAAAAAAAAATGAATACTACAAGAGACTCTATTAAGAACTCTTATGTGTTATTTTGTAGATAAATGCAAATCAGATAGTTTGAATAATTATTTGTGATATTTTTTGTGCTTACCCAATTCTTTGGGGTTTGGCAATGTACAGACATTCAGTTTCTCCTGGGAGAGTCACTGGTCTCCTAGTAGAAATCACAAGTCTATATATGTTCAGGATTTTTCTCCAAAAGCAAAAATGACTGTCCCCAGAGAAAAATAACCCAGAAACAACCAGGGTTGAATCACTTCTGGGAGAGTTTCTCCTAAGAAACCAAATATCTGTACAAGTTATCTTCTGAGAGAAGCCACAACAGAACAGTCTTCTAGATACCCAGGGTGCTTTGCTCCCTGTACCCCAGGGAGACAATGTGTCATTTGTTATACTCTGCTGCTTCCAATGAGCAGGGAGAAGAACATGCCTTTTTCACAATTTCCATGTTGTAGTAGGGGGAGACAGGCTGACTCACAATCAAGGCTGCCTTGTCTATTGCTGCCATGTGTTTCCAGGAAGACTGAGGGAGCCTGCACAGTACAATGAGATGTGTGTACAGGAGACCTCTGGCTGTGTCATCACTGCAAGCTCTCTGCTCTTTAGGGGATCAGTATTCAGATGTCTGTTCAGGTATTTCCAGGTAAGTATTTTTACCAAAATATCAAACCTGGAAGAATTCTCTCAGATCATTTGAACACGTGCACATACTGTGGAAGAACTCAAACTTTGCACTGTGGTTGAATCCGAACTGACAGAGCCAGCTTTTCTTTATTTAGGGCTATACTGTGATCACAGGGAGAATTCCATACAGTAAGGGGAATCACCCACTTCTCTGTTTCAAAGGATTTCTCGAACTCTATAAGTTTACAAGCATATTTATACTTAAGACAGAGAAAGAGAAAAAAATATGACCTTGGACAAACAAAACAATAGTAAATTACACACAGACATACAGACAGTTTACTTAAAGAAAATATCCGTGCACAGGGTAAGACAAAACAAGGCATACAGGATTCCTTATCTCAGAACATATAACTGAAATAAGCAGTATCAGCACTTCTGGCTTCTGTCTGTTTTCCTAGTCAAACAGGCCAGATGCCCGACCAAATCCACTACCACAATAGAATTTAAGAGCCTCTTATTGCTAATTTTAATAATAGTACATCAAATCCTTGATGATGTATATGGTATAAAAGTGGCATGCACTTATGACTGTTGGCCAATAACATATTACAAGTTGTTCCCATTTGAAATTAAGGCTGAAAAACGATGCTGCTTTTGGTAATGAAATTAGGTAGAGAGTATTTTTCTCATGCTTTCTTACATTAAGTGGCCTAAGAATGAATCCCTTTATAGCATTTTTAAAGAAAAGATCCAAGATGTGGGGGAGGTTTTTTTCCCCTGCTGGGGTGATGCCAAATCTATCAAAATACATACACTACAATGGTCACTCTTCACATTTAACAAAGAGCTCTGATTATATCTGCATTCATGACTATTCAGAAATAATAAGCCTGTAGCTTAAATAATTCAAGAGAATGTAGACAGTATTCATATTTTTCTATGGTTATTATTGCACTTATCTTTGAGCATTTTCTGTGTAATCTTAAAGTTCACAAATTACAGTGTTGGAAAATCACTGTAAAATGCAAATGGATAAAAGATTGTCAAGAAGCAATATGAACTGGCAAGAAAAATAGCATTAATGGTTTTGCAATCACCAAGCATACAAGAATTGACAGGGCAAATGTTTTCTTTCCACCAGTTGACTAAATTTATATCTTTGCTGTATGCTAAAACTCAAGTGAAATGCACAGTTATGTGGGCTGAGTTTATAAGACTTCATTATAGCTTATTGAGTAGTCAGGGGAGAGAAATAAAACATTATGTATTATGCTGACATTAATCACACTCTAGTTATTGCAAAACACTTTGTGTAAAGTAACAGAGACCCTGAAGTCGGTGGAAAAACTGGCTGAGTTCACTGAGGACTGGATTGTGTTTTAAGGGTACAATTCATTAAGGTAGTTAATAGTAATTTTACATATATGACTCTCACATAAATTGCTAGAGTCAAGTGGAAAATATTTGTGCAAATCATAAATTCTGATTTTCCCCTTCCCCACCTTCTCATAGTTACTCACAAATGTAAGTAATGCATGGGTTTGAGGCAGTGAGCTCTTCACTTGACTCTGGCAAAGCACTTCAGTTGATGCTTATAACCCCTACTATAGTGACTGTTGGAACCTTTGGAGCAAAGAGTGCCAGTTGTGCTAAGTTGTACCAAGACAATGTGATACCTTGTGTCCAAGTCATTAACCTTCCAATACTCCTTCTATTGTCCCCAACTGAGAGACTAAATGAACTCCCTAAATTCATGTGCTGAATTTAAAACAAAATTTGACAATAAGAAAATATGCTTACTAATAGAACTGGGCACAAATTTTCTAATGAAAATTTATCTAAAGCATTAGAAAATTTGTGAGGCTGCACTAGATTGGTATTTCTCAATCCATGGATTGCAATCCAAAATTAGGTCACAAACAAGTTCCAGAAAAACATGGGAAACCATAGGTTTCCCCTTGCAGGTTTGCAGCATTCCAGCCTGCAAGGAGCTGCTTGGGGCAATTGGAGGTAGTGGACTCACAAGCATCTGCGTGTGTACATGCACACAGCTGGCATGCAGCCAGGCAGGGTTGTGGAAGCAGCTTCAGCAGCTGGATGCAGGTAAGTGTATGGGATGTGGGGGTTGGAGGTCTGGGGCTTGACAACTGTCCAGTTGTGTGTGGAGGGGATGGGTGTGTAACGGGGAACAGGTGCTGCGGGAAGGTGGCTGGGCACCAAGGCTGTGTCAGGGCAGGGGAAAGGCACCTGCCCCTCCAGTGGAGGAAGGGGAAAGGAGGGGAGTCTTTTACGGCTGCTGGTGAGCTGCATGGCTGGGCCACTGGTACCAGGGTAGGTGCCTGTACTTGCACGGGCAAGGCAATTGGGAGATGCAGCTCACAAGATAGGTAGGGCCATGATGAGGCCACCTGGTGTGGCATGGTGCAGGAGCCTCAGACTGGGGAGGGGGAAGGGTGCCACAGGCCTCCCCTCTTCCTTCCAGCCCATACCAGAGTTGGACTCACTCCACTGTTGCCCACATGAGCCAGAACTGCTGCAGCCACTGCACTCCAGTCTGAGTAGGATGGGGACAGTTGGGAGCCCCCTCCAGCAGGACTGGGGGTGGGCAAGAGACTGCAGGCACTAGTGAGTGAGAGGCATTAGTATGGCACAGAGGGTCAGGGGGCTGTGGGTTGGGAGTGATGGCATGGGCAGCGCCAGGGAGCTATGGGTGGGGAATGAGGGGCACCAGCAGAACCAGGGGGCTGTGGGTCGGGATTGACTGTTGATGTTTACAAATGGGTCCTGGTACAAAAAAGGTTGAGAACCAGTGCACTAGATGACCACATGAAATTCCTTCCAGCTCTATTTTCCTGTGATCCTATGTCTTTTGAGTGCAGGTCCCCAAAAACGGGTCAATTTTGATGAATTATTCTTTTGAGCAAGTTTGATTTTACCAAGCAAAATATTTCAATTCAAAACCTAAACAAAATGGTCTAGACCATGCTGGATTAATTTCTTATAGCTTCTGTAAGATGGGCCACTAGTTTCCCAGGAAGCTCATGTGAAGGCATACCTCAAGAACTAAAACTCCCAGGACTTCCAAGTTTGTGACTACACAGACTGCTTGAGGGCCAGAGGCTTCCAGGCTCTTTGTCCAGCTGGCTTTCTGGCCTACACAAGTGTCAAACAGCTTCCCCAAGAGTCAGAGAGCTGGCTGGTCAGGGGGTCTAGAAGTGTTGGGGTGCACAACTTCAGGGAGTCAGATGGTTCCAGAGCTGAGCGAAACAGTCATAGTGGGTCTGCAGGACACTTGAAGCATCTGCCTGAAATTGTCAGTGTCATTAATGTTCTCCAACAGTGGGCAAAAATGACACAGATAAAATGAATGTGATTTTTTTTTTATCAAGAAGTTCTCCTGAAAGCATAATTCATTTGAGAAATATCATGTTTCAATATTTCTACAATTAAAAAAGCATTTTGGCTTTTTATCCTGATTTGGGACAATACTTTTTAAACCTTGGTGATTATGGGTATTCAGTTTCCCAGACCGCTCCAACTACTGTACAAAACAACAGATGTGGTGTTCTGCTATTGGACTGGCCCCTGCCTGTTCCCTTCTATAGGTAGACTCTCTTGACTAGAATAGGGAACCATGCCCGCCGGGCTTTGCTTGCACCTGAGGGCGCCGCCCTTCAGATGTCGGCCCCGCCCCGGGACCCTTGAGGCCAAAACGGATGTTCTTTCACCATGTCACTGCCCCTCTCTCTCCTGCCACGTCTTGATGTATTGTCAATGGCGGGGGAGTCATCTGACGGGTTCTCGTTGCCTGGGTCCACCCGATGGATGTACACAGGGCTCCAACCACTGCTGCACCCCGGCCTCAAGCCACCTTCTGGAGCTGGCCCTGTGGAGGGGGCACGTGACTCCTCTTGCCTCTCTGCTGTCTTCCTTTACCCCTTTTCCCTATACTCAAAGGGTCGAGCCTCTATAGTTATGGAACTGGCTCCAGACCCTCAGCCCCTAGGACCTATACTTCTAATGGGCTCGGGCATCCGTGGTCCCAGCGGCGACCCCACCCTGATCTGGCTCCTCCTTAGAGATCCTTGTCGCCCTACCGCGCCCTGAGTGCACCTGGCTCCAGCGGGTCCTCCGCGGTGACTTCCTTTCGCTGCGATCCGGTCCAGACGCCTCCTGTCTGCTGCTGACTCCCAGACGCTGCCGTCAGCTCCTTCCCTCTGGCTTTTCCAGCTCTGGCTCCTCATGCTTCCCCGGATGCTGCGGGGCCTCACCTTCCTCTTCCTCCATCGGCAGATTTCCCTCTTCGGGGCCATTCGCCCCTTCCATTGCAGCCACTGCCGCTTTTATCTTCGCTGGCTGGCGTTCGACGCTGATGTCACCGGCCGACCGCAGCTGTATAAAGAGCCGGCTCACGAGCCACGTGGCTTTCCCCGGGACGTCAACTCCTGCTGCCGGTGAGTTCTTGGTGTTACCCCGGCCTCCGGGACAGGAACAAATAGCTCAGAGATTTGGGCCATTCAGAAAAAAACAACTCCATTTCCTCAAAACAAAGCAAGATAAACCTAGGGCGATACTATTTGTTTGTTCATTGTTAAAGGTGATTTTCTTCCAGTTGCTTCTCCAAAAGTTATACATGGAGTCAAACATAAGCCAAAGGTGTGTAAATGTGCATGTATGTAATGAAAATGCATGTTTGTGAGAAGGTATATAAATCATGAACTAATGAGGTAGAGTAAAGTGTACTGTAGGGCTGCACACCTGTACTCTCCTCATAGCCATTATATTAAAACATTTAATTTGAAAATAAAGACGGTTTAAACTTACCATTAATGAAATGACCTTTAAAGCAGAGGTTTGAATAGCTGCGACTGAGTCTGAATAAATGTCCCCTGACACTTACATGGAGTTTCTCCTGATTTATACAAGAGTAAATAAGAAGAAAATCAGCTTGTAAATTTTCATATTCCACAATGCTAAATGCATTGTGATGGTCATTTCCTCCCATGCTGGCTGAGAGTCAGATGAATTTGTTTAGAAAGAGAGGTTTGGAAAATAGGAATTGAAAAAACAAGTACATTTATTTCAGGTGAAGCTACATGTTTTACTTATGCCATACTAAGGATGCTTAAAATAGAAGCAACTGCAGGTTAAAATCCATTAACTCTTTCTAATTGCCCTCTGAGCTTCTCAAAGTTATACCACTTCAGGAGAGGGTTAATTCTGGACCATGCTACTTAGCTCATATTAAGGTAAGTCCAGTCTGTTCCCCAGAGATAAAATGAGCAATTTGCAATCGTCCAGCATCCCAGGGTGCACTACATCCTTGCTTCCACACCCAGAGCAGTGATAGATCCCAGGGGCACAGCCTTACATACTGGGAGATGTGACACAAATTTGTGCCACTGCTTTCTGCCAGTGTGTGTGCCCTTGCATGGGGGGTTGGTGTGGGACAAACTGACCCAAATGGGGTAGGGGAGTTACCTGTCCTGACCCCAGCACCCTTACCTGGAGTTCTGCGATGGCAGTGGTACAGCCACTCAGAGATGGCCAGCAACCAGAGCATGGCTCTGGCCAGGCAAGCTCAATTTCTGGAAGTGCATGCTGATGCCACATGTACTGCACCACTTTTTTAGCAGCATTTTCTTTTTTTCTTCTTACACTAGCATCTCCATTTGAGGTGCCACACACTGCATGTGCATGTTTGTCAGGACACATCCCAGATGCCTTGGCTCCTAGCCACACCAGGCGTGTCTACACATGCAAGCACGTGCACTTGCAGCAGCTCAAATAGAAGTGGTGCAAACTTGAGCTGGGGCTTTTTGCTTCAGAGCACATGCTCGGACTGCATTTTGTTGTGGAGCAAATTGTGCCACTTGGGGCAAAATACCCCTGCCTGGCTCCTCCTGGATCTGCAGCCAGGGGGAGCTAAAGCCAAGGGCCAGTACCTGTGCTGTCCCCAGAAGTATAAAAAGCTGCCCCGTCCTGGCCCAATCAGTACAAAAAGCTTCCCCCTCAAGTAGCACAGGGCTACTCGCTCTAAAGAGTTTCTGAGGTGCAGCCAATTGGTACCTGGGGGGCACTACCCCTTGTGTCAGCTGGACTCCTGAAGCAGCCTCTACCCACTGCAGCAGTCTGGCAGTGGGGGCTGCTGCCTGGCTGTGACCTGCTGTCCATATTGCCAGACTCGGATGGGGACTGGACAGCCAGTACAGGCATCTGCCCCTCTGAGCCAGCTGTCAGTAGGCTGCAGCTGCAGAGTTGGCCTCTGTGTGGCAATACTGCCATCTGTGCCCCCTGCCTAGCCATCTGGGCAGCTATCAACTGGAACATGTTCTGGGTGTGGTGGCCTGCTTTGAACTGTCAAAGCATGTCCTCCTGCCCCTATTTGGCCAGGAGGTCAGCCACAGCCAGCTGGGTCCAAGGTGCCAGCTCGGAGCAAGCAGGGTCCTGCCACTGGCCTCCCTAGCAGGAATTCTGATGTTCCCTAAAGGAAAACTGAAAAATCCCTGATAAAAAAAATCCCAAAGTCACTCTGTAATATACCTCAAAATCTATGTTCCTCTACAATTAAAAAAAGACCACTGTAAGTAGAGAGAGAGAATGAGACAAAGAAACAGCGATCAGTTGAGAAATGTTTTATTGATCTATCTACAGTGTTAAAGCAAGTTGGAAGACTACCAGTGTCTCCATCATAATAATAAAGTGAACTCTAAATAAAGGAAAAGTTGGTATGCAAGCTGGCATGCTGACTAATAGAACACACTGGCTTGTATGGTGCCAGTTAATGAAGCTTTTACTGCACATTTCATGCATTCATGAATACATGAATATATATTATTTCATAGACATCAGGGCTGGAAGGGACCTTGGGAGATCATCGAGTCCAGCCCGATAAGCATCCAATTTACTCTTGAAGGTGTTCAGTGTAGGTGCTTGAACCACCTCCGCTGGCAGACTGTTCCAGACCTTGGGGGCTCGGACAGTAAAGAAATTCTTCCTTATGTCCAGCCTGAAACGGTCTTGCAGGAGTTTGTGACCGTTCGACCTCGTCATCCTTTGGGGCGCTCTGGTGAACAAACGTTCCCCCAGATCCTGGTGGTCACCCCTGATAAACTTATAGGTGGCCATCAGATCACCCCTGAGCTTGCGCTTTTTGAGGCTAAAGAGTCCCACGTCTCTCAGCCTATCATCGTAAGATCTGTTTTCCTGACCTCTGATCATGCGTGTGGCTCTCTTTTGGACTCTCTCAAGCTTCTCCACATCTTTTTCGAATTATGCTGCCCCCACAAGGGCCATAGCCCCCACACAGAGGCCATGGGCCCCCCTTGGGGGCTACAGCCCCCCATGGCCACAACATGGGCTACAGCCCCCCCCCCAGAAGGGCCAAATGGCCCCTGCAGGAGCTACTACCACACCTGCATGGCCCACAAGCCCCACCCCAGCTCCCCAATGGCTGCCCCCCCTGGCCCCACCCCCTTTCCCCTCCAAGGCCCCCATGGCTGCCCCCCCAATCCCAGGGTCTTCAAAAACAAAAACCGAAAAAACCCAAGGAAACAAGGAAAAGAAAAAAGAAAAAAGCCTCTACTCACCCTAGAAGCAGGGGCTGTGGGGGGCCCTGCACAGCACCAGGTAGCAGGGGGGCAGCAGGCCCCGGGCTGGGTCTGCTAGGGCTCTCACCCTCTCCTGACCTTTGTGGGCAGGGCTCCAGTGACCCAGATGGCAGCTGGAACTACTGGTAAGTGCCAAAGGGGGGCTGGTTTTTGTTGTTGTTGTGGGGATGCTCAGGAGGGGGGCAGGGGATGGGGGGGATGGGGCCAGGCAGGGAAGGGATAGGGGGGCTCAAAGGGGTAGGGCTGGGTAGGGAAGGGATCAGGGGACCTAGGGAAGTGGGCAGGGCCACCAGGGGTCCCCCCATAGCTCCTCCCCCTCCTCCAGCCCCACTCTCCATTACTTACTGGCACTGGAGCCCTGCTGCTGACATACTGCCGGCCCTCCATGGGCAGGCAGAGTGCTTCAGCACCAGGGCGAGGCAACCACAAAGATGCTCTGGCAACCAGAGCAAAGGGGTTTGAGTCACTGCAAGAGGCATGTACAGGCTTGTCTGGACATGCCACCCTCTTCACCAGTAGAAAGGTAGAGCTGTGCAGGGGAAAAAACAGTGTTAAACCTTAACAGCAGTACACAGCACATTTTAACCTCAACAGTGCTTAACATTTCATAGATTTAGTCTAGTCTAAGTGGAGCGTATAACTTCACCCTAAACAAATTAATAGATTTCATAGACAATAGGGCTGGAAGGTACCTCGGAAGATCATCTAGTCCAGCCCCCTGCCCGAGAGGCAGGAGGTCATCTGGAGTCAAATGATCCCAGCAAGATAAGCATCCAAATTTGTTTTGAAAATGTTCAATGTAGGTGCTTGAAGCACCTCCGATGGCAGGCTATTCCAGACCTTGGGGGCTTGGACAGTAAAGAAATTCTTCCTTATGTCCAGCCTCAAACAGTCTTGCAGGAGTTTATAACCGTTCAACCTTTTCATCCCTTGGGATGCTCTGGTGAACAATTGTTCCCCCAGATCCTGGTGGACACCCCTGATAAACTTATAGGTGACCATCAGCTCACCCTTGAGCCTGTGCTTTTTGAGGCTAAAGAGTCCCATAGCTCTCAGCCTGTTGTCGTAAGATCTGTTTTCCTGACTTCTGATCAAGCACGTGGCTGTTCTCTGGACTCTCTCAAGCTTCTCCACATCCTTTTTGAATTGTGGAATCCAAAACTGGACCCAGTAATCCAGCTGCGGCCTCACCAAGGCCAAGTGCAATGGGAGAATGATGTCCTTGGATTTGCTTGAGAAGCATCTATGGATGCAAGCCACCATTTTGCTCACTTTACTAGCTGCAGCATCACATTGAAGGCTTATATTCATTCTGTGATAAATCATGACCCCCAAGTCCTTTTCTTCCATAGTGCTAGCCAGCGTAGCACTGCCAAGCCTATAAGGATGGTGCAGGTTTTTCCTCCCAAGATGGAGAACCTTGCATTTTTTAGTGTTAAGCACCATCAGGTTCTCATCTGCCCATTTCCTGAGCCTGTCAAGGTGATCCTGGATCACCCTCCTGTCCTTAAGTGTGGATGCTTTACCCCAGAGCTTGGTGTCATCGGTGATACCCCAGAGCTTGGTATCATCGGTGAACTTGGCCAGCCCACTTCTGACTCCAATGACCACATCATTAATGAAGATGATGAACAATATGGGTCCAAGGACAGAGCCTTGGGGCACCATGATGATTGACTTCTGTCAACAACCACCCTCTGGGTCTGACCATGAGCCAATGCCCCAGCCAGCAGATCATGGTGGACCCAAGGCCACAGTTGGCCAGTTTCGCCAAGATGTGATCATGGGACACCAGATCAAAGGCTTTTTTGAAGTCATGATATATGACATCAATCTCTTCTCCCTTGTCCAGGTGATAGGTCACCTGGTTATAAAAGGAAATAAAATTGGTCAGGTAAGGTCTACCCGCAACAAACCCATGCTGGCTATCCCTCAGGATGTTGCCATTGGATAGTCCATTAAGGATGGCTTCTTTAATAATCTTTTCTAAGACCTCCCCCAGGGTAGAGGTCAGGCTGATGGGCCTGCAGTTTGCCGGATCCACTTTCCTCCCTTCTTCACCCCAGAGTATTCTGGGTTGAGGGTAGTGCACCTGTCACCAGATCAGGAGGAGATAGGTGCTGTAATGTGAGGGATTTGTCTGCCTCAGAAGTTTGTTGATTTTTTTTTTTTTTATCCTGCCTGGTGTCATCTGCTCCTAGTGCAATAATTACATTAAATCATCTCATTATCTCTTAAATTGATTGTTTACTATAGGACAATGTATGGAATCACACTCCGATGGTGATAGCCAGAGGTCATATACATAGATCAGATTAAACATACCAACAAATCAAATTTCTTGTAGGAAATGACTGTTACTAAACTGAGATATAGTTATGAGTGGCTTTGAAACCCTAAAGTTCATTTAGTACCTTCTTCTGCTCTCGAGAAAGTGTTCACAAAGATTTATGTTAAAATGTAGGTATGATAATAGCTACTATTAGTTATAATGAAAAAAATCCTTCACAATCAACACATGATACTGTTAAAAATCAGCACTCCATTGTTGCATCAACCACCTGAATTACATGTACGTCTGTCAAGAAATTCTATGAACAATATAATATTTCCCATAATCATGCCTGTTAAACCACGTAAGTGTATGCCTTGAAGATGTTAATGCAATTGGATAATGCCTTAGGATCTAATTCAATCCTCTTGTATTGTTAAAGAGCTACAGATCTAATATTATTAGCAAAAATAGGTACTTTGTTTTTTATGTACCACAGACACACTGTCAGCACTCAAGAGTAATTATGATCATATCTAAAACTTACGTGCAGAAGTTCTTTATAGTATTATAAGTGCGATTGTATTCTAAGGTTGGTAAAATTTTCTGATAAACATTTTTCTACTGGAAAATATTTTTTCTAAATTGGCATTTTCTATAAGAACATTCTATAAGAACAATTTTAATGGCATTTCATTTAGAAACAAATTAAAAGGCTTGACATTATTGTAGCTGAACATTTGTTTGTTTTGAAATATCTTTCTGTTTCAAGATATGCAATAAAAAGTAAAAATGGGAAAGCTTCATTTTATCAAAGCATTCCACTTTCATTTACTCAGTTTTTTTTAAATAACAATTTCATTTTGAGGAAACTTCAGTGCTGTTTTGTTTTCATTCTAACATGGAGTAAAGACTTTTTTAAAATGTTGGAATTGTCATGGAAATTCTCTGAACTGAAAATCTAGACAACAGTGCTTGCATGTGTTAATGTAAACATACTTTCATAGATTTCATAGATTTCAGTTCATAGACATTAGGGCTGGAAGGGACCTCAGGAGATCATCGAGTCCAGCCCCCTGCCCAAAGGGCAGGAAGTCAGCTGGGGTCATAGGATCCCAGCAAGATAAGCATCCAATTTACTCTTGAAGGTGTCCAATGTAGGTGCTTGAACCACCTCCGCTGGCAGACTGTTCCAGACCTTGGGGGCTCGGACAGTAAAGAAATTCTTCCTTATGTCCAGCCTGAAACGGTCTTGCGGGAGTTTGTGACCGTTCGACCTCGTCATCCCTTGGGGCGCTCTGGTGAACAGACGTTCCCCCACATCCTGGTGGTCACCCCTGATAAACTTATAGGTGGCCATCAGATCACCCCTGAGCCTGCGCTTTTCCAGGCTAAAGAGCCCCATGGCTCTCAGCCTGTCATCGTAAGATCTTTTTTCCTGACTTCTGATCATGCACGTGGCTCTTCTCTGGACTCTCTCAAGCTTCTCCACATCCTTTTTGAATTGTGGAGCCCAAAACTGGACGCAGTACTCCAGCTGCGGCCTCACCAAGGCCGAGTACAAGGGGAGAATGACGTCCCAGGATTTGCTTGAGAAGCATCTATGGATGCACGCCAGCATTTTGGTCGCTTTACTAGCCGCAGCATCGCATTGGAGGCTCATGTTCATCTTGTGGTCAATGATGACCCCCAAGTCTTTTTCTTCTGTAGTGCTAACCAATGTAGCACTGCCGAGCCTATAAGGGTGCTGCAGGTTTTTCCTCCCAAGGTGGAGAACCTTGCATTTTTCGGTGTTAAACACCATGAGGTTCTCATCTGCCCATTTGCTGAGCTTGTCCAGGTCAGCCTGGATCACCCGCCTATCTTCTGGCGTGGATGCTTTGCCCCAAAGTTTAGAATCATAGAATCAAAGGACTGTAAGGGGCCTGTAAGGTCATCAAGTCTGGTCCCCTGCCAGAGGCAAGAGGTTATTGGGCTCAAACAAGCTCAACAAGGCGTTTGTCCAGCTCCTCTTGAACACCTCAAAGGACGGTGACTACACCACCTCTGCTGGGAGCGTGTTCCAGATTCTAGGTACCCTTACAGAAAATAAGTTTTTTCTTCATGTCTGTCAGGGAAAGAAAGAGCCAAAAGGCTCCTTGAGTCCCAGCCTGAGCAGCAGGCCAGTGGCCTCAGGCTCGCAGCCCCAAGGAGACAGATGAAAATTGCCCTTACCCAGGTGTGCGGGGAAGGAAGGGGCTGGTACTCCATTGGCCGGCATAAAAGGGAGGCCGGAGCAGGCAAGTGGGGGCAAAGTGGAAGTGGAAGGAGGGCGTGGAGTTGATGGAGCAGGCCGGTGTACGTTGCAGCGGATACGAGCAGTGCTGAGTGCCGGTAGGGGCCTCTGAGGAAGGGCTAAGCCCCAGCGGGGCGTCTGAGCTCAGTCTGCTGGCCCTTGCGGGGCATAGAACTGGCCGGGAGCGGCGGGAACCCAGCGGGAGCTGGGTACCGTAATGACCCTGATAGCTGGGCACTACTTGACTGTGGAGACCGTAGCTCCTATAAGAGGGGCACAGCCCAACACTGGTCTTCAACTGTAAAAGGGCAATTGAGCAAGCCCTCCACAGGGACGCTTTGAGAGCAGAAGGAGGAGCATCCGACCCCACAGGGGGTAAGGTGGGGACTGAAGGACAACTGCTCATGGCTGAAGCAGCCACTCCTATCAAGGGAGTCCCTGGGTCAAAGTTCTTGTGTTGGTTTTTCCTATTTCTTTTGCCGACTATCTGTGGGACCTACAGATCCGAGGCCTGACAAGATAGCCGGCCACTTCCTGGTGGAACGGGTGAGGGTATAGGGGTGGTGGAGCCCTCAGAAACGCGGGACCCGCGGGACGCCAAGGAGTCTCATTTTTGGACAACACGCGCTGTACATCTGGATCAACTCCATTTAACATCAAAGTCGTGGCAGGCGAGGTAAGCGTGTGGTACATGCCCAACCTGAGGTGAGCGGACTTGGCGACCAGTAGGTGGCCCCAACGCGGGGTGCCAGTAGGGGCATACCCTGACAGTGTCCAGCCTAAATTTTTCCTCAGTTTGCTTGTGCCCATTGGTCCTTGTCCTCCCAAGGAGTACATTCCTGAAGAGTTCCTTTCCTAGATCTTGGTGTTCACCCCTGACATACTTATAGGAGGCTATCAAGTTTCATAGTTTCTAGGGTCAGAAGGGACCTGAGTAGATCATCTAGTCCGACCCCCTGCCAGGGCAGGAAAGAGTACTGGGGTCAAATGACCCCAGCAAGGTGTTCATCTAACTTCCTCTTAAAAACCCCCAGGGTAGGAGCCTGCACCACTTCTCTTGGAAGTTGGTTCCGGATCCTAGCCACCCTGACTGTGAAGTAGCCCCTCCTGATATCTAGCCTAAACCTATCCTCTGCCAGCCTGTGACCGTTATTCCTGGTCACTCCTGGCAGTGTTCGGGGGAATAGTGACTCCCCCAATGCCTGCTGATCCTCCCTGACTAGTTTGTAACAGGCCACTAGATCCCTCCTCAGCCTTCTCTTTTGGAGGGAGAACAGGTTCAGGTCCCGTAGCCTCTTCTCATAGGGCCTGTCCTGCTGCCCCCTGATCATGTGAGTGGCCCTCCTCTGGACCCTCTCCATGCTGTCCACATCCCTCTTGAAGTGCGGCGCCCAGAACTGGACGCAGTACTTCAACTGCGGCCTGACTAGTACCGCATAAAGAGGGAGGATCACCTCTTTGGGCCGGCGTGAGATGCATCTGTGGATGCATGGCAAGGCTACGGTTGGCCTTCCTGATTGCATCCCCACACTGCCGGCCCATGTTCATCTTGGAGTCAATGATGACTCCAAGATCTTTTTCTGCCTCTGTGCTGGCAAGAGGGGAGTTCCCCAACCTGTAGGTATGGTGCCTGTTGTTCCTCCCCAGGTGCATCACTTTGCACTTGTCAGTGTTGAATCCCATCCTATTCTCATCTGCCCACCCTTGTAACCTGTCGAGGTCTGATTGTAGCCTGTTGCTTCCTTTAAGTGTGCCCACGTGCCCCCACATCTTAGTGTCATCAGCAAATTTGAACAGGGTGCTTTTTACCCCCTCGTCCAAGTCACTGATGAAGATGTTGAACAGTGCGGGCCCGAGGACCGAGCCCTGCGGAACCCACTGCCCACATCCCTCCAAGTCGAAAATGACCCATCCACCACCACTCTCTGGGTGCGGCCCTCCAGCCAGTTGGCGACCCAGTTGACTGTGTAGGGGTCGACACCACAGGCCCCCAGTTTCTTAATGAGAACAGGGTGAGAGACAGCGTCGAAGGCCTTCCAGAAGTCCAGGAAGACTATGTCCACTGCTACCCCTGCATCTAATGATCTGGTGATCTGATCATAAAAGGCCAGCAGGTTGGTCAGACAGGACCTGCCACTGATGAACCTGTGTTGGTTGCCCCTATGCATGCAGTCCCCTGCTGGCCCCTCATGGATGTGTGCCAGAATAATTTTCTCAAACAGCTTGCCTAGGATCGAGGTAAGACTAACTGGCCTATTGTTTCCCAGGTCCTCCTTCTTCCCTTTTTTGAAGATGGGAACCACGTTGTCCCTCTTCCAGTCCTCCAGCACCACTCCAGAGCACCACAAGTGCTCATAAAGCCGTGCCAGGGGTCCTGCAATGACCTCAGCCAATTCCTTTAGAACTCTAGGGTGGAGATCATCCAGACTGGCTGACTTGAATACATCCAGTCCCTCCAGGAGCTCCCTAACTAGTTCCTCACTAACCCTTGGCCCAGGTAACATGTTTAATGATTTATTTGTCTCCGTCTCCGTCTTCCTAAGTAGGGACCTGCCTGAGATGCATCTGTGGATGCATGACAAGGTGCGTTTAGCCTTACTGACCGTGTCCCCACACTGGCAGCCCATGTTCATCTTGGAATCAATAATGACTCCAAGATCCCTTTCTGCCTCTGTACTGTCAAGAAGGGAGTTCCCCAGCCTATAGGTATGCTGCTGGTTCTTTCTCCCTGGGTGCAGTACCTTGCACTTGTCAGTATTGAATCTCATCCTATTCTCATTCACCCACCCCTGTAACCTGTCCAGATCTAGTTGTAGCCTGTGCCTTCTTTCTAGAGTGCCTACCTGTCACCTCTAGTGTGCTCACCTCTGTATCCTCTCAAGCTTATCTACACCCTTCCTGAAGTGCAGTACCCAGAACTGGACACTGTACTCCAGCTGTGGCCTCACCAATGCCAAATAGTGGGGGAGGAGCACCTCTTGGGATTTACTGGAGGTATATCTAGATCTACTTTTCTTAAGAGGTATGCAGTAGATGTTTCTGTAAATATAAAAATACCTGAAATCTACAGAAGGTGTAGTCAAAAGAAGAATACAATATTAGAAAACTTAAATAAAACTAAAAAAAAGAATTAACTTTGCCTTGCAGAAGGGAAAAAACTGATCATTTTGAACTCACTCTAAATCTCTCTCTAAACATTATTGTGTCTTCTACCACACTGGACAAAAAGATCCTTTTTTGATAATGATGATACCTTAGTGAAATGACTGTTTATAATCTAAGCACATTACAAAGAGATCTGTGGTGTTGAAATTGATTTTTATAAGACTATTATGAGACATAAACTAATCAGCTCAAACATATCTTTATCCTTGAAGCTGACCTTATCATTGTCATGGATTGTTGGCAAGCTTTAATATGCAAGCTTCCTAATTCTTTTTTGAAAAGCTGTCATAGGAGTGGTGTGCCATAGAATATATAATGATTTATTTAGTCCCTACAGTCCTTCATGTGTGGGAACCAAAGGAAAAGAGAATAACTCTCATATCATTAATGAACTAGATTACTTGTAAACTGGTTTTACCAGCAGATAGAAATATATGTTAAAAAATCTGTATTTAACTGTATGAAAAATCCTGTCCTGCAGTTTCATAAATACAGTGTTTGAAACACCTACATTTAAAGTGGTCCCTGCCTCTGCTCTCTTATAAGGACTTCTACTGCTTAATTAAGAATCCATTTAAGTATACCATTAGCTTGCAACCAATACAAGTCCTAGCAATGAATTTTAATGCTTTAATTTTAGTGCAAGCAAGGCATTTCACAGAGCTACTGCTCTGAAACCGAGACAAAAGATCATTAGTTAAGATGACATATTATAGGTTGCGTATTACTGTGTTTCGAACAAAGCCTACTCTACTCAGTAGAGCAGCATACAGTAATATCTGTGTAACAAACAAACTACGAGCTTAAAGTCTTCTTAGGGCTAGATTTGAGCTCTTAAATATAACATTTGTAGTGGTTGGAAAATGTGGTTTCTGTGGCTATTAATTTTTTGGCAGATAATATACATAGATGCTTAAAAGAGCTTTAACTGATTATGTGAAAAACATATTTAAAATTTGGGGGCATATCCTTTTTGTTCTAACACAGATTGATTGTATTAAGACAACAAGCAAGCAAGCAAACACACACCTTTTAAGTAATACTTAAATATATATATATGAATGAGGGAGAGAGAGAAATCAGGAATGTGGAATCTATTCTTACCTTGCTTTGTGGGAAAATGCTCTAGGGACTTTGGAGATGTTTATTGTGAAATGTCACACCTTAAATAATAAGACAAGAATGCTGATGGTTTAATAAAAACATGCTTTCTGTAATGCATTCATTAGACCCTGAAATTAAATAAATGTTAACACCCCCTATGCACACACTCAGAATTAATGAATTTTAAAGCAGTTAGCATCTTTTCTCACAGCTTTAAGTTTCTTGAATCTTGGATCACAACATTTCATTAGTTTCTCAGTCATCACTATTTATTGGTATATAAGACCTGAATTTTACCTTTGGGGATGGGGAACAGGAGACATTGTGTCCTTTTAGTCACAGAGGAGAAATTGGGATGAAGTGGTACAGAAAACTCCCAATTCCAGATGATGCAGTATGGGGGATGTAGCAACTCGAATACTGGACTGATCTGAGAAGATCTGGGATTACTTGCAAATATGTTATATTGACCTTGTTGATGAAATAGGGCTGGTTATTTCACTCTCCTTTGCTTCAGTTTCTCTTCCCATAAGGATAATAATCCTGACATCTTGTAAAGTATTATCATGGATTTTTGAGATCCACTAATAAAGAGCACATATACAAACTAGATATTATATTATTCAGACAGGGAAATAACATTGTGAAGAACATGGAATGACTAATCTTGGAAAAGGGGGAGGAAAGCATAAAGATAAGTAGTCTAAATCCCCCAAAGCAACTAAAAACCTGCAAAACCTGCCAACACATCTCCACCACCCCCACAATTACTATACCCCATAACAGAGCCATCAGCATTCCCGGATCTTACAGCTGGATCTCCAGAAATGTAATATCTCTCATGCAATGAGCCAAATGCCTTGATGGAAAATACATAGTGTAACCACCAGGCCTCGACCAGTTGCTCTCGTGCAGCCCTCACTCGAGTAATTGATGTTAAGCATCTCACGGGTTCATGTCTCCTCCTGAGCTGGTGTTTTCCACCCGAGTCGTTGACCCCGTGGTCGCCTGCCATGACTTGTTGGACCTCAGTGTCCGGGGTCGTTCATAAGGCGTACTCGATGACCTGCAGTGCCCCAATGGTTACTCACAGGGCTCCGACACCCCTACACCCTGGCCTCACGCCTCCTGCAGAGAGGTGTTCGAATGACCGGTGCCTTTTCCTGGAACCCCTTAAGCCAGGGTCACCCCAGGGCTCTGGTACTATCTACCTGCCTCAATGACCCGCTTTCTTCCAATATCCTTGGAGCCCGGGAAAACAAAATCCAAAGGAAAGAAAAGAGAAAAAAGAAAAGAGAAAAAAAATGCTCCACCACAATCTCTGGGCTCCCTACCCCCTTAACTGCCCTTCTCCTCTCCTGGGTCTCTAAGGGACACAGTGTGCCTTATCCCTTAGGTTGTCTGGTTCCCTGCCTACTCCCAGGGACCTTCGATTCTGGCTGCAATATTTGCCCTGACAGCCACCCTTCCAGGGCTTCCCTGCAGTTATCCTCTCCTAGGTCGGACTTCTTCAGGTGTCCTGCCGACCCCGCTCTCCCACCTACAGTTTGTTTTGTCTCCCTGGGCCATTTCCCCGATGCCTTCGAGCGACACTCCTGGCATCCCATCATTGTTCTGTCTGAGGCACCCTTGAGGGGATCCTCCTCTTCCTGCCTGCACTCATCCCAGCTGGTCCTTCTCCCAGGGTTCTGTGGACTGGGGGTCTCTGCTGTAGGAGTTAGTCGTGGCTCTGCTCCCTGTCTCTCCTTTCGGCTCCACAGCATGCACTACCATTTTTATCCTTGCTGCTGGCGTTCAGCGCTGACATCACTGGCCAGCTGCAGCTGGATAAACAGGAGGCTGATGAGCTGCTCAGGCTCTGCTTTCTGCCCCTCGTGTGCTGCACTCCGAGCTGCTGGTAAGTATTTATCCTTACGGCATGTCCCGGGACACGTAGGAGAGACCAAACAACAACTATGCACCAGAATGAATGCACACCGGAAATCTGTCAAAGACAGGAATACCCAATTACCTGTGAGGGCACATTTCTCACAAGAAAACCGCTTTCTCTCCAATCTCTCAGTCCTGATCCTCAAAGGAAACTTACAAAACACTTCTCAGAGACAAGCCTATGAACTTCACTTCATAAACCTCCTGGATACTAAAAATCATGGACTAAATATAGACATTGGATTTATGACACATTTACTATTCATTCCATCCAGGAAGAGCACACACCAACTGCAGAAATTTCCTCAGCCTGATGAAGGGTTTTTGTTCCCAAAAGCTTGCTTAAAAATTGTTTCCCAACTATTTAAGTTGGTCTAATAAAAAGCAGGGCCCTTGGCACGGCTTTACGAGCGCTCATGGTGCTTTGGCCAGGTGCCAGATGATTGGAAGATAGCCAACATGGTCCCCATCTTTAAAAAAGGGAGGAGGGAGGACCTGGGCAGCTATAGGCCTATCAGGCTTACCTCAATCCTGGGGAAACTCTTTGAGAAGATCATCATGGAGCACATCTGCAATGGGCCAGCCTCAGAGATGATGCTCAAGGGCAACCAGCACGGTTTCATTAGGGGCAGGTCATGTCAGACCAACCTGATTGCCTTTTATGATCAGGTCACAAAAGCACTGGATGCAGGTGTTGCCATGAATGTAGTCTTTCTGGACTTCAGCAAGGCCTTTGACACCATCTCCCACCCCATCCTCATTAAAAAATTGGGCGACTGTGGCATTGATGCCTACACAGTCAAATGGATTTCAGGTTGGCTGAAGGGTCGCACTTAGAGGGTGGTGGTGGATGGGTCATAGTCAATGGGGGGAAGTGGGCAGTGGAGTCCCCCAGGGCTCGGTCCTTGGGTCCACGCTGTTCAATTTCTTTATCAGTGATGTGGATGACAGGTTGAAAAGCAACCTGTTTAAATTCACTGATGATACCAAAATTTGGGGTGAGGTGAGCTAGTAGGGAGGGAAAGAATACAGCAAGACGTGGATAGGTTACAGGGGTGGGCTAGCAAAAACTGGATGCGCTTCAATACTGACAAGTGCAGGGTGCTGCATTTGGGCAGTAGTAACCAGCAGCATACTTATAAGTTGGGAAACTCCCTTCTTGAGACCGCGGAGGCAGAAAGGGATCTTGGAGTCATTATTGACTCCAAGATGAACATAGGCCAACAATGCAAGGTCACGGTTGGCAGGGCTAACCGGACCTTGTTGTGCATCCACAGGTGCATCTCTAGCAGGGACAAGGAGGTGATCCTCCCCCTCTATGTGACGCTGGTCAGGCCACAGGTGGAATACTGTGTCCAGTTCTGTGCGCCCCACTTCAGGAGAGATGTGGACAACATTGAGAGGGTCCAGAGGAGGGCCACCCGCATGATCCGTGGACTTCAGGGCAGACCGTACAATGAGAGACTGTGGGACCTGAACCTGTTCAGCCTTCACAAGCGAAGGCTGAGGGGGGACCTGGTGACCATCTATAAACTCACTAGGGGGGACCAGAAGGGTTTGGGAGAGACCTTGTTTCCCCTAGCGCCCCCTGGCATAACAAGGAATAACGGCCACAAGTTGTTGGAGAGTAGGTTTAGATTAGATATCTGTAAGAACTACTTCACAATTAGGGCGGCTAGGATCTGGAACCAACTTCCAAGGGAAGTGGTGCTGGCTGCTACCCTGGGGGTCTTTAAGAGGAGGCTTGATGCCTACCTAGCTGGGATCATTTGAGCCCAGTTTTTAATCCTGCCCAGGCAGGGGGTAGGACTTGAAGATCTACAAGGTCCCTTCTGACCCTACTTCTATGATTCTATATCAGATTTACCCAAAGAACCTTGTCTGCCAAAGCAACTAAAGATTTCAAGTATTGGTACTTCAATTAAGGACCAATTCTAGAAATCTTAATAGGACATGACTAATAAATTGCTGAGCAAACATTACTCATGGTTATCAGACCCATATCAGATGTTTTTACATTGGGCAACCAAAAAGAGAAGCATATGACATTACCAGTCATTTCTGAATGCTTATCTAGGCCAGTTATCATTATGCCAAGATGGGTATTAATTTCTTAAAATTAACCTGCTTACAAGTTCATTTAGGCATTGAGGTAAATTAAACAGAGGGAGTGTGCACCTTACCTAATGCTGTGTGGCAAACTTGGGTTAAACAGGATAGCAATGCTTCAGCTTAGATTAGCTAATTAACTATTGTGTGAGAGAAAGTCTTCTTATGTTTCACTTTTTGATTACCTGATGTACAAATATCAGAAATGGTCTGATAACTAGGGATCTGGGTTTTTCATTTGCCATGGAAAAACATGGATTTTATCTCTTAAAGACCAACCTCATTCCATATGTCCTCATGGTCAAATTGGGAAAATGCAGCCTCGACTACTTCACAGTCCGGTGGGTAGGTAACTGGCTCCACGCTAGGACTGAGTTCCCATGGTGCAGGGTGACCAGTGGTGTCCCTCAGGGGTCAATACTTGGACCAGTGCTCTTCAACATGTTCATTAACAATTGGATTCAGGTATTACAAACAATTTGGCAAAGTTTGCTGATGACACCGAGCTATGGGGGAGCATTTTCACGCTTGAGGACTGGCTGGCCATACTTGGACAGGCTCGTGAAGTGGGCAGACCTTGATCTGATGTCATTTAATATAGAGAAGTGCAAAGTGCTCCATCTGGGGTGAAATAATCCACAACACACTTCTGGCTCGGCAGTGATCTGCTTGCCAGCACCAAAACTGAATGAGACCTCGGTGTCTTGAATGACAACAGAATGAACATGAGCCACAATACGATGCTGTAGGTGGCGGAGCTAACCAAACAGTGGCATACATCCACCAAGGCAACTCGAGTGAGGCAAAGGATGTCATTCACCCACTTTTCTCTGCCTTGGTGAGACTGTAACTGGAGTAGCGCATCCAGTATTCTGGGCAATGCACTTCAGGAAGGATGTGGAGAAGCTCAAGCGAGTTCAGAGGAGGGCCATATGCATGATTAGAGGCCTGGAGACCAAGGCCTATGAGGAGAGGCTGAGAGATTTGGGATTGTTCAGCCGGAAGAAGAGAAGACTCGGGGGACTTGGTTGCAGCCTGGGAGTATATCAGAGGCATACATCAGGGTTTGGGGGAGCACCTATTCCCCCGGGGGGGGAAGACATAATGAGCACAAGCTGATTGAAGATTGCTTCAGGCTAGACACCCCCTTCCCCACACACCTTTCTCTCTTTCTCACACATGGGAGGAGGGAGGCTTGAGGGCAGGGGCAGCAGGTTGGAGTGAAGGGCACTAGCAGGACTGGAGGGGGGATTGTGGGTTGGGAGTAAGGGGCAGTGGCATGAGCAGGGGCAAGGCACCAGCATATAAGGCTGCTCAGCACCACAGAGCAACGGGGAGGGGGACATTTTTCATGATAAAAAAAACAAATCAAATGCCAAAATATAAAGGGATTTAGTATTGATTATATTATATTGATTGAGGCACTGTTAGGCTTCTAAATTGTAGAAATGCTTTAAAATTGTAAACATATCAATAAAACACTGTGCTCAACTAATACCTCTCTCTATATAGTGGCGTTTCATTTTAATTGATGAAAACATAGTTTTGGGGAGCAGTTTTTAATCAGTGAAATTGTGATTTTTAAACAGGCAAAACTAGGCTCCCTGCTAATAACCGTGAGTAGTGGTTGCTCAACAATTTTTGTGTTAGATTTAAATATTTTGTAAAAATATTTAAAAACTTAAATTGTTCATTTCAGGCTACTGAATACAGACAGTTTTCCTAATCCACAGACCCTCTTCCACCCAACGTCTGTTTTTTTGTTAGCAGATGTTTAGCAGATGCTTTTTTATAAGCAGATGGGGAGGTTTTTTAAAATTACCAATTATTCAAAATGACAAAAAGCCCTGTCATGTAATTTAGAAACTGTATTGAATTAATGTTTATTCACATAAAAATGTATCATAAAACAACTCTAGTAATGTAGATTTTACCCTCATTACCAGAACATTCCTGCTTAAGGCTGAAATGTTATCCTCTCCTCACTCTTCTCTGACCAGAGTCCCAACAAAGGGTGACTTTTCCCACCATATCTGGAGTCCAATTGCCCACCATGCAGTGATGTAAACCATTCTTAGTCTTACAAATAAAATGTCAGCCTAGAATGAAAATTACTCTGGACTCTTACAAATTCCTGGAGACAGCACAAAGTGTGCAGGTTTTAACCTGGAAGCAGTATTGCTAAACACTGCCATAATACGTACAGTGACTTACATGAAACTAGAAATACTTATTTGCTCTAGCAAAAAATAAAGAAACAAATAAAAAGAAAAAAATCCATAAACTCAACCAAAAGTGTACTGCTGTAACTGTTCAAAACCTTTTTTATTTTTTTTTAATTTTTTTTTTATTATTATTATTTTTACCAGCAGGGTAGATTGCTATCCTCTTGGGAGTTTTTCCACTGTTTGTTATCTCTCTGCTGGCAGTAAAGTGTACACTGGAAAGCAGAGCCAGCTTAAGCTCCTAACCATCAAGGAACTTCACTAAAATGCAGCTGCTTGAATTCCAAAACACATTTATTATAGTTTTTCCCAGGGAAGATCTATGAGCATTTATGGGTTTCTCAAGTGAGGATTAACTATGTGTGCCAAACTTTCCACAAAGACTCTCCCCCAAGGGTTATAAATCCTTTGAGAGAGAGACAAAACACAGTTTTTTTCAGTGGCACTAGGTCACCCATAGCTAATGACATCTAGACTGCCGCACCAGCCTCTGCTCATTTCAATCTGATGGAACAATTATTTACTCCATTTGCTATTACATTTCCTGAAAGCCACTGGTACTTATGAGGTACGACATTCATTTTGATGTAATTCTACTTTCCTCCCAACATAAGTGGTGTTATCCCATCACATTGCTGTAAATACCAGAATAAAAACATAGAGTCTCCTGGGGCAGTAGAAAATTATATACACATAAAAAGGAATTAATCACACATTGTTTCCAACTTCCCACACTACTGTTTTTCATTGTTTCTCACTTAGCAGACATTTACATTTTCATTGTACTGCTCACATTTTTATAGGACAATGTCAAATGCCTTTAGGCCACAGAAGGTGAATATGTGTGACTTTAGAAGCTATGACTTCCCCTTTCAATGACCAATTGTAATGGTGGATTTGAATAGCAGAATTGCCATTTGTCTACTAAATATTTTGTTTGTAATTAGTGAAATAACTTTTCACTTTTCCAACTAGAACATCATGGTGTATTAATAGCAATAAAAAATGGCTCTCATATTTATTCCAACTAGGTTTGACTACATGTCATAGTGAATGATAATTACATGTTTCATGTGTCCATGAAACCAGGATTGATTTTCAAGGCATATTTCAATACCATAGCATCTAAATTCTAAAATCAAGTTGTTTAATTCATATCCCATGATAGAAGAAGATGAAACTTGAAATACCATGTGATCAAGAGAGGTGACCTTTCATTCTTGTGACCTTCAAATAGTCTTAGCATAGAGATTAACTTCTCATACATACATGGATGACTGTTGCCTCCTGAATCTGGAGTGGGGCACCAGTGGGCCAATTCCTGACCAGGAGGGGAGTTCCCCAGTGGCCAGTCACCAACTGGGGGCAGGCCAGGAGCTGATCGCCAACCCTGGAAGCTTTTCTTGGCACCCCCGCTCCCCAACCGGGGAAGGCCAATCTTGGGCGGGGGGAGGCACATGCCCCTCCCATGCATCACCTCTACACACATACCTCTTCATAGATCATCCTCTGTGTTTTTATAGGACAATGCAGCTGTCTGCCTATCAGGAAATTCTTGAGCAAGTGGCATGGGAACAGTCCTTGGTAGAGGAAATATTGGAACAATTTATCCAACAAGACATTGTTTAGGATATTCAGAGTGCTATCCTTTTCCCTAGAACGTCCCATAATAACAAATTAAAGGGTAATACATAAACTCAGAATATATAAGAAGCCAGGACCATGGAAGGTGAAAAGCAGAATCTACTATAGTCATTACAACAAGATCCTTTGGCTACGATGATAGATCCATTCACTGATGGATAATTTAGGAAGGCGTATTTCTGCAGGTCATTATTGTATAACTAATTGTTGCTTTTGTTTTGTTTTAATGAGAAGTCAACAGTGATATACTGATTATAAGTAGAAGCCAATGTCTTTAATCCCCCTAATTCTGCATTTGGGCATCTTAATTTTGCAAAGGTCTTTTTTATTTTCTCTCATGAATTTTAAGCACAGTGACTTATCGTTGTGAAAGGCACAAAGCAGCTGTAATGCTCTCTTAAGGCATGAATTACAGTTCTTCTATGTATTCCTTTATATGAAAGATCATTTATTGTGTCAAGAAATTGTGTTTTAATAAATCCCCAATTTTGTATTTACCTAATCTGGAGACTATTAAACATTTTAACAGCTCCCTCACTTTAGCAAGATGTATTTATACAATAATCTATAATGGTTAGAAAAGTGTATTACTTTTCCCTTTACATATTTCCATAATAAAACATCTACTTAAACCAAATTAAAAATTAATCACAGACATGCAAGAGCAATCCAGTGTTCAGATGGAAAATCCAGGGTGGCTCACTAGGCTAATTCATGGCAGCTATGGTGGCTTTTCCCAGCCATCTTCCTCCTCCTAATAGAATGGGAGTGTAGACTTTTCACACTCAAATTTAAGTGTCCTTGTTTTCATGGGTTTAAATTAAACTTTGTGAATTATAATTAGTTGTATTTATCTATTCATTGTTCCTGAGAGAACATCACTTTCACTTACGAAAAATGGAAAAGAGCTGTTGAATTTAATAGAAAAGATTAATCTTCCTACAGATTAAAAAACATAGTCACATAGCAAGGTTAACATTTCTTATTCAACTGTTTTTTTAGGAGTATAATGGTATTAAATGTATACATCATAGAAACCACTATATAGTTCCTATCTCTATTGATTCCATAGATCCCTGTTGATTTCATCCCTATGAAAGTCTATGCATTTTTTTCCTAAGAGTATTGACGGCTTTAAGGAGGAACCCCTCATTGCACATTTGAATCAAAGCACACAGCATTTAGGTGCATTCATTCATGTGAGGTTTTCTGGAATTTGAGTAGTGTATAGTTAAACCATGTTTGTAACAATGAGTGATTGAGACACAGTTATCTGGCAAAGATCTGAAAGTTTATATTAGCAGTAATATAACATCAGTTTGATGGTAGGATCATTTGAGGTATCTCTGTAACTGTTATGTAGTTATCTATTGAGAAATCTAAAAATATTCACTAATTAGAACATTATAATTAAGCCATTCTTAGCATACAATAATAATGCGCAGCAGTTACATAACCTTGCTCTCAGATGTTCTAAAAGGTGCTCTGGTCAAATGACAGACAGATTCCTTTGGTCACTTACAAGGGAGACCGGATTGTTTCTGGTGATAGTACACATTGCGACTATTGGGACTCGAACCCCCGGTCACGTGCAGCCTTGGTTCGAGTAGTTGGTGGTGTACACCTTACTGACTCAACACTACTCCTTGAATGGTCTTCCCCGATCTTGTCTGCCTTGACTTTGAATGTTTCTTAGTGGTGGGGTGACTACTCAGGGCCCTCCTGCAGCACGAGACATGCCCAATGGTCACTTGTGGGGCTCCACCACCCCTACACCCTGACCTTACGCCACCTTGATGGATCACCAGGTTTTCCTGGCCACAACCCCACTCTTGCATGGTTTTGGCAGCCTTCCAAGTCCCTTCTTGTCTTTGGTACTGGTCCTCGAAGCCGCTTTGCTCAACCCGCCCCTGGTTGCTTACAGTCGGTGTTTTCGGTCGTGAGGCCAGTGCCTTCTAGCGTACCTTTTTGGTCGTGAAGCCAGTGCCTTCACTAGGGTCCTAAACCCAATGTGTTGCCCCTATGGGCCCTGTACCATATACATTAACCATATCATCTCCCCTGACCTTCAACCCCTTCAAACAGGGAAATGCAAAAGAGAAACACAAAATAATACTCTGATCTATCTGGGAAATCTGCATGGCCCCTTTCCTGATCCCTTAGGTCAGGGTGCTAGGTGCCTCATTCCCTAAGGCCTTTCTATGAGAGGACCCCTACATTGGGCCAAGTGCCCGTGTCCCTCTGCTTGAGTCATTTCTCCTGCTTTATCTACCTCTTCCTGGAGTACGGTCCTTCCCCACTCTCCCTCCTGTGACCTAACTATTCGGGTGCCTTGCAGCCCCTTTGTGTACATCTGGTCACTCTCTGTAATCAGGGTAGGCATCCTACCTCTTTACAGCCCTTCCTGCTGCTCCTGCCAGGACTCTCCTAGAGGAGGGTGTTCCTCCACCACCCCACTGATCCTGATATTCCCACCTGTTGAGGTGTGGGTCACCACATCCACCGTTCTGTTCCCTCTGCCTTTGCTGCCTTTGTTGGCTGCAGGGGCTCGTCTCCCTCTCTGTTGAGGCGTTCCTTGCCACTGTTGCCAGGGTCAGTGCCCGGAGTCTCCTCCGACTCTTCGGGCTGTTGCCCTTCTTCCCCAAGAGCCTCCCGATGGACACTCTGTGGTTGTGTCCTACTCAGATCTGCTCCTCCTCTTCCTCTGTTTCCACCGGCAGCTGGTTTTATTCCCGACTAGTGATATCATCGGCCAGCTTCAGCTGGATAAAGACACGGCTGATGAGCCACATGGGTTTCTTCTGTTCCAGCTGCTCCACAGCTCCTGCTGTAGGTAAATAATTTCTTTGCTTTATCTTTGTGTTTATTTCTTCTCTTTTCTGGGTATTCTGTTCCCAGGGACCTTCCCTTTTGGTTTGGTGTCCTTTCTCCCACTCTCTCCCAGGACACACGTAATCTGGGATGATGAACATGACTTGATTTTGTCTCAAGAGAGGATACAGTTTGTGGCATTCAGCATAACTTTGTAATTCTGTGTTCTGGATGCCTTTCTCAAAGATACCTTCCAGCTCAGTTAGAGGCTTATTTAAAAATTGGATGAGGTGGTTTTGATTGTGTTATGCAGGTGATGAGTTAAGATTATAATAGTCCCTTCTGTCCTCAACATCTGTAAATCAAGAGAGAATCATACTGTATCAAACTTGCTTGCTCTCTCTCCTTTTTCATGATTTTTATGTGCATTTCCATATTAACTCCACAATTATGACAGTCTTACTTCCCCCATGCTGTAAAGGTTTATTTCTTCATTAAAAATATACTTTAATAAAATATCCAAGGCAGAATAGCTCTTAGAGCATTTGGTTAAAAAATAACTAGAGAATATTACAAGCTCCTTAAAGCTAGGAAAATAGACATTGCATTTGTTCCTGGATAAGTTGTGCCTGCATTTGTCCCAGAACAGAAATATCCCTGGATTGGTATGTATGCTCATTGTCCTTCTGATCATAGTTTAACGAGTGATTGAATGCACTGCCATTTTTCTGCCAGTGACTCAATAATGTAATCCCAGGATAACTGTTCAGTTAGACTTTGTGATGTCCCAGGATAAACTGTTAGTACAGCAAACCTTTTTAGGATTTATCCCAAGACAATGGACAGAACATCTACATGATTGCCCTTTGTCCTGGGACAATTCAATGCATTATCTATTTTAGCCTAAGAGACTAAGGCTGTTCATCCTATTTTAAGATCACTAGTTTACTAACACATAACCATAACAGTCAATTGTCCAAATTATGTACGCTTCTGGTGCAGTCTATAAAGGCATCTTACTATTTAGTCCACACACAGGGGTGTCACTGAGTTGATAGTGCTAATGAATGCATTGATTTTTAATATTCTTGGCAAAAATAATCTATGACTATAAGACATAAATGTGATATTCGCTTAGTAAACTTTGGTCCTGGACTTGCTAGATCTATATGTAGTAAAGAAAAAAAGTCATTAAATATAATAAATGAATCTTCCTCATATTAGTTATATATTTTGTATGTTTGATTGCTGGTATCTTAGGATGAGTACAATAATCGCTTATAAGGTAAGAATCTGGTTCTGCAAAATTCAGACATTCAAAGTTCATTTGACATTTTGTTTCTATTTCCCAGATTCAGCATTCATCCATGTTGATATCATTTTAAATTAGAGTTTGTTTACTGAATTAACTTTGCATTTGGCATGAGACAAAAGGTTTTGCAAGTTAGTACTGACCCTAACCTTATAACCAACAATTCAGAAAAATAAATAGTGTTACAAATTCACTTAAACTATGACAAACATGGTGGTTCTGCTTCGTGGGCACACAAGGACATGATTGTTCTTCACTATTGATCTACCTGGGGTGCATCCACAAGCTGTGCTTTGACCTTCTGGTTCAAATGAACCCAAGATGTCCTTCTCCCCTTCCCTTCACCCTGTTGTAGAGTGCAGAAACAAGGCATATCAGCAGACACAATAAAAAAGAATATGCCAGGTCTTTCAACTGAATCCCAGATGAAAGTAGTCTCCCATCCCTTTGGGACTGCTCTGACATACAAGCATACAACTGTTACATTTCTACCCATGGAAATACAGTTTCTTCAGGAGAAAGCCTCAGTGTCCAAGCTGGTACAAAAATATCAGATCTGGTAGAAACTTTGAGCTGATCCAGGGAGGTAGATTTCATTGCCTCAGCAGAGTCACAGACCAAACCTCTCTCCCTGGGAAAGCCCAGACCCTCTTCACAGGCCTGGGCTCTGCAGCAGTTAAGCCCCTGGCCCACCAGCACCCCTGGGATCTGGACTGTATGGACTCTGCACTGTTACCTGTGTCCCCTGACCCCATCCCACAGACCCTGTGCCATTCCCTGATCCAGATCTGTATCTCCACTAACATGGACTGGCCCACCCCTGCTCTCGCTGTTCACAGAATTCCCCAATCCATCCTGACCCACCCCAGTCTATGTCGAGGGCTCCGTTCCTGGTGAAGGCCTGTCTGTGTTGTTTGGGTATTGGAGGGGGCAGGGATCCAGATCCTCCAGACCCCTCCTCCATATGCAAACAGCGCTGACAGGTCCCCCTGGGGAACAGGGACCATAATGCTCTATGGCAGCACTCAACCCCACCCATCAGTACTGAACCCACCAGCACCCAACCCCAACCTGGATCCTGATTAGACTCACCTGAGCTAGGCTGGAACATAATCTGTGAGCTGGTCCCAGAGTGATAAGGAATCATTGCCTGCTGTTGAGGGTAACCTAACAAACCTAACAGCCCTGAAAATACAGGAGATCAGGGGAGGAGGGAGAGAACGACACATTATATAGAGCTAGAAGAATGAAGGAAGGAGGAACAGATAAAGCTACCAGGGGAGGGGGAAAACAGGTGTGAAACAAATAAGAAAAAGAAGGAAAACCAAATGGAAGACACGTGCGCGCACACACACACACACACACACACACACACACACAAAGGGTCAAAATCTAACTTCACTTACAATAGTGGAACTCCTGGTTCTTTTCAGAAAAGTTGGAAAGAAGTTGGGCAAACTTATAGAAATACAGCAATAGAAAAGGAATGCCAAAAATATTCTACTACTGATTTCAAAGCAAAATAGGGGTTTGCATAAAATAGAGGAATGGGACTGAGGTAGGAATACACACTGACAAAAGCCAATTGCTTGTCAACAAGGGTGTCGTATAGCTTGCATCAAAAGAATGGACACTCCTGAAGTTAGCCTTTAACTTAAAAAGATGCATTACTGTATGATTTACCATAGCAATTACTTTTATTTTACCTATAGAGCCCTCATTCAGCTTAATGCTCACAAAAGCAGATGTACAAAACTCCAGTATTGCTATTTTCAGTTTCCCCTATGGAAAATGCTCTCATATGAATGCTCTCATATAAAACTTGAAAAGTTCAATACTTGCGTTTAATTTTGTTTTTGAAACCACTGTCAGTTTGCAACTGGAGTTCCTTTATTCTGCTCATCTGCATGATTCAGACTTCTTTAAGCATTTTGGAGAGGAAAATGGTGTAAACCTTATTGGAATATCTCGACTGATTGCTCCTGTCTAGAGATGAAACACCAATCATCACTCACACAAGCCAAAACCTCTACTTTTTATTGCCATAGACATTGTACAGTGACATTCTTGAAAATTAATGTAGAACTCAGGTGAAGACACAGTGTCCTATTCAGCTGCTGGCAGAGCGTGCCATTAAAATAGTACTTGTGTAGGAATTTCACTCTTAAAAAGCCCACTAAGTAACAATATCACATTGTATCTTGAAAAAGGAAAGGATGCAGCCATCCTATTTTTAGGCTGATATGCCATCTATGCAGATGTTCTTCAAATTTCAGAAGCACACAGGTAAAATGAGTGAGAAGTGAACAGTTTTAAATGGACATTGCAACATACCAAGTAATGCTTTTCTTGTACAATGCCTCATCTCCACCACTTTTGTACTACATCTGTTGATATTCTTTAGCCAGAGAATTTATCAAATTAAAAACACATTTCAGGAACACTAGTTGTTGCCAGAATGAAAATACCTATTGTAACAGGCAGGGAAAAAACACTGAATAGCAAATGATGAGTTTATATTCCTAATGATGCAGGTACATCAGAACCCACAGATGATGGTAATGAATATGAAGATAATTTTAATCTCTGTGTACATAGAAGCCTTTCCATGACTCTAATAATTTTCATAACCTTTCCAGAGTCTCTCCCCCTTTTACTACTTTTTAAAAATGATTAGATTATTCTAAGTGCATGTGTTATCCTCCATATTAATGGTATTGTAATATTTTCAGTATTATTGAAACAGTCTGACATTCCTGTGAGCTATGAAATTCAGCATATATGAAAAAGCATTCTTAGGAGTAAACTTTGAAAGCTCTCATACAACAGGATAGAAAAATATAAGAGGAGATTCATCTTTTGACTTACTCTGACCTTATCAATGTTTCTGGCAAATTAGGGAACTATATATTTTGTTGATTTTTCAGAGGAAAAATGTAGTCTTTTCTATATATCAAAACAGGACACAGACATATTTTCTTCCTAATTTCTTCCTTGATTGCAGAGGGTTTGTATAAAAGGATATCCCTGTATACACAAATAAACTATCAGATATGATGTCTCATGAAGTGTTTAGAAAACATATAAACAATATGCATTCTGTGGGATTCTTTGTCAAGGCGGATGCAACAATAGACTGTAGCAGGCATGAGCAGATGTTATTCTGCATATTTTCTATTTCATAGTCTTTAGCAATTCATGAGGCCTTTTGTTGGTTCTTATGAATTTTCTAATACAGCTGCAGCTGTTCTATTCAGAATTACTGAAGACACCCTGAAATGTTTACTTGAATCCCTGCAAATGTAGAAAGCAGCAGTAGGATGGTACATTTTCACTTACGGCTGGCAAGATGGTATCAAGGGCTAAGTACAGATATTGTACATTAAGCAGGCAGAAAGCGCGCTAAAGCTACAACTGAACAGATGTTCATGGTTCCAAAAGTAGTTTAAAAATGGCTAATTTTGCTCTATGTTAACCCTTGATGAATGTGTACTAACCTAAAGCACTTTCTGTTAGAGTGCTTAATTGAATGACTGTGCCAGATCCCATTGAGGGTTAACTTAGAGTGTGATTGCTGCCGTCGCAGACTGTGTTGCATACAGCTCTGCTCTAGCCTTAGGCAGAGCTCATTTATTCTGCCCAAGCCTGGGGTGGCCCTGCCCTCTTGGCTGCATGAATAGCCCCTCTCCCTAGCCCTGCCCTGCCTCCCCCCCCCGTCCCCATCCCCAGCTAGCAACTGTAAGCAGTGGCTCGGAGGGAGGTTTGGGGGATGGGGGCGGGGGGAGAAGAGACCCCAGACACCTTTTTCCACAGCCTTCCTCCCCTGTCCGCAGCTCTGGGGTTTCTCTCTTTGCAGCTGCCCCTGCTAAGCCATACCTTGGCACAGCCTGGGTGGAGGGGCTCAGGGGGATCGGCTCCAGGGTCTCTCTCCCAACAGCTGCCCTTGCCATGCTGCTGTGCACCCCAGGCAGAGGTCTGTGGGGAGATGGGTCCAGGATCCCTCTTCCCCCCTGCAGCAGCCTAGGCCAGGCAGCAGCATGCCAGTATTTCGCAAGGGGTGGGAGATTGCAGGGGAAGGGCTCTGGGGTATCTCTTCCTGCAGCTACCCCTGTCAGGCTACACTACCGTGCAGCCTGGGCAAGGGGGCTGTGGGAAGAGGGGTCCAGAGTCTCTCCACCCCTTCCCTTACCTCAGTACAGCAGCTCTGCCCAGGCAGTGGTGGGCCACAGGGAAGGGGTCCAGCATCTCCCCCTCTCCCCACCCCCCCCCACCCCACCACTGCTGGCAGTCTCCATCTGGCAGAGGGGGAGGGCATGGCTAGGGAATGGGGACATTTGGTCAGCCTTATGGGAGGCACGTGACAGCATCCCCAGTAGCCAGTGCAGGGAGGCTCTGAGCCCCTCACACCCCCACCTCCCCTGCACTGAGCAGCAAACATCTATTTGGTTTGCTCAATCTCTAACTTGTAGGCTTGTAGCGCATTAAGTAAAGCTTGATGCACTCACTGCTTCCATCAGGGGCTTTTTGAATGCCTGTACTTAGCCCAGAAGAGTGAGCTGTATGGAATCTATGAATGTTATAGCACTCTCTGAATGACCTTGTCCAAGGTTTCAGGACTACAAATACTATTAGAAAGATTTCAGGGCTTGCATGTTTCTGTGTTATTTTAATAGAAGTCTCAAAGATGGTTCAAATTGCTCTGAACATTCTAGTTTTGACGTGGACAACACAATGACCACTTTTTGGTTTTCGATATATACAATGTCTCAGAAATTCATATATTAAAGTACACTATTGCATGTTCATAAATATATTCTTGTCAGGTAAAACAAATTGCATTGCAGATGGTTACATTAGAAAATGTGTATTTGATCAAACACATTTGCACTCTGTTGAACTTAATCTGATTTTAAAGAGCCAAGCTGTTTTATACCAATCCTCTCCCAACATAGTTGCAGTCCTTTCTGGATCATAACTGTCCAGATGGATGAGTTAGATTTGTGTTCATTTTCCATTTTTGCTGGCTTGTCTTCTATTGTGGTTTTAACTCACTGTTAGTTTTATTTAGTTCTTTATGTCTTCTACTAATTGAGTCCTATAAATAACATTCAATTTTACTTGCACTGTAATTTCTAGTATCACCTTTCTGCTTATTTTCTTAATGACCCCCACAAAGAGAAAAATTCTGATGTTATACTTGCCATTCTTTCCAAAGGTTTGACATTATATGACAGTCCAGACCTTGATATGGCTAAAAAAATATTTGAAACATGCATATAGATTAATTTAAGTTTTCCTCTAATGATGTAAAACAATCATCCCAGTACAGAGCCATTATAATAATAATTTATCAGATTTTATCACTTTTCATTTTTATGAAGTTTGATTTGGTCTGAGTTGGAGAACACATAAGAAGTTGGTAAATTTCCCACTGTCATTGAGCAATGGTGTGGGGGGGCTGTCAAGATCTGTGCCTCCCAAACAGGCTTTCTATGCACTGTGATGGAGTCACAGACCCTGGAAGATCGTCTTCAAACTTACATGCTCCCACCCCTCCGCAGTACAAATTGAGAGACCTGGCTCCAGCTGGGATTCTTGGAGCTTCCATCCTCCCTGCTACAGAGCCAGGAGTTGTGCCAAGCTGGGCTCCCTGACCTTGAAACATCCCCATGCCAGGGCTCTGACATGGCTGCCTGCTCTGGAGCCATTGAGCCTTGGGTTCCCAGCAGGGCTGTTCCAGGGCTGGCAAACCACCAGCCAGAGCCAGAGACCCAGAGAAGAACTGTCAAATCCAACCAATTTTAAATGAAAAATAGTGGGCTCAATAAACTGGCATTTTCCAACTAAATTTTGCTTTATCAGGAAATTTCTGACCATCTCAAATCTAACCAGGTAATAGCAACAGGGGACTTCAACTTCACATCTAAAGGGCTCAGTGGGTCAACATTTAGAAAAGCCGTTTCTCAACAGTTTAAGTCAGCAGAGGACAACCTTTTTTTCACGCGTGCAACAGATTAGTCCCACACTCTGATATCTTTCCACTGCCCAGTTTTATACTTTGCTTTCTGCCCCCTCCTGGATCTGCCCTGTGCCACACAGAGACTGCCCATGCCACTTTCCCAGCTTTCCCAACTTCCAGAGATGTGCCCCTAGGATCTCTGGGAAAGTCAGGGTTCCTCACTCACAGAGACGCACCAGAGCCCAGAGTTGGGAGCTTGGCGATTACCGAAGTGTATGTCTCTGCAAGCAGGGAACACCCACTGTCCCACAAGATCAACGGCCAGGCAATTGGGCAACCTTGCCCAATGAAGTAAATCAGCTGTGCTGGGACATACCTTGACACAGCTGATCCTCTTCATTTAGCAATTTCTTAGAGACTCAGTTGTATCTATGCATTAATACAATGACTGATGAAGAATAAAAGGGACATATGATATTCAATAAGAACTATACCCCTGAGGAAATAAAGGAGAATGCCATGGCATGCATGACATGACCATAATGTATGTATAATCTAATGTCTGATCAGAGTGATATCATATTCATTAATGTCATTGGTGATTTATTTTTTTAAGTACTAGCTTCCTGTAGATTTCAGTGTGTTCAGCATTTTTATGTTCATACTTCAAACATGTATTTTCTTTATTAAATTACTTCCTATCCAGCTCTTTATCACCTTTCCTGTGTTGCCTGTGGGTTTCTTTAAAATTAATTTATCTTTCTTTGGTGCCTGGTTTTTCTCAGTTGTGTGACTTGGTTTGGGGGCTCAGAAGGGAGGGTCTATCTGAATTTGCAATATACGTTTCATAGGAAAACTGTAATCTGTTTGATTTCGTGTTTTCACTTTCTAAATTAGTTTCTTGTGGCTCAGCATTTCATTTATTACCTTCAGTTGATATTTACTCACTGCCCAGGCTAAGCAGCCAAGGCAGTTTTGCATGTCTTACAAAATAACCATGATTTCAGGTAAATAGAGATATTTTACATTTCTTATTCCTGCTGTCCTTATTTTACCAAACTTTCATTAATATTTTTTCCTTAATGGGGAGATAAAGACATTTGATTTTGCTCACAGTCCATTTTAGCTTGATCTAGTATTACTAATTTCACAAGACAAGGTAACAATTGCTGCCTTTTGATATTAGGTTCTCAGGTCCATCAAGTGACTATGTCTCAACAACTTAAGAGGCCTAGACTGGTAACTAACCTTTCACCCTAAATGAGCATTAAAGCCTCAAAGTGGTTTTAAAATCTGCTTATGCTGCATATCGCTGACTATGCTCCCTGTGCCATGGAGATTAACTGGTTCAGAGAGGCATAAGCTTTTACAGTTGGTCTCTACTGCCCCTGGTAAATGTTAATTGACTTGTGTAATGGGATCTGAGAAATTTTACCATGGATCCCAACAATTTCACATCCTGCCATGCCAGACATTGAAGATCTGGCATGGCAGGACATGTGATTGGATCTGGGATAAAATTACTCAGATGTAATCACTGTGACCTCTTAATGGCTGGTTTGCCATTTTTATTGTGTGATAAACTGGCTGAACATGTGGCATACTTCTGTTAATCATGCAATGAATGATTAAATAAATCTATCAGTGGCCTAAGTTGCTACCCTGGCCTGCCTTCTGTCTGACTTTAACACAGCTCAGTACCTCTGTCTGTACTACAGCCAGAAGAAATAGTGGCAGAAAGATGCTTACGGCTGAGCAAAATAAAACAAGTAGAATGGGAATGCCAGTTTATGGTCCAATGTACCCTCATTAGCCTATACTAACAAAATTGTCTGTTCTTAAAATTAATAATCTGCTCTAACAATTCTAAGCCTGTCTATCCTATATGTTTCATGAAAAAGGGGTTTAGCTACCCCAGCTTACACTGGCTTACATCAGTTAAACTCATCAAATCACTATTTGGGCGCTCTTAGGGTATGGGCAGATGAATAAATTATTCTGAAGAAAGTGAAAGCAAAACCATGATAGCTTTGTTTTTTTCACTGAGAACTAAATTATGACAGTTTACTTTTTACTTATTGCAAAGTAAAAGTTGGCACAGACAGTTATCGTAGGGTAGCTGATACTTGGTAAATCTCTACTTCCATTCATCTTAGTGAAATGTATTTGTCCATATTCTTATTTGATTTCAATCCCCTTTGTACTTTCAGTTTGAGCTTGATTGAAATAGACGAAGTTTAAATACAAAATAAGATAGTCCACACAAGCTTTTGTAGTGATTTAAAAGAACTGATTTGAAGTCAATCACTGAGTTAAACCAGTGCAATTCTGTAGAGGAATCCTAAGATTCTTATTGTCCAAAACACCACTAACTTCACTGGGAGATACAGTTGTTTGCGCCTCTCTGGTTGTATGCATCTCTCTCTCAAAGCTAACATCTTGCAGTTGAGCCTTTTCAGGCATCTATCAAACAGATGCAAGATAAGGGCTTCAAAGACATAGGCATTCCCAAATCTATCCCTAGGAACTGGGAGGAAATTGGCATAATTCAGGGGCGGGCAATTATTTTGGGCAGAAGGCCATTTACCAAGTTGCGGCAAGATATTGAGGGCCTCATGGGTAGCCCCACCCCATGACAGGTGCCCTGCCCCCTGGTAACCATCTTGGGACCAATGTCCCCATGTCTTGGGACCAAGGGCCAGCACCAGTGGGGCCCAGAACAAGGTGCAGGCTGGCTGGGCTGCACCAGCAAGGAGAGGGGGGAGCTGGTCTGGCTCCATAGAACCCCCGCTGCCCTGCTCTGGGCCCTGCTGGTGCTGGCCCTGGGACATGGGTGTGGGCCCTGCTCCCGCACCCAATCATTCCCAGTGTCCCCCCCAGCCTCACGGTACAGGTGGGGGCAACACGGAGCAGGTAAGGAAGCAGCTGGTGATAAGCATGGACAAAAGGCGTCTTCTCACCCACCCTGTGGCCCGTGCTCCCTGCTGCAGCCACTCACAGCCCATGCAGGGCTGTCCTGAGCAGCCATGGGCAGCCCCACGTGGGCTGCAAATGGCTGCAGTATGGAGTGCCGGCCACAGGGAAAGGGAGGGACCACTTGCCTCCCACCGTGCTCAGCACCAGCTTGTAACTCGCCCCCCCAGCCTCGCTGCCATCCTGGGCCCTGCGCCAGCTCCAGGCTTGCCCATCAGGGCTGCACCAGTGAGAGAAGCTGCAGCCCCCCTGCTTGCTCCGCCAAGCTGGTGCAGGGCCTAGGCTGGCAGCAGGGGTGGGTTACAAGCTGGTGCTGAATGCAGGGGGGAGAAAGTGCCCCTTGCCTACCACACAGGCTGCAAGCAGCTACAGCGGGAAGCTCTGGGCATCGGGCGGGAGAGGAGCCACTTTTCCCCAAGCTCCACACCAGCTAGTCCCCTGCCCTTCCCGCTCCTTTACCTGAGCTTCCCACACTATCATCTCTGACAGGAACCAAGGATAGATCAATTTTAATTTTCTAAATACTTTTAGGGGCACCATGGACCAGACAGAATGGCCTTGAAGGCTGGATCTGGCCTATGGGCCATATTTTGCCCACCTCTGGTATAATTGCATGATCGTGTCCATAGAACCAGAAAACAAAAGTTGGAAAATAATATCCCAATGTCTTCTGCAGTATATTTTTGCAGATTACTTGTACAGTCGTTGTTCAGATAGGCTGTGTTCATACAAGATGCTGATTTCTCCAGAGCATCAGACTGATTTCTTTGATCAGTAGCATTTGTTTCTATGAAAGTTTCCAGTATTGTAGGACTTACTTAGAAAATGGAAACATGCCAAATTAGGAAGGCAGAGAGTTCACCTGAGGAGATAACTTCCCAATGTCAGCATTTTGTCTGCCTACCCAAAAAATACATTAAAATCTTTGTTTTGAAACTCTATAAGGAAAGCCTTTTCAGCACAAACTAAGGTTCTCTTTTCTGCATACAACTCCCTTCTGACTTTGTACTAAAAAGCACTTCCAAATATTGTATTCTTTTACCTGACAAAGAAAATACAAGGCTTCATATATGTTGAAAGGGCATCAGGAACTTCAGGAATCCAGAAACAAAGGACCTTGTATTTGTTTTGGCACATGCTGTATGTATTTTATTTTCCAAGACAGTGCAATCCAATCCATCAAAGAGAGATGTAGAATTTCTATGGCTTTTAGGACAAAAAGGCTATTTTTGAGCCTATAAATTGAGATACTAAGGAAAAAAATATTGCTAAGCACAATGGTTATACATTTGATTCATGTTTTTCCAGTTTAAACTGGAGACTAAACCAGCTTGTATTACATATAATGCTAACCAATGAGAATGGCAAATTTATAAGGAGGCCAGAAAATGTAGATTTATTGTCCCCAAATGTGCAGTTCTGATCCTGTGATCAGAAATCCCTGATTGGAGATGTTCAGAGACAACATTCCCAAATTCAGGTGACAGTCCAGATTGCCAGGGCATTCTGGTATTGTCTTTATTGTCTATTCCATATCCTCTGCTGGGTATGGAATTTCTTCAGCTCAGAGTTATACGTAACTTCAGATGGTTTCCTGATATATATGGGGATGGTCCTGCTTTAAGCAGGCAGTTGGACTAGATGACCTCCTGAGGTCTCTTCCAAACCTAATTTTCTATGATTCTATGAAAACTCAGTGCTGTTCATATTAGCTGAGCCTATTCTACCCTCAAGGATACATGAGCACTGATCCTCCCACACAAGCGAGATTTCTGCATATGCTCAGGATCAAATTCTATCCTGAGGTATTTGCATACATATTATTTTGTTTATGGTCACACACAGAGATTGCTAAATGCTTTAAGGATGCAAAAAGTGGCGATAGTAGCCTCTTCAAAGAGAACAAGGTACAAAAACAAGACAGGCAAAGTTTTGGGATAAAAGGTATATTGCAGTGATTGAAGTTTTGCTAGGTTATGTCTTGACAAAATAAGGTTAATAAAATTTTAGAAAACACCCCACCCACCCACACACAGATAATAATTTAGCTAGAAACCATATTACTTTTTGCCTAATAGTTCACTCTTTATCTTACAAAAGAATGGGTGTTCACATTTTTTATAAAGAAAAAGAAAAAAAACCATTAATTCCTCTGCTGCATCTCATCTTTAGCTTTTAAAAGCTCAGCTTTAAAAATAATAACACAAGAGTTAAGACTGTAGAGTAATCCATGTGGGTTTGCTTGAATTACTGAGACTATTAGAAGGATCCAGGTTGCACTCACTTGCCACTTCCTGTTTAGTTTTCTCCACAGTTAGTTGTGAAAAACAGCAAATTTTACACCCCTAGGAGTAAAGCGCTGTTTTTGTTGCACTGACCAAGCCTCTTACAAAACTAACAAAAAAGAAAATATAAAAGAATGACAATTTATGAGAAAATCAAGTTTTAATGAAAAAAAATGAGGATTGGAGAGAACATACTGAAAACTGAGATTCTCTCAGTGCTTGTGGCAGTAAAACTTACTTGTCCTGAAAGTGTAAGAAACCAAGAGACAAAAGTTTAGAAGATGTCCAAAAGATTTTTACACTGGAGGACCAACATTATTGCAGAATATTTCAAATTTCATAGCAGCATGAGGAGGCAGGCTAAATCCATAGCTGTGAGCTAACTGCTAATTGGCTAACTGAACAGCTTTCACTTGGAAATGCCCTGGAACATGTTGAGTTAAATATGTGATTGTGATATTAATAATTCAAAAGACGATTGTTGGTAGAGACCAAAAAAGGAAGGGAATTAGTAACAGCAATGGAGCAACAGTGAAAAATCCTATAAAATTTGCTCGTAGACTATTGGGACAACAGGTCAGCAGGGGGAACCCTGAGAAAGGAGCCCAGAGAGTCTGAGTGGGAGCTGTGTACTGGTGGGCAAAGAGGGCAGCCTTAGAAGGTTTAGGAGATGTTAGGGGTAGGGTGAGGCTACAAAAGTACAGAGGATCATAGTAGGTGGGAGTAGATAGCTACTCTCCATTCATATCATGTTTATAGTTTTGACTGACAAGTCTCCAGCTTTATTATAATTATTAGATAATATACAGTTGGTCAACATTATATAAAGAAATTAGAATGATTTAAATGGTTTTCATTGATTTCTTTTTAAAAATCATATTTATGGATTCTAAATATAGCTATCAGACTGAATTCTAACAAGTTCTGCTTAGATTCAGGGGTTCCTGCTAACTAGGGTAGTGATTGACGTTGTAAAGACTTTTTACCAGTAAAGATATTTTCAGTTCACGTACATCCTAATTACAAAATAAGGGAATCTGATACATACACCAAAGCTTTGAGTATTTTGGATTCATTGCTTCTTTTCCCCTTCATTTGATAGCTCTACTATTAATATTGGTAGCATTCATCCCAGATAATGAACCAAACTTTATAAGTATGGAGATTAATGAACAAAAACATTGTTGTATCATCCAGGTTCGAGTAGTCAAGAGACAGAGCTACTAGAACTTTTAAAGAGGGGGTGATGATTAATGGAAATTAAAAAAAGAAAAGAAACTGCCTCGGTTTCTTTTGAAAGACAAAACAGCTCCCCATATTAGGAAAGCATGAACCTGAGTTAACTTCTGATAAGGTGAAGTGAAGAACTAATTTGCATTTACTCCATTCTCACATGGAGGGTGGAAGTATTAAGGAAACAAGCTTTTAAAAAACAAAATGATGATTAGACTAAAGATAGAACTGGGGGCAGAGGATATTCAGAATATTCCAAAAATCCCAATACTTGCCAATAAATATGTATCTGAGACACCATGCTAGTGGAAATTGAACCTGACATGGTAAAGTCTAAATCAGCGGTGGCCAACCTTTTTGACACGCATGCTACAAATCAGCCCTGCACTCTCCCCAATGTGCCATTCCAATACTCTTCTCCTACTTGATCTGCTACTATATTTTCTGCTCCCAGCCCTGTGTTCCCTGACCTATCAGTTGCTTGGCTCACTAAAGTTACTCAGCTGGATACCCAGCCAACCAAGATCACCTAACCTGATTTTTACTGGTATCAATCCTGCCCTACAGCCCTAGCCATGCCTTAGGGCACTGTTTCACCTTGGGACTGATGATGGATGAAAGAGACCCTGCAAGATAGAGGGTGGAGTGAGAGAGGCTCTAGTGAGAGGAGGGCAGTATGAACTTGTATGTGACTGAGGCCTGATGGTGTGGCCTAAGTTTGGTCTGGCTGTAGGCCAGGAGCACTGTAATATCTGGATGCCATCTGCGAGGCATGGGCTGTGGTGTAGGGGAGGTTCGGAGTCACAGATAGTACCCCCTGGCATCGGGACATAAAATGGGCAGCCTCCCACCTTAATTAACAACTATTAATTAGTTAAGAACAAGGCATCGTAGGAAAGTCAGGTGGGTGGCGTGCCTCATGGCAAGTGGGGAACCTAGCACTGTGGCTTAGACTTTGGCTTAGACTGTGGCCCCACTTTGCCTTAGACATTAATCTCTTCCCCCTTGTCCAGGTGATAGGTTACCTGGTCATAAAAGGAATTAAGACTGGTCAAGCAAGACCTACCAGCAACAAACCCGTGCTGGCTATCCCTCAGGATGTTGGCCAGGGTGCATGGAGCAGCAAGAGTCCCCCGTCCCCCCTCCCCCCATGCCCGCTATGACATTTTTAAGTACTCCTAGGGGTACACATACACTCGGTTGACAACCACTGAGTTAGAACAATGTGGGGTGCCGTAGCTGGGTGGAGCCCTGGGGCTTCAAATTAACTCTTCAGAGGCTGCCAGCCGGACAGTCCTGTGCTATTCTATTAAGTCCATTCTGTAACATAATGCAAAGGAAATTCGCTTGTAAAATGAAGACGATAGATACAATCTCAGGTTAATAATGGAACCTATTCAGAGAAAAAAGTTTGGTAGTGTTTCCATAATAGCTCAGGATTTGGAGCTCACCAAGAGTTTACAAATGAAGCACTTGAACAAATTAAAAATACTAGGAATCAATGAGAACACAACAAGCAGCAAGGCTTTCAGCCAATCAATTAATGAAACAAGCCCTAACTACACTAAGCTACTTTTAAACAAATTATCAGAGCCTAATAAAAACAATCCAGTAAGTCTCAAAACTAGGGAAAATTAACTAGGCAGTTAAAACAACTTAATGTACTCTAGCTAATGACAGAGAGTACAATCCTCAAACACTAGTGCACTGAATCACACATAATCAATTTCCACTAACATGGTATAGTAATCCTGCTTGTCAGAGAGAAAGAGAAGAAGAAATAATTGGAAAAAAATGGCTTAACTTGTACTCAGAGAAGCTTAGAACATAAACTTTGTGTTTCTAAATCTATGCGTTGTTATTGTTGTTTCTTTTCTGTTTTAGTTTCCTTTTTCCTGATAAGAAGTTAAAGATGTTCAATAGGAAAATACATCTTTTATCAGCCTTCACAGAGCAGATCATGGTCATGCTTAGGGAAGAAAAGACCTACATTGTTTAGAAATTAAAATGAAAAATCCTAACATTTGTTTTCAGTAAAAAGAGGCCTTGGCTTTCTGTCTGGGTAATAAGTACTGGTGAAGCTGCCCTATCATTTTGATACTTTTTTCTTTATAAATAGACAGCAGGCTCAAAATCAAGCTCAGAATTTGCCTCTATATCAGCAATAGCTACACACACAACCTCAGAATAACAGAGAAACCAAAGACTTCAGGCAGAATTTTCCAAAACATATTTCTGTCCTGCCAAGAGACCTAAGTCCCTGGCTGACTCCCTAACTCCATTCGACTTCCTGCTAGGCCTTTTTCCAGAGAAAAACTCCCCTCTCCAAAAAGAAAGTCAGCAATTAAAGCCAGCTTTCCTTCCTGGGTTGTGGGGCTGTCTCCCTTCTTCCTCCCTGCCTCTTGCCATCCCACCCTATATTCCTAAGTCAAATATAAGGGAAAAAACAAGGTTAGCTGCCAGCCCAGTGACTGTTCTGAGCTCTGAATATTTCCTGTGGGAAATGCTAAGGAAGGACTCCTTGGGCATGGAGAGATAGGTGCTGTTTTGCTTTGGCTACTTTAGCTCCCTTGTGGGCACTGGAAAACTGAAGGATGTAGCCAGTAGTAGAACTTTTGAGTCCTACCCAAGATGCCACTCTACACCACTCCTTGGGGTCCCTTGTTGAGCCAGGCTCCAAGCAGAGTTGACAGCTCTTAAATAGAGTAAATCCTGACTCTGCCCCTAGCTTGTAGCCAACCTGTGGGTGTACATGTGTGAGCTTTGCCTGTTTTCACATCCTCACAGCTAACAGTTTGCACCAACACAAAACTCACCTGGGAGACGCAACTCAAGGTAACATCATCCTTTTGGATTCAGTTCAACTCTACAGCAAGCCATCAAGAGGATATGAGCAAAACAACAGCTGGAATTGCATTCTCCATTACAACATTTTAAAAAACTACCTTGTCCATTGCTTGACCTACAGATATAAAACAAAAATAATGAACGGTCCCTGAAGGCATCCCTTTGCAGCATGCACAGCTATTCTGGCTGGACTGGCAAGAGTTCTGAGATCATTCCCAGCCCCCAGACCTAGTGCGTTCCATTTTAAACTGAGAACATAATTTTGTGTGCCAAATAAGGGCTGGAGGGATTCTAACTGTAGCCACTTAGATTTATAGTTAATCAAAAGTTTTAAAACTATTTTTTTCATAGAAAAAATGATCTTTTTCCAAAGTGAGGTTTTCAGTAAAAAACTGTTGAGGTCTTTGGGTGTCTGAATTTCTACATAAAAAAAAAGTTGTGCCTTTTATTACCCTTATTATTGTTAAATTCTAATAACATCATGATAAACTAATTATACCGTAATGTATAATTATAACTAATTTATAAAACTTATAAATATGTTTTAAAATATGTAATGAAATGAAACAGGAGTTTTTGTGTACAAACAAAAACTCTTATTGCTATAAAAAGTTAAATTTCAAGGTTTTTTTCAACTATTTCAGTAACAATGTTTTTGGAAGAATTGGGGATCTTTTTTTAAAGGCACCATATAAAAAAATACACTTAAAATAATTTTAAAAAAGGAAAAATCTTTTTTTTTTTTTTTTAAAGCAATCAGGCTGTATTTAAACAAACTCCACTATAATCAAAATTATAAATATTTTCAAAATGTAACTGTCTTTGATATTATTAAAAGATTTATTTGAATTTGAAAGCCTCTAAATTCTACATTGGACCAAGCATTAGTGTCTCAGACAATGTGATTTCAGCATTGTTATGAAAACCTGAGAAACTAGTTTTATTTTTTTATGAGTGTTTTGAAATGCCTGGTCATAAAACTTTTAAATCCTACATGTACAATCATGGACCAATAAAGTGGCAACACTTATATTGACTTCAACAGAAGCAGGATTTTTCCTTTTTCTGTAAATAAATGGTTTGAACTGTAAATATGAACATGGTATTTTAAAGCACCTACTAGAGATTTCTACTCCTTCTCCCTGACTTCTCCTTTTGACAGCCAAGATCTTGTTTCCAACACTGAACACTGGTATCTTCTAAACTCCATTCTGAGACAAAAGTGTGCAAATGATTTGTCTCAAATATACCTGTGTTGTGCACTTACAAGTCCCTTCACAGTCAGATATATACGTGTAATCTGCAGGCAACATCACCCCTTTATTACTGTTCCAAACCCCCAAAATGGAGGCATTTCCAACCACAGCTTAAACAGTTCTAAAAAACTTGAATATTAAAGGTTTAAAAAACAACATTCTAATTTCCATTTCTAACACATACGGCATTAGCATTTACAATTAAACCTGACCTTTCAACATACATTGCTCATATTGAGGCTAATAGACAAAACACACTGTAGACTGTTACCGGCTGAAGAGAGAGAGAGAGTTAAAAAAGAACTGATGGAGCAAATTTCACTCCGGTAAAGGAAACAGAAATCATTTCTAACTTCAGCCTGACTCAATTTTGAAATGCTGCCCAATCTTTCTGATGCCATTTCAAGAAGTTAAGACTAAAGGTATGTACAGACATTTGTGGAGGTTAGGGGGAAGTTAGATAAAGTTAAAAGTGGCCACCCAATCTTAGGTAAATTGGGATAGAAGGATAGCAGGTAGGGAAATTGGGGGAATGGGGGAGGGGGCTAGCAGGCCTGAAGGGGCTCTTAGGGCCAGTTTTATTAGTGTTCACTGGTCCCAGGATGGGACCCAGGTTGGGGTAGAGGGGAATGATAGGTGGATTGGGGGATCAGTGGGATTGGTGGGGCTGGCAGCTCCATGGGATGAGTTTGGCAGGGTTGGGGTGGTTCTCTCCCCGCCAGACCAGGGGCTATTTATAGCCCCCCAATTCTCCCTACCCCAAAATGAACAAACTCCCCCCCAGGAAACCAAGCCCCTTGCCATCCCACCTGCCCCCCCCAATCCCAACTTACTTCCATTAGCTCCTGGCACCCACAGACCCCAGTTAAAGTGGAAGTTGAGTAGCTTGCTGGACTGTGCCATTTGACAGGCTTGAGAAGTGGAATTGTTCATCTGGGGGTAGGGTGAGAAGCTAGGGGAGGCTAAAAATAGCCCGGTGCTATGGGGTGTGATAGGAAAAGCACAGCCTTGGTGCTGGGGCCAGTGGCTGGGCTTTCCCAGCTCCAGGACTGCACTTGAAACATCTACAGAGTTCAGTTAGATTGGCCTCACTGGACCCAATCTAAGTTAGACTACCACCAAGATATAGTTAACTTAGATCTGGTAGGCGATTTTTGACTGATCTAGTCCTCCTGGAACTTTTGTACAGTTTCCACCTAGATCAACTGTACTAGGGATCTAAGTGTAAGGGCCTCACCTGGGCAAACTAAGTTAGATTGGAGGACCTCTCCCTAACCCCCCTGGATGTCTGTATCTAGCCTAAAAGTCAGCTAGGGGGAAAACACATTGATGCTTAAGCAGCCCCTGCTCATCAGTGCTTGCCAGATAGCTTAGGAAAAAGCCAGAAGCACATTAATATTAATGTCCTCAGTTTACTATTTATATGTGCACAAGTTAAAACAAGTATTAACCTTTTTGCTTATTTTTCAAGCCAAAATTTAGTTTTCTGTTCCATACAGTCTAATGAAATCTGAACTAATAAAGTGGAGTAAAAAAAAATATTTGAAGAGTAAACAAGAACACTTGACATAAGAAAATACAACAAAACGAACAACACATGTAGTAGATCTAGTGCTAAATATTACATTGGTTTGGGGATAAAAACCTCAGATAAGATCATTTCCTCATTAGAGACCAGAATGCTGTTGCTTCATGTTGAATGGTACCTTGGACTGTGAATATTTACTCCTATTAACAAAGTGGGACCACTGCTAGAATAACATACTCTTCATTAAAGCTAAAAGTTTCACTGTTTTGCCTACTTCTCCTTCAAGCACTTGCACATATTCACAGAATAGAGACAACTGGATGAATTTAAAAAACAGAGCAAGATAAAATGTTTCCATTTCAGTTCCTGAAGTATGTCAGTTTTTCCTCAATAAGTGACACCACGAGGAAGATTATTTTACCCACACATTAAATTAAATGCCAGAAGTCTTCAAAGTGTCGAGAAGATTTCTGAAGTCTAGAAGAAGGTATGATAAATTATCAGTCATTTCTGATAGCTCATTTAACCAGTGGGAATTTAGCATTTCATCATGTTACAAGTGATATGAACTTGCCCTTTTGTCGGTTTTGGCCCTGAGACAATTGAAGGTTAGCACATGTTATGCTCAGGTGTCGGCATTTGCAGAATAGGAGTTATACAGTGAACTGTTCCCCTTTCCTATCTAACTGTAATTGTACTGAACTAACACATGAAAGACCACATGCTAGGCATCAAAGGAATCATTGGTGAGGATTACATCAAATATATTAAGACCTTGGATTTAGTCCATTATCTTAGTCAGGACAATACTCAAGAGAAAGTAAATCAGGTTGGGTGTCATTTTAATCAACATCTGGTCAACAGGTTTAGTTTTTCAGTGAGTATCTTATTCTTCCTAAAATACACAAACCTGTGACCACATGAAAGTAATGCAGCCAAGAAAGGCGATTACTAAAGCCACTTAAAGCATTATTTCCTGTACAATGTGCATAAAATCTTGGCTTTTTGTAAAGCTCCTTGCTGTGGAAATATTGAAGCATTTTATAAAAAAATGTGGAATCCCTTTCAAAGTTGTTGTTCTCTGTAAAAATTCAGCTTTGAATATAATACTGCTTCTAGGCACATTGTAAACCTCAGCAGGAAAAGAGCCCTGCAGTGCTCTAAATAAACACCGTAGTGTATGTCCTCTGTATATACCCAGCATGTGATACATAGTTGCTACCTCATATTTCCAATATGCCTGGAAGCTATTGCTTAAACAAAACACCCGTAGCTCTAGTAAGAACTTGCAGTTCCCCAGGGGGGTATTCTGACATCCATGAAGGCAGTTATTACCAAGGAAAACAAGCTTTGGCTTTAAAGTAGTATGCTAATGATAATTTACAGCTTACAGTGCCATCTTAGGTACGTAACAAACCAAAACAGAAAATGTGATTTCTTTCTGATTGAATGCAATACAATAACAATTCACTGCTTTTAAGGAGTTGATAACACAATTATCATGTGGTAGTTAATTTATAAGGGTACCACAGCTTTATATTGGCCCCTTCTGCCTAAAGATGAATTTGGCCCAACAGAACTACCTCAGGTATATGGACAATATATACTTCAGTGTAAAAGAACCAGCAGAGATGAGTTTCCATCAGAACTGAAATCTTCATCTAACTTGAACCCAGAATCGAAACCTGGACATGCATCTAGTCTGAATTTTGCAATTTGCCTGTGTCACTGATGTGCCAAATGTCCCTGGTGTTTGAAGACTGAAATCCAGATCTCCATCTGTATGGTATACCTTACTCAAATCTCTCTTTTGTAAAGGTAGCACTCAATACTCTGTCTAGCACTAAGGCCAAAATATCCATTCATCAAATGATTTTGTATTTGATCTTACATTTTTGTTTTGTTTTTTTTAACCAGCAACCTTATGAGTTTGGGTTTTTTTTGGTAACATTTGTGAAATTTGAGACTAAGCAAAAAACTACCCTGCCTAAGTGGCTCCAAAGTAGGATATTCATGAAGCTTTAAGGTACTGTCATTGTGAGCTTTAAAATACTGTCACTGTGGCCAAAGCTTTACATTATGGTAGTAGAAGTTACCCATGATGATGCGCCCTTTTCATTAGAATGTTTAATTTTAAAAGTCTTTTTTGATAACATATTCCCCTAGTTTCAGATGTCTTCTGATTGGTTTTGAGTGTTCTATACAGTAACAGTCTTAATGAAAACAAACACACATTTGGACACATCTTACGGCTGACATAATCATACACTTTTCCTGCTCCACTAGATATGCATTCAGTGCTGATGATATGGGCCCTGTGCACTATGCAAAAACTTTTCATTTATAAATGTTTTTAATTAAGCTGTCATAAAAGAGAAAATCTGTAGTGCAATACCCTTATATCAAAACATTAGTAAGAGCCTGGCAGCTGTGGATGCAAAAAAACAGAGAAGGACAGTAAAGGTAAAAAGGTTCATGAGCCCAAATCATAGCTCATATGAGTGCATTAGATGTATTTACAAATAGACTCAGTGAAGCTGCACTAGAGAAAAAACTGAGATACAGAAAGAGGCAGTCACAAAATTGTGGCTATACATGTTCATCAGTTCACTTAAATAACATTATTATAGTATTTGTAGCACTGCCTCTGACTAAAGTTACTGGGCCTTTCCCCTCATTACACCTATTCTCAATTGCTTATAACTTTGCCAAACTTCAACCATTTGTGCTAACATTATTCATGCTAAATGTTTACCTTCGTCTGATTATTCCTTTTTTAAATCAAAAGTTGTTCAGCTATTTCCAAGAATAACGTTAGGAGGGAAAAAACTCACATTTTTGGCTTCTATTAAAAAACAACTGAAAACAGTTTCATTGAGAAGATTTAATGCCTCTTTTCAATGGAGAGTAGACTTGAATTTGACAGGGGATCATTCTTATATCAAGGATATGCTGTCTGCCTTCCTTATGAAGTATCTCAGATTTGGCCAAGGGAAAAGTCTGAAAAATCTGAAAAGTTTGCTGAAAAAGCAAACGTTGTTCTGGCATTTCTGAACTTTTGAGTCCTTGTTTTTGATGCTATAATTCCTTTGATATGCTTTACAGTGAGGTGGGTATCAATGTCTACACCCCCAAAAGTTCAATGACGTTACATTGTTAGTTACATTATAAATTACTTAACATGCCTGGCCTTTTGGGAATTCCAATATATATATAGATATATATATCTATATATATAGTTAAACTGAGATGAACAAGACTTAAGACAGTGATTATAGCACCAGGGAAGTATCTAAGAGCAGAATTTTGTCCTCACTATAAAAAATTTCTGAGAAAATTTATTTGTCCTGAGATAATACAACAGGTTTATTCAAATCCTCAGGTGATTTAAAGACTTCAGAGTGCTGCCAATTTACACTTGCTAAGAATCTGGCCTAGTAGCTGTCTAGCTACAGGATATCATTTATGCCTTCAGAATGTCTTATAATTTAAAAATAGATGTTTTTTCTCTGTGAGCATTTTACATCTACGACAGGGTAAGGTAAAGGCAAGGTAAAATGCTGGCTCTTGAGCTCCCAAAGACACTACTTCAAAGTTTGCATGTTCTGTTCTCCATGACATCTAAGCATGCTCAGAAGTGTTCAGGCAAGTATGACTACATCACTCAGCAGTATTCTCCGTCTTACTTTTCATTACTTGTCCCCCAAAATCAAAAGACAAAGAGCAGTCATCCTTTTGTTGTCTTGGATTTCCCCTCTCTATTAGCTTTAACAAGATTAGAATGCTTAACTGGTGTTAGATAGATGTTATCCACTTGCAGTTATAAACGAGTTGAGTGTTGCTAAGTAATTCATTTGTAACTTGAACCTCAACTGCCATTTCAGTTTTCTTCTGGAGTCCCAGTTGTCCTAAAATTGCTACTGGGCGTCAAATTTGCAGTGCAAAGCAATGTTTTCTTTAACCATCTTAGTGGAAAAGATTTATTCCATTTCATCAAGCAATCACAGTTAGGCTACACCCATTCATTTTCTCCAGATTTGTCTCCAGTTTGAAACTTATGTGTGAAAGCCTCTCATCTGGCACAGTTCCATGCCATCTGTTCCTGCGTCTCCAAAGCCATCAACAGCGAGGAGCCCCGACAACTGATGCAATGGAGCATAAGTGTGCTTACAGTAAGAGGCAGACAAGGTTCTTTGGGTAAAAGTGATATCTTTTATTAGACCAACTAAATAGTTGGAAAATTTGTTCTTTGCATGCTTTCGTACACAAACACCCTTCGTCAGGCATAGGGAGGAGTTTGCTGTTGTTTTGTGTTGTCTTGGATGAAATAGAAACCAATAATGCTTATAAAAAACAATTTTTCCAAACTATTTAGTTGATCTAAGAAAAGATACCATATTTAGCTAGAGAATCTTGTCTACCTATATCCTTACACCAACATGGCTACAACCAACACCACCAAACCTTGCAGTAAGATCATTCTTGTGTCCAAGTAGACCTAAAAAAAGGGTTACGGTGGTCTGGACTATCCTGGTCTATAGCTTCCTTCAGCTTCTATTTCTTTTCATGTATATTCCTTTAGAAGTTGGGAGTAAATCAACTGTTAATTTTTAATATCCAGTAGAAGGGGAACACATCTTCCAAGTTTCTCTAAGAGAATAACATAAACATTTTTCATGTTTCCCCTCCAGAGTAAAATCAAAGAAAATTAAATACCGAGATAGATGAAGCTCTAACAAGGTGGAAGTTCTCTCGGTACCTGAGGGATACAGGCAAGGAGCTTCTCAAAGTTCTAGCAAGACATGAGCACGGCATTCTAGCACAAGAAACTGTTTAAATAACATGGGTACATCAGCACCTATAACATTTTTCATAGACTAGCATTGTTAAGCCAGACAGACTTGCCTTTCTGGATTTAGCAGAGAGTAGGATAGCTGAGCCAGATTTCAGGACTGCAATTTTTCATTCTTGCTTTCAGGAGCTATCCACTTCAATCACTACTGCATATAAAGCATTAATGTTTCTATGAAGATTAACTGTTACATATGCAAACAGGAGATACAGCAAAGACGTTATTTTGCCAATTTGAGCAAACCCCTCCTAAAATCAAAGAATCACAAAAGTCAGAAATGGGAGCTGGGATGAATAGATTACACCTAATGAACTAAATTTACATGTCACAGAGAGTGCTCCAGAGGCACCAGACTCAACCTTCTGATAAAGGGCATGTTGATACTTGTGCATGGAAATGCCAAATTTTAGAACTGGTCTTGTGTGTGATGCAACTTCTAGTAGTATTGCAGAATATCTAACAGGAACATCACAGCTGCCACCTCTTTTGGTTCATTTGCCTCTGTATTTGACAGTGACTGCAGCACTGTCAAATACTTGCCTGGAGAAGGTTCAAATAATAATTCATATACTTTAATTGATTTTAATTTAACAAATGGGGAACTATAGCCCAGAGAGGCAAAGTGACTTGTCAAAGATTGTACAATGTGTCAATGCTGAAGTTGGGTCTCTTGATTCTTTATTACTTTATTACTTTTATCCCATACTTGAACCTCTAATCTCTGACTCTATGTGAAGATAAATCCCCTTTCTCCTAGGGGTCCAGAGAATCATTGCAAAAGGGAGAGGTGGGTGGGGGACAGGATTCCTGGAGTATAAGAAGGAGCTACAGATGCTGTGGGTGTTCAAGAACACAGCTCCATATGGTTTCATTGCAGCTCATAGTTGTGAGTGGGTGAGGATATGAGGGAAGATGGTCCATGACTGGCTTTTAGATGCAGTGGCCTTTTTTCCCCTTCCCACATAGGGACCCACGTCACATGCAGATAGATGTTGCTATAGTAGTGAGACTGCATTAGTAGCTGAAAAACATCACCAAAGCAATTCTGGGGCCTAGTCAGAGTATTCTTTTCTCTCATAAAAGATGCTGTGCCAGTGTATAAAGATGCTGTGTATATAGATGCTGTGCCCCTATAAAAAATCCAGGACTTGGTCTTGTGTAGACTCAGGAAAGCTTGGTAATTAAATATAAAGCTGTGTAATTTCTGCTCTGTACCAATGAAACTAGCTCAGACAATGAATTCAGGTTAGCAAGGAAGAGGAACTATATCGACCTGACTAAGCATACTGACTGGCAATCTGTCGAAATCTTTAAAGTATTTAGCATTTGGTTTGTCCATGTGTCCTGCTTTGCACATACTCCAAAAAAGCTTTCTGGAAGGTGAATAAGAACCAAATGTAATGTTTGCAGCCAAATGTATTACCCAGTAGCAGTTTCAGTGACTCTTCTGAAGTACTGAACATTCTTTAATTTATAGACATTCAAATAATCTGACTCAAAAGAAATAACTCCAGGAAGTATCTGTAAGAAGGAAACATTATCTAGGGTCCCACTGCTCAGAAAAATGCCTAAAGAAAACTGTTTAGAAAATACTAAATAGTGACATAACAGAAATGAGAACTTTTTTAGTCCTTTGAACCCTCAACAAAATGTATATTTAAGTTATCCTCAGTCTGTCAATAACACACAAGCCATCTTCAACATCACTAAGACCTTCTAAATTACAAATCAGTTATGCATAAATTAACCCAGAAGCTATATATGGACATGGCAGGAATCTGATTCAAGAAGGACAAATGAGTTAGATGGTGGCATTCTGTTAAAGTGAATGATCAGTTCCAGAGCTTTCAGCCCTGCAATATGGCAAAGGCCCTGAATCAAAGCCTTCACAGCTTCCAGATATCTTATCAGGTGTAAACAGCAGCACAATCTTTTAGGAAATTCAGTTATGTATTCAGTTAGAAGAACAAGCAAAGCAGGATCTTCTGAGACAGTCAGTACTCAGTCACAGTTCTCTGCGTCACAGCAGCCATTCTAGTAGTCAAAGGCTCATGATGAGGAAAAAACATGAAACGCAGAAAAAAATTTCACATGGTGCTTGTACCCTCTTCTATGAGCATAATGACCCATCGCTTCCTGCAGAAGTGGGCTACTTGCTATATAAACCGCATGTACATAATAAAAAATGGCTTAATAGGCTTAAACAGGAAAACAAAAGCAATTATTCACCTTTAATGCCAGCAAATGTTCAGTTCACTGAATGGATTGTAGTTATGTCAGTCAGAAGTTTCCTGAAAATACAAAGACTTTTTCATTGTAGAAGTTTACCCTTTTTCTTTACACATATGAATGGGGTCCTGTAAATGAAACTACTCATGTCAATCAATCAGATATGGACAAATATTATGTAGGGAGCCACCTTTTACTAAAGCAGCCAGCACTCTAATTCACAAGAAAGCATTCACTCATCGGATTATGTGATAGAGATGTAACAATGACTGATATACAAGCTCCACTGGGTTGCTTGGATACAACTGTATACTTGCCCAGTATTTTCAAATATAGGCCACAAAGTTGTCACCTGAAGTCAACAGAAGTTGTGAGAACTCAATTTCTCTAATAATCAGATTGCAAACAATTAGTTAGGCAGCTAAGTTGAGGCAGACTTATTTACAAGTTTTAACCAAAATTAAATGAATGTTCAGCCTTAGAAAATGATCGGGGCCCAAGCCTATCAGCCAGTTCCTGTGGATTTCATGATCTCTAACACAAGACAAAAAGAAACGTTAGTGTTTAAAAATATAAAAATACAGTAGGACAATTTTGGTACTTTTACACTATTGGTATTCTGGATTTAATTTCTAATTTTTGTACATTTTAATAATTTTAAAGAATATCTGTATTCTTTAAACGCATCCATGGAAGGGTCTTTAATATTTCAAAGTAGAGAGAAATACTTTCTGCCCAATCCAGACTTGTTAATTACCAAAAGGTAAGGACATATCCAGGGAGGGGGAAGCAGTGGTATGGTCTCATCCATCTTTGGCTATGTGGCACATGCACAGTGAGCTCTCTGAGTTAATTGGCATGTCAACAGTTTCTGCCAAAAATCTGCATATGTCATGTGTTCCGAGCTGACCAGCTGATCAGAATGACTAAGGACAAACATTACACATAAACTGGTTTAAATGATTAGAAACTAGTTTAAGATAAACCTGGCTGAATGCAGTATCAGACTTAACTGACTTGGGTCAAATTGGTTTAGGCAATGCCTATCCCAGACTCCTTCCTGGTTTAAGTTAAACCAGAGTCCCCCAGCATCCCAGATGCTTTGCAGCCCTGGGCTGGGCTGGGCTGTCTGCTTCAGAGAACAGGGCTGGTACCATCCCTCTGCTCCCTAGCTGGAGCTTCAAGTGGAGACTACAGGGCCAGCAGGGTCTGCCTGGCTTCCCCATGCCCCACCCCACCCCTGCCACACACTTCTCAAGCAGGAATTTGCTTTCCCCATCATCTCCCATAGCATTGACCCCAGCCACCTGGACCCTAGGCATGTGGTATGCTAGCTAATGCTGAGAGGTGTCTCTGTGTGTGTCTGTCTCCAATTTCATTGGGACAGGACAAAGGCACACAGGACAGCAACAGCCTCTGCTTAGTAGGGCTGTGTGAAATGGCATGGTTTCATTTTGACTTGAATTTTGAGGCTTAGATGGAACAGCATTTTGTTTCGAATTTCATTTGGAGTCGAAACAGCTGTTCTGTTTCACTTCGTTGAAAAAGCGAGGCTATTTCAATGCTGTTTTGACTTTTGCCCATTGGCTATAATGGGGAAGCTCAAAACAGCCTCTCTCATCTGATAGGCAGATCTGGGCCCAAGCCTGGGAGGGTTTCCAGGGCTGTGCCAGTCTTCCCAGGGCTGAGGGTCCCCAATCTGCCTGCCAGATGAGGGAGGGAAACCAGTGCTGCCACCTGGGACTAGGATAGAGAACTGAGCCAAATTTCTCAGTTTCCCTCCCCAGCGCTAGATCGGGCTGGAGAAACTACTCAGCCCAGCTGGGCTGAGTTCCCAATCCCAGCACAACTTTTGAAACATTTCAACTAGCCTCATTTTATTTTGAGGCTGTTTTGAAGCCCTTTGTTTCATTTTGATTTCACTGTTTGGAGCTCAAAATGAGTTGAAACACTGTTGAAACAAAACAGCCAGCAAAATTTTGCACAGCCCTACTGCTTAGGGCTTTTTGGGGTTAATCAACAGATCAGCTGGTAATGTCCCTCTGTTCCTTCCTTGGAAAAAGCTGTTTAAGAAAAGTCTGAACTAATGGAAAGAGGATGTTTGTTTTCTTAACAAGCTGATAAACACTGAGTTAGGGGTGATAAACCCTGTTAGCAACTCCCTGCAGGGCTGCTCAGGAGGTGGGAGGGTGAACCCCTCCCTAATCAGAGCATCCTGCAGGGGCCTGACCATGCCCCTCCCTCAGCTCAGCACTATAGAAAGGAAGGGAGGGCAGCTCTAGTGCCTCCCAGCTTCTAGCCTGAGCCACTGCATGCCTGCATTTCCTCAGAGGGAATGTCTGTATACTTGCAAACGGGTTCAACCTAGGCAGGTTAGACTAACCTGCAAATATTGAATCAGTTCAGGTTTTGAATGTCCCTAGCTCATGGGTTCTGGCCACAGCCCATGCCTTCATGCTAGAACCCAGGGGGTGAACACTATAGTTGCTCATCCCTTCTTCATTTGTCCTTTATTTTTTCCCTGCTACGGAATTCACTGGGGGGAGCAAGGGAGGGCAAATGATGGCAGTTCCCACCAGAGCCATGTGAAAAGAAGGGTTGCAGCCAATGCCTGCATGGATAAGTTGGTGAGCTCAGAACATGTCGTGTGTAAAACTCTAGCAGGAGGTGCGCTGATATGCAGGTTTGCTCAGAGAGCTCAGTGGGCATGCACTATACTGCCAAGGGAAATTGAGCTCACACAACCCCAGTCCTGGATCTGTCTATGCCAGTCAACAATATAACCACTGCAACTACTACTAAGAGCTCATTTGGGAGTTCACTATATTTGCACAAAGACAGCATTAGGGCTTTTGTGGGCTAGTCACATTGCTAATATCAGTGCAGAGGATGGAACAGCAGCCTCTTCTTGGGTGCTAGTCTGTCTAACACAGAGATGTGCAGTAGATAACATCAGCATTGCAATTTTACAGATACCTTTATCAGGGCTTTATATTTATTTATTTTTGCTGTAGGCTTGTATATACGGGAAGCATAAACCTGACTACCTTTATCTACTGTTAGCTGGCAATGAACAGAGGAGATAAGTGCCAGGGTACAACAAATTTAAAGTGGGGAGTTTATTTTTGTTTCTTGCATGCACGTATTGTTTTTGAATCATTGAATTACAGGTCAATATGGTATGCACAGCTAAGGAATATAAACTATTTTTATTTCTTTATGTTTGAGTGCATCAAAAATTTGCATGTGTTTATTACACTTAAAAAATTTTTTTTCAGTATTAAGTTGACTAGGCAGTTATGACTTGACAGCTGACTTCAGAACTTCCTAATGAATTGTAGCTGTTGCTTTTCCTGGGTAGATATGGCTTGTTACTAGGTTATTTTAGATTCTTTTTTTTTTAATGCTAAAAGGCTTTGCTATGTGCAGGAGAACAAACCTTTGTAGCCAGACTAGGATGTGGAGAAGTTTGAGAGACTCCAGATGAGAGCCACGTGCATGATCAGAGGTCACCTTATGATGAGAGGCTGAGAACTATGGGACTCTTCAGCCTGGAAAAGGCTGAGGGGTGATCTGGTGGCCACCTATACGTTTATCGGGGTGCTCACCAGAATCTGAGGGAATGTCTGTTCAGAGCGCCCCAAGGGATGACAAGGTCAAATGGTCACAAACTCCTCCATGACCATTTCAGGCTGGACATAAGGAAGGACTTCGTTATTGTCTGAGCCCCCAAGGTCTGGAATAGACTGCTGCCAGAGGTGGTTCAAGCACCTACTTTGAACGCCTTCAAGAGATATTTGGATGTTTATCTTGCTGGGAACCTATGACTTCTGCTGATTTCCTGCCCTTTTGGCTGGGGCCTAGACTCAATGATCTTCCAAGGTCCCTTCCAGTCTTAATGTCTATGACATTTATGAGAAAAAAAAGAGAACTTTCATAGATTATTATTCTTCCCCTGCGTGGATATCAACAGTGTGGCTAGCCCACAAGAGCCCTAATACCCTGTATAATGAACTCCCAAATGAGCTCTTAATAGTAGTTGCAGTCACATGTGGTTATATTGTTCACTGATCAGTAATAAAGAAGGAAATCTGTTCTGCACCAAGGAGAAGCCAAGAACCAGATTGTGACTCCCAATTTGGTTCTCAGTGGGCATGTCTACACAAGCCATTAATGTGCAGCAATGAACTACTCCACAGTTTATTGTTCCTGGGAAGCTCACAAGCATGCTGTTTACATGTGTCTCTGGACCACAGCACATGGAGTCTGGTTGGAATAGCCCTAGTTGACAGGGGGCCCTGAGGAGTTAGCCTACCAGCCCTGGGCTGCTCCAACTGGGCTAAATATGCTTTGGAGGGGCTGGCTGGGGCATGAGGGTACTTCATTGAGGGGGTAGCTGGCAGTTTATTAGTTAGGTGAGCCCTAATAGGACTGCACATCTACAAGCTGAGATATTTACTACCATGGGTGACCGGTGCCACCTTAGTTGGGGCGGTGCCCCCCCCCCCCGTGACCAGTCTTGCCAACCTGGGGGGTCCCCCACAACTGATCCTGCAGACTGGGGGGGATAGACTGCTTAGACAATGGGCAGGGGGGCAGGTGGGAGTGCCAGTGCCCCCGTGCAAGCACCGGTCAATTGCTACAATTATTGCAGCCACTTCTGGGAGTGGCTGCAGCCACTTGTAGGAGCAAGTGCCGGCCAATCATTGCAGCTGCTGCTAGAAGTGGCTGCAGCAATCAGCTGGTGCTTGCAGGGGGCTGAACCAGTGAGCATGGTCAGTCAGGGCGTGCACTAGCACTCTCAGGGGCGTGCACCAGCACTAGCACATACACCCCATTCACCCCCTACATATCACCATCGTTTACTGAAGAGCTAATTACTCCACAGTTATGCTAATGTAAAAATGGAGTAGTTGCATAGAAATTCCGGCTCTAAATTTACTCCAGTATATCTGACACGTGCACTGAGCCCATGGTTTAAAAATTCCTCAGCCTTACATTCTGTTTCTGATAGAATAATAAAATAGGCAAGAATAATGCAGATCTGATTCACAAAGGTATTTGTAGTTCAGTGTGGTAGTATATGCTTACCTGTAAAATTAATGGTCAAATAATTGGCTGAAACTTACCATCTAGGATGTCACACAAGTGAGTAGTGTCATAATGGAGCCTAAGAGCAAGCCTATTGCATGGCTTTCAGTCCATTGAGACATTAAAATGCTATGTGCTTCTGACAAATAGATTCTTGATGTCTCTCACATACTATTTTTCATTCAAAAGCACTATTGTTAATAAAATGAAGGCTATTGTCATTGTCATGGCTGACATTCAATGCTGAACCCAGATTTCCGGCGGACATTAGCAATTATTTTTGTGCCTAACTATAGTCTTTTGAAAATCTTTGTCAGTGCCAAACACCCAAAATGTGGCACTTGTGACCTGCTTAAAATTATAGGGATAGAGCCAGGAATTGAATTCAGATTAAGTTTGAATCCAGCACCTTAACCACAAGCCCTGCCTTCCTCCCTTTCTTCATGTGGTGAAATCTGTTATAAAATTTTACCTATAGCACAAGAAAAATTACACGTAATCTTCAGAGAAAAGCTCACGAAGAGAAAGAAAAAATTGTGACTAACTACAGAGCAGCAATCAGGCTCTAAATTACATGGCTCTCACTGTAGCTTTGCAAACCTCCAAATGTCACAGAGTGAAAACTCTGTGTTTCTTGCAAAAGTGAAACTACAAAAGATTAAAACTATATTGTACAATGCAAGCCAAATAAACAAAATACCTCTGGAGGGCACCAGCTGGAGCCTGCAATTTTTCCATTGAAAATGTCCTATTGACAGCACTTTTGAGAGCTTTTCCACCATTGATAGCTTTGAAAATATTGGCTCTTTTTATCAGAATAACAAATGCAGCCATTTGTTTTTATGACTGTTGTAACTGCAGATTTATTTTCTCTATTAAATTGTCAGTAACTTTTCATTGAAACTGCTCTCATTTTCAGAAATCTGATTGCCTCATGGCAGAGAGGAAATGAGGAAAAACTATCTATTTAAACTCATTGAAATCTCTTATTTGGTAACTAGTCTATATATAATATAAATGGTGCAATGTACTCAGTGCCTCTAAAATTGCTTAGGTCACTTTTTTTCCTTAAAACTTTATTCATAGTGTGTATTGAGCACAATTTTCTATTCTATGAGATCTTGTAACCCTACTGCACAAACTTAAAAACAATATTTGAACCAATTTGGTGAAAACACCCAGGCAATCAGTCATTCTGATCAAACAAAATAGATAGGAAGAAGAGAAGTATCCATAACAGCTAAGAAGCTTTTACATGATTGTGAAGAAAATGGATGTGTGTGTTGTCTTTACAAACACAATACATTCTCCTTGTCTCTCCCTGCAACAGAAAATAATTGACATCTATCACATGAGTAGCAAAAATGACAGCATGGGAGAATGGAACAAATCTGTTCTGAAATTCCTGACTGGAATCAAGTGATTGAAACTCTAAGCAGTACCTTCAATGTAGCATATACTAGGGCTGTGCGAAACAGCACCATTTCATTTCCACTTCCGTTTTGCTATTTTGATGGGACAGTGTTTCATTTTGAGTTTCATTTTTTTTGTTTTGAAGCACTGTTCCATTTCATTTTGTCGAAACTGTTTCATTGTTTCAACATTTTACCCGTAGGCTATAATGGGGAAGTACAAAACTGCCTATCACTTTGTAAACTTTTAGCAAATTTGGGTGCACACAGCAGAAAGGCTAGCCCCTTCTGAGGGCATGAAGCCTGCCAAGTTTCAAGGAGATAGGTGCAGGGGTTTCTGGAAAACTGCACCTCAAAGTTCTTCAAGCAAAACTCATGTCACTTTTAAGTGTGAAAGCACAGGGGGTGAAAACAGCAGGCATGGTACCCCCTGCTGAGGCCACAAAGCCTGCCAGTTTTCAAGGCGATAAGTGCAGGGGTTTCTGGGAAACTGCACCTCAAGCTGCTGACATGCAAAACTCGTGACGTGTGACTGTGTGTCTTTGTGTTAAGGTGCGCCCTCACTGGTGCTGGGGACTCCACATGACATGGTAGCATGCTCCAGTGAGGTCTCCTCCTCCCCTACAGCCGCAGCTCAGTCCACCCCTTTAAATAACAACAGGTAATAACTTAGGAAGCAGCACAGTAGCATCAGTAGCATCTCAGGAAGCTCAAGAGTCACAGACAATATCAGACCAGTCCTTCCCCGCTCTTCCCCCTCCCTCTCCTTACTTTCTGTTTCCCTGCAGGCAAGCCCAGCTTCAGCTTTGAAACTCAAAACACTTTGAAACTTTCAAAACATTTTGACTACCCCCGTTTCATTTCAAGGCTGTTTCAAAGCCCTTCGTTTCATTTCAGTTTAAGTGTTTTGAGCTCAAAATGAAGTCAAAACAGCATTGAAACGAAACAGTCGTTGAAATTTTGCACAGCCCTAGCATATATGATAAATGAGACTGCAGTTTTCTTTGGCAGCATTAACATTCTATTCCCCCTTACTTATGTAAGGTTTTTTTGTTTTAAAGCAGATATTGCTCTTGTATTAATGGAATATTCCATCAGTAGAAACACTGATTTTTTCTCAGAGTTGACAGCAGGTATTATTTGTTGGAAGATGGACATGATTAACCACAGTAAGGAGATTACTGCTAGTTTCATTTATACTTGAAAACACAACCAGTGTTTCTACCATTGGGTGGCCATTTAATGGAATGAAGGCCAAGTCTGCAGCACAAAACAACTCACACATATGGCAACAAACACCACATTTTGTTTGCATTTGTCTTTATTCCTAATAAAGAAGCTAAGAATGAATGGATCACTGTGACTAAATTAAACTCCAGAGTTGGAGAGCCTGGAAAGAAAAGGTGACTTTAAGGGTATGCTTGGGATGGATGAGCTACATCTCTCCCCTAAAGGCAAGCATGTCTTTTCTTCCAGGTGGCTGATCTCATATGGTGTGCCTTAAACTAGCTTTGCTGGGTGATGGGGCCACAGGAGGACATGAGGACACCTCCCAGTCAAGACAGGTGACATGCACAAGGAGTACCTAGGTAAGTAACATGGGTCTGGATAGTCCAAAGAATTGGGGGGGGGGGTGCATGCACCAATGCAAGGCCTTAAATGCCTCTACACTAATGCTCATAGCATGTAAGCAGGAGGAACTCACCTTCCAGATAGCTAGTACAAACCCAGACAGGGCTCACAGAAACCTGGTGGGATTCAACCCACACCTATAGAGGCAGGATAGAATGGGGAGGAAAGGCAGGAGTGTGGTGCTCTACATCAAAGAGCATGTCCTCAACTAACAGGATGGGGTCAGAGGAGGGGCAGACTGAAGTGCTCTGGGTCAGAATACATGGGGGTTGTGGGGAAAGGGACTTAACAGTGGGCATCTACTACAGCCCACTCAACCAAGGGGAAGAGCTGGACCGTGAATTCTTGGGTCAACTTGTGGAGGCTCTTAAAGCAAGGGATGCAGTTGTCATGGATGATCTAAATTACCCAGACAACTGCTGGAAGGAGCAATCAGCTAAGTCGGATTGCTCATGAGGGTTCTTTGCTGAGATACAGGACCTCCACTTAACCCAGGAGGTGCACAGTCCCAGGGGGACTGCCCTGCTGGACCTGGCCCAGACTACAGGCGATGACCTGGTGAGGGGACTCCAGGTTCCTGACCACTTGGGAGACAGTGATCATCGCCTACTGGAATTCACCATCCAGCACAGAGTGTCAAGGGCCTGCAGCAAGGCAGTAGCCCTTAACTTCACGAGGGCCAACTTCAGTGAGTTGAGATTGGTAGGAGGGGAACTGGGTGTCTTTCTTAAGAAGACGATCCTCTGAGCCCAAGAGGTGACAGTCTCAATGAGAATCAAAGGGGGCAAGAGTGCTCAAAAGCCCCTCTGGCTCAGCAAAAGCATTCAGGAATGCCTGAAAGCCAAAAAGAAGGCATGCACCCAGTGGAAGGGAGGGGCTATCACCAAAGAGGAGTATACCTCCATTGCTCGGGTCTGTAGAAGAGCTGTTAGGAAAGCTAAGGCAGATGTGGAACTAGGGCTAGTATCAAGGACAACAAAAAGTCCTTTTTTAAATACATAGGGAGTATGAAGAAGGCACTGGGTAATGTGGGGCCCCTGCAGGATACACTTGGCAATCTGGTGGTTGCACCAGAGGAAAAGGCAGACCTTTTTAACAATTTCTTTGCCTCCATTTTTTTGTGCAGGGACCAGGACTACCCCACCAAGATTCAGGACAGACTCAGAAGAGACTCCACCAGGCCTAGGGTCAGGAGGGCTGAGTTAGGAAACTTCTGGTGGGGCTGAACATGTTCAAATCAGCAGGTCCAGATGTTCTCCACCCTAGGGTTCTGAGAGAATTGGCAGGGGTTATCACAGGGCCCTGGCATGACTTTATGAGCACTCATGGTGCTCTGGTCAGGTGCCAGATGACTGGAAGAAGGCCAATGTGGTCCCCATTTTCAAAAAAGGGGGGATGGAGGACCTGAGCTACTATAGGTCTGCTAGTCTTACTTCGATCCTAGGGAAGCTCTTTGAGAAAATTATCCATGAGCACATCTGTGAAGGGCTAGAAGGGGGGATGATGCTCAGGGGCAACCAGCATGGGTTCATTAGGGGTAGATCCTTTCAGATCAACCTGATTGCCTTCTATGATCAGGTCACAAAATCATTAGACACAGGTGTCACAGTGGATGTAGTCTTTCTGGACTTCAGGAAGGCCTTTCACACTGTCTGCAACCCCATTCTCATTAAAAAGCTAGGTGATTGTGGCACTGATGCCTACACAGTTAGAAGGGTCGCAAATTGGTTAGGGGCCCTCACCCAGAAAGTGGTGGTGGATGGGTCTTATTCAGCCTGGAGGGATGTGGGCAGTGGAATCCCCCAGGGCTCTTGGTCTTCGGGCCCGTACTGTTCAATTTCTTTATTAGTGACTTGGACGAGGGGGTGAAAAGCACCCCATTCAAATTCACTGACTACACCAAGATTTGGGGTGAGGTGGGCATGCTAGAAGGGTGGGACAGGATACAACTGGACCTGGACAGGTTACAGGGGTGAGTGAATGATAATAGGATGGGATTCAATACTGACAAGCGCAGGGTACTGCACTTGGGCAGTAAGAACCAGCAGCATACCTATAGGCTGGGGAACTCCCTTCTTGAAAGCACAATAGCTGAAAGAGATCTTGGAGTCATTATCAATTCCAAAATGAACATGGGCCACCAATGTGAGGATGCGGTCAGTAGGGCTAACCGCACCTTGTCATGCATCCACAGATGCATCATAAGCAGGGCCAAGAAGGTGATCCTCCCCCTCCATGCGACACTGGTCAGGCCACATTTGGATTACTACATCCAGTTATGGGCGCTGCACTTTAGGAGGGATGTGGCCAGCATCAAGAAGATCCAGAGGAGGGCCACTCGCATGATCCGGGGACAGCGGGGCAGACCCTACGAGGAGAGGCTACGGGACCTGAACCTGTTCAGCCTTCAAAAGAGAAGGCAAGGGGGGACCTGGTGGCCATCTATAAACTTACTGAGGGGGGACCAGCGGGAAATGGGAGAGACCCTGTTTCCCTGAGCAACTCCCGGAGTAACAAGGAATAACGGCCATAAGTTGTTTGATAGTAGATTCAGGCTGGACATTAGAAAGCATTACTTCACAGTCAGGGCAGCTAGGATCTGGAACCAACTTCCAAGGGAAGTGGTGCTGGCTCCTACCTTGGGCATATTTAAGAGAAGGCTTGACCTAGCAGGGGTCATTTGAGCCTAGTATTCTCTCCTGCCCAGAGCAGGGGGTCACACTTGATGATCTATTTAGGTCTCTTCTGACCCTATATCTATGAATCTATGAGTACAAGGGGAAATAAGTGCAAACAAGTCAGACTCCAGGCACTGAAGGTGCAGATAGAAGTGTAGCTCCTGGGTCTTGCTCATGGTGTTTCATAGAAAGCGCCATGAGTTTGACCAATTTTCCTGACCCAACAGACATTAGCTGTTGCATTGGGAGGATGTAAGATTGAGCTCCAATTTGAAGCTGATCTAGGGAGAGAGCTTGTGCCTTTGGAGTCTCTTCCCTTGGTTTCACCACCCTTTCCCAGCTCCTGAGATGACTCAGAATGGGAGGGGGAGACAGCAAGAGCGGTAGATCTGTTTTGGGGTTTGCCCAGCTGAGCTGAAGTGGGGGGGGAGGGGGATAAGGGGAGAGCTGTCTATTAACATCACTCTCCAATGCCAGCTGGGCAACCCTCAGAATGAGATCTCTCCACTCCCACCCCCCTTCCTATTATGAAAACAGTGACAGGAAAAGTGCTGGGCTGCATCAGCCAAGCCCTGCTCTCAGCAAGCACAACAGAAATTACTGAGGGTGCTCCACTTCGGGGTGCCTTCATCTGAACCTTCATGTAATGAGTTGGTTGAAACCAGATCTTGCTTTGAGATTTTAAACCAGTACTAAAAGATATTGCACATTGTACTTACATAGTGTCTTTAATTCAAGAATCTGACAGCACTGAACAAACACTAAATCCCTTGTGAGGTAGATTCTGTTGTGTTCCAGATTTTAAGAAACAGTGTATGGAGCTCAGTGGTCATATTTTCTCTAACAGCTTTGAAGACGTTAGCTGGTATGCCATCAGGGCCAGAAGCTTTGTTGTTCTTTATCTGTCTAATTAACAGGTAGGCTTCTTCAGAGGCTGGTAGAATGGGAAGTTCTTTCCTTACTTCAGGAGCTTCTGGTAGTGCTCCTTCCAGTGGTTTTTAATGGACTTGCCTTGAGGTGTGTACTGCCATCTTCAGATCAAAGTGGGATGAGTGCACAAGAATTTGGTCTGTACACAGCCTTGATCACACTGAAAAAGCTCTGCATATCATGATATTCAGGAAATTATTGGATTTCTTTTGCCTTCTCTTCCCACCATTTGTTCTTGATTTCTCAGTTCTTCCTCTGGGCTTCAGGTTTACGCTGTGAAAAAGTTCCCTGCTTCTGACTGGACATAGGGTGGTTTTGCCAGTCACAGAAAGCTTTTCTCTTCTGATTGAGAAGGGTATTGATCTCACTGTTGTTTTCATCAAACTTGTCCTGATTGAATCAGGTGATAAAGCCAATTAATTTCACACAAGCCTCATGGATGGTCTCTCTTAAATCTTGCCAGTCTTCCTCAATGCACATGTTTTCAATACTAAGATTGGTGAGTTTCTTACTGATACGTGTTTGGAGGGCTTTATTGACAGGCAGGAGATGGAGAATCTTTAGCACTTTGCATACCTCCACAGCCATCTCTCAAAGAAGGGCAATATCAATGAGGAGATCCAGTGTAAGATCTGATGTGCCAGCTCTGCCTTCAGTAGACTGTGTCATTGTGTATTCAATCCTCGTGACATCAGGACTCAAACAAAGCTCCTATTATATAAGGCTGTGGTAATCCTAACTCTTATCTATGGCTGTGAAACTTGGTCACCTACAGGGACAACCTGAAAAGCACCTTTACCAGCACCACCTTCAAAAGATCCTTGGCATAAAGTGGTAACATCATCACACAAATGCTAGTGTCCTTAGCAATGCTAACACCACTAGCATAAAAGTGTTGATTATTCAATATCAGCTGCAGAAGACAGGGCATTGTGTGTGCATGCCTAATGTACATTTACCAAAACAACGGCTATAATCCCAACTCAGCCAAGGCCAAAGGGCATACAGGGGCTAAAGAAAACATTTCAAGGGCATCTTCAAGGCAAACATTAAGAAGTGTGACACTGACATCACAAATCGGAAAAAAAACCCTAGCCTAGGACAGGGCTACAAGACAACACCTTGTGAGAGAAGGTATGTCTTGCCCCGGAGGCAGAAAAGTGACAGAAAAAGAAGGAAAGGAAACAAAACCAAGAAATCTATGGTCCAACCCTCCCTTTAATCACCACCTGTGGCATCTGCCAGAGAGTTTGCAGCTCTAGGATCAGCCTTTCTTACCTGTCAATGGACTTATCTGCTACCTTTACTTGACCCTTGGGATGATTGTCCTCAAACTTGAGGAATCACTACCACTTCTGACAAGATCCTGTTGTAAATGGGTAAACAGAGCTTATCTAAGAGGACAGAGAGAAACTGTGGGAAAAACAAACAAAAAAACCCAACAACACCACCAACAACAGGAGTGCTTTTACATTCCTGGTGTAACAAGTACTAAGCTTTGAAATCTATCAGCAGCATGGAACTCAGCTTACAAACAAATTTACTGTATCTGTTTCTGGACTCTAACAATTATTTTGGACTTTATATACAAAGTAGCATTTAAGTTTGCAAATCCCCCAAAAGTTTCATTCCATGTATGACCTTATACTTCAGCATTTGGCCCCAGATTTTGAGTGAAGAAATGGAATAAGTGATGGCAACAGTTCTATTAACCATTACATTATGGAATCGTTAAGGAAACAGATGAATGACATGTTTGACCCAGTTTCATAGATTCATAGATTACAGAGTCAGAAGGGACCCAATGGATCATCGTGTCTGACCCCTGGCCCCTGACAGGAAAGAGGACTGAGGTCAGATGACCCCAGTCAGGTGACTGTCAAGCCGCCTCTTGAAGACTTCCAAGTTAGGTGGCAGGACCACCTCTCTTGGAAGCCTATTCCAGACTATGGCCACCTTTATTGTAAACACTTTTTCCTAATGTCTAACCTAAATCTACTCTCCACTAGTTTGCACCCATTATTCCTAGTTACTCCCTGGGGTGCTCTGATAAACAGCACATCCCCAATTCCTCCCCTGATAAATTTATAGGTGGCTACCAGGTCACCGCTCAGCTGTCTTTTGTATAGGCTGAAGGGATCATGATCTCTCAATCTCTCTGCATAGGGTCTTTCACAGAGACCACTAATCATACGAGTAGCCCGCCTCTGAACCCTCTCCAGATCCCCCATGTCCCTCTTGAAGTGCAGCACCAAAAACTGGACACACTACTCCAACTGCGGCCTGACCAATGCCGCATAGAGGGGGAGCATCACCTCCCTCAATCTGTTGGTCATGCATCTGCTAATGCACGACAAGGTGCATTTGGCTTTGTTGATGTCCTTGTTACACTGCTGGCTTATGTTTATCTTGGAGTCAACTATGACTCCAAGATCTTTCTCAGCCTCTGAGCTGCTGAGAAGGACATCCCCCAACCTGTAGGTGTGCTGGGGATTCCTCCTTCCTAGGTGAAGTACCTTATATTTATCTTTGTTGAATTGCATTCTATTATGTTCTGCCCATTGATCTAACTTGTTCAGGTCAGCCTGTAACTGCTCCCTGCCCTCTGGTGAATTCACTTTTCCCCATAATTTGGTATCATCTGTGAACTTGGAGAGGGTGCTCACCACACCCTTGTCCAAATCACTGATGAAGATATTTAATAATGCCGGCCCAAGAACCGAACCCTGCGGGACCCCACAGCCCACCTCCTTCCAGGCTGAGAATGAGCCATCCACCACCACTCTCTGGCTGCGGTCCCTAAGCCAGTTAGCCACCCACCTGACTGTGTAGGCATCCACCCCACAGCCCATTAGCTTCCCTCTGAGAATAGAATACAAACCTGCGTTGAAGACCTCCCTAAAATCCAGGTAGATAACATCGGCTTCCACTCCTGTGTTGAGGCAGTGTGTGACCTGGTCATAAAAGGCTATCAGGTCTGTCAGGCAGGATCTACCTGTGACAACCCCCTGCTGGTTTCCTTTCAGCATTGTTTCCCCTGCTGGGCTTTCACAAATATGCTCTTTGATGATTTTTTCTAGTATTTTCCCAGAGATAGAAGTAAGACTTACTGGCTTAAAGTTAACAGGGTCCTTCCTTCTCCCCTTCTTAAAAATGGGCACCACATTGGCCTTTTTCCAGTCCTCAGGGACCTGTCCAGTGTTACCTGTCAGCTCCATGTTCTTGGGGAACCCTGACACAGGACACAGACTGTTTGACTTAGAATCGCACCCCCCCACCTAAACAGAAACTGATTAAGATGCAGTGAGAGACGAACCTAAAACCTTCCAGATAAGGGAGACAAAAGTGAAACAACTGCCCTAGGTCTCATTTGCATCTGAGATGGGAACAGATGACCATTCATTTACATGAGAGATGGAGAACAGAAAGCCTGAAGCAGAGGAGCAGTGCATGATGGGGAAGCTGTGCTCCAAATGCTCATCAACCCCCACACCAAGCTCAGCATTTATCAGACCAGTTCTAATCTGGATTTACAAAGGACTTTTCCTCCCCGCCCCCCCCCACACCTCTAAGCAAAAGTAAGTTTAATAGGCATCTTGGGCCATACATTCCCCGGTCCCGCTATGGGAGGCCTATGGAAACTTAATTGGCTAAAACTCGGTTGCCGGGTTAGGGAATGCTGAGGCAATAGACCGAGTCAGAGGGGGTACGGGCAACATTTGAACAATGGTACAGGGTTCATCACAGCGTCCAGCCCGTTGGAGCCCCGACTACAAGTGGTGTCACAAGTGGAGATGACTGGTGGAAGTCCTCTCCACAATAGGTTATGAACACTCCAATAATTGCCTTATGTCTGTTAAAAGACTATAGTAAGATCTGGAAAAGTCATGCTAAGCTGAGGCTTGTTCACAGCAAGTAAAAATCCAAAACCCTGATGCTGCAATCTATTGTTTCTGAAGACACCAGGAGATATCCCATCAAGTATATCTGCTATCCATAGGAATGTCAAGCTGGCTCCCATGTAGGTGTATCCTCAGTATCAATTAAGTTCCTGAGATGTTCCACCCGGATAACCCCTTGTCAATAGAGAGGACAATTTGATTTACACTATTGAGAATGCTTGAAAGAAACTGAACTGGGGGTATAAAAATCTGTAAAAGAAGCAGCAGTGTGTGTGCTGACACCACTCGCTTTCTTCTGGAGAGGCTGCAGGAGGAAGATCATCTCCCTTCAAGGATCGTGCTGAGAACTTTGACCTGTCAGCTCTGCAACCCGAGTGCCTTGGACTGGTGAGATCCCAGCTCTCTCTCTCTTTTCTCTTCTCTCTCTCTAAGCATAGATTTCTGAACTTGAACTGTATTAGTTAAGCTTGAGCTAAATTTCCCCAAATACTTAGTGAAACCAGGGTATACTGTGACTGTTTGTGTTTGTTTTTCCTTTGCATGTCTATCACTACTAGTGTCAATATATATTTCATTTACTTAGCAATAAATAACTTTTATAGTCAAACTGGTGGTAATTGGGTATATTTTTCCTTCCTTACTTCTCTTTCCGCACTTGTTCTGTAGGAACGCCCCTCTTACCTAAGCTAAAGATCCCTGTGAAGCCCAAAAATACGGTGGGGTCTGCTCATCAAGAGGCTAAAAGATTGGGACGTGCTGAGTTTGAGACACATAAGGGGATCAGCTTGTACAGGCTGGTTGACCCAGTTTGGCTCAGGCGTGCCCTAATGAATTGAATGCTGGCCCATGAGGGTGTCATCTGGACAAACAGCCATATTCAAAGGTATTCTGTTTAACTGTGTGCTTGTGTCTGACTGTAGTTATTGTTGCTCTGATGAACTGACTCTTGGCATATGAGGGTTACATCCTGTCCACACTGATCAACTCGGCCAGGTCAGGCGTGTCATGTTAATCTGTGTGTGTTTGTGTGTATGACTGATTTGGGTACTGAAGGAACCCAGCCCCACTGAACTGAGTCCTGCAAGATAGCTCTATTGGGGGTGAGGGCTTGCAGGGGGAGAGATACAGCTCTGTATAGAAACACCAGTAACACAAGCAGCACATTAATAGAATTACCAAGACCCTAGCCCAAATAAATGAGCACACCCCAAAGTAGTGGGCAAATCTGGTAACACCAGAACACCATGAGAGCTCAAACAGCTGTACCAGCGGCTCAGAAATGACACCAGCCAATACCTTCAGCACCCGTGGATGGAGGTCATCTGGGCTGGCTGACTTGTAGCCAAATGGCCCTTCCAAGTGCTCTTTAACTAAGCCAACACTAACCTTTGGCAGTCTGGTGCCTTTTGGACATCTGCCTATGCTCAAGGTGGGGGGATTGTCTTGGTCAGTATTAAGGAATACTGAAACGAAGAACTCATTGAAGAGCTCTGTCTTTTTGTCTGCGTCAACCACCAACTTCCCTGATTTGTCCTGCAGGGGTCCTATGCTACTTTGCTCCTTCTTTTTGCTAACTATGTATCTGTAGAAGGACTTTTCATTGTCCCTAATTGTTGTAGGCAGCCTAAGCTCCAGTCCTGCCTTGGCCTGCCTAACTGACTCCCTGCAATAGCACGCCAGGGTGGTGTATGCTTTCTTGGTGGCTGCCCCTGCTTCCACTGCCTATACATCTCTTTCTTTGCCCTCAATCTTTCCTTAAGCTCCCTGTTAAGCCCAGAGGACTTTCTTTATCCCCTTAGCCCCTTTCCTGCATAAGAGGAGAGACTCCTTTTGTGCCCCAAGGATCACTCCCTTGAGAAACTTCCAACCCTCTTGGACTCCCATTATCCCAATGCTCTTGAGTTTGGCCACCTCACTAACTAGGTTCCTAAGTTTACTAAAGTTGGCCCTTCTGAAGTCTAAAACTTTAGCATCACTGGATATTTTTTTCACCTGTCACTGGATAGTGAGCTTGTTTCTTTAGCCACTGAAGTGAATGAGACAGCAGCTGGACCAGCCTTGGGGTGCAAACAAGCACAAACCTGAATTGGGATCATTGGGCACATCTACACATGTGCATTTACTGCATAGTAACCACAATTACTGTACAGTATGGGCACAAGTTGACACTTGCACACACATACTGTGCAGTAAATATGCTGACTTACACCAACTTGAGCATATATTTGATACCAGCATCATGCAGGTATCAAATTTATACCCAATTATTTACTGCAAGGTAACACATGTGTAGATGCCCTTAATGCACAGTAATACTATATGTATGAACTGACTTCGGACTAACTTTAGTCAGTCCACACACAGTATTAATGCACTTTAACACCTGCATGTATAGATGTTGCCCTATTCCCATTTACTGTGCAGTAACTTATTGCGCAGTAAATTTAAGCTGGCATAAATGCATATGTAGACATACCCACTGTGTGCAAGCATTTGCTGCCTGCCAATAGGAGGCATGGGCGGCTGGAGATAAATAAGGTGGGTGGGGTGTTGGTGGGTCCAGGGAAAGCTGCCTGGTTTTGATGGTGGGTACACTAGTCAGGATGGCAAAAAAATAGCATATTCAAGGTCAAAAAAAGTTTTCATCCCAACCACAGGGTGGGGACAGGGTGGGGAGGTGGGGCACAGACAGAGCAGTAAAAACAGCAATATTTCAGACTGTGGAGAGTGGCTGGGCTTTTCCAGCCTCAGGGCTGGGATGGGAATGTGTGCAACTGTTTGTTAGGTCAGGTTAATACATGCTGACCAAAAAAAAGTTCTGCTGAGCTAAAGAAAATTCATGTTTGACAAGAACTAACTTTAGATCAGCATGTGCCATTTTTAGGGTGATCTAAGCCTACAAATGCATGCAAATCTCGGCATTTCCATCAACCTAAACTTGGTTAAAGTAATCTAAATGTAATGTTAGCTAGTGTCCTTTGTGTGACTGTTTAAATTTCTTTAACTTTTAGTGCTCTAGCAAAATACATGTGCTATGGTAATCCACATTTTCAGGTGTTGTGAAGAACTAACAGCAGGCAGGTCAAACTTTTCATAGCTTTTTCTTAATACCTTCCCTATGTGAATGCACCTTTTCATTTCTAAGTTTTCTAATTTGTAAAGGGATTAAATTGTTTCAGTACACAGGTTAAGTAATGTGGTCTATACAGGTCTAAAATAGTTTTCTTAACATTGAATTCATCAAAAAGCATCAGTCAACATTGGTCCTTGTCTCTGCATCCATAGCGTGGTTTATTTTTCAAGAGCCTCACTTTTTTCAGACAAAAATGTTATCACAGTGTAAGGCATTAATATAATCTCCATTCAGTTAGGCTTATTTGTTGGAGGATGAAAACATTCTTGGTGAGCAGATATGAAAAGTGTAACACAAACTGTAGCACCCAGCAGGTAAAACTATGGTTCAAATAATAGTCTTTTGATCGCAATGAGGTCTACATTATCCCCAGTAGTGGGCTGAGCTGCTGTTGGAGACAAGTTTATTGCATCTCCTAAGAAACAGACATAATAAACACCTGTGAGCAATACAGTTTGTGTTTCTCTTAGACTAACAGAAAATTCAGATTAAGAATTGACTTTGGAACATCTCAAGTGCATCTTGAATATCGCCCCAAATAGCAAATTCCAATCATACTATCAAAATGATTCATTAATTCTCCTTTCTGCTCTGACACAGAACACAGCAACATCTCTAAAAGAGTTGAACTAATTACTTATTTTAATCTCTATTGCAAAGAGTAAAATCATTTGAAATCTTGCACTTTTTTGTAGTTACTCAGTTCACCTAAAATACTATAAAGTATATGGCTCAGATCCAAATTCTGGGACCACTCTCAGCAGTCCAGTAAATTCTAATCAGTAGATCTCCCTATGGCCTTCATGGCTTCCCATATACAAAATATTACATCACTCCTTACCTCCATTCTCTTCTGTTCTACATGATAGGCGCCTTAGTTTAGTTCTTCTATATTTAGGAAGCACACTGCCACAAGTATGGCTCCTCTTTCTCCATACAATATTTCTCCTGCTGGTCTCCACTTATACTCTCATACTGGTCCATAGTTTGCTTTCCCACCTGGCTGAGATCAGAATACCACCACAGAGCCTAGAAACTTGTAAGCATGGCTGCTAACAACTTCCTATTGTCAGAGAAATTAAGTAACCCCAGCTCTTTGTGCTCACTGAAGGAAAGGAAAGATCAGAGCTGAAGTCCATCTGTAATACTATCTTTTTCTCCTCATCCCATTCCTTCAAGAAGCAGCACCTGTACACCTCTTCGTGTACTGAGGAAGAGATCCTGGCTCCTATATTGTGTTGAACTCAGTCACAAAATGTAGAGAAGAAGAAACTGCTCAGGAACAGTCAGCATGGATTCACCAAGAGCAAGTCATGCCTGACCAAGCTGAATGCCCTCTGTGGTGAGATAACTGGTTCCATGGATTCAGGGAATGCAGCGGACATGATATACCTTGACTTTAGCAAGGGTTTTGATACAGTCTCCCACAGCATCCATGCAAGCCAGCTGAGGAAGTACGGGTTGGATGAATGAACTGTAAGGTGGACAGAAAGCAGGCTGGACTGCTGGGCTCAGTGAATAGTGATCAATGGTTTGAGGTCTAGCTGGCAGCCGATATTAGGTGGAGTGTCCTAGGGGTCAGTCTTGGGGCTGGTTTTGTTCAGTATCTTCAGTAATGATCTGAAAAATTGGATGGATTACACCCTAAACAATTTTGTGGATGAAACCAAGATGGAGGGAAGTGGGGTAGATATGCCGGAGTATAAGGCTGGGATTCAAAGTGACCTTCAACAAAGACAAGTGCAAAGTCCTGCACTTAGGACAGAACAATTCCATGTACTACAACAGGCTTGGGACAAACTGGCTAAGCATGAGGTCTGAAGAAAAGGACCTGGGAGTTGCAGTGGGCAATAAGGTGGGAATGAATCAACAGTGTGTCCTTTTTACCAAGAAGGCTAGCGGCATACTGGGCTGCATTAGCAGGAGTGTTGCTAGCAGACTGAGGGAAGTACTTATTCCCCTCTATTCTGCACTGGTGAGGCCACATCTGGAGTACCATGTCTAGTTTTGAGCCCTCCACTATAGAAAGGACATGGACAAGTTAGAGTCCAGCAGAAGACAATGAAAATAGGGGACTGGGACACATGACTTTAGACGAGAGGCTGATGGAACTAGGCTTATTTAGTCTGCAGAAGAAAGACTGAGGGGGGGACTTGACAGCAGACTTTAACTACCCGAAGGGTGGCTCCAAAGAGGATGGAACTAGATTGTTCTCAGTGGTAGCAGTTGATGGAACAAGAAGCAATGGTCTTATGTTGCAGCAGAGGAGGTTTAGGTTGGATATTAGGAAAAACCTTTTCACTAGTAGGCTGGTGAAGCGCTGGAATGGGTTACCTAGAGAGGTGGTGGAATCTCCCTCCTTGGATGTTTTTAAGGTCTGGCTCAACAAAGCCCTGGCTGGAATCATTTAGTTGGTCCTGCTTTGAGCACAGAGTTGGACTAGATCACCTCCTGAGGTCCCTCTCGACCTTCATTTTCTATGATTCTATGATTCTACAAGGTAGATGTGGTGCCCGAGCCTAGTATTTAGGAACAGCAGTTCACATAATCACACAACCATTTAGTTTGAGGGCTAATATTTTTTCTTGATAGATGTAGGAATGTCCATAGTACATTCTCCTTGATCTTATTTAGTTCCTATACTAATGCTTAACATGCAAAGTATTGGTTCCTTTGTCAGGAACTCCTCTCAGTACTGACATGACAATGAGTTTTATACAATACTGCTAGCAGGGCTAGATTAATGCACAGGCAAACTAGGTACATGCCTAGGGCCCTGAGCTGCGTGGGAGGAGGGGGGGGGGGAGGGCTTGGTGAATGGCTGCATCCACCTCCCTTCCCTTGCTTTCCATTCTGTCGGCCTTGCTACTCCAGTGGCTGCTTATTAGTGGTGACTCTGAGCTCCACTCCCCGCGGGTGGCAGTGCCAGGGTGTGGAGAGGGGCTTTGACCAGCACAGAGCCCGTGAGTTTGTTTACTTAGGGCCCACTAAAGGATTAATTTGGCCCTGACTACTAGTATCAGGTAAGATGTCTATATATCCCCAATTATATAAAGAGTGAAATATAATAAAATAGGGTACATGATGGTCCCACAGTTGCACACAAGTCTAAAGCATAACTGAGAATAGAGGCCATCATCCCCTATCATCCAACATCAATACCATATACTCCTTCCCATGTAATCTGGAATGCTATCCACAACTCATAGTTGTCTCTGTGACTGTGAAGCCAGTAGAGCTAGCCCTGTGTGTCCATCTGTGCTTCCTTTTTGTTTGCATCGATAGGCTTTGATCTTATTTGGCTGCCTAAGAATGTGTGTAGATGAGATGGGGGCCCTAAATTGAAGTCGTGGATTTTTAAAAACACCACTTCAATTTAGGGCTGATTAAATCCCCATCATGCACACACTGACTTACCTGCCTCTCCAGTGGCAGGGAGGGGAGGGTGAGCTGCTGGCAGGTGGAGCAGTCCCTGAGCTGTGGGGAGGGCAGGAGGTCACCTACCCACAGGCACCCAGCTCAGGCAGTTCCAGGGGACACAGCAGCTGTGGAGGGAGGAATCAGGCCCCCACACAGCTCAGGCAGGCAGGCAGGCTCCAAGTGGGGTGGCGGGGGGTGGAAATAAGTCTCACCTCATTTTTTTTTCCCCTTCTCTTGGGTGGAGCCTGCCTTCCCAAGCTGCTGCCAGGCTGCCTGCAGGGCTTCCTGCAGAACCATGGAGCTGCATAGAGCCCAGTGCTTTGCTCAGCAGCTGTGGGGGCAGCAAACTGAAACTCCTTGGAAGAGTTTTATTTTGCTGCCCCCAAGTCATTTAAGGTGCATTATGCCGCCAAATTTCCTACAGCGGCTGGAATTAATGCGCAATACACCACTGAGGCGTGCAAACACTGACACCATTAAAGCAGTGCAAAAGCATTTAGCCCACTTTAAAATGTCATGCACACATGCCCCGCATTTTGGCTAGGCTCAACCTAACTTCTCTGTTCTTCTACTGACTCTTCTTAGACTAAGTCATATACAGCTGCTAGGGAATGACAAAAGGAACAGTGCTAATGAAATCTCTGCTGTCCCAGAGCAAAAGGCAGGTTGCCTTCTAGCTGATTGACAGGCAAATGTGTAAGAAAATTGTTTAAGTTGCCCAACACAGCACCTAAAGCTCAGACTCATACCTAAAGTGGAGGTAGGGTGATGGCATCCATCCATTTGGTGGCAGATTCCCACTTTGTGCAGTCAGGAATCTGTTTCATGATTGAATCTAGGGTATATTAAAGGTAGATACTGTAGCCACAAACTAGATATTTTGGTGACTGATGGGGTCTCTGTTATCTCAGAGCATGAGAAAAAAACCCTCTTGGTTTAATTATATCCAACCCCTAAACCTAGGTCCTCTCCATCCCCAATGAATGCCAGCTCAGTAAGGGCATGCAGGAGGGAGAAAGCCAGGGTAGAGCCAACTTGCATATATTACCTGCTGTCAAAGAAGCAGTACTACTCCCAGGTGTTATATGTTATAGAGAGCTTTACTGAAATATCCATTAACTTAAAGAACAGCATCAAACAGTTATTAATTTCAATCCAACAAAGTTCAGCTAATAGGATACATACTTTTCCTGAATTTTAAAGCAAATTCCCTTATTTTGGAAACATTTCAGAAGTGTGGAGTCTAAAAAAGAGCAAGATCTATGAAACTGTTCCACTTGAGGGAACTGCATGCAGCACAAGCCAATAGACAATGACTGAATTTTATAAATGTGTTATTTTTATAAGTGCTATTTCTTGATTTGCAAATTAAAGTAGCAACAGTATATTATAAAAACTGTGGAAGTAAAATGCAAGATTTTTAATGTTTTTGCTTTTTTTAAAAAATCTTGCTGTCAAATGGCTGTAGTATAAAGAAAGCCAAGAGTTTAATTTGGACTGAAAGAAAAACATATAGCTGATCATTAATGCATCAATGTGTACCATTCAGCTACATAAACACCAGAGGCAAAGAAACTATTTGCATACGAAATTCACAAAATAAAAATGTGAACAGATGACTACTGAACATCTTGATTCACACTGTGTTTTTCCTGCTTGTCAGTGTCTGGTGGTTATGAACTGTAGCTTGAATAAGTGATGATAACACAGATTCAGAACCTGACTCTAGGTTCTGTCTCGCTTTTATGACTTTCATGCTCCATTTACCACTGAAATTGACAAAATTACCCTGACTCAGGAAAATATCATCTTACTTTAATGAAGATTAGAAATTAATATTACATATGAAAAGGAGACCTTAATTATATCTAGAATGTGTATATTATGCTTAAATTATATATGGGCATGGTTTAGTCAGGGATGATCCTGCCTCAAGCAGGGGGCTGGACCAGATGATCTCATCAGGTCCCCTCCAGCTCTACTTTACTATGAATCGATATATGTATACATATACTACCTCTCTAATTTACACATATATATGCATTTTTTCATATGCTTCCAGGTATGTTAATACCTCTTTCAAAAGAACAATTTATTTATACACCTTAGATGCTAATAGCACACTACAACCTTGACAAAGTTATTGTTGTAAGTCTTTTCTGTCATGCCTGATGCATAATTCAGCAAGGTTAATCTATAAAGCTGCTTCAAATAGAGATTCATGGACACAAACTTACTTATCTTTTGCATAGCTTGTTAGTACAGTCCAACTGATATGCAGACACTGCATACAATGCAGCTTCGGAAGACACCACAGTCAGAGCACAACTAGAAGAGATATGTAGCCAGTAAATCCAGTACAAAGAAATTAAGTAGTGCTTTATGCTTTAATATTGTTGGTTTCCAGCTTATTTATGCTTTGATCTAGTTTAATTAATGTTATTCCTGTAAGATAGGAACAGCTCCCTTAGGATATTTTGCAATGAAACTTGACTGAAGTTTCAGGATAGAAAGAAAATAGTAGATAATAATTATTATTTTTCACTTAGATCAGTTAGAATTAAGGGCATGTAAGTTCTTGAATCATATTTAAAAAAAATAAGCCTAGTAGTGCATTTCAGTACAGCGCTTTAGGCATAATGATGGCTTTAGGCTTTTTTTTAATTGCCCCATAACAAGGAATGAGTATGTTTGCTAAAACAAACTTTTGCTGTGTTTCAAACAACTCCTGAAACACATTTAACTTTAAGAATATGCCAAAGTCCTAATCACTTAAAACTACAGCTGGTCAACACAAAGAATTTCCATCTTGTGGGAAATGCTGACATTTCAAGATGTAATTGAATTTTCGATGGGAATGAAAATGCACTTTTGAAATTTCCCATAAAACTAAAATGATGAAAAATGTTTGTAGAAAATTCTGTTTTAAAAGTTTGAAATTTTTTTAAAATAATTTATTTATGTTGCAATTTTATTATATATTACTTCTATATGGTTAGTTTTATAATACTGCGTGGCATAACAGTAGTATCTGTATGCCATCTATATGACACTCTGTAACAGTGCTACATTTTCATTAAATGTGTTACTATTACTGGCATGTATGATGATGTAACAGTAGAAATATTATTTCATTTTTAAGATCAAGAGCAGCCGCTACATAGTAGAAATGAAGACATCTTGTGTTCTTTTATTATTCAGGCATCCCCAATTTGTATTGGTAATGAAACAGTTTGATACTTGGACAAAGATTAATGAGATTCTGTAAACACTTCATTAACGGAGCAGCCATCTTCAATATCCTTGTGTTAGTCTAGAATCTTTTTTCTAGAATGTTTAAAACAGCTGCTTTTCTAATTAGTAAATTAAATGCTTGTCTTCTATCCACATTATTCTGTAAAACAAAACAAAACTACACAACAAGACCCCCAAAAACAAAATCCTACCAATTGGGTCAAAACATTTTTTTTTTAACAGAAATTCGTTGGGCGAATATTTTATGACTAATACTGTTACTTATTCCCTTCCGGTAAACAGACGGACAGAGCTAGTCTAATACATTTTGAAATCAATGGAAGAAATTCAGCCACTGTTTGATGCATGCCACCATTCTTAAATTTTGTATTCATTATTTTTAGGCACAAACATTTTATTAGGTTTAAAAATTGCTTTAAAAAACAAGGATAAAATGATCCAAATTTTGCAGTGTACATTGGGTTAAAAAAATCAACTCCTCCGCTGCCCCTCCCCCCCCAAATCAAAATACATTTTAAAAAAAAAAACTAGAAGAAAAGCTGCCATATCCCAAATAAATATGTAGCAAAGCAAACAAGTGAAAACTTGTGGTGATCAAAATATTCTGGCCAAAAGAATTTGCCCATGCCTAGCACTGACTGTGGCATATTCTTATCATTCTGATTGCCTCTTCCCAGTTAAGATTTCTGAAAGTCTTCAGGTAAATTAGAGAGAACTGCAGCATATGGGATTACTTAATGCCAGATCAAAGTATATGTTCCTTAGGATGTTCACCAACAGATTGACAAGTAAGTGAAGAGACCTACAGCACATCTGTTATACCTACAGTCATCTTGGTTCTTCAGCAAGTACTGAAGATCACATCCTGTCCCAAGTGGGTGGGGAAAAACATCAGCAGATGTAAATGTCTAGAGTAAGATCAATATGCTGTGAGTCAGAATTATTTTCTTCATTTCTTTTATTAAGATGACATAAGGATAGCAAGAATTTGGAATCTAAGCTTTATACTAGATGTGAACTCATGCTAGCTGACAAGTGGGAATTTGCTCCCTCACTCATCTGATTAACAATAAATACAGGAGGCCAAAATTCCTCTGAAAAGTTTTCACCATTTTCTTTTCTGACACTGCTTGGTTATACAAGGCAATATAGTTTAGATCAAGGCTGTGCAACTGATGGCTCACAAGCTGCATGTGGTCCATTAGGGGCCTGCATTCAGCCCTCAGGTCCCTGCAGCAGGCTCTCCCACAGCCATGAGGTACACTGGTACTGCCTGTGCAGCAGGGGAAAGGATCCTGGTGGGGGCCTGCCCCTGTGGCATGTGGCTGGCACGGTACAGCCTCTTGGGGAAGTTTGACAGTCCTGATAATAAATAGACAAAACGGACTTCTCCGTCTCTAGCTTCCATGAGAGCCTACCAGAGTTATAGAAATCTTGTGAAGGAAAAATGTTCTTTGCTGTATTTGGAGTGAAAGTATACATCCTGAGGCAAAGTAGAGAGAGGTGATGACAGTCTTCATTAAGAAAGACTGAATTAAATTGTGGGAACAAATAAGGAGCTAATTATAAATACAACTGGTTTCAAAGAAACACCCCCCCACCTCTCACTCAGACTACTGCCTGACAATACATTTAAATGAATTAAACACAAGTCAAAAGTAACATCATTCTCATCCCTGGTTGCTCAATAACCTGGAGGGACGACACTGTCAACTTGAAATTTCTAAGAATGAAGTCTTTTCTGGATTAAATCTAGTGTCGGTGGGCACATCTACACATATTCTTAAATGTGCATTAGTCTATTTTAAAGTACATTAAAGCATCACTAAAAAAAGTGCTCTTTAGTTAATGCACATTAAGACACGCCAATGCACATTTTCCTAGTACCTCATAATGGCGGGTGGCTATACACGAGTGTGGAGGCTGCTCCGATGCACTGGAATTCCAGCACATCTGAGCAGCCTTGATTAATTGAATCTGCTGGAGTGTGGCAATTGCCACACTCCACAAGCCTCCTTGCATCTTGGGTATCAGCACCACCACTCTTAAAAATGGCAGTGGAGGTGCTTGAACTAAAGCTAGTCAAATTACCTTTAGTTTAGGCAACCCCACCACCATGTTTAAGTGCAAGGATGCTGATACATGAGGCATAGTGGCATTTTTAGAGTGGCTCAGAGAGCGCTAATTGAAGTACCCCTCTCCCCCACCCGCGGAGCATGTGTAGAAGTGCATGGAGGTACTAGATTTAATGTTCATTAACTAAAGTGCATTAATGCACATGTAGACATGCCTGTTAGTATTACTATGTTACCTAGGAGACCTAGTCACGGTTAAGTCATGGACCCATAATGACTTGCCCAAAGAGTCTACAATCTAAGCATGAAGCAAGATACAGATGGAAGGCATAATATAAGGAGATAATGAGACACTACTATTAACATGTCTTAGCACATCAGCAGCTCACAGCCATTGTCAAGTTTTTTATGGGCATCAAGGTACACAGGAGAGTTTCAAGGAGGGATCTGAAGGAGTACAAATTGGGTGTCTCCAGGGAGTTTTATAGGAAACCCATACAGGTATGAGAGGCAGCCTGGGGAGGAATCAGAAATGTGCTTGCTTCATATCTGAACAAATGGATAATGGCACCTAGAATCACAGGCTGATTGGGCAGATGGGTATCCACTTCTCCATATTAAATTAGATGATTGGTAGGATGGGGATAGTTCATGAAAAGCCTTGATAATAAAGAAGAAAAATAGCTTCCATTTGATGCAACAGAGAAGGAGGACAGATGCAAAGAGAGGGGGATACATGAAAAAAAATACAAAAAGTGACCTGTACAACCCTCTGCACGGATATGGGCCAAGTAAGATTGCATTTGTCAAGGCTAAAAATTCCCTGGATATAGAAAGAGGATGTGGGGATGAGGACTGATGAGGAGGTGTTGGCAAAGGAAAAAAATAAAACAAAACAGATTTTACCAAATGAAAAATCTGGATTGGGAGCTATTTGCCAAATTTTTTACTTTTCATGTTTTTAGTATAAACATGCTTTCCTCCCTCCTCACAGAGCTCCAAAGAAGCTGTATAGGTATCAATAACAGAATTAAATTTACACTGGATTAATCTCCATTTGATTTTCAAATTGTTAATAGGAGTTGAAAATCTTGATGTGCTGCCATCTCCTATAACAAACAGAATACAAACACACTGAAAAAAAAAAAAATCAGACAAAACACACAGGGTAGTTAAGAAATTCCATCACTGAAGCCAAAATCACCATTAAGGAATGCAAATTAATTTAAAAAAAGGTCCTCTTCCAAAAAATGACAAATAATTATTAATGTTCAGCCCATGGAATTTGCAAATAATCTCATGGTTAAACCGAATAAACACCAGCCGGATTAACAATGCTTCCTAAACAACTATCATAATATTAATTTTGAAGGCTGATTATCATTTTGAATAGAAAGAAGGGTAATCTTTACTAGTTAATCAGCTTTACTAGCTGCGTGCTGCCAGCTTCTGAGTGTAATTAGTAGGCCATCAATAATTCCTTGTTTAAAAAACTTGTCAAAATGCACTTTTAATACTTAAAAGGAGCACATGAGGTAAATATATGTCAGATTGGGGGTGTTAGCCAGTCTGAATGAGAAAGCTAACTTGAAGGGAAATAATTTCTTTTCTAAATTAACTGAACTAAAGACAATAAAGGCAAATTTTAGTCTATACTATAAATGTCCCTGCTGGTGTCAAAAAGCAGTCAGTGTGGTAGAGGTGATATCTTTTATTAGACCAACTAGATTAGTGTCAAGATTTTGGTGTCAAGGTCACATAGCCTAGCAAACAAAAGGAAATGGTTTCTAATTTTGTAGCCATTGAGGATTCTCCATGCTCTAGTCTGTAACAGAAAATGCAGTAGCACCTATGGTAATTGCAATTAGAGAAGGGGATTCAGAAACTGCATAAAATGAATGCCAATTATAATCCATATATTATAAGGGTATTCCATGTTCCTTCTGCATATGGTGACTTTTCCATAAATACAATTATAATTACAATGATTTACTGGTATTTCTGTAAGATAATTAGCATGATTTATGGAAACATCCCCTGTACAATGTTCTTTAGAGCATAAGTTGCCCCGGTTTGGTCCCTTTCTTCCAATATAGGCATTCAAATTTCATACTTTGTAGGGTCAGAAGGGACCTGAGCAGATCATCAAGTCCAACCCCCTGCCATGGTAGGAAAGAGTACTGGGGTCAAACAACCCCAGCAAGGTGTTTGTCTAGCCTCCTCTTCAAGGCCCCCCAGGGTAGGAGCCTGCACCACTTCTCTTGGAAGTTCGTTCCAGATCCTAGCCGCCCTGACCGTGAAGTAGCGACTCCTGATATCTAGCCTAAATCTACCCTCTGCTAGCTTGTGACTGTTATCCCTGGTCACTCCTGGCAGTGTTCGGGGAAACAGGGACTTCCCCAGTGCCTGCTGATCCCCCCTGACTAGTTTGTAACAGGCCACTAGATCCCCCTCAGCCTTCTCTTGTGGAGGCTAAACAGGTTCAGGTCCCGTAGCCTCTCCTCATACGGCCTGCCCTGCTGTCCCCTGATCATGTGAATTGCCCTCCTCTGGACCCTCTCCATGTTGTCCACTTCCCTCTTGAACTACGGCACCCAGAACTGGACACAGTACTCCAACATAGAGGGAAAGTATCACCTCCTTGGATCTGCTCGACATGCATCTATGGATGCATGACAAGGTGTGGTTGGCCTTCCTCAATGCATCCCCACACTGCCGACCCATGTTCATCTTGGCATCAATGATGACTCCAAGATCCTTTTCTGCCCCTGTACTGATGAGAAGGGAGTTCCCCAGCCTGTAGGTATGGTACTGGTTGTTCCTCCCCAGGTGCATCACTTTGCATTTGTCGGTGTTGAATCCCATCCTATTCTCATTCACCCATCCCTGTAACCTGTCTAGGTCTGATTGCAGCCTATTCCTCCCTTCTAGCATACCCACATCCCCCCACATCTTAGTGTCATCAGCAAATTTGAACAGTGCTTTTTACCCCCTCGTCCAAGTCACTGATGAAGATGTTGAACAGTGCGGGCCCGAGGCCGAGCCCTGCGGAACCCTACTGCCCACATCCCTCCAAGTCGAAAATGACCCATCCACCACCACTCTTTGGGTGCGGCCCTCCAGCCAGTTGGAGACCCAGTTGACTGTGTTGGGCTCGACACCACAGGCCCCCAGTTTCTTAATGAGAATGCGGTGAGAGACAGTGTCGAAGGCCTTCCGAAAGTCCAGGAAGACTATGTCCACTGCTACCCCTGCATCTAAGGATTTGGTGATCTGGTCATAGAAGGCCACCAGGTTGGTCTGACAGGACCTGCCGCTAATGAACCCGTGTTGGTTGCCCCTAAGCATAATCTCCCCTGCTGGCCCCTCATGGACATGCGCCAGAATAATTCTCTCAAAATGCTTGCCCAGGATTGAGGTAAGACTAACTGGCCTATAGTTTCCTGGGTTCCCCTTTCTCCCCTTTTTGAAGATGGGAACTACACTGGCCCTCTTCCAGTCTTCTGGCACCACACCAGAGCACCACAAGTGCTCCTACAGCCGTGCCAGGGATCCCGCAATGACCTCAGCTAATTCTCTCAGTGCTTTAGGGTGGAGATTGTCCAGACCAGCTGATTTGAATACATCCCATCCCTCCAAAAGTTTCCTAACTAGTTCCTCACTGACCCTTGGCCTAGGTGTGCCTCCCCTGGAGTCTGAGGGGGGGCCCAGAGGGGGGGTGGCTGTTCCGGCCCCTGCTCAGGAAAACGGAGGCAAAGAAATCGTTAAATATGTTAGCTTTGTCATCTGGTGTGATGACCAAATTTCCTAGCATGTCCTGCAGGGGCCCCACGTTACCCAGTACCTTCTTTTTGCCCCCTATGGATTTAAAAAAGGACTTCTTGTTGTCCTTGATCCGGGAAGCTAGTCCCAGTTCCATCTCCGCCTTCACCTTCTTGACTGCCCCCCTGCATCCCCGAGCAACTGCAGTATAGTCTTTCCTGGTGATGGCTCCTCTCTTCCATTGGGTGTACATTTCCCTTTTAGCTAGGAGACACTCTCAGATGCTTTTGGTGAGCCATGGGGACTTTTGCACCCTCCTGCCCCCTTTGGTCCATGTTGGGATTACCTCCCTTTGGGCTTGGAGGATTGTCTCCTTAAGGAGCAACCACTCTTCTTGGACACCCAGCTCCCCTCCCCTCAGGGAACTCAGTGCTTCCCTGACTATTCTCCTTAGCTCATTGAAGTCCGCCCTCCTGAAATCTAGGGCTGCTGCCTTGCTGTAGGCCTTTGCTACCTTGTGCTGGATGGTGAATTCCAGCAGGCGATAATTGCTGTCGCCCAGGTGGTCGAGCACCTGCAGCCCCCTCACCAGGTCGTCGCCAGTAGGCAGCACCAGGTCCAACAAGGCATCTCTTGTGGTGGGGCTGTTCACTTCCTGGGTTAGATGGAGGTCCTGCATTCTGGCTAGGAACCTATGTGAGTGATCAGACCTGGCTGACTGCTCTTCCCAGCAGATGTCTGGAAAGTTCAGGTCACCCATGATGACCACGTCCTTTGACCTAACTATCTCTGTGAGCTGACTTAAGAATTCCTGGTCTAGCTCTTCCCCTTGGTTGGGTGGTCTGTAGTAGACCCCACCATTAAATCTCTTTCCCCACGACTGCCCTGTATGTTAACCCAGAGCACTTCAGAGTGCCCCTCCTCTAATTCTTTGCTAATTGACAAGGATGTGTATTCCTCCTTAATGTAGAGTACCATGCCCCCACCTTTTCTCTCTGTCCTATCCCTCCTGTACAGCCTATAGCCCTTGATATTCACCGCCCAGTCATGCATCGAGTCCCACCATGTTTCAGTGAGCCCCACTATGTCCAGGTTGGTGTCAGCTAGCAGGAGGGTAAGTTCCTCTTGCTTGTTTCCCATACTACAAGCATTTCTGTAGAAGCATTTGAGGCCTCCTGAGGATATGTGCACTGGCCCTCTACTTTCAGCATTAGCCTGCCCCTGTTGCTTACCTGTGTATATGTTCTTCTCGTCGGTCTAGGCTGGGCTGTACTTGTGGGTGTTGCTTGGTTTGGCAGTCCAAGGCTTCTCCTTCCCCCAATGAGCCTAGTTTGAAGCCCGCTGGAGGAGATCTGCCAACCTAGAAGAAAACACATGCTTACCTTTAGAAGAAAGGTGGAGCCCGTCCCATCCGAGCATGTCTCTTGTCGTGATGTGTGGGTCATTGTTGAGGAAACCAAAGCCTGCCTCAAGACACCATTCCTGAAGCTGCCAGTTGGTCTCTGTGATGCACGTTGCATGCCATCTTCCACATCTACTCACTGGTAGGACAGAAGAGAAAACCACCTGTGCGCCTAGCTCCTTCAGCACGTCCCCCAGAGCATGGTAGTCCGTCATCAGGTGATCAGGGCTTCTGGCCGCATCATTAGTACCCACATAGATTAGGACCATGGGGTGGTAATTGGTGGGCTGGATCACGGCCTGGATCATCCCCTTCACATCCTGAATCTTTGCTCTAGGTAGGCAGTAGACCTCATGTGTTGAGGGGTTCTGTACCTCTCAGGATGGAGTCGCCTATGACAATCACTCGACACTTTTTCCTCCAGGACTGCTTAGCTCCTTCAGCCTGCTCGGCTCATGGAGAGTGTGGAGTTGCCTCCTCTCCGGTTGCCTCCTCTCCTTCCTTCTTGTCCAGAGTTGCCAGGGCCTCGTACCTGTTCTCCAGCCAGACTGGAGAAACTGGTACTGCTGTGTTACCAGCAGCCCTTGTTCTGGAGGTGACCGTCTGCCACTCTGCAGTGGAGGGCACTTCCCGAAGTGCTTCTTCCTTTGGTGTGTGGCCCTGCAGGGAAAGGAAATAGCAGTCAATTTCATCCTCCACCTTCCTGATTCCCCTCAGCCTGCTAACCTCTTCCTGGAGCTCCCTCACCTGTACCTCCAGGGCCCTAAGGTGGGTGCCTGCAGGAAAGGTGTGGGGGTCCCCAATCCCTGCCCCCCTGGGCCTTGCTGGGCTAATCCCGCAGGCCAGGGGGTGAGGGGATGCCAGCCCCCCCCATGGGCTCTGTCTGGGTGGACTGCACCCCCTGGGCAGGGACCCTGGCAGCACTCCGTGTCAACACTATCGTAGGAGTTGCTGCTTGTTTAATGGCTTAGTGTGGTGCTTCACCCTGCCCTAGCAGGAGTCTCCCTCCTGGCCCTTCCTGCTCACCCGCCAGCGCAAATGCTGATGTAAATGCCAGCGCACTTTAACAGAGCATGCCTGTTTTCGCACTTTGTTCATCCGGCATGGCTCCCTACCAGCTCAGCTAAAATGGATCCAGGGGGCTTCCCCTCTGGATCCAGCTCAGTTGTGTCCAGTCCCTCTGCCCACTTACCTTAGGGGGATCAGCTGCTGCTGCCCCCGCTGCTGGCTCCTCTGCTTCTGTGTCTGCCTTCATTTCGGGTCAGCTAAGGGGGCACACGTGTGTGCGGGACACACATGTGCCTGGATCCATCCTCTCCCTGCTTCTGGCTCCTGAGTACACTCTTTGTGCAATGTTTGATACAGGCTTGAGAAAGAATTTGCCTATAAATTTTAGCCTCCTATTATGCCATTTTTATATCACATTTTCATAGGCTTCAACTTTACTTATTGCAATGATATCTGTTATGAATGAGAAAATCAACCATAAAACCTTAGTTCTGAAGTCTATGCTCTTGAACTGCAAATATGTCTTCCAACTCACTTTCAGTTATCTCAAGACCTATAAAGGGCAATGAGCATAATTACTTAATGTAAGCTGTAAACATAAAAGTGGTATTGTAACTATTCATATTGTACATGGAGGAAGGAGCACAAATTGCAAGTGTGGGGAGTTTCCAAGGGGTAGTGTGATGTCAGTTTGCCTGCATGTAGCTAAAATGCTAGCTACAGTTGCAGCATCTCTTAATGAAGACCGTTTTCTCGTTTTATTACTCAGCATACAGAACATGAAAGAGGATGACACCAGCCTGTCATGAGAAACCCACACCAAGACAGGAAGCAAAATTAAAAAGCAAATAAAACTGCACTTAGAAACAGTTCTGAACTAGAGAAATGTTTCTAAATAATACTGTAGGCAAGGTTCTTTGGGTAAATGTGATATCTTTTATTAGACCAACTAAATCATTGGGAAAATTGTTCTCTGCAAGCTTTCAGGCACAATCACAGAAGCATATGACTGGAAGGGACCCTGAAGGATCATCGGGTCCAGCCCCCTGCATGAGAAGGAAAGACATCTGGGGTCAGAGGACTCCAGCCAGGTGACCATCCAGTCTTTTCTTAAAGATCTATAGGGTAGATGATTGCACCACCTCTGGGGGAAGCTTGTTCCATAGTCTGGACACCCTAGTTGTAAAGAAGTTTTTCCTAATGTGCAGCCTGAAACTATCTTCCAGGAGTTTGTGGCCGTTATTTCTAATTTTCCTCCAGGGCACCCTGGTGAGCAGTGAACAGCTGTTCACCGAGCCTCTGATGTACACCTCTGATATGGTGGTAAGCTGCAATCAGGTCCCCTCTCAGCCTTCTTTTCTTTAGGCTGAAGAGTCGACGATCCCTCAGCCTCTCCTCATATAGCTTGCCATGCAAGTCCCTGATCATATGGGTGGCCCTTCTCTGGAACCCTCTCGAGTTTTAGCACATCCTTGTTGAAGTGCAGTGCACAGAACTGGATGTAATACTTCAGCTGTGGCCACACCAATGTTGAATAAAGTGGGAGAATCACTAATTTGGATTTACTGGAGATGCATCGATAGATGCATGACAGAGTTTTATTGGTTCTAGAGGCTACTGCATTGCATTGCCAGCTCATTCATGCTGGGGTCTATTGTTACCCCCAGATCCCTTTCATTTGTAGTGATGGTCAGGTTAGCGATGCCCAGCCTGTAGGTGTGCTGGGGGTTCTTCCTTCCCAGATGCAGCACTTTGCATTTCTGTGTTGAACCTTGTCTAGTTCCGTTCTGCCCAACATGCCAGCCTTTTACTCCCTATGTAGCTAAAGAAGGACTTCTGGTTGTCCTTGATTCTTGTAGCTAGTTTTAGTTAGTTTTCTGCCTTAGCTTGCTTAATCTGTTTTCTACAAGTACAGGCCATTATTATGTAATCTTCCTTAGAGGCTGTCCCAAGCTTCCATTGTTTGTGCATCTCTTTCTTTTTCTGTAGGAGGACTGCAACTATCCTACTTAGCCATGACGTTTTTTTGACCCTTCTGCTACTTTTTCTCCATGAGGGAATGGATTTTCTCTAAGCCTTAAGGACGGTATCCTTAAGGAACAACCATTCTTCTCGTGTTCCCTTTACCTGTCGTCCTTGGTCTCTGAGGGCATTCTCTACTCGTGACCTGAGCTTATTAACATTTGCGTTTCTGAAGTCTAAGACTTTGAGCTTGGTATCTGTTTTGTCACTCTTGTGACAGACTGAGAACATAAGGATTTCATGGTCACTATTGCCTAGGGTGCCCTCTATGTTTAAGTTGGTCACTAAGTCATCCACTTTGGCCATGACCAGGTCAAGAACTTCATTGCCTCTAGCTGGCCTGTGCACCTTCTGAGTCAAAAAAGCTCTTTGGTGCCAGTCATGAGGGATCTTGATCAATTCAAGCTGGCTGAGCATTCCTCCCAGGAGATGTCTGGGTAGTTAAAGTCACCCATGACAACCATGTCCTGTGCATGTGTGGCCTCCATTAGTTCCCAGGGGGAATGCTAGATCAAGTTCCTCCCCTTGGTTAGGCACCCTGTAGTATACATATACAGTCAGGTCTATTTCACCATGCCTTCCCCGGAGCTTGACCCAGAGGGTTTCAAGTTGTTCTTCTTTGGGGCTAACATCGGCTTGTGGGGAGGTGTACTGCTCCTTCACATAGAGGGCAACACCCCCACATCTCTTCCCTATCTGATCCCTTCCCTACCCTGAAGGATGTAGCCCTTTATGGCTAGGCTTCAGTCATGAGAGGAGTCCCACCAGGTCTCCGTGATCCCTAATAGATTGTAGTGCACAGTGGAAAGGAGGAGGACCAGTTTCTCCTGCTTGTTCCCCATGCTTCTGGTATTGGTGTACAGGCACCTAAGTCCTTCTACTGAGGTCACTGGCTGCCTGTTGCATTGAAGACAAGCTGTTTTCTTAGCTTCTGTAAGAGTGGCTTGCTTGGTTTCATTGTCGATGGAGCTTGCTGGCCCATAGGTAGGCTCCAGGTAGCATTTCTCCATCCTCCTGTGATCTTAGTTTAAAGCTCTAAGAGATTGGCCATCCTGGCCAAGAAAAGGGACTTACCTTTCCACGTGAGGTGGATACTGTCTCTCCCCAGGAGTCCTCTGTCCTTGAAGTGGGCACTGTAATCATAGAAGATAAAGCCTTCTTTGAGGCACTGCCATCAGAGATGCCGGTTCACCTCATCAATGCATTCTTGCCTCCTTGGACTGTGGCCTGAAACAGGGAGCACAGAGGAAAAGACTACCTGAGCCCCCAATCATTTAAACCCAGCTCCCAGGGGCTTGTAGTCATTCATGACGTGGTCTGGATTGCTCCTGGCTGTGTCATTTTTTTCCCACATAGATAAGGAGCATGGGGTAGTAATCTGTGGGCTGGACAAGCCTAGGGATCCTCTCTGTGACATCACAGACCTGTGCCCCAGGGAGACAGCAGACCTCCAATGCTGTGGGATCCAGGTGGCAGATGTCTCCCTCTGTTCCTCTTAGCAGGGAGTTGCCTACTACGATTACCTGATGTCTTCTCCTACAGTTTCTCTGTTGCCTCGCAGCCTGCCTGGTAGTAGTTGTGGGTGTGCACTCTCTGTTGTTGCACTCACTTCCAGCAATGCCAGGGCCCTAAATTGGTTCCCCAGCTGCACTGGAGGAGTTCCAGCAATGTGGGGTTTAATGCTACATTGTCTAGAACTGAAGGTGACTGTCTTCCATCTGTCCATGTCAGGTCCCCTTTGTGTTGCCATCCCACCATTTGAGCAATCCTGCAAAGAGTGGAAGTACCCATCAATCTCATCCTCAGTGGCTCTGAACCCACACTGCCTGCTAACCTCTGCCTGGAGTTCCCTCACCTCCAGGGCTTAAATCCAGGCACATGTGGGATAGGTGAGGGGACTCCCAGCGATGTTGCTCCCCTTGGGCCCCCAAGGACCCACCAAGCAACCCCTGCAGGCAGGGGTCCCGGGTGCCACCAACCCAAGCGAAGGCTCTGTCTGGATGCAGGCCTTAGAGGAGCCTCAGGCAGGAGGCAGCATCGGGACAGGGTCCCTGGTAGCACTCTGAGTCACCATCCCCATTAAGACTCCCTCATGTACATTCACCTAAAGACTCTGGAGACTGTCCAAAGCCACCGACTCCAACGTATGGAGTCTCAGGCCCTTCCTGCTCTCTTCCCTGTGTGAACTCCAATGAGGGGGGAGGAAAACTCCTTCTTGACTCCCTACAGCCAGCCTGGCTGGCCCAGCTCCTCCTCCCTCTTCCCCTCTGCCATGCCTGGCTTACCTTGATTCATCTGTTGGCTCCTTGTTCGCTGCTCTGCTCCGTGTGGTTGGAGGGAGCCGAGCGCTCACGTGTGCTAACACACGTGTACCTTCTTTGGCATCCAAGCCTGACTGCTGGGGATTTGAACAAACACCCTTCTTCAAGCAACAGGGAGAGTCTGTTGCCTGAAGAAGGGTGTTTGTGCCTGAAAGCTTGCAAAGAACATTTTTTCCATTTATTTACTTGGTCTAATGAAAGATATCACATCTACCCAAAGAACCTTGTCTGTCTATGTCCTTAGACCAACACAGCTATAACCAACAACTCTAAATAGCAAGTACAGCTGCACTGTCTAGAGAAAGGATCAAACCAATAACAGTCACTGGTGAAGAACAAATACATAGGCTCTAGCAACAGGAACCCAGGAACCAAAACAGACCTGAGCTGACCAAGAACGCAAGTGTCACAATATCAGTGCATATTGTATGGCAAACAAAGTAAAGGGCAGAAAGAAAATGTGCCCAACCTATGGCAAGGGGGAAAGAGATGTATGGAGCAGAACTTCTTGTCCCAGCTACCACAGATGAAAGTCCTAAAGGTCCTAAACCTGGTTGAATGTAGTATCAGACTAACTGATTTGAATCAATTGGTTTATGAAACTTATGTCCCAGACCCACTTCTGTTTCAAATTAAATCATGGTCGCCCAGCCACCCAACATGCTTTCCAGCCCTGGGCTGGGCTGTTCTGTCTACTCCAGCAGAAAAGGGTTTGGGGGGAGGCAGGGACTCCCCCTCCTACCCTACCCCCCTGCTCTGCCAAGGGCAAACCCTGGCTGGAGTTCAGGGCTAGGGAGGGAGGTTAAACTTCCCTCCCCTTGAGTACAGAACTGCCCTGCCCTGCTGAAAACTTACTGCTGGCTGTGACTGTGAACTACAAAACCCAGAGGCACTTGAAAGCAGAAAGAGGAATTCATAGGCAAATCCCAGAAACCTCAGGGGCAACAGGAAGATGAAGTGAACACACAGCCTGTGCTGGCTATGTGCTGGGAGGGGGCAGTCTCTAGCACCCGCCTGCTTCTGGCCCGAGCCACTGCAAATATTTGGGTACATTTTCTGAATTAAAAATTAATGCCTGTACACTTGTTTCTCAGTTTATTCTCTTCAGCTTTAACTAACCTGCAAAGACTGAATTGATTCAGCCTTGGGCTTTTTGACTGTCTGTACTTAGCTAAAAGTAGAGCTAGAATTGTACCCCCTAAAATCTTTGCAATGGCAGAAATAGCTCTGCCCTGCTTGGTCACAGGAGCCAGAAAGGTGCAGCCCCTCACCAAGGAGTGTACCTGAGAGGCAGGGAGATGAGAGGAAAGGTGCTTCTCCCTCCAGGGAGTCTTTACTGTAGCAGGCACAGCCCTGCACTCAGCAGTGTATCTGGGTGGGGAGGGGGAGTGAATGGGGTACCAGAGGAGCCCATACTACAGGGCTGTTGCTGCTGCTGAGCAGGAAGCCTGTTCTCCAGCAGCAGCAGCCTGAGCCCACACTGCTACAGCAGCAGCCACAGCAGTAGCAGGTGCCACTTGAATGCAGAGAGAAGGGATACATAAAATCTTGTCTGCTTCTCTCACGCCCAACCCTGTTCTCTAATGATCTGCATAATCATCTTCCCCCATCACACACCCTGGACACTGAAGAAGCTCACTGAACTGATGGCATCTGCAATGTGAGCTAAGCAACTCCAGAACCCTCAAGATTTTGCACTCTAACAAAGACAGCTGCCAGCCAGTCAACCATCCTGTTTGCCAGTGTGCTTGTAGATCAACTGCTATTTTGATTCCAGCTGAATTGTAGAACTAGCTTCAGTGTAAGCCCAGAAGCAATCATGAGCATTTCAATTTTAGAGTATAGAGACAGTACCAATGCCTGATTGTGTACAATAAATTCATTCGGAGGCAGGCAGACAAATGCTGGCTGTCAATAAGAAATCCATGGCTCAATAGGTGTTACTGCTTGAGTCTTATAGATGTTGATGTATAAGAATTCAGCCCTCTGCAGGGTAATAAGGCAGTGGAAACTGTGAATCTGTTTGCAGAATATTCTGAACATGAAAGAGTAGTACAGCAGTCAGCATAGACCATGTCCAGGATTATAGTAGAATGCAAAGACATATTTCATGGATACCTAGAGGGCAACATGCAAACTCCAACCAGCTAAAGAGACTGTTGAACAGACTGAGAGCATTGGCAGAGGCCAGAAAGTAGTCAATTACATTCACAGAAACCAGCACAGAGTACATCAGAAGCTAAGTCATGGTGAGAAAGTCTTCAGGCAAATGGAGCATCTGCATTGATCTTAAATCACTGAACAAAGCATTAATAAGAAATTACTGCCCATTTCAAACAGCTGAGGACATAATACCTGATTTACCCATAGCAGCAATGGGTAAGCTAGATAAGCTAAATAGTACTTGCCACTCCTTGGTCCAGTGCCCTAACTGCAAGGCTATTGGGCTAAAATATGGGAGGACCTTTCTATGTTTCCTTTTTCCTTCCTCTTCATCATGGATTTTTGCCTAGTTTCAACCTCAGAATTTACCCAGTCTTTGCTGTGTACCCGCCAAAACAGCACAGCTTTACTGAGCATGTTCATTGGATGGATGCACACTCACATGACCAGAGCTGCATTTATACCAGTTAGGCAAGTAAAGTGAAGCAAGACTTAACTCTTGTCCTTCCAAAAATCTCAGTAGGCACCCATCTGCATCTTCAGATACTAAATATCATTAAACATCTCATTCTCTGTCCTTCAGCCACAAGATCATTTTTTCCTTTAAATAAATAATTATAGCTAAATAAAAGAACCCAGGAGAATTTGCCATCCAATACCAATGTTTACAATCCCAACTAACAGATAATGCTACTTCTCTCATTTTTGTCTACTAGTTGAGCATGGATAAAAGGAAAGACATCACTGATCTGACTTTTCCCATGAGAAGTTTGTAGAGTAACTTGTTTCTCTCTACATTGTACAAAACTTTTCCCCAGATAAGTATTGTTTCTCTTCTACTCTACTTCCTACTCTGTTGCCCAATTTTGAACATATTGTCAAATTTTTAATACTTTTCCTTTGCCAATATTGCCATCATTTAATAAACTGTTACTCAGAATTATGTTTTCCCATATGGTATTGTTATTGCGACATTAAGATAATATAGGGTGTTAATATAACAATTAAAACATTTCAGATGTCTTTGAAACATTTCAAAGGGCCAATGTGTATGCAAAAAAGCCCTTTGAAACATTCTAAGAATGGGAAAAGCACTCCAAAATACAGCCTCTAAAGGGAAGTGCTGTTTTGGAGTGTTTAACTTCTTGTATCTGGCTGGGGAAAGTGGTCCCATAGCTCTTGCAGAATCACACAGTCTTCTGTCCTCCACTCACCCCTGCATGAGGGGTGGAAGGGCAGGAAAGCTGGGTGGATAGCTAGCACTTCAGCCCTAATGACTTCTTCATTGGAGGGAGAAGAATGGTTCTGGGGATGCGGGGCTGGAGTCCCTGTGGCGGTAGCCCCACATGGCTGTCACAGACCTATGGTGACAACTGCTGGGGCTCCTAGGACTCTCCATGAAAAGATTACTCTCTGCCTTGGGGACACTCTCCACATGGGGAACACTACCTGCATGCTGCTGCTTTGGCTCTCCCATTAGGGCTTTTCTATTAACAGCTGCTTACAAAGATTTACAGGTCCCGGATGTTTTCAATGAATTACACCATAAGACAAATTACAGAATGTAGATGCCTTGACAAATGTACTGTAACAAATGCAAATATTTGGCTTTGGTAGCCTAGGATTTATCAGCTTTTTTTTTTTTTTTTAACCCAGAATTTAAGTATTTGACCTTTCTCTGATGCAGATGTGTATCAGAGCTAGCCCCAGTTTGCTCTTGTGTGAGTATGAATCATTCATTATCTTACACAAGATACAGACTAGCATGGGGAAAGTTTTCCATTATTGGAGTAAACACCCCTGCTGGAAAAAAGTAGTATTCATTTCCCTGTTGTGTATTCTTTCTGGACTCATGTCAAATTGTTACAATACCATGAATGCATTCAGCATTACTGGTTCATTGCGGCCACATGCAATAATGATCTATAACACCGGATAAGGAGCCAGCACAATTGTATCAATTCCTGTCCAAAGTTCTGCAATTAGGAAACACTATTTTCTGGGAAGGTATCAGCACTAGAGAAGCTTGGCAGGTGTAGAGGTGAAGTAAAATAAACAGCTTAAGCAGCAATGTGATGAAACAGCTTATATTTATGGCATGCCAAGTGGTTGGAGCAGGTACAGCATCAGGAGATCTGGCTTATATTTTCTTTTATCCAACTGAATTGTTTATGGGACTATTGGTAAACTGGTTTGCACCTGATCCAAACTATCATTAGCTTCAGTGGCATGTAATCTTTCCATGCCTGTTTCCCATCTGCAAAATGGGGATTATCATCTTTACCCAAAGGACTTTTTAATTCACACATGCAGGATATATAAATGGAAATTATTCTTTTTGCGATTAGACATGCATAAACCTCAGTTACAGGAAGGAGTGTCTATGACAACTCTTTGGCTTCCATGTTTGCATGTGCTTAATGCCACTTTGAGTTCTGAGAAGAGAAACTAAATTGCTACCTGCAAGGGGACGAGCTTACCCGCTACTCTTTACCATGTTGGAATCATAGGGACTTCTGTCTCATCTTCTCTCCCTCTCACCGGCCACGTCTTTGATATCAAGTTATTCTTTGGGAGTATGAATGGTCTTTTGGGTGATGAACATGCAGACAAGGTCAGTCTTCTGCAGGGCTCCACCACTCCTACAACCTGCCCCTTTCCACTTGGGTGACAAATCTTTTTTTGTGCTGGCACCGCGTGCAAGTTGCTGGTTCTCAGGTCCTCTCTTGCCCTCTGGCTCTGGACTTTGTGAGAGGTTGAAAGCCATATTCTCTAGACGGGACTCTTTGCCTTATGTGTTTAAACTCAGATTACTGTAATTTTCTTTCTGTCTGGGATCAGTGGATCCCTGGGAGATGGGATCTTTGCTTGCTAGTCCCAGAGGCTCACACTCAGGCACCTCACTGATTCTCAGGTGTTGACCCACTGATTTGATTAATTTAAACTCAGGTGTGCAGGGGATCAGCTTTTCCCCTGCAATGTTTCCCTAGCCTAGGATTATGGAATTACACAACAAAATAAATAAACTTCTGAGCTTGTTCTGGGTTCCAGTTCTGCTATTAGTTGCTGCCCCAAACCTGTGGGCTCTTCTGCATCCCACTGGGTGCATTTTTCCTCATCGCAGCCCCTCCCATAGGGGTCTAGTAGGGTCCACCTCCCAGCCCTTGCTACACTAACCTTCCCCTATTTTGGGGAAGCCATTCAGGAAACTGGCCCCAAGTTTTAGGTTTGTAATAAAAAGATAAATCTAACCTGTTTTAAGGATTGATCATGAAACCTTTGTACAATTGTACTTAACTAACACAATTCAAAATGGTCAGAAGGATGAGTACATAAGTGATTTTTTCATTTTAAAATAGAGTAAATCTTTAACTGTTTGGCTAATTCATTCATCTATTCCTTTTTGTAATTTTAGATAGATAGATAGATAGATAGATAGATAGATGTGTGTGTGTGTGTGTGTGTGCGTGCACACATATATCTACATTATATTATATATTGTCTTTATATAAGCCACGTGTGAATTCAGGTCTGTTGGGGTTGAAAGAAGAGTTTCCATGGTGAACTAAGGTGAATTTAAGAATTAAGGAGAAGCCAGACAGCATGGGTCAACACTTGCTTTGGGAAAGATCAGCTGTACAAAATGTTAACAGTGATCCTGCTATCAGCCTGCATGACCTTTGCTTCACATTCCAATCTTTGTCAAGCGCATTGAGCAATGCATCTCCTTAATACATGGTTTCAGCTAATTTAATATGCCTTCTAACTCCTAGGCAGTTACCATCTCAAGAGAGCTTGGCAGAGGCTCTAGGTACAACTACTATGTTCCCCTGCTCCCATTCTCACTTCTCATCTCTCATCTGTTCTTCTTTTGCATCTCCCCCATAGCCCCTACTCTGCTTCCCACTTTGCACAGATTCTAGGCCAGATGCCCCTGCCCTATGCCCTTCCGGACCAGTGGCAGGAAAAGTGGCAAGAGCTGCTGGACAAGGCACCACATGAGCAGCTCCAAGACCAGCAGCGCACAGCAGTACAAGCTGCCCCATCCCCACCCTGGGCAGTGCTTGCCCCAGCCCATGCCCCAGCCCCAATCGCTTCCTCACTGTGGGGGCATTGATTTCCCACCGCCCCCAGCCCACCGCAACAGACTTTCCTCCCCACTCTGCCCACTGCAACAGACTTAACAGCTGGAGGCAGCTGCATCCAGTGTCCTCAAAGACTGATGCTTGTTTAGCCTATAGCCAAATCTCCAAATTGGTGCCAAATATTTTCCAAATCGATTTGGAGGCTTCCAATTTGATTTGGACCTTTTAATGGATCTCCTGATTTCATTCAGATTTGGAGATTCGGCCACCGAATCGAGCCGAATCTCCTCTGAATCAAATCAACTACCGAAGCTTCACACAGCCCTACTGCTTACCATTATCACTACTCACCCCTAGTCCTCTTTGGGTCCCCAGCTGTTTTGCTTCCCAGTGTTTCCCACATCTTTATGTCCCCATTCTTGCCACTCTCCTCCCCCTTTTGTCTTAATCGCTCTTAGAATCCAAGCTTCAGACACACAGCAAGTCAAGCAGTTGTCTTTGATATCTGTAGGTAGCCACAAATGGTGGCAGAGATTCTTTTTCCTGCAGCATTAGACCATATTGCGGTATTGGTTTTCCTCCAACTCATGCTTTTCCAATGGTTCAGACTGCCCAGAGTCAGTAGGAGTGTGCTTATTGGTGCAGACAACATTTCCTGAAATTTTGGAAATACTGGAACATGGCATTTCAAAGTTATTGTTTTACAGACAAACTGAGAAATGTCATCAAGATGAGTGTTAGACTTGGCTTCTTTCATCCAAAGTAAATGAAGACACATACACGTAACAAATTCATTCATAGTATGTACATTTTGATCCTAAATTAACTCACTTGATGAGACACACCTGTGGCTAGGATTCTAAAAAGGAGATCTAGTCACTTCTCTCTTTCGGAATATCAATGAGTGCCTACGTCGCTTAAGTATCCTGTACCAGGCATCCCGGAATATAAGCCTAAGCACCTCAACCCAATAGTCTGAAATTGCTTTTTTATTAACACTATTTAAAATGTTAGACTGAACTAGAATAAGAGTTTAGCAAGCCACCATTCTACACAATTAATGTGATGGTATCATCTTTTAACATTTTGATTCTATGTGAATGAAAAATACATTTTACAAAACCCTTTGAGTGGATTTAGGGCGGTTAGGATCTGGAACCAACTTCCAAGGGAAGTGGTGCTGGCTCCTACCCTGGGGGTCTTTAAGAAGAGGCTTGATGCCTACCTGGCTGGAGTCATTTGAGCCCAGTTTTTCTCCTGCCCAGGCAGGGGGTCAGACTTGAAGATCTACAAGGTCCCTTCCGACCCTACTTCTATGATATGATTCTATGACTGATTAATGCTGTGTAGTTAAGTTTAAAAACACATAGATAACAAACAAAAAGAAATAAAGTTACTATATAACCACACTGCCAAAACCCCCCACCTCTTTAGAGAAGCTTTGGATGTATCATTATCATTGTGTTCACTGCTAACCATTTTAGGAAACATGTCCTATGTTACAATAGAATATCTGTAATATCTTTAACACTAAATGGCCAGTGCTCCAGGATGGAAATCTGAGATGCATTTAGTATGAGACTGCATACCAAACAGAATGGAAAATTAATTATGCAGTACAGTAGATGATGATGATAATGGAAAAGAGTAAGAGGTATAAGGGAATCTATTTTCTCATATTGAAGGGTTTAGTTTTTTAATTAAGCAAATTACAGGAAAGATTTGCATTTCTATGTTTTTAATTGAAACAGAATCAGTCATGGGTTGATAGTGCTAGGGGTTGCCATTATCTTTATGCAACTGTTTTCACCTGGATACCATGTGAAGAATTGCCACAATACAGAAGAAACCCCCCTATGAATCGTGCACCACTGGTTATGACATATCAACCCTCTCTGGAGCCTATATAGAAATTCATCAAACAATTGCAATCATACTAGAAGGAGACCCAGTTCTCAAAGAGGTTTTCCCAGAACCACTCATCCTATCCTTTAAACAAGCACCAAACCTCACCAAGCTCATCAACAGAAGCAAACTTCCTACATTCCAAAACACACACATTCCAAACCATGCTGGGACAAGAAATATAAAACCTGCCAACACATCACCACCACTCCCACAATTACTACACCCCATAACAGAACCATCAACATTTCTGGTACCTCTAAACATGTAATATATCTCATCCAGTGCACCAAATTTACCTGGGGGGTCCATTTCTCACAAGAAAGCCACACTCTCTCCAATCTCAGTTCTAATCCTCAAAGGGAATTTACAAAACACCTTTCACAGATAAGCCTATGAACTCCCCTTCATCAATCTACTAGACACAAAAAAACATGGAGTAAATATAGACACTGGATTTATGACACATTATAACCTGCCTGACATCTGACTCCCCAGGTAAACCCTCCACTTTTTATCAGCTAGTCTCATTCCCTACCCCACCTCCTGTCTCCCATCCTTTGACTACTGCTACATTAATTCCCCATTCTTCCTTTCCCCTCCCCCCTGCCCTCACCTCTCTCTCACCTACTGACCACCTCAAGTTACATTTTCACTGACTGGCTTTCTTGCATATGTACTGACCTCTGGCTGCTTTAACACTAAATCCAGAAAGAGCACAGACCATATGCAGCTGCTTCCTTAGTCTGATGAAGGGTGTTTGTGCCCAAAAGCTTGCTAAGAATAAATTTTTCAACTATTTGAGCTGGTTTGATATAAGACATTGTATTGATCCAATGAACCTGGTCTGCCAATGTTTTCATAAGACACTGGTAAATTGGTCTTTCTACATTGATGCAGCTCCAGAATGGCTTATCTGCACTAGAAAGTTGCACTTGAACTACACTGGTTGCAATAGTAGGGAGGCAGTTATACCAGTATACAAGTGCTTTCCAAGCCCAATGTCCATGCTGAGCCTCATAGCTCAGACTAGCAAGGTTAAGATCCTTCAGTATCTTGCCAACAGCACTCAAGAGCGATATGTCCAGCATTGCATTCAGCTACCTTTGGTTTATTATCTTATGTAGCCACTCATTGCTGGGTCAATGCAGAAGTTCAGCTTGAGATTTAAATTCATCCTTCTGGATCCTTGGCAAAATGCCTTAATTGGTCTGCTACTATTCCCCATAAAGATGCCTTATAGCTGTATAGTTATTCCCAATGGGGATGGGGAATAACCATACTAGTACACCACTATAACTGTCTATAGTAGGATTCCTATCACTACAACTAGTTCGAAAAAAATAAAAAATTACATCCCTAAACAAGATAATTGCAGTGGTAGAATTCAAGAATTCTCTCTTTACTTTTGCTATCCTGAGTGTGTATCTTTCATCTGGTACATGTCTGAAGCCTTAAATCCTTGTGGTCAGCACTCAGATGTTTTCTCTAAGCTTGTGAGAGTGAGTCAATTCACTCTTCTCTTTTTTTGTTTATTTTTCAGCGCGGCTGCCGTCACGTCTCCTGTGCCTCTTCAGGGATCCGCCCCTCTTTCTCTGTACTCCGCTCTCTCCAGCATTGAGAAAAATCCTGAGGAAAGTGGCTTATTTTCTAGAGATCCTCTTTCTCCCTCACTTTCTCCTTCTGACACTCTTTCTTTCTTCTTTCTGAGACTCCCATTTCCTCTCTCCTTTCTTTTCCCAGAGCTTCTATCCTAATATGGTAATAGCTCCGGAAGCGGCATTTCTGGCTCTTTTCACCGCATCGCTGTTTACTTTTTCACACTAAGCCTGTGAGAAAGTGGGCATATAGAGCTATGTTTCTGATATTAAATCATAACATAAACTGCTGCTGTTATAACAAAAATGTGACAAGATATTTAGCAGAATTTATAGATTTGTCAGAATGTGACAGGCCACGACAAAAGAGCTTGTAATGTGGCCCCAAGCTTGCAACTGTGTACCTTAGCACCTGTGCCACCCAGAAGAAGCATAGATTTGATGAGGGGACAGGGAGGGAATCAGGCTGTGGCAATCAGAGTTAAAGTATAATGGGGGTTGGGATAGAACACAGAAAGCCAAAGCAATGGTTGTATGTTGTCATAAATAACTTTAATATAGGGACTGTTTATATGCTATCTAATGTGGCCGTCTTTTTGAGAAATGGTGGGGCATGAAGTATCCAGGAAGCAGAGAAAGGCTAAATGAACATACTGGGTATTAAAAGGCAAAATGGACTGGAAGCCTTGACTAACATGGCAGCTATAAGGCAGTACTAGCTCTAATATGTTTAAATCTTTTTTGTAGAATTGTATTATAAGACTTAACACAATACTTACCAGAAATTGTTTCCTTCCACATTTGGGTCTCCATTTGTGATTCATGTGGACCTTCTGGCTGTGATCTGGTGGGCTCCTGGATCTTCAGGATGGCTTTTGCCTTAGGATTCACTGGATCAATCATCCTTGATTTCAGGATCAATCTGTCGCCAGCTTTCATCCAAGTTGCTTTGTGCAGCCATGATCATATCTGCAAAACGTGGTGGTTCAGTGGCATGGTCTGTAGTAATTATATAGTTAATTTCCTCCTTTTAACTGTAGGCAATGCAGGACTCCAGAAAACCAACCATTGTCTATAACTCAGACAGCTTCCTTCTCTCATTGTGGTTCTTGCTTGCGTTCCAGTTGAGCCTCCCTCCTTGTGTTTTTTCAGAGAGCTGCTTGTATACCTACACATTGCAGCAGACAGAATTTAGATGATTCCATGAATGTTTGGCTTCCCACAAAGGCAAAGAAGTACATAACCTCAAGCCACACTGAAGAACAAAGCATGGCTATTCAATTATATGAGGAATGGACTTAGCTGAGGTTGGATTAGCAGAGGAAGGCATTTGTTTACACACCAGTGTTCCATCAGTGAGATTGCATCTGGTCCAGATAACCTTGGAGGAGTAGAGAATATATTAGGAAACAGACTGGCAACCCAGCTGGACAGCAGAGGAGGAAGGCATAATTGGAGGAAGACTTTGTAGATGTGCAACAGTTAACTTCTGATGACGGTGCATCCATTTCTATTCTGTTGTGAGTAAACACATCCCATTCACAAGAACACATCAGCCCATTCACAAGAACACTTTTTTTGTTTATGGACATTTTAAAATGCACTTTAAAAACAGAATAACACATTTAACACACAGCAATTTTTAAGTGCAGCCAAGTCCTAAGAGAGACAGCAATACTTTGGTTACAGTGTAATTATCTGGGGAGTAGTTAAACTGTGGCAAAAAATATTTCTGTATCTTCCACAAATCATATGTTTAGGATTCTTTTATCCAGTTATGGTATTTTAATGTACTAGAGAACTGTAAGAAAAAAGAAACATTCTGATTAAGTTTACATGATATTGGAGACTATGAAATTTCTCTCTATTTCATTTTACCAATTTCATGTACCTAAAACTCTTAATTTAAAGGCACTTCATGAAAACAGAAACATGACTACAAGGCTTTTTAATAATCTATTTCATTTCATTAGAATCTCTTTTTTTAAATGAAAAAATCTAATACAATTAAAATCTGCCATAAAAATGTTCAAAATTCAAGCATTTCAAAACAGCACTGGGGAAATTTTGCCCTATTTTAATTTGAATTCAACATGACAGAAAATTTTGAATGTACCAAGTATAAGTTCATTATTTGCAATGTGGTAGGAGATGCATTTGAAAAAAGAAATAATTAAACATTGTGTTCTGACCTTGCATAACCTTAACATCTTCCCTTTGCCTAGCAACCACATTATATTCAATTAAATGCAAGTTTATAATAATTGGTACACCAATATATGTTTATATAAATGAATTTGTGGATGCAATCTTGTTGCTATTCTAATATTTCACCTGCATTAATGCTTTATTGCTGATCAGAAAAAGAAGGTAGTCATTAATAGTAAGTAACAGGTGCAAGGCACCACAATAAATGTGTTATAGAGAGGGCAGGAATCACTGAACAATCTTGGATAAAACAAAATGAAAAATGAATTACTCTATATGGTAGGACCAGAAAATGTCAAAATACACTGAGAGATTCAGAGAAGAAAGAACAAGCAGTAGCACACATATATTCAAGCACAAAATAAGGGCCTTCCTGAGAGAGAAACCCATCATCTTTATCAAATGTGAATAGAATGTTAAAATGTTAAGATACCATCACAAGAAAGCATGAAATATACTCAAATGCATTCACATTATTGATCCAGCATTTAAATCAAGGTATTTATCAATTGCTTCATTCTTGACTTTTATTATTAACTTCTTCTTTCTCCTAAAGGAGAAGTTATTTGCTTCTCTCCAAGTTTAGAACAATTTTGTAAAAATAACTGAATATTGCAAATAAGTCAAATTATGGCTATCTCAGTCCACCTGAATTATTTTAGATTGGGGTAAGGTGAGGAAAGAGCAAGTTTCTTTCCTTTCTCAGCATATCAATGCAGAAGAAAGTCATAAGGAAGTCACATGTGTCCCACTACAGGTAGGCCCCAGCATGGCAGCTGAAAATACTAGGCAACAACGTGACTGCAAGCTTGCCCTCCTACACACCAATTGATGATAAACACATAGACATACTGCATTTGTAGTACAGCTGTAGAAAGCACTGCTTCAAGTGACGTTCCTCATGGAGGGATTCTGCCTTACATAGGCAAAAGGACAGAGCCTGCATCATAAGAGGAATGGGATTGTATCTACTGACTTGAACGAGAGAAGGACCGAGTAACTTGATTATTACAAAATTGCCCATTCATGTACCCTGACCACTCATAGTCTTTTTCAAGTCTGTGGTCCACAATTCACAGTAATGTCAACCCCAAGGTTTCAAAAAACCTTGAGTCATATGAGTGTGGCCAAGAATCATGGTTGCTGTTGTGGGGTTTTTGTTGGTGTAGGGTTGGTTTGTTTTGTGAAAGGTTATAGAGTAAAATCCACGTTATCCAGCATTCTACTAGCCAGAATACTCTATTAACTGATACTGTGCCGCCACCATCCACCACCCCGTGCTGCCGCCACTGCTGCTGCGTGCAAGCCTCATGCAACCACACCTCGCTGCCACCACTATCCACCACCCTGTGCCGCCATTGCCGCCACATGCAAGTCACGTGCAACCACCCTGCACTGCTGCCGCATGCAAGCCCCACCGCAGGTATTTCTAGATAACTGGAATTTTTACATAACTGTCACCCAGCGTTCCCCACTTATACCGGATAACAGGCATTTTACTGTATTGTTCTTTTTGGTCTCTCTTGATTTTTTAGCTCACCTTCCTATGTGAAATTTAGGGTTGCTCACCCAACACATTTTGAATAATGTGCTGTTGGCTGAGAGTGCAGAAGCTCTGATGTCTAACTCTCTTCCCCCAAACATTAATTTGTCCCCATAGCCTCTAAAATAATCCCACATCAATTTCTATTGGAACAGTACCAGAGTCTGAGGAGAAAGGAAGACAACTCCACCTACTTCCAGCAGCAGTCCTGATGAGATGCTCTTTCTTAGGAGGCAGGCAAGTGGATGAAGGAGTCAATTAAAAAAGGTTTGTCTCAGGCATGGTTCGAATGCTGAAAAGATTTTGCTTCTCTGGTGATTTCCAGACTGGCTCCGACTTCAGCCAAAAAAACCAGGAGAGCTGGCAACTCTGAACCTACCCTAGGTTTCTGCTGCTTGTATTATTGCTTTTGCCAATGACAAATTCCAGTGATACAAAAGCAAGAGGAAAGTTACTTTGCCTGTACAGAAGCAATAAATTTAGGATAATAAGCAACATTTCACTACACAAGTTTTAATTAAAAAGAAAAAAGACACCTTTCAGAAAACAACTTCTTTAAAACGGATAAGCAGGAGAACTAGGATGTTTATCAACCCCCCATTTTTCCTTTTCATGCTTGAAGTATTTGGGAAATCTAACTACATGTTAATCCCAAGCCATAAAGATTTATGTATATTTGATTTATAGCAATATGAATAAAGACTACAATGGTCTCATTACATTTTCCTGTTTCACAGTAAATTATGTTATGAATTCCTCCTCCTCTTTAATCTGAAGCTCTTTTTTACAGTTTCAATAGAAGCATTATCCAATGAATCACTTATTTGTGGTATGTTATCAGCCTTACTGCTGGCAGCTCCCTACACAGCACCACAGTTTTAGCTATTTTTCAAATACCTGTGATATTGTGAATACACGCATGCTAATTTTTCTGTGTACAACTAGTCCCAATGAAGTCTTCGGAATTCCTCCTATATATAAACGTCTGCTGACACTCATGATTGATTATTTCTTTCATAATGTTTACTGTTTTTCCTCAGAATCCCAGTTATTATAGTAATTTTAAAACACAGAAATTTCAATTTAGATTAAAAATTATTAGGTACCTAGGATTCATGATTGCAAAGGACAGGTGAAGGTATGATCTGTAGGGGGTTCAAGTGCTGGAGGATAAATTATTATTTTTTAATTACTTTGTAAAAAATTTCATGATTTTCAAGCCAATAAAATGAGTTATTTGGGTCTGATTAAATGATTTTTAAATGCTTTGAGTTAGAAAAGCAGAGTTAAGCATGTGCATATGTGTTTGTTGATTTGATGCTGTAACAATTGAATTAAATCAGTGCAATTACCTGTGCTGAGCTCAGTTCTGTTCACACTGGTCACACACCCTCGTGTAGCTAAATGGGGTCATCTATTGTGCAAATTAAGTCTTTGGCGCCCTCTGTAAAGTAAGTTACTACTCAGAATAGGTAGGAGGTATCAGAATCTGGGCCAAAAAACAGAACTCTTCAATGCAACGTGGTGTATACCCTTTAGAGGATAAAAATAGTTGAAAGGCCTGCAAGTTAGCTCAATGGCAAAACCCCAAGGACTGCAGTAGGCTCAGATTTGTAATACAGTAAAATCCCTGTTATCCAGTCTTTAATTAACCTGAAACTCTATTAACCAGAATTTCTGGCCAGTCAGCCAGACATGGGTGGGCAGGAGGGAGGGAGGAAGTTTGCATGCAGCGGCCACCACCGCCACCCATCATCCTGTGCTGCACCTGCTCCATGTGCAGCCACTGCCATCCCCTTGCTCCCAACTCCACATCCAGCTGAAAACCACAGGTAACCAGCATTTTTAGATACCCAGCACCTCCCATTCCCCACTCATTCCAGATAACAGGGATTTTGCTGGATGTTTCAACACTTGTTTTACTCACTTGCAAGAGAATAATAGGAACTGTTACAGGAAATAATTTTTCTCACCAAAGAATCAGCATATAATTAAAAAAATTTTTTTTTAAAGAAACTCATCCTTATTAATGCTCAGGTCCATTCAAAACAATATAGAAAATGGGAAATGAATCTGTAAACTTAATTAGGGGAATACTGTATTTTTTGGCATATAACACAAACCTTTCTACAACTTTCCCCTCTCCCCACCACCGAATCAACCACCCAAAATTGGGTGCATAGATTGTAGTGGAGAAGCAGATTTTCTGACCAGGATAGAAGCATCCTGCTTTAACTTCTGTTCCACACTGCACCAGCTGTTGCATTAATATTCAGGCAACTGAGGGTCATTGTTCTTCACTCCAGAGGCACCAGTAATGGTCTGATGCATGTCTTTATCCTGGCAGCTGGAATAGAAGCATGGAGGAACTGAAACAGATATGCTCTGCCTGCCAACTTCTAATGCCTGCTGACTTTTAAAGAGGCAGAATCCAGTGCTAAACTTTTGCATCTGTTCTCAAATGGGCAACAATTTTTGGCTGAGCAGCCAAATCAGCAGCCAGAAACTAACTAAACTAGCTAAATTAATAGGGTTAAAACTGGATATCACCTTTCCTGCTTGCTGTTACAGAAAGCAACTAGCAGCCATTTTGCAGCATTACCTCTCCCTGAAAAAAAGTTTTATACCATGATTACAGAAAAATCTTTTCTCTTACATTTTGGCTTCCAAAAAACAAAGTGTGTATCTTATTTAGGGACATGCTGTAAGTGAGAAAACATGGTATAAGCACAAAGGGTCAATTTTTGGATCTATTTGTGAAACCAATGTTTAATTTAGACTCATGGCAACCTGCATCCAGCTACATTCCCTACTTCCTAGTAACAGGGGTAGAGGCTCCCTGTTACAGGGATATAAAGATTACTCAGTTTATTTCAAATGAGCCCCCAATGAAACCTTAATGCTGTATGCATTCTGTGCATGCCACTTAGATGGCAGAAAAACTACTTCCAAAACAGTTTAGGGTGCACTAAAAATAGTTCCAAAGGAATTTTTAAAGACCTCTCTACCTATAAAGATAGGTGCCTTAGATACCGTAAGTCCAATTTTATAGGACTTAAATGACACCATATATGTCCATAAAATGATTTCTGTACTCAAAGATTTCCATAAATAAAGCTGTTATGAATTTGAAGACTGATATATTACATCCACCCAGGCCTAGATCCTGTCTGGAAGCAGAGACTCTATTTCATAAAGTGACCCACAACTCAAACAAAAGGTCATGAAACTTTCAGCATGACTTGCTTTTTCAAATACTGGTAGTCTTAGAGTGATATTGATGGTCTAGGTAATATATAGGAGACAAGATTTTTGTGAGTGATATTTTTATTGGACCAACTGAATGGTTAGGATAGACAGACAATTTTTTACTGTAATGCATTCTCTTTAGATCACTAAACAATTAGTGTTCAGTTCTATCAAGTTGTGGCCTGAAGAGACAATGAGTGGCATCTTTTTGAAAAAGGCAAAATGTCTGCCTTCCAGTATCACTGATTACTGTTCTTATGCAAAACCAATAACATTACAACTGTGAGGACCCCTCTACATGTTACAGGTATTGCATAATTAACTGATTAGTTGGACAATTATCTGTAGATCAGCTTCTTGCACAAAGTAGCTATTACATGATAAAAATGCCCACCAGCTATAAAGTTAGATCTAAAAAAACTGTATAAAATCTTTATAGCTGGTTGCTATCAAGCTATAATTTGCACTTCCTTCCAGTTGCAGGAGTGCGCCAAGAACTGGGGGTTCTTGGTTCTGGCCATGCTTCTCTTCGCTGCATACATGGACCCACACCTCCCAGATCTGTGCGTGGGACAGGCATGGGCTGTGGGCTCCCAACCTGCTGCCCTCCCCCAGGGCCTCCACAAATTGGTGCATGTGACCTGGCATGAAAGGTACAGTGAGGCCATGCAGAGAAGCTGCTCACCACTGTGGGCTCCATGCAGCCTATGTGACACGCCCACTGTGCGTGCCACTGCTTAGAGGGGTACAACCCCATGCCACTACTCTTACTGTAGCCCTGCATGCAGGGGGAGTGTCACCAGGGCAGCACAAAAATCACAGTGGCAAGCAGCAGCTCTTCCCTGCCATGCCATGTCAGGGCTCTTCCTTGCCATGCCCTGCCATACCCCACTGGGGCCCTGCAGCCATGCATTATGGCCCTGGGCCCCAAGCCGCAAGCACCATTCAGCTGGGCAGCAGCCCCAGCCTTGCCCAGCTCCCTCCCTCCCTACAGGGGCTTCACTTACTCTCCTCCTTCACTTACCTGTTGGAGCTGCTCTTGGGCTGCCTGGGACCACGTGCATGCCCATGCCCATGGCACCCTCTGTCTCACCACCTTCCTCCCACTTCCTCCCAGCTGGTTGGAACTCTGCCAGCCTGCATGGATCTCACTGCACAATGGCAAAAGCTGTGGGTTTCTCTGGTAAAATGAGAAATCTGCATTTGCCTCTAGCTAAAGGTAAAATCTGCAGTTTACTCTGTTTTCTCTGTGGGAAAGAAAAAACCCGGATCCTTAGTAATAAGGCACAATTAAATCTAAAGCACAACTGTGTGGGGCATACATTAGATCCAATCACATGTTTACCTGAACATGTAGAGGGGGCCTTACAGATAAATACTAGACACAAAGGACAGGCAAAATTTAGAATATAAAATATAGCATGCTAGATAAATTTAACCTATTTAGCTGTCACATGAAATATATGGGGAAAATTCCCTCATCTGATCTACATTGGGTATTTTTTATCCTCACTGCCAAAAAATGATTTCACATTTGATATTTATTTCTTACACCATTCTTCTGTAGATCTCAACAGATACTTCACAGTACAAGTAAATATTAATCCAGATCCACAGTGTAGATCAGGAAGAAAGCTTTGCCTTCCCCTATAAAATGTTTAAATATGTTTTTAAAAGAAGATAAAGATTAAAGAAAAAAAGTTAGTCACATAATGAATCATCATGTAGAAGATAAACAGTATCATCATTTAAACCTTTGTTTCTCTTAAATAAATCAAAGATCAGTTTTCAGAAGTAATAACTATTGTCCCTTAAACTGAATTCCACCAGGAACTGAAAATTACTTCATTCTGACATTTCAAAATAATGAACAGTCTTCCCTAAAGGAGAGATTATATCCATGCTGCCTCCCTAACAAGCCAGTTGCCAGGAAACAAACCCAGCCCATTTGCTCCCACTCTCCATTCCCAAATCCAGCAATCAGGCAATACTTCATCTAATCCTGAGTGGTCTCAGAAGAGGCCCAAGATGGATGCAGGCATGTGCTTCAAACTACTCTACGCTGTCTGCCCTGCCTGATTGCCAGACTTGCATGCATGCAGTACAGGAGGGGGCCTGACTTATTTTCTCAACAGGAGTCCTGGGCTCAGCAGGGAGCCAACATATCTATGCACAGTCTGACAAGTTATGACTGGACTGATGTGACAGAGCTGGTGGTGATACTGTACTCCAAACTGTTTTGTGTTTAGGGTCTGTGGGTTGGCATAAGTTATGCACAAGACCTATGACTGAAAGTTATTGAAGTTATATGGGTCTAGCTGCCAAACAATGGAGTTACCATCACAGGAGTGCTGTTTTAACATATGTCTGCACTACAGACTGAATTTGAGCATAGAGATACCTGAACTGGCTTTAGAAGTGCAGAGCTAAGTGCCAGGAGAAGTCTAGTTGTAGCACTGCAGAGAAGCAGAGTAAGTTAGGCTGCACTGAGATCCACATTGCTGCATTTTGAGACTTCTACGGGTGCCTAACTTAATTCATTTTACACATGTATTCATGGGGTGGTTAACTGGGGAGATGGGGTGGGGAATTAAGGATGGGACACACTCTTTAGAAAGCAAATGGAGCCCAGGTTGTGTTTCAAGAGTTCCCAGACTTGCTCAAAGAAAGCAGCTTGCATCTGCTCTATTCCTGTACCTCAGAAGGGGAGCCCATGTGACTTAGCTGGGAGCAAAATGTAAGGCTTGATTAATTTAGGTAAGCATGTACATAGCAAAGTGGTACATAGAGGATATTGCATTCATTCCACATTGAGGATGAACTGTAAAATTCCAACCCAGACAAGGTTAGAAGACATCTTTTGGGTACAATGGAGCCAGGATACAAGCAGCCCCATAACTGCGACACAAGTCAACAAAGATATTTTGAGGCGTCATTTTTACATAAGGGGTTTTTGGGGGAGGGGGGAGAGAGGGAGAGATGCAACTAAAATTGTAGCATTGTGCAAGGCATGCAGGATAAGTCTCTCTGAGTCAGACACACCCCAATGTTGTTGCACCCCATCTTTACATTTACAGAGACATGCTGTTTCACTCTAGGAATCTGCAATTGAATTCTATAGGTGAAAGATCACAAAGGCCATAAAGAGTATACAGAGGAAGTAGCCCAAGACTGTGAGCTGATTGGCATGTTCAGCCCCTCTCAAAGTGCTTTGCTGATGGGTTTCATAAAGCAGTGTTTTGGCAGTATAGGCATTAGGGCTGTGTGAAGCTTCAGTTGCTGATTCAATTCAGAGGAGATTTGGCCCAATTTGGTGCTGAATCTCCGAATCCAACTTGAATCGGGAGACTAATAAAAAGGTCCAAATCAATTCGAAGCCTCCAAATTGATTCAGAAAAGCTTCAGAGACAATTCAGAGATTCAGCAATTTGGGCAGTCTCTGCTCACCACTGCAGGGAGCTTGACCCAGATTTTGTGTTGGTAAGTAGGGGGCAGGGAGGTGGGGCTACAGACAGGGGAGGGACCATGGGGGGACCCATACCAACCCCTATCTCTTGCCTGCTTCCCCAGCCACCCCTCAGCACTGCCTGCTCTCCCAGCCCTGTCAATGGCTGCCCCGCCCAGCCCCAGCATCCCGGCACTTAAAAAAAAAAAAAGCAAGCCCTGCACTCACCAGATGCTGCAGTGGCTACTGGGGCCTCTGGGGGCTCGTAGCATCATAGCAGAGCCCCTCCCATGCAGCATGGGGCAGTGGGGGACAGCAGGGATTGGCCCTCTGTGCTTGGCAGGAGCCAGTGAGTGTGGGGATTGGCCCCCTGTGCCTGGCAGGAGCCAATGAGTGCCAGTATGCTGAGCCAGGCAGGGCAGCCATTGACAGGGCTGAGAGGGCAGGCGGGCGATGGGGCCTGTTCTATTCAAAGATTTGGTCGAATAGATTCAGGACAGTGATTTGAATCACCAAATGTCCCCCGAATCGGCCGAATCTGAAGTGAGTACCAGCCGCTTCGCACAGGCCTAGTAGGCATGACCTTCATCTCTGCAAAAAGCCAATTCTGCTGTGAACCTTGAAACTAAAAAAAAAAATTAAATAAATGAATGACTTCTGATTAGCTAATTTTTTTTTTGCATTAATATTTAACAGTTATCACTGTGCTGTGTGTCATGATAAGAAACTTAAGAAACAAATACTGGTCATTAAGCCCTACATTAATAGTTAAATTACCCAGTTTAAAATGAGACCAATAGTTCTAACAGCAGTAGCAGGCAAATCTTATCATACAAGTCATTATGAGCTAGATGCATTGTGATTAATTTTTTCAAAGTTGTATTTTCAAGTTTCTGTTTTTATAGCACTAGTTTCTTCATGCTTTAGAAGCAGATCTCTGAATCAGGAGATAAGAGGAAAACAATTTGTTTAGCTATCTGAATGTTCTGCATGCATGAAGTATTTAGTATTGACAGCTACAATGCCAGCTGTTTACACTTCATTGCATACATACCAGCATCAACAATCTTAACAGCATATTGGTACAGAAGGTTAATAGTGATGGCCATCTCTGGTAGATTACGCAACATGGAATATAAAAAAAGATAGCATACCTTTTGCCATCTAAACACTGCTCAATATACCAAATAAAAAACAATATGCACAGTTAAATGTTTTCAGTAACCTTTGCTAAATAACATATAAAAACCCAAAAGCATCTGGTTGGGGACTACATGTCAAGCCTATTTCTTTTTTAAAAATTCCTCTAGAACAGCAGAAGGTACAAAGTAATTTTGACAACAGGGTCAAGGCAGGCTGCAAAAATTGGATGCATATGGGTAACTAACCAATTTAGTTAGGCTTTAGTCAAGCTAACACTGAACTCTAGTGCCCCAGAATCTGCCCTGTCTTCCAATAGCTATCCAGACACAATTCAAGGTGTTGGTTTTGACTTATGTGGTCCTAACTGGTCTGAGGCCGACATACTGAGGGATCCCAAACTGAGGGATCTTGATCAAGTTTCCCATCTTCAGTTGAGAGACAAATCCCCTCCTCCTCCTTCCTCCCTCCTCCACATAAGACCTACTCAAATTGGAGCTTAGACATTTTCTGGAAGCATTGTAGGACCTTTCTGTTTGGACAGGCATTTAGCAAGCAAGGCTAAGCTGGGATATCGTTTAAAATAAGATATAAACCAAAATCTCCTTACTTGTCTGACCAGAACTAAAATTCATATTTTTACCCTAGAACCATGTTACAAAAGGGATGCTGCCAGGCTTATTGTTCTGTTTTGGTGATCATTTTTTAAGAAAAAGGAAAATACATTTCCTTTTCAGTAGAAACACATTTCTTAGCAAGGAAACCGCAGTGACAAACTTTTCCTGAGACAACAGAAATATCCCTCCACGTGTGTACCCATAATTTCAGAAAGATGCCGCTGAGGCAAGTTGCAGCCACAACTTGGGAAACTTCTGAATTGTGGTGAGGGGCAGCGGACAAAGGACCTGCATCTTTAAAGGAAACAGATTAGCTTCACAAAAGGGCAAGTTGAAGAAACATCTGTAAACACTGATAATAGATTCACTTCCTGAAATGCCTGGAGAACTACTACTGAATACAGCAGGAAGTGCAGGCTGTTAATCTTAAAGAAAGTAAGAAAGAAAGGGACCTATATATGGGAAATAAAAAGCTCCACTTACATGTGCTGGATTCATCAGAGATATAATGACAAGCAAATTGCCCCCCAAAATATATGTACTGGGGAAGGACAAGCAGTGTTACTTCCATCAGTTATTAAGTTTTATTACGGGCTACCACCTTAAATTTATAAATTAGGTATGAAATAGCCTACCCCTTCCCTCCCCACTTCACCAATGCAACACCTCTTCCCAGTCAGTCACATTCTTCCCCTGCTGCATAATAACATTTACTATGATTTGAACTTCTGCGAGTTTTGTTTGGCAAACTTTCACTTGGCCCATTTTATAAGTTCTTGGCCCTTTTAAAAAATAAAGTAGTCAGAACTAGGAGTGACTTTCATACCAATCTTCAGTGGCCCGTATCAGGTTAGGATAATTTTAATAAGTGATTTAAACAGTTGTAGGACTTAATCCCTTCTATTATTTAATGCAGGAAAAGTAAGATTTTACCAACTGATAAGTGAGAAGTATGTTTTTAAAAAATAAAAGTCTCTCTCTTTCTCTCCCTCTCATTTTCAGTCTCTTTAGTGGAATGCACACAGCTTAGATTTAGGCTCAAAGACATTGGTACTAGTTCTTTTTTTTTTTAACAAGTATTTGGTATCCATGGAGTAAATACCTTTGAGGTTTGCTTTGAATATTCAGATTCAAAACAAAAATTAAGCTAAGCCCAACTCAGACCGTCTATGTTATGAATACAAAACTAACATTTGGGTAGGAAACATGATGCCTCTGCTATTAGACACCATAAAGTATTCCAGGCTTGGTGTTAGGGTTGGGGAACTTATGTAGTCTTTAAGTGAGTCCTGCCTGAGGTTTATTTTTGTAATAAAACACCTAAACAGATGGGTTTAATTGTGGTTAGGGATTTCCTTTAGAATGTGTCATGTATTCTGCTGCAAGCTAGGCACTCCAGCTTTGAATACCATCTCCAGAGAGCAGACCTAAGGAAAGAACATTTTGCTGCCAGGCAATTTATCTTTACTGAGATTGAAACTTCTTCAGAAGTTAAAGTTTCTACAGTAGCAAAAAGGCCAAATGTAGAATGAGCTGCACAACCCTAACTTTGGTGCTCCAACATTACTTGGTTGTACGTCTTACCAATCATTCTCCCTAGGTTTCACAAGGGCCAGGGTTTAACTTCTGAAGCACCGGTCATGGAGATGGAATACCTGAGATGCTCTAGCGAGAGCCCAGAGAATATTCTCTCTGGTTAGTATAATGTACACTTGTGGCAAGTAGATCGTCGAGTTAAGATGCCATTATTTCACAAGAAGTAAAAAACCAAAGTGATGCAGCGAGCAAGAGGCAATTTACCTGACAAGCCCAACACCAGGCAAATGACCAAGAAACAGATAGCTAATAGCGGCTCTGCCTCCTGTTCTCATCAGAAAGAGCAGCTAGTCCTATCCTGAGAAGTAAGCTTCTCCAAATAAAATTATAAAGTTAAGGGCCTACAAAAGAAGGAAAAGCACCTCTGACAAACACTTCTTTATCTGGTCCACTCCTGTGCCTGTGCCCTACCTGATTCCTGAGTGTAAAGATTTGGCTATCAGATTTTTACCCTTTGAAAGTATTTCAAAATGGTTTCTGGCAATTGGCTGACAACCCTTTTACCACTTCTGACATTTATTTAAAAAAATAGAAGTCTTAGAATGAGTTGGCAGTAAAGAGTAATGATTACCTCCTGTATTTCCACCCCTGGAACCCTATTGTTTTTACTATAATATTGAACAGTGACTTTGGATTTCAGTTTCTGCCATTTAGGCATTTAAGCATAATACATTAAAGGAAGCAATGTTGACTATGCTGCTGCAGGGGGAGGGGTTTAGAAAATTATCTGACGCAAAAGCAGTTAATTTTATTCCTCTGCTTGACAAGACCAGAGGGCTTGCCAATGTGGAATGCAGAAAGATGTTGAAGGAGCTCCTTGAGTATCTTTATTGTAAATAATAAAATATAGCATTGCCTTATAGGTATTTTAAGCCTCATCACTCAGTACAAGAGGATGCTTAGTTCAGTTTAGTAAGACAAAGAACAAGAACAACAAAAAATAAGAACAGGAAGATGCAAATGACTGTCATTAACTGCATACTGCTGTTTTCTGGCACTGAACAGATACCTTATTCCAGGCACACCCAAATCCTCAGACTGACCACGACTTCTCCATTTAATAATAGGCAAATATTATTGATACACAGTGATAGCAGCTAACAATAATGTAGACAAAGCAAACAAAATAACCCATCCCATTTCTATGTACCAGTCCTAAGGCACTTACAGAGGGAAGGTACATCAGGCCAGTATATGAGCTTCACCCTGAGGTTCTTTCTTCAACATCAGATGGCAGCAGCCTGGAGGCCAAGGGCTGCCCCCGCCCCCAGCTCACAGTGGGGCGGGTAAGACAGGCTAGTGGTATGCCCTCTGTCTACAGTGGCCTCAGGTTCCCTTCTCAGGAACCTTTTGCTGCTCTGAAATCCCTCCTTCTCTATTCTTTCTCCTCCTGTGATGACTCTTCATTTCCAGGCATCGTTGATTGGTTTTCCTATGGTTGTCATACTGTTCATGTTATTCCCTGCCAGCATATTTCTTTGTTTCAACAAACCTATCACATGCACACATCATAATTTGGGCATTTACCGGACTCCTAATTTGGTCCATCCACCAAAACCGGAAATCCCAAGGGCTCTGCAGCTGGTCACTGTGACCTGGCCAATATAATAGAGTCCCTTATCTCATGTTACGGAACAGTGTGGGACATGTCTTCAATTTTCCACCCTGTGTGTCTGCTGGATTAAATGAAGTGGGCCTTGAAGGAAACTTTGTCACAAACAGGCTCTTAGAAACCAATTAACCCTTGCTGGTCCCCTGGACCATTGTTCTAATACATATCTACTTTACCTACAAGCCAGTTCCCAAAAGCAAACCTCTAAATATCATTTTCTAGCTGTCACTGTCAATAAGTTGTTTATTATTCTTTTGTGAATTACTGTAAAGGAATGGTAACTTGTCTTACCTAGAGATTTTGGACAGCAAGACATTTTATATCTTCAGGCTATAGAAAAGAATATTTATGTTTAAGATCAATGACTTAGTTCTCTGACAACACCTTGCTTTCTGAGGTATCTGTAGTCTAGAGCAAGCTTAGCATTCCTGCAACCTAGAATCTTATCTACATTGTGGAATAATGATAATAATAATAAATCCTTTATTGCTTATACTGATTTAGCTTCAATAGTATAAACTGTGTACTGTTGTAAATAGATCACCAGATGTAAGACATAAGTGCAGAGATAAGTAAAGAGTCCGAGGAACTGAATAAAATTTTGGGGTAGGAAAGTAATAATAAAAACCTAGGAAGTCTTCTCAGGGAGAAGATATAAGTCAGTCAGTCAGATACTGGAAATATGTCTATATTAATGCAAGAAGTATGGAAACAAACAGGAAGAACTGGAGATCCTAGTACACACACAGAACTATGATATAACTGGGATTATGGAGACATGGTGGAATATTTTATATGACTAGAGTACAGTCCTAGACCACAAGGTTGAATATGAGCAAACAATATACTCTTTTCACAAAAGAAGTCAACAGGAAAGTGTCCATAATAGGAGTGTCACTTGCAAATCAAGGGAAGTGATTCCTCTGTTCTACTGAGCACGGGTGAGGCAACAGCTGGAGTACTATGTCCAGTTTTGGACCCCACACTTCAAGAAGGATGTGGACTGTTTGGAAAGAGTCCAGGGCAGAGCAACAATAATTATTAGGAGCTTTGGAGGCAAGAATTATGGAGGAAAGGTTGAAAGAGCTAGGGTCATTTAGCTTGGGAATAGAAGATTGCATGGGGATTTGAAAATAGTGTTCAAATATCTGAAGGACAATTATAGAGAGGATGCAAGAGGCCTTTTCTCTGTGACCAGACCACAGGGGACAGGACTAGGATAAATGGCCTTAAGCTTCATCAGGAAAAAAGTAGTTTGGAGATTAGAAGGAATTTTATAACTATGGGGGTGCAAGAATTGGAGCAAGCTACTTAGAAAAATTATGGAATCTCCAGCCCTGGATGTTTCCAAGAGCAAGTTGGGCAGACACTTGGTTAAGATGGTTTAGTGAGGGAAGATTCTGCCTTGAGGGGGGCTGGATTAAATGAACATGGGTGGTCCCCTCTAGCCCTACTTTCCTATAACACTGGCATTTCAAATACTGTGTCAGATTTAACAAGGTGCTTAAAATGTCATCTGTCTACACTAGGACCATCAAGACTGGTAAGGCTGAAGCAGTTTCAGTAGGTTGGAAAGGGAAGCTCAGCTATAACCATGTGGAATACATACCTGGTTGAGAGGGACTGTGCATGCTTTTCCCTCTTTCCTTTCCATAATTTGTAAATGATCATCCATTTATCAGTTAAACCAGGAAAGCCCCTAAACCTCATCATGCACTTTAGCTACAAGAAAGCTGAATGATCGCACACAAATTCTGACAAAGCCAACAATTATTCTTCAATACATTATTCTGTATACAATATATTGAGTATTTTGGTTTCATGTGGTGGAACACTGTAGATATTTGTATATAATGAAATATCTACTGCCATATGGGTATTGCTAGTGAGTATGATCATACATATCACAATGATCCTAAAAGTTTACTTGAAAATCTTACAGTTAATCGAGTCTGCTGTAGTGTTCTAATCAAAATGCTCCAAGATGCTGCAATGTCTCATGTATTCAGCTTCCCTGCATTTCAAAATGGAGCTTTAGTTAAAGCACCCCTGCCATCACTTTGAAACATGGGACACTGTTTGATGCTGGGAATATTTTAATTAGTGTTGCTTTCAAGAGACCCAGGTTTGGTTCCCAGACAGCCATCAAGCCATCAAACAATCAAACATCCACACTCAGTCTGGCCATTGGATAGTATCTCATTGGTCTAAAGGGGGATGGAAAGTCTGGGCAGCCTGCACTCCTCCATGCTTCTGCCTCGGCATATATGTCAAAGTTTTTGGTGACCTTTCACACATACACCATGCTACAGAAGATCAGCAATTGCCTACTATACCATATCTACCCATCGTTCACATCACAGAACTGATTGGCTAAGTCATATTTAACATGGTTCCAGTATTGTCAGTTGGCAGACCATGAGACACTTTGATGTAGAGACAATGAAACATACAAGGCCAAAGCATTTTTTGTTACTCAAAAATGATTTTAAAATATTTTTAAATATTTCAGATTTTAAAAAAAATGTTACTATTGTTGTCGTTATGGCACCTGTATGACAATTCAGGACTTGTTTGCAGAGATGCCTGTCTTGGGAAACCTGTAGGTCTAGTTCCTTGAAATGTTTGGTCATTGTAGAATCTCCCTTGGTGAAATACTGCTATGGAAAGAAAAAGTAGATCCTAACTTTGTCTCCTGAAGGCTGCCTGAAAGCAAAAATGCTTTGGTGAGCAACGTGAAGATTTGGAGAAATCTAAACAAAGGAAAAGAACATCATGTTAAGCCAGCTGTAAAATTGTGTAAGTGAGAGAATGGAAAGTGACTAAATGTAGCATACACACTGGTGTAGGTGAAAATAGAATAGATGCATGTTTGGGCAAGGTGACGGCACTTGGATGATGAGCAACACAACTTCATTTCCAAGGCAGTGAAAGCCATGAAGTGAAGTGCTAGTTACTCTGGATTATTTACCTACTGCCATCAGAAGTGATGTTACTTGTGAAACCACCCTTTAGGACAAAGAAATAGATCTGCAGCCTGTTAATCTACACCTATCGCAGGGTGTTAGTTCAGAAATTCCATTTTTGCCTACTTATGCTTAGTAACATACTGAAGACCAAAGGACAGGCCAAGCAGTGTCTTGACTGCATATATTTAGTTACACCAGTTTCAGTATTATGTCCTTTACAGTGTGTAATAGAAGTTTAATGCTCTAACTCATTCCACATCATGTTTTGTGCTGTTCATACCAATTTTTCAAAGTATGGTCAGTCACTTTATCCTGGTGCCATTGTAGAATGAAGGCCCTAGAAAAGTAAAACAAAACCGACTCTTTCTTTCCTGTTTTACAGCACCACAATGGACACAGCTCCTTATAATCCTTTGCTGAATTGAAATGAAATAACCATCTTTTAACAGGAAAGGAGAGACGGGCATCAAAATATCACTGACAGAAATTCATTAAAAGTAGTTATCTTGATCCTAAATGCCTAAGTGCAATGCATTTCTCCCTCCCTTTTATATGTTATACACTGTTTTTGTTATACTTGTTAACAAATCTGCCTAGCAAACAAAGCAAGCACCTATCTAACAATATTGCTTTTGATTTCCATTACCTAAGGAAGGTTCAGGTAGCTTAGCCTTATTTACTAATTTTTAACTATATATAGACTTCTGTTTTTCAGCAGAGGAGCCAGAGCTATAAATACCAGGAAGAACAATAAAAGAGCATATTTAAGCATATACTTTCCTATGCATATTAAAATGAATGCCACCTTAGATTGAGCTGAACCAGTGGAACTGGGAAATGTATTTATTATTTATTTTCCTAGTTTGCACCAAGTCCTTCCTTTTTCTAGGAACATAAGCAATACAAAATTTAAAACCCATATGTTAATAAACAAAACCTGACAAGGTCAACTGTAATCCTAAAAACCTCTTTTTTCCACCACAGCAAACTAAGACTTCCCCCATTTTTTCCCCATATGGAAATACTGAGACAATTAGTAAATTCTGCAATATGTTGTGGAGATCATGTAGCTCACATGTTGACAGAACAAGAGGAAACTAAACACAATATCAAAGGTCTTGTACTAAGTATGTCAAGAAACCAATCAGTGGTCTCTGTAATGTTCTCTAACATGCTTGAAATCTGCTCATAATCTGTGAAGTGTCATGCCCTATAACTCAATAAGATATCTACAGGTCCAACCAGGGTAGATCTAGGGGGGTGTGCACTTGTTCCCCCTTACCCTTTTATTCCTGCTCCACCCAAAGTTCAAAGCCAACTGTTTGGCAACATTTATTTTGACACGTATAGGAAAGGTCGAAAATATTTTCCTTTATTGCATTTCTAGTTAGGCAATACTGAGGGAATCACTTGACTTCATGGCTCATTATAATTTACCCAATTCCTTCTAAATTCTTCATTCCATGGATATTAATGACCCTCTCTTTTTTAAAAGGTCCTGATATTCCACCAATCAAGCTATCCTTTGTTTTGCAATTCTGCTTTCTGTTAGCTAGTAATGACAATCTTATTTCATAGCCCTACAGACTGTTTTTAACTCATTGCAATGAGGTTATACTAGTTTTTGCTTCTATCTTAAATGGAATACAACAGCCCTAGGCCCCTAGCTTATTAGTAAAGCTTCTAGTTTATTTTTAACTTGAAAAAAATATGTATTGTTTCATATGTGATGATTCACTTCACCATCTGCACCTCTTTTTGCAAAATTGTGGATCTGCCCATGGGGCAGATATCATTAAAAGGAACTTTTACACATGTAAGTGCCGCAGCGCTGGGCGCTTTGAAAAGTGTCCAGTGCTGTGATACTTGCAGTTGTATAACAGGTGAAATGTGCATCAGCACTGAGAAAATGGGAGCGGCATGCTTTTGAACTAAAACACCTTGGAGGTGCTTTAGTTCAAAAGCACAGCACTGCCATTTTTCTGTGTGGTGACACACATCTCGCTGCTTATGCAACTGCGTGCAGCGCAGTTTGTCTTAGCTCACGTGTGGAGCAGCGGATCTCCAGCACGCTGCGGAAAAAAAGTATGTGTATAAATGCCTGTAGCAGGGCACTAAGTTGCCTGCTACTCTTGGGAGCAATGAAGAAGGAGCCCAGGTGCTGGTTGCTAGGGCAACCAGAGGGATCCAGTGACTCATACCTGTCAGCAGTCAGCTGACCAGAAGGGGCAGGGCCTGGCTCCCATTTAAACCCCAGGGCTGAGGCCAGGGGAGGGTTCCCTGGCCAGGAGCCATAGAGGTAGGAACTCTGCTGGAGGGAGGAAAAGGATGGGGCCTGAATGACCGAAAAAGGCGATACCAGTGAGATGGAGAAACCCTGAAGTGGTGAATGTTGTTATAGCCAGACAGCCTGAATTTATGTTACAGCCTAGGGGCTTGAGCTTTTCATTTACTGTTTACAACTGGAGGTTTGGGTGAGGCTATTAGGGGACAGAGGAGGCCTCATTTTTGGGGAGCACAGACCCCGGTGCCAGTGAGGGTGCAGCTTTTGTGGGGGCACAGACCTCAGCGCCAGTGAGCGCACAGTCTTTTGGGATGAGACTAACCCCAGCACTGGAAGCTTAAAAAGTCCAAGTACACCTGGTCTGGGGGTGTGCGATATATATATATGTATATGGGGGGTGGGGTTTGTGTTGTTGTCAGGACTGTCGGATTGCCCCTAGTTTTGAACCGGTGGCCCCTTTGCTGTGGGGCCAGCACCTGCACCCCTGGGCCAGGGGGGGCCTTGCTCCAGAAGGGAGGAGAAAAGGGGGCCACAAGACTTCAGGCACTTGAAGGAAAGGCTAGAGCCTCGGGGTCAGACCCTGTGTGGTGGGTTTGAACAAGGAGGCCTAACTAGAATAAAAAGGGGTCAGGCCATTCTAGGAGAGACCCCAACATACGCAATAGAACAGGCAGTTTCCCACTCTCATAATAAATTCCAGCAAGACATGGCAGGCGAGAATAGAGTGGGACAGAAGGATTCCAAGGGCGCCCCACATAAGGTGTGGATGACTAGGAAGATGGCACTGGGGAGGGAGACCCATTACAATGCCCAAAGATATCATACCACAAAAAAGCTTTGTATTTGTCACAGAGTGGGGCACAGGGGCGACCGTGATCCCGCTAGCACCCCCTGCCGTGTTAACTTAGGTGATCCAGCACCCTCTTATCCTCGCCTGCCATGTCTTTGATGGTAATTGGTTCAATTAGGGAGGCTGCCTTTATCTCCTAATACACAGCGTAAGTTGAACTACCCCTGCTCCGTATGGGCCGCCTCAGTGCACCCCACCTTAAGGGCCAATGTGTGCCTCCAAACCTCCCCTTTAGCACACCCCAAGCCTCGCAGCTGTACCAGACGTTCTCTTGTCATATATTCACCCTTCTTGGGCTTCTATTCCCCTCTCGCCCTCTCCCGGGCCTATTCACCCCACCTGGGCTTCTGTACGGCTCTGTTGAGCTCTTATCGATCTGGCCCCTATCTGAACGTCAGCCCCTCTCCGGGCTTATGCTACGCACCTGCTCCTCTCCAGGATGTATACCGCACGCCCGCCCTTCTCCAGGGCTTCCTGCCGGTCAGGGACTAATTGCTCACTCCGGAGCCTCTTGTTCCGCTCGGCCCTCTCTGGGCCTGTGCCACGCTGCTTGTGCTTCCCTCACCCTCTCTGGGCCTGTGCTGTGCTGCTTGTGCTTCCCTCACCCTCTCTGGGGCCTGTGCTGCGCTTCCTGTGCTTCTCGCCCTTACTCGGGCTTCTCAAAGTTGGGCTCAGGCGGCCCTATCCCCGCCTGACCCCCAGACCTGCCTTCTCCGGCCTAGTTCGTGCGCCTCCCACGCTTGGGGCTCAGGTGACCTGCAGCCGGGCCTGGCCCCTCTGTGCCGCGCCTCTCAGGCTTGTTGCCCCCTCTGGGGCCTCTGCCGCGCCTCTCGGGCTCATTGCCCCCTCTGGGGCCTCTGCCATGCCTCTTGGGCCTTGGGGCTCAGGTGGCCTGCAGCTGTGCCTGGCCCCTTGACCCTTTCCTGGGTCACTTGCCCCACTGGGCAAAATACCGCCCTCACGGGCTGGGGTCCGAAACCCCGCACACCGCGCCTATCCGGTGCTTACTCACCATGCCAACTCTGGCACTAACCACTGTGCCCTTACTGGGCACCAGGAACCCCCCAATTATTGGGGAGCTCCTGTGAGGCCTCCTCACACCCCTACAGCCTCACCCGGTCCTTCGGTCTAACCAGAACTAAACCAAGAGCCAAACGGCTATGACACAAACCCAAGAAGCCTCCTGGCTTATAACCCAACACTCACTCTGCTCCTTAGTCATGGTCTCTTATAGGGTTCACTTGCCCGCATCATTGCAGCCGGTCAGGCTGCAACCATCGACTCAGACTGCTCAGCTTCCCCACAGAGCTCCCGCTCCTGCGGCTGCCAGAAGGGAACTGCTAGCTAGGCTCTGGCCTGGGCTGTTTATAAAGGCCTGGCCCTGCCCCCTCCTGGCCACATGACTTGCCTGGTTTCCCCAGCAACCGGCACCTGGGCTGCCCTGGAAATTGGCAGCTAAGCTTGCATCGCCCTCATTAGTAGTGAGCACCCTAGTGCTCCGCTACACTCCTTCCCCCTTATGTTCTTACCCTTTATTAGGAGTGGGGCACACAAGTCCCCAGTGACAGTATTTGAACTGTAACAAGAAGTTTACAAATCTATTAAACAGAGAAGTGCAAATCAATGTGGAAAGGAGCCACTATTATGGAAATTCTGAACTGACTTTCAGCTCAGCCATTTTTGTCTTTCCCATTCTCTTCTCTACATGCATGGAAACTACTTTTGTTATTTGTGAGTGAGGAGAGTGGTTTTATTTATACAAGTATTAGAGGCATTTGTGAGAATGAGCATATTTGTGCATGAACTAGTACATGCAGAGCTCCCTTCTGCTGCAAAAGTATACATACATGTGTAGCAGGTGCTCATCCCAGGGGTGGCCATGACACCCCCTAGTGGCTACTCAGACCCTGCACCTCAGGCTTGCTCCTTCACCTCACTTAGCATACTTTGTTGTTATTAGTTCCTTGGAAAGGGAGGCTGCCCCTGGGACCCCTGATCCCATGTTGTTGTTCATGTTTCACTACACAGTGCCTTAAAGGGCTTATTACATGGCTCCAACCTCCCATTACACTATGCTCATGCCTCACAGATATTATCAATTAGGGCCACTTCTCAGCCTATGACCCCAACTGACTTCCTGCCCTTTGGACGGGGGGCTGGACTTGATGTCTTCCGAGGTCCCTTCCAGCCCTAATGTCTATAAAATCTATGAAATCATATGCTGGGACCTGGTTTCTGCCACTGCTGGGACTTGTAGTCCCTGTGCCATCAACCTTCCCAGCCCCATTCTAAGCTCAGACCACTGTATCTGCATACCCACACCTGGGCACTTCACCTATTTTGGTTATTCCCAGGTACCTACTCTCTCCTGATTCTCCCCCTCCCCCCACTACTGAACTTTCTCTGGCTCAGTCTGCACTCTATTCCTGAGCTCTGGATTTGCTCCTGGACCTCTTGAGACCACTGCTGCCTCTTGTATCGATCCAAACCTCAACTCTAAAGCTGCTTTCTCTTAACCCCTGGGCCCGCTACTACCTGCTGCTTGCTCAGGAACTCCTTCCATGTCAGCAGCCAGGATGATACTGCCTGGCCCAGCTCTGGCCCTGGGCTTATCTCCCAGTTAAGCCCCACCCCCTTCTGGTCATGTGCTCCCCTGCCTGCTGACTCAGCTCCTTCCAGAGCCTTTTCCTTTCTTAAAGTGACAGGTGCACCCAGCATCTTTTACAACCTGTTTAAGACACTTATTAGTGACTGGTGATAAGAAAACAGGAATTGTTAACCAATCCAGGCAACTAATATATTGCCTGTGAGAATGGGAATAATACATATATATATGGTTTACAGAATAAAACTCTATGTTATATACAGCAGATGAACAATGCGCAGATAAACTTTTAGTCCTCTGAGAATAAAACACTCAAGCATAACTATACCTCCCTCTCACCCCAAATAACCTACAGGCATATTAACAATATCTCATTGCCAGCAGCATCAAAGGCATTGGTTTTATTGCATGGCACAATTGGTCTATTTCCATGACCAGCAGATTACCAAAAAGACAACTTGGTTTCTAAACCGTAATAAGGCTTAGTATGAAAACATCAAGATAAGATGAAGTCTCAGTGTATATGGGAGTGGAGCTGCCTTGCCTAAACCATTTCTGAAACTAAATGAATGTTAGGGACAGAGTTATAACTGGGATCAGCAAAGACTGGTTTATCTCCATCTCATGTTGGAGAGTCTCAGAAGAAAACGTGTTCTTTGCAGAACAAGTCAATCCCACTTTCCAAACTAGTGTTCACCTAAACTTAATACAAGCGTATAAACTTCTGAATGCTCATTAGGACAAAAGCAAAGTTATGAACTCTTTACGTTCATCCATCTCCTATCATCTCTTGCATGAGGTGCAGTTTGGTTCCAAAGAGAATGGAGCTAGACTATTCTCAGTGATGACAGATGACAGAACAAGGAGCAATGGTCTCAAGTTGCAGCAAGGGAGGTTTAAGTTGGATATCAGGAAAAAACCCCTCTTTCACTGGGAGGCTGGTGAAGCACTGGAACAGGTTACCTAGCGAGATGGTCAATCTCCATCACTGGAAGTTTTTAAGTCCCAGGTTGACAAACCCCTGGCTGGAATCTATATAGATTAAGTTAGTCTTACCATTGAGGTAAGACTAGCCAGTTAGTCTTACCTTGATCCTGGGTAAGCTTTTTGAGAGCATTATTCTGGCACATGTCCCGACAGGCAGATCGGGGGCACACACCCCCAGGAGGACTCTGGCACAGCCCCCACAGCCCTCCTAGGGGTGCTGGCAGGCCCCAATCTGGATGCTGCTGCTTGGGGCCAGTGGGGCCAGGACAGATCATCTTGTGCGGGGACCTGCTGCCCTGATCCTGGGGTGGGGGAGCATCCCCACACAAGCTGGTCTGCCCCAGGCCCCGACCTGGAGTGGCTCCAGTAGGTGGAGGGACAGATCAGCTTGGGTGGTGACCCACTGCCCCAATCCCAAGGCAGAGTGGCTCCAGTAGGGGGAGGGACAGATCAGCTTGGGTGGGGACCCACCACCCCAATCCCAAGGCGGGGGAGCATCCCTGATCTGCCCTGGGCCCCCAAGTGGCCAGCTACGGTAGGGAACGGGGCAAATCAGCTGGTGCGGGGACCCACTACCCCAATCTAGCATTACTCAGAATTACTCAGTGGAAGAAAGTGTAAGTTTTAGCCCTATATGATGAATGATGTTCCTAGTGTAGGCCATTAAGAACATTTTGTAACAGTAACAAGACTAGGAGAACAAACTTCTAAAAAGCAGCTACTCAAAAGAAAGCACTTTTTAAAATAAAGGAGATTCATGCAGATAGATAAAGATGAAGACTTTCCCAAATTATTTCACCTACTCTTATGATTATTTATCTGGCATGTTAAGCTCTTGTTGGTTCCTAAATATGCAGAAAAAACTATATAGTGAATCAGAGTATGTGGGTGTACTACTGCTCTTGTACCACTTAGAAACAGAATTGCTCAACTGTCCATGCTGTTGATAGCTCAAGCTGGATAAGCTGTTAGAAACCACTTGTTCATCAAATCTGACCTTTAGTTTTCTTTGTGAACTGTTCATTAACTTCTGAGGATTGTCAAGTCATCCATTATTTGTGACACTTCAAACATTTTTTACAAAGGCATATTTGAGCCAAAGGGAAGAGTATAGAGGTTTAGCAAACTGCACGTAGATTAATTTGTTGTGTATCCAGAATTCCCAATTCAATATTGACACCCGCATAACAAATTATGATTTCTGTTGTTTGAGAGCAGGTCTGAAAACAATCATTGGAGAATTAACCATTCACAAGAAAGTACATTTGGGGATAAAAGAAATGAGCAGATGTGGCAAAATTTGAAGGCTTAAACTCTTTCTTTTTGTACAAGAAAAAGCACTGTGTTCATCAATGCACCTGGGTCAAAATAGTTAATTTACCTGGGCTTTATCAGTTCTGACTGAAGGAACAGGGTGACTGCAGTGCTATGAACAGTTTTTACATTCAGTTTTCTGTTCTTACATTCAGACTAGGGCTGTGCGAAGCTTCAGTCCCTGATTTAATTTGGCAGAGATTTGGCCCGAATCAGAACCCTCCAAATTGATTCAGAGAGATTCAGAAAGATTCTGAGATTTGGACATTGACGCAGCTTTAAATGCTTTTTCTATATACCTCTAGGTAGCAGGTGGCTTGTGAATGCTGTGATGCTGGGGCACATGGAGTGTCCCACAGGAGCATGGGGGGGCTTCCCAGCACACCTGGCAGCAGAAATGGAAGCGGACCAGAAGCACTTGCGGTCCACTTCCAGGTCCACCGGGGAGCACACCGAGGGGCCCCCCACACCCCCAGCTCATCAACTGGTGCCTCCTGGGTCTAGAGGGGGCACCCAGAATCCCCCTGCAGCTGATTGCTGAGCTAGGGGAGCAGGGAGGGGTCCCCCACACACTCTCCAGAGGACCCAGAAGTGGACCAAAAGTACTTCCAGTTCACTTCCAGGTTCACGGCTGAGCACGTGGAGAGCCCCCCTGCACTCCTGTGAGACACTCCATGCACCCCACCATTGCAGCATTCACAAGCTACTCTGGTACCTTGAGGTATTTAGAAAAAGCCTTTAAAGCTGCATCTATGTCCGAATTGCTAATTTAGAGAATTGGGGACAGTGATCCAAACCAACGAATCCAATCTCTGTCCCTGATTCAGGCCGAATTTGAATCTTAATCGAATAGGGCCCCCTGTGCACAACCCTAATTCAGACCTAGAAACTGGTTGGCATGCACAAACAAGTGGTCCCAATTGCTTAAATATTAGGATTCTAATTAAAGAGCTACTGTATCTCTCATTTACATTATCTGTTTTAAGCCATGCTATCATTCACAACTATTCAAATGTAGGTCTTCTTTTTTTGTTAGTGCCGTTAAATACAACAGCGGCAAAAGAACAGGTTAGGGGTTATTTAGAAAAACTGGACATGGGGCTGGATGGGATACACCTGAAGGTGCTGAGGGAGTTGGCTGATGTAATTGCAGAGCTGCTGGCCATCTTCTTTGAAAATTCATAGCAATCAGGAGAGGTACTGGATGATTGGAAAAGGGGAAACATAGTACCCATATTTAAGAAAGCTAAAGAGGAATATCCAGGGAATTACGGACTAGTCAGACACACTTCAGTCCCTGGAAAAATCATGGAACAGGTGCTCAAGGAATCCATTCCAAAGTACCTGGAGGAGAAAAAAGTGATTAGAAACAATCAGCATGGATTTACTAGGGGTAAGTCATGCCTGACCAACCTGTCTGCCTTCTATGATGAGATGACTGGCTCTGTGGATACGCAGAGACCAGTGGATGTGATATACCTTGATTTTTAGCAAGGATTTTGATATAGTCTGCCACAACATTCTCGCAGGTAATCTAAGGAAGTACGGGCTGGATGAATGGACTGGAAGATGGATATAACTCTAGCTGAAGCATCAGGCTCATACAGTAGTAAAATCAATACCTTGAAGTTTAGTTGGCAGCCAGTATTAAGTGGAGTGGCCCAGGGGTCAGTCCTGGGGCTGATTTTATTCAAAATCTTCATCCATTTCCTGGAAGATAGCACAGAGTGCACCCTCAGCAAGGTTGCAGATGACACCTAGCTGGGGAAGTAGCAGATATGCTGAAGGGTAGGGCTAGGGTTCAGTGACCTAGACAAATTGGAGGATTGGGCCAAAAAAAAATCTCATGAGTTTTTCAACAAGGATGAGTTCAAAGTCTTGCACTTAGGATGGAACAATCCCATGCACCAGTAGAGGCCAGGGGCTGACTGGCTGGGCAGCAGCTCTGCAGAAAAGGACCTGATGATTACACTGAACAATCAGCTGAATATGAGTCAGCTGTGTGCCCTTGTTGCTAAAAATGCTAACAGCATACTGGGCTGCATTGGTAGGAATGTTGTCAGCGGGTCAAGGGAAGTGGTTATTCCCCTCTATTCCGCACTGGTGAGGCCACATCTGGACTGTCTTTCATTGTGGCCCCTCCACTACAGAAAGGTTGTGGACAAATTGGAGAGAGTCCAGTGGGGGGCAACAAAAATGGTGAGGGGGCTGAGGGACATGTCTTCTGAGGAGAGGCTGTGGGAATAGAGCTTATTTAATCTAAAGAAGAAAAGACAGAGGGGATTTAATACCAATAGGGGTTCAAAAGAGGATGGAGCTAAACTGTTCTCTGTGGTGGGAGGTGAAAGAACAAGGAGCACTGATCTGAAGTTGCAGCAAGGAAAGTTTAGGTTAGATATTAGGAAGAATTTTCTCACTAGAAAGGGAAGTAAAACACTGGAACAGGTTATCAGAGAGGTTGTGGACTCTTCATCCTTGGAGGTTTTTAAGATGCAACTAATCCTTGCTGGGATGATCTAGTTGAGGATGGTCCTGCTTTGAGCAGAGGGTTGGACTAGATGACCTCCTGAGGTCCCTTCCAGCACTAATTTTCTATGATTCTACTGCCACCGCGAGAAGCCCGTCTATAGCAGATATCCCCTGCACCACCACCTCCTGGGGCGCAAAACTGCCAGTTGTGCCTTTGAATATTTCAGGCTTATAGCTCTGCAATCACACACATTCACCTTCTCACTAACTGCTCTGGCAAATACTGCTTCAAAGGCTTAAATGCAATCACCAAAAGATATCACTGAGTGTGTGAATGGCCATTAGTCTAGGTATGTTTGGTTTCTTACAGGTGCAAATCACAACTGTTGATGCATAATATTTAATTTCTATTTTGAAAAGTGCAATACACACATTCATCTAGCTGCCCCTTTCCCCTGTTTAGAATTACTAACTAGCCTTAAAAAAAAAGGAAAGTGTTTCTGAGATGTCAAATCTTAACAGGGCTCTATTTAATTATTTTAGCACTTAATTTAATTCAAACAGTTCCCTCTTCCATTTGAATGATTTCAGCAGGGGAGATGTTTGTGCTGTCTGTCTTTGCCAGCAAACCAAAATTTCTCATGCAAACTCAACCTTCCTAAAACAACAGCTATAATTCTCTTCACAGAGGTCTCCAACAGCAAAGTAAGCATATGCAGTGCATTCAATTACAGATAAAGTACATACATTTATGTTATTTCCCCAGTCTCTATAACTGCTTCTTTAAATAGAGTCATGGAAGACACAGGTGATGAGTATGCCCACAAGCCAACTGTCATTATGTCAGTCCTGCTGATAGCTGTCTTCATGCTGACAATTAGCAGTTTCTCTGAGTGGGCATTGTGCCTAGTTACATTAGTTAGTCACTCCTACTGAAGTAAAACAAATGGGTAGTGACTTTGCGTTACACTAGATTAGAATTACATACTGGTGCATATGAAGTACAGCACAGGGAAATCAATAAGAATAATCACAGGGCTTGATGATGTGCTATTGATTGTAGTGTTGCTGCTGTTGCGATTAGTATAATTTTGGGGGTAATTGTAGTTCAGGGGGAAAATATACTTAATCTATTTCACACCTACCAGGGGACATTAGATGGGATTAGACATTTGGAAGTATTATTAAAATAAAATGGTCCTAATTTGACAGTAACTTCTTGTGTGCTGCAGTTACAATAGGGCAGTTGTGCTATGCTTCACCAGTTATTCTACTGCTCTCCCCCCCCCATTATTTCAACAATCATTTGAGGATTTTTTTCCCCAAGAAAAATAAAGTTATATTTTCTTAACATTAATATAAGCATGCATGCACACACTAGGAATTCTGAAAAGTTTAAGAAACTATTAGGTAATGAAATTCTCAGTTGATTTTAACTGCAATATTTATATAGCATATATAATTAAAAGAGTCTTTAGTATCAGCATAATTAATCTCAGAAGTTCAGTATTCAAAGAGCAGAGGAAATCAGCTTTTGCTGCTCATTATATATCATGCAATTACATAATGAAGACATCCAGTCATAATTATGTGTCATAATAATTATTCTGTGTCAGAAAAGTCCTATACATCTAGAAATAATCAAAAAGTGGGCCTAAAACAGTTTGCCTATAAGCCTGGGGGGACAATTTTAGAGAGCCTCTAAATATTACTGCAGGCTAAAGAGAATTTAAAAAAAGAGTGAGAAAGAAGCTGTTGCCTCAGGGAGAGAATGAAAACTGTTCCTACTGACACAATTCCCAGGTGGTCATGTAACGTAGCACAAGCCTAGGAAAGGACAATGACAGGCTGAACTGTGGGGTCGCTCACAGCTGTTGAATATCTGTCTTTTTCTCAGTGGGTAGCAGAACAAACAGCAGTGCATTTAGTGCACAACAGGCTTCTTGGGCAAAAAAAATGCTTTTAAAACCCTCCAAGATACAAACATGCTGATAATTTAAATATGAATAGAATCTTAGGGTCTCCTCCTAATACTTTTCAAGCATTATAGTCACGTTCAGTTTTGCCCTCATGTGCTTTCTATTTAGAAAAAATAACCCACAGCAAAATAAACAATGTTACCTTGGTATTATTTATGCACTGATTAATCCACTTTGGTATCAAGAATACTAGTGAAGTGGTTCTGCCTTTTCTAGCACCTTTAAAGCCAGAGTCATAAGAAATAGTAACTGACCCTTTTTCCCAGGCCCCACACAAGTCTTTTCTTCCCAAGATATCATCTCTTCACCTTATTGTACAAAACTTTCCTTCTAAGAAGCTCACTTGGTTGAGGAAAGGATAATTTCCCCCATACCGACACAATTTGTCATTTTGGTCAGTCCTCCAGAATCAAGGTGCCTGTAGTTTGTGAAAATGCACAACCATCAATCCAACAGCCTGGGAGCTGTAAGTTTATGCAAGGATATGGACAACCTGCCCTTATTTCTTTTCTGGGCTGTTATTTGGGGCATTTGATTTTGTTCTGGTTTGAGAAACTTAAGATGTAACACTTATTCCAGTCGACAGAAATGCCATTACCATTTTGTGTTTCTCCCCACCTTTCAAGTTATTTTATGAATGTTCCTCTGTGTGTCAGCTCCAAGGTGTCTGAGTGATCAGGAGCTAATTAATGATCTATATTAAAATTAATTGCTTATAGACCCGGGATGGCTCAGGAGACTGGCAAAGACTGAGAGAGCAGAGCTTTAGATTTTTCAATTTGGTAGCTGGACCATGAAACCAAATGTTTCTGCATGGACCTGAAATATCCTCCAGTAACACATTTCATTTGTGGGGGGTGGGATTATAGAATCACTCCCCTAACTTTAAAAGCTGGAAAAGCGGTCAATTTTGTTGTTTCAACTTCAAAATGAAGATATATATTTTTTAATCATCCAGAAACTATTTTTCATCAAATTAATTATTTGCCAAAAAGAATGACTTTTTATCTCTTCATCATGAGTTCAGCACTGAACAGAAATAACGGCTGTTCACAGGCCAATGTGAAATAAGTTGGTAGACTTGAAGTCAAATCCCTAGTGGACAGGTGTCCATATTTCTGAAGGAATTATCAAGCTTGCACTCTTTCTGGATGCATATTGAGGAGACGAAGAACTGAAAAAGCATGTACATTGAACTATGATCTCCCACTGGGTGTTGTCTCTCCAAATTAGGACTGAGGTGCAATGACAGGGAACTGAGAGGGAGCTATACTTTCCATATCCTGTGCAGAAAAGGAATTTTAGCCATCAGCTGGGTTTGTTCAGTATATGCTCTCCAGCATATATTTATTTGGAAGAAGAATTTGGAATCTGAATTCATGTTAAAAAATGCTAACTTCTTTTGCAAAAATATAATCTTCCCCATTACCAGCTATAGTTTTGTTGCTAATCATCTTAATCAGTAAGGAACTTTTTCAGTAATGTAAGGAAGATAATTGCCAGCATGATAAAAATAATGACCAACACATCTGAAATATGGCCCTGTACCCCAAGCCTGCTCCCCAAGCCCACTGATTATCACACACTTGTCAGAAATTAATCTGAAAAACGTAAGTATTTCATAGATTCATAGATTGTTAGGGGCTGGAAGGGACCTCGCAGATCATTGGGTCCAGCCCTCCCTCGCTCTAGGCAGGAAGACAGCTGGGGTCAAGTGACCCCAGTGATGTGATTGTCCAGTCCCTTCTTGAAAATCTCCAGGGTTGTTGACTGCACCACATCTTGAGGGAGTTGATTCCACAGCCTGGACATCCTGACTGTGAAGATTTTCCTGGTATTAAGCTTGAAGTGACCTTCCAGGAGTTTTTATCCATTGGTCCTGGTCTTCCCCAGGGGTGCCCTAGTGAACAGTTGTTCACCGAGCTCCTGATGCACTCCTCTGATATAGCAGTAAGCTACCCCTCCACCTTTTCTTCCTACTCTGTCCCTTTTGTGCAGGGTGCAGCCCTCTATGGCTACACTCCAATCATGCAAGGAGTCCCACCAGGTCTCCGTGATGCCTACCAGGTCATATTGCCCACTAGAAAGCAGGAGGGCTAGCTCCTCCTGCTTATTCCCCATGCTCCTGGCACTGATGTACAAGCAACTGAGGCCTCAACTGACACCCAATTTCCCAAGACACTGCAGGAGAACTGTTTGGTTAGCTTTTTCAAAAACAGTTGTGTTAGTGTCCTCCAGAAGGAAGTTTTCCTCTGTGCCAGTCCCTGGGCATGGTCTACTTGGAGTTCCCCCGTCCAGTAGATCAGCCATCCTGGCTGAGAACAGCACCTTACCTCTCTGCATGAGGTGAATGCCATCTTGTCCTAGAAGTCCTCTCTCTCTGAAGTGCATGCTGTGGTTGAAGACACTGAACCCTTCACAGTAAGAGCACCATCTGGGGCGTCTGTTAACCTCTTTCACGCAGCCTTCCCTCTTGGGTCCATAGCTTGCAACAGGGAGCACAGAAGAGAAAACTACATGAGCCGCTAGTTGCTTGAGCCAAGCCCCCAGAGCCCTGTAGTCACTCATGACCTGATCAGAGTTAACCCTGGTGGTGTCATTTGTGCCCACATGGATGAGGAGCATGGGGTAATAGTTGGAGGGATGGACAAGCCTGGGGATCCTCTGTGCAATGTCTCGGATGTGGGCCCCAGGGAGACAGCAGACCTCTTGGGCCAAAGGGTCTGGATGGCAGATGGGTCCCTCCGTACCTCTTAGGAGAGAGTCCCCCCTCACCACCACTTGGCATCTCTTCCTAGGGATGGGAATACTTACCTCCTGAATACTTACCTCCTCCTCCAGTGTCTCTGTCAGAGTCTCCTCAGGCATAGTGAGGGGAGTATACCTGTTTTGCAGTGCCAAGGGAAGAGTGGCCCTAGCTCTGCATGCTCTGGACATGGAGATGACTGTTTTCCAGGCAGCTCCAGGGGGGTCTTTGTGGCCAGTCTTCTTAGTAGCTACCTCCTCCCCCTTCGTCCTCTTTCCTCCATTTCCCTGGAGTAAGACCTGGCAGTAGTTTTCAATATAATCTTCATGGGTCCTGATGGTGCATAGCTGGCATACCTTCTCCTCAAGCTCCCACACTTGGCCCTTCAGGGGCTCCACTAAGGAGCACATCCCACAAATGGGGGTGCTCCCATGCTTGGGTGTCAGCTGCCATACCAAGCAGCCTGCAGGAATTCCTGCTGTTTCAATGAAGTGAGTGATTTCATAGATTTCACAGACATTAGGGGCTGGAAGGGACCCCCCGAGATCAACACAAGTCTAGCCCCACCGCCACAGTCTGGAAGTCAGCTGGGATCAAGTGACCCCAGCAAGAAAAATATCCAGATGTTTTTTAAAAGAGTTCAGAATAGGTGCTTGCACCATCTCTGGGGGGAGTGTGTTCCAGACCCTGGACACATGGACCATAACGAATTTTTTCTTATATCTAGTCTAAATTGGCCTTCCTGAAGTTTGTGGACATTAGACCTTGTTATCCCTTGGGGAACTTGGTCCTGATGTACTCCTCATATAATTGTAAGCTGCTACCAAGTCATCTCTGAGCCTTCTCTTTTCCAGACTGAAGAGTCCCAAATCCCTCAGTCTCTCCTTGTACGGCCTGCCCTCCAGGCATTGAATCATACAAGTGGCTGTCCTCTGGACTCTCTCAGGCTTTTCCACATCCCTCCTGAAGTGGGGGGCCCAAAACTGGATGCAGTACTCCAGCTGTGGCCTCACCAAGGCCGAGTGAAGTGGGAGGATGACGTCCCTGGTTTTGCTTGAGATACATCGGTAGATGCTTGCTAGAGTTTGGTTTGCTTTGTCAGCCACAGCATCACATTGGTGACTCATATTCATCTTGTGGTCAATCAGGACCCCCAAGTCTCTTTCAGTTATGGTGCTAGCAAGCATACCACTGCTGAGCTTGTAAGTGTATTGAGGGTTCTTCCTAGCAAGGTGGAGCACCTTACACTTCAACAAAGACCTTTTAAGAACCATTCCAGGTGGTCACAGAGAACCTGGACACCTCTTCTTAATTTGAAGATATCTACTGACTGTAGGTTTTGTTGGGGATGGAGACCAAAGACCTAATATAAGTGGAGCAGTGGGAGACCTGGAGGAAAAGCAAACAGGTCGGGGCAACGGGGGAGGTGCTCTTGTACTTTGTAAGAAATCAGGGCAATCAACTAGTTATACCTCAGGTGCCTATAGACAAATGCATAGAGCTTGGAAAACAAGCAGGAAGAATTGCAAGTCCTTGCACAGACATAGAACTATGTCATGATTGGAATAACAGAGGCTTAGTGGATAGCTCGCACGATTGGAGCACTGTCATGGATGCATACAACTGTTCATAGATTCATAGATGTTTGGGTCAGAAGGGACCTTAGCATATCATCAATTCTGACCCCCTGCCCTGGGCAGGAAAATTGCTGGGGTCAGACGTCCTCAGCCAGATGCATGTCCAGACTCCTCTTAAAGACCCCCAAAGTAGGGGAGAGCACCACCTCCCTTGGAAATCCATTACAGATTCTGGCAACCCTTACCATGAAGAAGTTCTTCCTGATGTCCAATCTACTCTCCATCAATTTGTGGCCGTTGTTCCTAGTTACTCCAACGGGTGCCCTGGTAAACAAAGCATCTCCTATTCCTTGATGCCCCACCCCCCAATGAATTTCTAGGCAGCCACAAGGTTCTCTCTCACTCTTCTCTTGCAGAAGCCGAAGAGATATCCAGGGCCCCCAATCTCTCTTCGTAGGGCTTTGCCTGCAGGCCCCTAACCATATGAGTGGCCCTCCTCTGAACCCTCTCAAGGCTGTCCACATCCCTCCTGGTGCCCAAAACTGGATGCAGTACTCCAACTGCGGCCTGACCGGTGCCGCATAAAAGGGAAGTATCACCTCCCTGGACCTGTTTGTCATGCACCTGCTAATGCATGATACAGTGCGATTAACTTGACCGATTGCTTTGTCACATTGATGACTCATGTTCATCTTCATGTCAGCAATGACTCTGAGATCCCTTTCTACTGCTGTGCTGCTGAGAAAGTGCTCCCCCAGCCTGCAAGCATGCTAGTGATCCCTTCTCCCTAGATGCAGCACGGTGCACCTGTCCTTGTTGAACTGTATCCTATTTTGTTCTGCCCACTTTTCCAACATGTCCAGATCCACCTGGATTCATTCCCTACCCTCTAGTGTGGTAATTTTACCCCATAATTTGGTATCATCTGTGAATTTGGAGAGTGCTTTTCATACTCTTATCCCTGTCACTGATGAATACATTGAGCCACACAGGTCCAAGCACTAAGCCTTGTGGGAC